>NC_080593.1:43861815-44486815 GCF_027887145.1 Ammospiza caudacuta | reverse complement strand
TCTGGTTTGATTGTTATTCAAACCTGAAACTCCTGATAGAGTCAGAAAAAGCCTTGATCCTGGGACATATTTTAAGGGATCTGTGCCTCTGCCTTGATGCAGACAGATCTCAGATCTGAAAGGTCACACACAATTACCTGAGAATCCTTGATTTTCAATCTCAGAGAAATAACAACATTACACAACATTTTACTCCCAACAAGTTTCAGGACTTGGTTTCTATGAAGTAAAAGGTTTGTCCTTCTGAAGTACTGAATAAAATGACAGTCATGACCTAATGTAGGGAAAAAATACAACACACACTCTTGCAAATTAAGCACCACAATGCAAACTGCTAGGAAAAAAACCTGAAAATGCCACACTACACAGGTTATCTGAACATTTGAAGGCGTTATTTGTATTCAACACCTGATTTTGGACCTCTCTAATTAGAAGAAATCCACCTTCATGACAGTGGAGCATGCAGAAACTGGCATGAGGAACCAGCTTGCATTGCAATTCCACTATATATTACAATTTCTGCAGCATGCTTGTGCTGGGATTTTGGCATAATACTGTGTTACTCTTTCAGAATAGAAATCCAACATAATGTCAAATACAATGTAAGTAAATACTTGTACTTTATACTTATACCTTATACTTTACTTCAAATAAGTAAATCTGGTCTTAGTACATGAAACCCTCCTGCCATCTCAAGCCTGTTGGGTGGAGCAGGGCCTGTAGGTCACGAGAGGCAGCCAGCGTATTTATTGTGATCAATCTCTATTTCCCTGTAACTGCAAGGAGTCCTGAAGCAAGCAGGGTTCAGACAGAGGTGAGTGGCTGCTGTCCCTTGAATGGTGGGTGCTTCGAAGAGGATCTTCACTGAAACATGGACTAGGACAACTCGACTTGGCAGAGAGGCAGCAGGTTAAGAAAAGGAACATCTGAGACACAGGCCTTGGCATGTGCCTGAATGAAAGTAAAGAGAATTTTGATGGCATTGTTCTAACACCTTACCATGGATCACACTTCTGGTGACTTTGAAAAGGAAAACCATATTTTTTGTTTCTTGGGTGACTTTCCATCTTCTGGAAGAAAAAAACCAAAGTACAAGTGGTGGACAGATACTGCTCCATTGACTTTGAGTGACCTATTTACAGTGGATGTGGGCATGGGCTAATGATAAGGACAAGCAGCAACTACTTCTGAGCTAGGAAAGACTCCTAGTGGTTGGAGTCTTTGTGATTTCCAAACACCAAGGAATTCTATGCTCCAGTGTACAAGTGTTATGAAACACCAGAATCCACCTCATCGCACAACCTCCATTTTACAACCACCATAAAGGACTCTTAAATGTAGTCCTGCACCATCTACTCTAGAGGACTACCACTAGATTAAAATATGAATGCCAGTGATCCTCTAAGTGACCACAGAAGGCTTCTCTCACCCACGTCTTCCATAACTAACCTATCATACTGGTGGCTTGTCATAAAACTATTGTTGTTCCTTTAGGAATCATGACGTTTCACTGAAAGACCGTTCCTGGAAAAGCCTGCCTTAATAACCTTAATAAGGCAAAGTGAGCTGCCCAGCCAAACCTTTTATTAAATCACACCAAAACTGCCTGAATTTATGCCATTGCAAAGACTGTTGGAAATTCCTGGCTGCCCTGGAAGCGTATGTACCAACCTCAGAGGAAAAACTCACACATCCTTGTTGATTCATACTAATGTCATTGTTAACAATGACAGGATGCATTAAATCCTGCTTCAATTACCAGGCATAAAAGCACTTGTGGGTTGACATGTGGTCTTCCCTCAATAGCACTATAATGGGGCTGAGGTAAACCAGCCTGCTGCAAACAGCATAATGTCTCCAGATGCCTGCATTCCTCTGCACGCCCCCACCCACCTCCCACCACGTCTCCTACTCTTTTCCCTTTGTCATTTTCTCTTCTTCCCACCTTTCTGTTTAGCCCTCCCTCTCCTTTTGTGCTAGCAGAGGTTGGAGGGCAACTGGCTAGCAAAATGGATTTACTGAGCAAGACCTGGGACTCTCAGTGGACAAGCTGACCATAGACAAGGAGAATGCCCACGTGACAAAGAAGGGACAGCAAAGAAGAGGAAGCCAAGCTCTTCTCAGGGGCTCACTGAAAGAACAAGATGCAACAGACACAACTGAAAACATAAGCAACTGCTTTTAAACAGAAGAAAACTCAGTGTGAGATTGGTCCAACACACATGCAGGTGACCCAGAGAGGCACTGGAGTCTCCAACCCCAGAGACTAGAGACATTGAAAACTCAGCTGCACACTGTCCTGTGCACCCTGCTCTAGATGTTTTGAGCAAAGGGTTGGCTACACAACATCCAGAGGTCCCTGCAACCTCAGCAGTTCTACGACCCTGTAAACAGAGCCCTGTTCCCAAATCTACTTAACTCTTTTTTTAAAACAGGTTCACCATAGTATGTTTCTGACCTGGCCAAATTACAAAGTTGATCCTGAACAGTTGGTACAAGGATCTCAGCTGAGTTCTCCACATTTCACAAATGGAACAGACTGATGCAAAAATGACTTTGAAAATGTGCCCAGATATTAGAGATTCTTCTTACTCTAAGAATCATGCTGTTTCTTTTATTCTTCTCTTAGGAGAAAAGCTCCAGTGGTCACTGCTGCCTGCAGCAAGATCAGTAGTCCTACTTTCAGCATTTAATGCATTAGCCACTTGTAAAATTACTTTTATGTCTCCCCTTTATATCATGCTCCCAAATGGTGACTGCCAAGGCAATTTTTAGCAAATCTTTCCCTCAGCCTCCCATCACACTGAATAAAACCTGCTGTTCTGATGCAGAAGAATGAAGAGAAAGCATAGAGAATTCACTGCCATAATAACTAACAAGTTGGACCCTTACTCAGCTCCAGAGAGCTTTTCAAAGGAAAACTGGCAAGCATGCCAGCTCATACACATCTTTCAGAGAATGCTATCAGCAAACCAAAGATCACAATGAGTGTTTTACCTGTGGATTACATATATCATCATCAGTGGCAAGGATTACTCAGTACCAAGAAGAGATGTATCATGTTCTTGCCCAAAGAGATGGCTAAGTGCTCTGCATAATTCATTTCCTCCATCAGCCAGGAGCAAGAGATAGGTCATTTTTTCCTACACCCATCACTCCTTATTTCAACAGTTACCACACTCCTGTTACTAATGATCTATTGGTAACACCTCTAACCTCACAATTCTGAGTCCTAGTATCTTAAACTCAAAGTCTGAAAAGCTTTATTTATAACAGACTACCAAGCAGATCCAAAGTTATAACCTGGGCTCACTCCTGTTTCTTTTGAAGAATAACTTCTTCAGTCAGACAAGAGAGTTGACAAAGAAGCTTTCTCTTTGTGGATGTTAAGTTAAAAACTTAACAGAGATTTTCATTCTTCCTGTTTTGTGTATTTACTGTGGCCAGGGCATGCCTCCAGATGAGTCACTTGTAGTTACCCCACAGTAACTGTGCCTAATGGTTTCCTTGAAATAATTCAGGGAATAATAAGATTTTTAGTTCACTTTAATTTCTACTGATTTTAAGCTTTCAATATCTTCAGTATCACAGTCATAAAATTGCTCCCTATCACTCAAAGAAGATCTGTCGTAGACACCATATTGTCTTTAGTTGTGCTCCACAACACAGCTGAGCTTTGGATGCAAAAACTTAGTACTTATTCATAAAAAATCATAGGTTGCTTATTAATTAATTTAGTTTTTTAGTAAGCACAGCCAGGCATACCTGTTCATATTTTGCTCAAGCAAGGATGTCACGGAACCAGTCAGGGAAAGTTTACTACACATATCCACTAACTCTGACAAGAATAAATAATTTGCAAACGTATACAATAGAATTTATTCAACCAATTGCTCCTATTTACCTGGCAATGGAATAATCCAATTTACAGCATGGCCAAAACTTCTGGTCTACTTATGATACAATGAGCTAGACTGGAGCATGAGTTGGTTTTCATTGATCCAACCAAGGTCTGTGGCATGGTTCAGCTTAGCTGAACTCTTGCTTTGGGGGAGCTGCAGGCTGTGAAGAAATGTAATCTGTGCTGATTCAGCTTATCTGCTAAGCCAAAACTCAGCCCTGGCAAGACCTCCAGTGGAAGGCAGCACCAGAGGAGATGCTACAGCACAAGCACTTAGGAATATTGCCTGCCGTTGCCAGGAGAGGAAAGATTGCCCAGTGTTTTCAAACTTTTAGAGGCAGTGACAACACATAAAATTTCTTTAATGTATGCACAATATTGCAGATGTGTCAGCAGTATATTGAAACATCCATTTTTTCAACAGAAATAAAAGATTTTGCCAATAATAACCTTGTGTTTTGTTTTATTCTGCTGTTGTAACTGCAGATCTTGGGTGCAATCACATAATTGCATCTCTACCATTGTAACACCTGTAATTGGCTTCCCTCTTTCTTTAATCTCTCCAGTGGAAAGACAAAAGTGCAAACTATTCTACACCTGGCATTAGTCTAGAGAACATCAGTTTACAAGGGTAGAGCAAATTCCATCAGTTCTAATAGGATTAAAGGTATTTCTGCAGTTTTCAAATCCTCAGAAATAACACATTTTTTTTAAAAGGAGTAACTGGTGTTCACACAGTTGATTAGCATGGTCCACCACAATCAGAATAGCCGGTAAGAAATTTAGCAGAATAATTTCACTGCATCTGCACGAAATATTACTTTATGCTTCTGACTTACAGTAAGTCTGGCATAAACGAGAGGGGAATAGGTCACTCTGGGACAACAGCAGAGCAGACAACAGCCAATTGCTTGCATGTACAGTTTTAGGTCTAGTTAAGTTTTTAAGTCTCTAGAATATCTTCAGACACAGTGTCACTGTTACTATACTATTATCTATCCCTACAAATTATCTGGTTAAAATCATTCTGCAAACATCAGAGCTCACTCTGATGAACTTAATATAGATTTGAACAGTTGCATCTGCCTTCCAGGGATAGTGCTGCAAAGCATTCATAAAAAATGTTTACTTAAATTTTCTTTTTCTTTTGAATTGCATTCCTTAATCTACTGATTAGCACACTTTCCCCTCTCCCCTCGTCCCCCCTCCAAAATAAAGGCCAGGTGTAAAATGCCACCCTCATTCATCAAAAGCATGTTCTCATTGCTGATTTACCTTCCCAGGCAGTCAAAGGGTCATTTTTAAACATTAAATTGTCAATAGGATAAAGATGAACCTACGTGCTTTAATTAGCGGCTTTTTCCACAGCAGCCTCTCCATATAAAGGACTCCCTCCCTCCACAGACCTTCAATGCCTGACTGCTTTCTGCAGTTAGGAGAGGTGAATTTTCTCTGATACAGTAGATATTTTGTAGTACTGCTGCACAAGCATGGCCATTTATTCATAGCACAGTTCAATTTCCTTCCCCATTTTTCCCATATAAGTCTGTTCAATCCTTAATTACTTATCCATAGTTGTTTTATCTCTGTTACAACCATCTCTGCCATCTGTGCTTTAAAACATTTTACTGAAACAGTCGTCTGGCCCCTCCTACTATATGAGATAAATATATGAAGGCTATGTCTAGTAAACTGCCTATCACTACTACAACAACAGGCTTTTTCTGTGGTTACACTTCTAGACATCTTTAAGAAAGGATGCAGTGCTCTACTTTAAATATAACATGCAAGCCACAGGCTCCCAGTTCATTTTGATATGGAGCAGTCTCGTGCCTTTGGCTGAATATTACCAATACACATCTCTGCTAACTGGTCGCGACAAGCACCTGGTCGTTCCTGCCTGGAAAACAAAAAAAAAAAAAAAAAAAAAAAAAAAAAAAAAAAAAAAAACCCCAAAAAAACAAAAAAAAAAAAACCAAAAAATCCTGCCTTCTACCCGAGATATGATGCTTTTCACGGAATGATAGATACTAATGTCACCTTCCTTGGCAGCTCCCACCCATTCGAAGAGAGTGGCAATAATCCACACGCTATTTTCACGACGTACCTACCCCTGAAACTGCTTATTCACATATAACCGAGCCCAGTTCGCCGCAGAAGGACAGCTACAACGCAACGCTCCTTAAACTATCAGCGCTGGCCACCAGGCTGCCGCCACTTCGGATCACCTCTCGTGAAACAAGAGCAAGAAGGCAAACCGAGGAGCGAACGCGTCTCACAAGAGGAGCCCCATCCCTCTCGCTCCGGAGCTGGTGCCGCCGAGCCGAAGCGAAGCGAAGCGAACCGCGCAGCCCCCGCCCCGGCGAGCAGGAGCCGGGCGCCGCTTCCCGCTGCCGCTCACCTCCCCTTGCGCTGCGGAGCGGGCGGCGGCGCTGCTGCTGCTGCTGCTGTCGCTGCTGCTGCCGGGCACCCTCCGCCGCCCGCTGCTGCCGCTGCCGCTGCTGCTGGCCCGGCGGCGGGCGGGGCTCCGCCGGCCCGGCCTCCCCGGGAAGGGTCCCTGGCTGCGGCAGGGCGGGGGAGGCGGCGGCCCCGCCGCGGGGCGCGGAGCGGCGGCGGACGAGGCGCGGGCGGCGAATGTCAATGAGGAGCCGCGGCTGCGGCAGCGGCTGCCAGCGATGAGGGGCAGGGTCTTACCGGGGCTGGGTCTTACCGGGGCTGGGTCTTACCGGGGCTGGGTCTTACCGGGGCAGGGTCTTACCGGGATCTGGGAGGGGGCTTTAGCCGTGATTGCGCCAAGAGGGAAGCCCGGGGTTTAGGGGGGCCGGGCTGAGGAGGTTAAATGTACGGCAGGAGCTGTTGGCAGGAATACGGTGTGACAGGGAAATTACAGGTGGCTGCCACAGCGGTTCGCTCCACACGGCCCCTTCCGCCGAGCAGTGGGTTGTTTGACATTCCGGCAGTTTTACCACTCGTTTACATCGGGACTCGTGTGCTGTCAGGGCAACTCTTACAGGTTTGAGCCTGCCTGGAAGAGATCTCCAGAGGAAATTTGCTGCTGATGAGTTAGGATTTATCCCGTAGGCAAGGGAACGTTCGTAGGGACGTTGGTGGGGCTGAGAACCTGAGCCTCAGAAGTGCAGATCTAGAAACAGTGGCAGCTCCCAGGTCTGTTCCAGTTCAATGTTTTACCCAAAGTACTGCTGCTTCCTCAAAATTTTAAGCCGTCCTTCCTCTCCCCTCATTAGCCACAATCATTATTGGTTGGTATTTTTCTATATTAACCAACAGAGGGAAAAACCCTACCTTTTCTGGTTATCTCTTTTTGCCTTAGATTTGCTATTGCTATATAACTATTATCAGCCAATGCAAACCTGCTACATCAGTCTTCTGATAGTGTAGGCTATCTTACTGTACTGATAGTGTACACTATCTTACTTAAAATAGTGTAGGCTATCTTACTTTTTATTTCTTATTACTTCCATGGAAATGTTGAGTGCATCAGGAATCTAGGATTTGAGAGCGTGAAGTGGTACACAGAGATTCTGGTGTATAGAACAATCACAGAATGGTTTGGGTTGGAAAGGACCTTTACAGGTCCTTTAGTCCAACCTCCCTGCAGGGACAGCATCAAATAGATCAGGTTGGTCCAAGCTCTGTCCAACCTGACCTTGAATGTTACCAGGAATGGGGTGTCCAGCACCTGTGTGTGAGGAAGCTGTGTCAGGGTTTTACCACCCTCTGAACCTACCCTCTTTTTGATTAAAAACACTACACCTTGTCCTATCCCAACTGGCCCAATAAAAAACTTATCTTTCTTATAAGCCCCCTTTTAGACACTAAAAGGCTAAAACAAGATCTCCCCATCTGCCTGGTTCCTCAACACTTCATTCAACAAGCTTTACAATCTTTGTTGACTTCCTTCCAATTAAAGAAAGAGTTACTGGTGGTGAAATATCACCAACACTGAAACTATGGATTATTCAGTGAGATTTTACTTTATCAGTGTAAAACTAACCACTGCTGTGTTTTTATGGCTTTCCTTTCTTATTTCTTCTTCTACCCAATATTTCCTTCATTTGCTGCATGAATGGCTGAGTCCATGTCATACACCAACCACTAGCAACATCTGCAATTAGTTGTTTTCAATCACAGTACAAATATTAAATAAATAGGCTAAATATGCTAATGAAGCTGTAATAACAGAGTAACCAATTACTGACTAGGAAGTGTAAGATTTTTCATCTTCCTGTATGATGAGTGAATAGATATGAGGAGAGTTCCCCAGGCTGGCAGCCTCAATTATGTCTGCCAGTCTGTGGATACTCTGGTTCATGGTCAAAGAGAGAAGGAACACCAGTCTGTCTAATCTCCCTGCTGCCTTATACAGGCTAAAGTAACAGCCTGAAGTTAAATAGAGCCCTTTGCTGCACACAGAGGGGGTTTGTTTGGCAGAATGTCCATCAACTCTGCTAAACTTTAAAAATTATTTTTTCTGTAAAAGCTTTTTCTTCCATAGTTGTTTAATATCATTCAGGAGGAAATTTCAGCTGCTATGAAAACGTTGGCCCAAGGTTCACGCAAACCACATATAGAAACCATATTTCAGAGAAATCACTTGTCTGCCTATGTTTTACATACTGAGGTTAACCATTTTTAAGGTAGTTCATTTAACTAGCCAGCAATAGATATTTACAGGTTAAAAGATGTTTTCTGAAGACTAAAGTTCTGAAGTTCAGCCACTTCAGAGATCTGTGCTTTGAAGAGAAGTTGTGACTTGTCTCTGGTCAAAAGCCAGCAAGCTCGGCTCCTTCGAGACACTGTAATTAATAAGTAATTATAAAGGACAAATGAAAAAGATTGGAAGTTCTTTCTCACTGGAACAAAATTATTTTTGATGTTATAACTATAGTTACAAGAAATTTTCAAAGTCCTCATGGGACTGGTAAAAACACATGACATTATTCATCTTCTACCTAATGAAAATTTAAAAAAAAAATGTCAAACCAAAATGAAAGTAAATCTTTAGTGCATAGAGAATCCAAATTGAACTGATTTAGATATAAAGTAAAATTTATCTTTGCAAAATGAATGGAAGTTTTAAAATGGGATGAACAAGAATCTATACAAGAATTCTCCATCCTTGAAGGATTCCTTAGGACTCAAGAGAACTGAAGCCTGATAGATGCCCATCAGCTTCAAAGGGTCAGGATGAGGTGCACAAGAAATATGGAGCTGTCAACTCAGAGTTGCAGCCACAGGAGCCCCAGATGAGTCCTCTGACCGTATCCATTTCTTCTCTCTCAGGTCAGTCTCATGGTGGGTAACCAACACCCAGCAGGAGCTGAGAGATTTGCAGGTTTTAAAAATTAATCCATCTGTAACTGAAAGGAAAAAGTATACACAACCTATTACACAGTATTTTTCCACCCCCTTCTAATTCTAGAAGGACTGTAATTATTCCCAGTTGTAGAAGCTGTACAGTAGTAATCCCTCTCCTCCTACATGCTTCATTTACAACTTGAGAGCTAACAGCATAATAAATTTTTAATAAATTATACTAAAATATTGTGGCACTGCTCTAAAAATAAAACCTGGAGATGAGTTGTTAAGAATATGTTCCTTAAATGCATAAAACGATCCCTGAAATATGCAGGACTTTTTACAAAAATGTCTTGGCTTATAAACATCTGTGATCATAAATACTTATCAGAAAAGCACTGGCAGCGAATCTGTAGTATTTGAGTCACTTTTTTAAAAGGAGAAAGCTTTTTCCTTTTTACTATTAATCTCTTTTCCTTTCATCTCAAATTTAATTCATCTCTAGGTCTTTACAAAGTCATGAAATTATGCATGTGCTAAGAACGATGAGTTAGAATGAAAGAAGGAAGGCCCTCACAAAGATTCAATAAAAGTAATGATAAAAATACTGGGAAGAGTAAGGAAAATATTGGAGTTTCATTCATTTAGGACCACAACATTGACCTGAGCCATTTTAGCAGGTTTTAAAAATAATGTTTCTAATATGCATCCACTGGATTAATTTTGATTGTGAATTCAGATAACAGCAGGCAGTGAAGTGTTCTTTTACTACTGTAATTTTGTGTTTATGCTTACGCTTAACATTGGGTCCCTGAGTGCATGGTAAAATATTTAATTACATAGTCTGGTTTCCAGGCATCCTAAATGTCTACCTACCTATAGAAGCTATAAATACCTAGCAGCTCTAGGACTGAGCACTGTTTTATTAAATGTTTATATATAGTCCTGGAAATCCAAGGTTAAGCCTACAGACTTCAAAAACCTTAAATTTCTATCCTCTTTTGTTTCTCAGAAGCATCTCAGCTCCCTAGAATTTGTAAAGAGAGAGGAAAGGACTGAAGAAGGAAAAGTTGATCAGCTATGATTGCCAAAGTCACTTACACATAAGGCATGCTCATATATTGAATGGTTTTAGGAAAGTGCTCGGAGATTTTGGTTTGATGCATATTGATTAAGACGGGCTCTCAAAAAGGCAGCTGTTACTAGGGGAAAGTTGTTCTTGTGCTGGTTGCATAAGCATAACAGAAGTCTCCAAGCAGTTAATTAAGCAAGATGGAAAAGAAGCAATATATTAAAAATACAAAATCTTCAACAAAACAAAAAAAAACCTACTAATGCTTCAAAAGTTTTCCTAGAGGGAAGGAAAAGCCTTAGGGTTTATAGGAGAATTCAAAAGACTTTGAGAGTACTTTTCATTGAGTAGGGTTGTAGCTATTCAGGGATTTTGCAAAAGAGTATGGAGTATACCACTGAAAAGAGTAAACTAAAATATAACATTTTCAAAGCTTGCCACAATTATTTTAGATCTGTCTCTAAATGTTACATATCAGGCTTTGGAATGGCGATGCTTCTCTTGTAAATGTGCTGAATAGACTATTCAAAACCAGAGGTGTTGAGATGTGTGTATACCTCACCCATACCTTAATGAAACACTTCTTTGAGGAAGAGCACTGGTAGCTGAAAGTAAACTTAGGGTTATTTGGTTTTTTTGGTTCAGCACAAAGAGAAAAATTCACAAAGGGAAAAGAAATTTTAAAAACATGTCAACAAAGAAAACTAGTTTAAAGTAGCTCTCACCCATAAAGAATTCCTAGTGCTGCTAAGCAATCACTGCTGGTGGGAGCTGTGTTTCTGAAAGGTCACCACACCAAACCAGAAGAGTGGAGGCTTAAGTTCCATTTTGCCATGTGTCTATCAGAGTCAGTATTAACAACAGGGGCACAGCAGGGAAGAAGCTGAGGCAATCTGGACAGCAGGTGACCAAAAAGACCTCCCCCCACAGCATATCTAAGTCTCTTCAACAAGCCACATATCTTCATATGTCCCATAAACTCCAGGGATTTGTTGTTGCTGACTTTCATTTCAGGTGTTTCCCTAGTTTATGTCTGTATGGTCAACAGAAACCTTCCACCACCAGCTTTAGCCTGGGGTTTGATATGTTCTTCCAGCAAAGACTGCAGGTGATGCACATCCCATGGAAACTTAGTGTGGAAATTAAGTTATTCTTCTATGCCCAGCTCTTGGGAAAAAACAAAAACCTATAATTTTAGTGGCACGAGTAAAAGGCTAAATAAAACTAAAAGCAACTGACTAAAAGAAACTGCAGGAAAAGATGAAAGAATATGAAAATTTAAAAAAAATTGTAAGATTATTTTCCTATCTGTTGCGAAATGCTCTTAACTAAGTACTTAATCCTGCTGTTGGGTTTTAATAAACTGGTATTAAGGACATTGCTATTGTGTCAGCATTGTGATAAAAAAATTCAGGTGGCCTTTCCACACATCATCACCAAAACACCAAAAAGATTGGGCTTGCTATTTTCTTAATGAACAACAGAAAAGATACAAATTTTCCATGTATTTAGAACCTCCCTCCTGTTCAGAAACTAAATTCATTGCTCCATTATAATTAGGACCTTTACAGATTTCTTTATGATTGCTAATTACTTTTTAATCTCCCTGGCAATAAATAGATTTTCTAACTTAATTGATTTCACTCACAAGGACTAACAGATTACCCAAGATTGTGCTCACCATCTGTCATGCAAACACAGGTAAAGTAACATTTTCCTTGCTTTTTCTTCCTAAATTGCATCTTTTTTCCTATGGAGTTGTTGTGTCCAAATTTATAGTATCACCAGGAGTTTTTGGTTGGATGCATTTATTTGTAAAATAACTTTCAAGAAGCAGAAATTATATATACAGTGAGGACTTTAAATAAGTTGCAAAGGGTTATATTAAACTAAAAGTTCCCCTGAAAAGACAGTGTAATTCTTACACCTAAATGTAAAAATCTCTAAAACTACAATCATGTTCCAATTAGCAAGGTGTTGGATTAATTCATTATTACAGTTCTCCAAATTGAGAAGACTAAAATAAGATGAGCTATTTGTCTTCTTCTGACATTCTTCTGTGCATTCCAGGAGAGGAGGACTAGATAATGAATAGAAAATTCATGTTTCCAACCTCAAGGGTTGGGACACTTTATACGGAAAATTAATTGTCACATAACTTACAAGTCTAGGAAGTGAGACTTCAGAAACAGATGTCTGATTAAAATTGTTTGCACTGTCTCTGATCCAATTAGAAAGCTATCTCTCTGCCATGATGGCACTGTTATTTCTGGGTTTTATGAAAATATAACCATGTAGAGCCTACTGGATCTCTTCTTTACAGCTGGATGAAGGTATTTGAACAACTGCATTACCAAAAAGTTTTATAAGTCTTTTTTAGGGGGTATTAAACCAGCCATGTAAACATTAGCATTTTGTAGAGATTTTTAAGTGCATTTAGTCACAAAACATACTGCTGGAATTCGATTCAGTGGTGCATTATTTGTCTGATGATGTGACTCCTGGAAATGCCCCAGTCAGTGCAGCTTTCCAGATGGGTTCCACAACAGCTTCCATGCTCTGACAACAGTATTTTTTATCAGTCTTTTGAGAAAAAAGAAAAAAAAAAAGATATTTTGTCTAAATATGGCTTCCAATGAAAGTGTGAAAATATTTCAGCCAAATAGAAGATATGACCAAGGTATCTGCCTTTTGTTTATTATTAAAATAAATGTGAAACATTGACAAAACAAATAAAATATGACTGTTTTCTGTGAAAGAAAAAAGACTAAAATATGTTTTACATGGAAAACTGGAAGGTGAAGTCTGTTCTAGTATATTGATTTCTTTTGATGGTTTTTATTCAGAGTGTGATATTTTTGTTTACTTGACAGGCAGGAAAAATACAATCATTTCTAGAGAATGCTCTCCTTTCTTTTAGTACATTCCTGGGCAAAAATACCTCTCTATTTTCCACCAACCTTGCCATCCTCCTTTTGCCTACCATTTCTACCATTTGTTGCTTTCATCACAGTTTGCAAAAGGTTCTCAGCCATTTTCACAGGGCCAACCTTCTAAACAATCTCTGCCCATCAGTTTCCTCAGGGTTCAGGTGTTTGACTCTTCCTAAATTCTGGAAAGACCAGTCTGTAGCTTTGCAATACAAATATCCAAATTCTACATTTGCCATATCATTCTCATAATGTGTATGAATTAGCTATATTAATCAACTTTGACATTAATTGTCAGACACAGCACTACAATTGGAGAGATGAGTCTCAAAGAGTGCCATTCCCTGGTTTTTGTTGGGGAGAGTGCTGGGCTCAGGTGATGCAGTGTCAAGACATTCCTCAGAGACTCATAATAACCCTCCCACTGTCAACCAGATGCAGCCGCAGACTGACAGGTCTGAAAATGTCTGTCTGTAAGCAGGTCTTTAGTCTGTTGGCAAGCTCAATCACTTCTGAACATCCATCAAAGAAAGCACACCATCCACTTTGTCTAGATTTTAAAACAATTACAAGTTACTCAGTGCAGGTAGCACAATTGCTGATATTTGCGTGGATCATGTAGGGATTTCCCTGGAAAGGATGGGTCAGCAAACATTTTGGCTTCTTACTTATGTTCAGTAAAAATGAGGGTCCCAAATGTGGGTGAATTTCTTCATAATGTGTCACACTTCAAGGTGTTTGGCTGAACACTCTGAAATGAATTGGTGAATTGGTCAACACTCTGAAATGAACAGTATCCAATGCATTGTTATGCCAACAGGCCAATCCTTAGAAAGAAAATAGGTGTATTTC
Organism: Ammospiza caudacuta; assembly: GCF_027887145.1. NCBI lineage: Eukaryota > Metazoa > Chordata > Aves > Passeriformes > Passerellidae > Ammospiza > Ammospiza caudacuta. The sequence goes on along the minus strand of NC_080593.1, from coordinate 44,472,741 downwards.
AGCTGTGAAATTTGTAGTAATTCACCCAGCCCTGTGGTAGCAGTGTAAGGAATCAGGCTGGTAGCTGCTGAGCTAGGACTGATAGTAACAGGGATTCTTTCACCTGAAGCAACCAGCCCAAGGGGATTTGGAGATCTCTCACTAGGGCTATCATGCCATGCCTTGAATTCACAGACAGCAAACTATGTCTGAGTGTGAACGTGCATATGTGTGCAGTAGTAAATAAATGTTATTTGCAGCTCAATTCCAACACAGCTCCCATGTCCTCCTTCATCAGGGTTTCCAAATAAATGGTTTTATCAGCATTAGCATCAAGCTTTTTAGCTCTAAAGCAAAGAAGTTTTCTTAAGCCATTGAAGAATTTACATTTCTTCCATTGGTCCTGTAACTTCCTCACTGTAGATGGAAAATAGAGGTTTCCAATCTCTGTGTCTGGTTCTGTTTGCTTAATCCAACCTTGTTATAACCCTCTAGCAACTCACGGTCCAACGCACATCAACCAAGATGATCCTAATGGTTTTACAGGCCCGGGGCCATATTCTGAGACTTTGAAGTTAATAATTTTCCTTGAATAAAGAGTTCCAAAATGTTCAAGCTTTTGGTAAAGAACTGCAGACACAGGAACAAAAAATACAGTGTTCCCTGCATACCCCTTTTTCTCTTCAAGACAAAGTGGAAATATTTGCCTCATTCTTTTCTCTTCCTGTGCAAGTATCTGTAGTTTCACAGCATTTACATCATTAAAAATTCTCCTCTAAGGCAAAAGTTGTAGAGCCAACTCAACGGGGCTCATTTTCAAGTCAATGAGTTTCTATTTGAACAGTCAAGGCATACAAGTTAAGATAGTGGAATAAGAAAGCAATAATCTAGTAATAATGAAGTGGGAAGAAGTGTGAGTACTTATTAAGCCTTACTCCCTCAGGACTCAAAATTACGTCCAAGTTTTCAAATGTGCTGATCTTCAGCTTAAGTCAAGTGCATGTAATGGAGCAGAGAAAATTGTAACAGATTTACAATATTAACAGTTTACTGAATTTTGCACTTCTGTGAGTAGTACCTCAGTCTGTAATTTATTTTTCTTAAGCTGCCCTTCACAGATAAAATTAGTTAGAGAAAATATAAAGGCACCTCTGTATTCAGTCAAAAAGAATGACTATGTTTTAGTGCTGTTCTTTTTTCAATTTGTTTTGTCTTAGTGGAGGACCATGAGTAGTTTTTTCCCACAACAATTATTGTAGGAATGATGAAAGGAAAAAATGAGAAATTAACAGAAAACAAAGGGAATTTTGAAAACTAATATAATTTGTCTGTGGAATTTTAGCACTCATGCAATATATGTTTGAGTTCAAACAAACATTTAAATTTCTCTTTCTCTGTCTGAATTTTTTTTGGGAGACACTGACCACATTTCAGCTTTGATGTAACCATTTTTATCCTAGACAACTTACAACTTCAATTATTTAGTACCTGTGTCAGACAGCTAAATCTTCAGAGTTATCCTCCTTCAATAAGAAATCTCTAAACTCATTCTTCCTCTACCCCTCCAGCATCATCACAGACTCAAGTCAAACTTCAGCCAATCCATAATCAACTTCTCCCAGCCAGTGGTTTTATTTATTTGGTGCCTTTTGATTTATAATGCCATTCAGTGTGGCATCAGGCTCATCTCAGCCCTATTCAACCTTCACCAATGTCTTGCTAGGCACTTGCTTATTTATCTCCTCCAGGAAATGCTTTACCTAATGGAGACTTGAAATTCTCCATTTCTCAAAGTAAGCAGTGAAGGAATCTGTTTTACTTTGTCAGCTGCATGCACATAGTAATTTACACATATATATATTTTCATTGCTCACTATGGGTTTTTCCAACCACAAAAGTTTCTCTGTCTGTCAGGAAAAGTCTTTTGTGTTCTTACATTATCTATATTAATATCAGCTTTGATTCCATCAATATTAAAGCAAACTAGAACTGATTCTCCTCTTTCATCTTGATTTTTATTTCCTTTCTGTCCTAACTATGGCAAGAAAGATCATATGGGGAACACAACGCACCCAGGCAAAAGAAAATATAGGCTAAAGAGACAAACTTGGTTAAAAGTCTGCCTGAACAACACCAGAAATTAGTAAAAGAAAATTGAAAAATTAAATACATAGTCATGGTTTACATAACGCTGACCTACCAGTATTTTTATACTTCAATTGCTGCTGCTGGCTCTCTCATCCTTTTGCACATTTCAGTGGCATCACAAGACCTCTGGCAGTGGTACTGTCCAGCTGACGTCAATATAAACCCTGCTGTTGACTCCAAGGATAAAGAACTTTGTTTAAGATGCAAGTCAGGATTTTGCTCTTGAAACAATGTATTTTTTGCTAGCTTCAAAAGTGCTTTTACCTTCTCTTAACCTGTTGCTTTCTTCCTATCTTGTTCAGTTGAATGACTAAAAATAATTACCAGGCTATAAATAACTAATGCCCCTGAATACAAGGGGAAATGAAAAGAAAACGGAGACATCTTTTGCATTAGTTTAAAACCTGTTCAGGATAATCTTCTCCAGAGTGTAATTGTAATTGGTCAACTTTGTGACTGAAGGTTAGGAAAGACATAAGAATTGAAAGCAAGGGAAATAACCTACATCTCACTTTGAAATGAAATCCGTTTGCCTGACACAAACAGTCTTGGTTAATAACTTTATAGCAGACATACAAATAGTAAGGGGATATTTTTGTCCAGAATGTGAAAAAATTAAAGAGAACTGAGCAATGAAGGTCTAAGGAAATACTAAAAATAGCAGGAAACTGCGCCAATTGGTCATGGGACCAACAAAAGTGCTAAATGTTGTACAGAAAGAGTAAGAAATAATTCCTTTAGAAAATGCAAATTCCCAAATGTTTTGTAAGGTATCAGACTTTTTTTGTCTGGAAGGACATTATGCCCTTGCAAAAACCACTGTGTGTTTGTGTAGTGGTTTTGGTACTGGCTTTGAAGCAGACAGTTTCCTCCTGCAGAATTAATTTTCTTTGCATTTTGTTTAAAACCAAATTTTACTTTTAAGAGTGTTTTCTAAAACAGCAAATTATTGTGAAATATTAAAGACATGAATTTTTGTGTATAGTCAATTTTAATGAAGAAGAAGTTGCTTAATAAAATACACCTAGAGTATGGTCTAACAATGCTTATTCATTTTCATCAAATACCCTTGATTACAAAAGAAAATAGATAGGGCACAAGTCATACTAAGTTTCCTGGTCTTATCACCACTCTTTTTTAGCAACAGGGACGATTCAAGGGGATGACCTGGGAGGGATTTCCTGTTCAGCAAGCTACAGTTTCTGCTAGAAGAAGGATTCTGCTTCTTCATACTGAAAGAGCTGCCCAAGTTCACTAAAATATAAATGAGTACACTTGTAATTTTCTGCACGCTACTCTTGTTTGAATGGAAAATGTGAGAGGAGACACAATTGAAAAACAACCTAATGTTGTTCAAAATGTGAAAACAAGTTTACAAATTTGATATGAATGAAGGTAAATTTTGAAGGCTGTGTGTGGTACAGTAGGACAACACAGGGAAGTCTCAAAGCTCAGAGTTTCTTTGTGACATGATGTCTAACTGAATGTACAGTAAATTCCACTGGAAGTAGCAGCAACATGCTGATAAGGTGAGGCATTCTTTATGCATCTCTTTAACAGAGAAGCACATGTAAGTTAGCATTCACTTCACTGGCCAGAAGCATTTCAATTTCATCTCTCTCATTTTAACCTTGTCAGTGTCTATATCCTGGTTGTTAAAACACAATTCTGCCCCTCCATTCTGCTTTGTTTACATTGTTTTAAAAACTGTTCCTCAGAAATCATTTGCCATGATTGAAATGTTTCTGTGATTTGCTTCTGAGAATGCTGCCTATTTGTCATGTCTTTAAAGGGTCTGGAGGAAAATGTTAGTAATAGTATAGAGAAATGGGAATGAGTTATTCTACAAAGAGAATGGATTTTTTTAAAGGGAAATAATTTTCAGGAATTTTTGTTAAGAAGGGAGATAGTTATATTAGTCATTGCTTATGATAGTAATTCTGAATTAATTACTGCATACACAGTGCTATTATCAATTTGCTAGCTATCCAGCATGAAAACAATAGTAGTGGATTTCAATGCAGAGAATTATGTAATCCTAATTTTAATTTACATAAGCCTTTATAAAACTGGAGATCAACTATTATGACCTCCAACTGCATAAAATATTTCAGAGAGAAAGAGGTTGCTCTAGCTCAATTCCTAATTTTTATCCACTTTGCTAAAAATAAAAGATGACGATTCTGACACATTTATTCCCATTGCAAGTACCCATCTGCAGGTGCTGCTCTGCTGAAGAATAGAAAGGCATGGTCCTGACTGAAGGTTCATTGATGCTGCAATGAACATCTGATTCCAGGAAAAATTCCACTAAGTCTGCAAGAGCATGGTTATAAATAGGTTGTGCTCAGCATAAGTCAAGCATGCAGATTTTACCCCATCAGGCATAAAAAGAAGTATTGGTTCACTTTATGTTCTTCATCTTTGTTTGGGTAACTCAGTTCTTAATCCAATACAGGCAGCAAGTAATTAATATTATCCCCATGCTCTGATTCCTGTCAGTCCCAGTAACAGGCTATGCCTTCTTGTTTCTTTGGATCATTACTGAAACACATTTATTCACTGCTGTCTCAGGGTTGATGCACAGGTGTGTTCTTAAATCTTCATTTAGTTTTCAGTGAACCATTTGGATGTTCCAGTGTTTGATCCCTCACATCCATTCCTCCATGTCACTCAAATTTACTCTGTGCTGACAGGATTGCAGTTGTAGATTAATTATTGTATATGACATTGCTTTGCTGTCAAGTCATGAGTTGAGGAAGCCACGATGCATAAAAAGCTATTCTTACAATTCTGATGAAGCAAAGTTTCACATGGGCACATCCTCTTACTAGTTCAAATGGTTCAGTCAGGACAAATGGACATATTTCCAGGCACAAGCATCTGAGGCCTAATTGTATGTCCCAACTGTATCAGCTGGATTAATGCCATTCTTCAAAAGGTTTGTCTCTCTGTCATGCACACACACACAAACATCACACACAGAGGCTACTTATTTGTGCCTTGCACATTAATTTCAAAGGAGGGTGTATTGATAAGGCCTGATTTCCAGGTTTTGTCAAGGAAAAGGAGGGTAGCAAAATAAGTAAGACAAAGAGTTAAGAGAAAAGACTGAACTCCCCTGAAACTGAACAATAGATTTTGTTGCTTATGAAGATTATTTTAGAGTAAGTATCGGTGCACACAACTGGTTGCAAATTTCTTTGTGAGATGACTTTGATTGAGGTTCAACTCCATAGACCTCTAGGCTTCATAAATTTGTATCATGCCAGATTTTGAGCTGCTCTGTGCTGATTTACATTCTCTCGGGTTATTCTGTTGTTGAGATGTTTACTGCATGAATTTATTGGCATGGCGCAACAGCTGGGGAGAAATAAATGGGAAGTGTTGGAAATGTTAAGAAACTAGTCTGGGAAAAGGAAACACCTGTGAGAGGAGGACAAAATCCAAGGTTCTTTCTGACAAAGAAAAGTGTTACATTGGAGAACCCAGCCAAGAAACTGTATATAACTATGCAAAGGCAAAATTCAATGCAGCATATCACATCTGAATGAAATCACTCAAGTATTTGGGAACACAGAATGAAAATAAGTGCTACAGATGCCCTCTGCAGACATTTCCCCACAGTTTTTTGCCCCTGACTAGGATCTCGATCCCCATGCATACCAATATCCCTAGACTGTCATTCATCTGCCACTTTATCATCAATGGATAAAATTTAAAACATTTTTTTACTAACTTTTAAGCAAAAATACACCCTATTTCTGAATGTGGCTAGAAAAAAATCAAGAAATTTGTCTATAATGTCCTTACTCTGACAGTCGTCACAGAAGTTGTCATCACTAAAGACCTATTGCTTTTGATAATGATTTTTCTTGGTGAAATCAAGAAATGCTTTTTCAGGTAAGTGACAAGACAGTGAAATGGGTTTTTTTATGTGTCAGGGGCACATAAATTTCTATGTGTCTGAGGCAGAGTGTGTGCTGTATCAATATTATGTCTACCATTCAGATTAAAGCAGAGGTTCTACCAAAGGAAGAAGAAAATAATTGGTATACAGCAGACTATGATTGACCATTTAGTTGAACTGAACTTAATGAATCACCTATGAACTGGTGATTCCAAAGAAGGTCTCAGGCTGATGGTGTTATAGAACAGAGGGAGATTCTCATGCTGCTAATGGTAAAAGCAAAGCAAAGCAAAACAAAAAAGCAATAGAAAAACACCAAACAACTTGGCTATTATGATCATAGGATCAGGCCAAATTATCAACTGGGAAAAGTACTTCAAAGAAAAGTTACTCTGGGCCCCGGGGAAATCAGTCTGTCTCAACTGTTGCTGTTCCAAAAGGAAACAGCACATCTGAGAAACTCAATGCTTTTTGTAACCAAGGCTAACATTAGCAGAACTTATACCATACCACAATAATGCTGTGGACAGAGCCAAGATTAAAAGGATATGTAAAGCATAATTTATTCAATGGGACAATAGAAAATGCTATTTACTGCTCACATTTCTGCTCCCATTGTTCATTTGAGTAACACATGGTGGTTTGTTTGAAGTACTGAGGGGGAAGAAAGGCTTGGATAGATTTCATCAAAATGCAAACTTCCTGCCTATATTTCCATACATAGTGCTGCTTTCAGATCACTCCTAAAGGTTCTGAGCACAGGCTGAAAGGTGTTTCTTCTGTTATTTCCAAAGCACACTCTGCCTTCCTCCTTTTGCCTAAGATTCTGATACATCATTAGAACCCTATGAGGAAGGGATGAGAGAGTTGGGGGTTGGGATTGATCAGCCTGGAAAAGAGAAGGCTCCAGGGTGACCATATTGCATCAGTCAGTACCTGAAGGATGTTACAGGAGAGCTGGTGAGAGACTTTTTATACAGACATGTAGTTGTAGGACCAAGTATGATGGCTTTAAACTGAAAGAGGGCAGGATTAGATTAGATATTAAGAAATTCTTTGCTGTCTTGGTGGTGAGGTGCTGGCACAGGTTGCACAGAGAAGATATGAAACATCTCTGGGAGTCTTCAAGGCCAGGCTGAATGGGACACTAAGCAACCTGGTCTAGTGAAGGTGTCCCTACCCATGGTGGGCACAGTTGGAACTAGATGATCTTTAAGGTCTCTTTCCAACCCAACCGTGCGTCTCAACCCAATTTATGACTCCATGATATTCCATTACTAAATTTATTTGCTAACTCTATGCATTGGCAACATTTGCAAAGTTCTCCATATATCATCCCACACATCTGCCTCCTTTCCTCGTGTTTTCTATTACACATTAAAGAAGATTAGGAATGAAACCTAATACATATGACACAAAGTTTCTCTATTCCGATGTGTTCATTAGAGTGATCATACACTGTTGCATCTATTCTGACCATGAGGAGCACAAATGCTGGTTTTTCTGTCCATTAGCATGTGCTTCTCAGAGCATTCATACTGAGCTGTCTGATCCTCCTCTACTTTGGTTGGCCCATGTAGTGCTTACTGCAGAGAAGGAATGACAAAATTGTTCCTAAATGCTATGTCCTCTGCCACACAGCAACTAGCTCTAGGGAGGGACTGCTGTTCCTTCATTCTCCAGCTCTAGGAAAACCTGAAAAACTCAAACCTGAGGCTATGACTTTTGTTTCCACAAGTTCAGGAGAATCAGGCCAGCACCAGCCTGAAGCCCAAGGACCATCAGCAATTACTGCACCAAATCAGCACCTACACAGTTCCTCATCACCATGGCAGTGATGAAACAAAACTAGTCCTTTTGACCTTTGCAATTCACTTTGGAATTCTCAATTGCTTTCATGAAATTGCTTTCATGTGGGTGAGGGTCCATAGTGATGCTGAGTCCCCAGGCAGGTGCAAAGGAGAGCCCTTTATTGCAAAAACCAGGCCTTTTCAAGCAGCCAGGCCTTTATCAGTTATATAGTTGTAAATCATAACAAATGTAATCCAACCAAACATCATAAACCGTGGTATGAACACATAATGGTTATTTAACTTGTTTTTCTACCTCTAATCCAGATAAGTCACTTTCCCATAGTCCTCTTCTACTTAGCTGAAGTAGCAGGCCTGAGCCATGATTTTACAAGGGTAACAAGACCCTTATTTTATAAAGGGCCTTTATAAAGGGCCTTTGAATGTTTTATCTTATATGCAACACTTTCAGTATCATGGAGATCAATGATTTGTGCTAAATTTGTGCAGCCATATTGTCATTAATCTGGTGGCTTTGTGCATTGATAAACCTAAAATGCTGGATCCTACATGGCCAAAAATGTTCAGGAATCCCTTTGTCAGAATCAGACCAATCTGGATAATTATGTTCTGGAGATTTAAATGCCAAAAAAATGTAAAGTGGTTATTTGGGGTATACCCCCACTCTGTCTTCTAAGCCTCCATCTCCTGGGTATTCCCTATAAAATAGAAGGCCTCATATTTATGTAAGTCATTGCACACACATGTTACCATGTGTGCTTACATTTTTGATGTGCTTTGAGGTGAAAAGCAGAATTTTAATGTAAGATAACTATCTTTTCTGCAATAAGAAATCAAAGGGAAAAGGGATCAAAAGGTAGTGGTTTCATATAAAAACACAATGAAAGGTCTCTGCCTTCATGTTTTGTCTACCAAGTTATTTATAACCTTTAATTATCCTTGCCCTTTCCATGACATAAATAGGTTGCACATGGTAGATTAGTAGAGTGATTATTCTGTATTTGTCCAGCCTCAAGGTCCTAATTAATTCTTAGTACAAGTGAAATTATTAAACTCTGTCGAATTTATCCTCAAATGGAGCAAAACCAGACTATTTTCTCAGCACCTGGCCTACTGCTTTATTTTACAGTTCTATTATCATCTGTCTCTTCACTGCTTTATCCAACATACAGCATTTCCACTGGCTTTGCCCGAGAATAACAGAGATGTGTCATCCCTTGGAGTAGCTTTGCCAGGACCAGCTAAGAGAAACCAGCACGGCCTTTTGGTTCTACACATCACTCTTTTTTTCCAGAAAAGGTTGCCTAGGTAAGGGTGAAAAATGAGAAGGGACTTGAGGTTCTGATCCAGCTTTTAGCAACCACCAGAGTTTAAGGAGTAAGCTGAGAGATACCATCAATGGCAAAATGCACTGAAGTGAGACTACATGATTTCCCATGCCTTAAATTCAATATCTCAGTAGCAACAAGTTTATCCCTTTATTAAATATCAAGGTCAGTTTGCATAGCAGATTTATTGAAAATGATGATGGGAAGCACAGTATGAAAAAATGGAATGCAGCTGGCTGGAACTGCCTAGTTTCTGGGAATCTAACAACAGCATACACAATGCCTACCTTTTTGAATTGAAAGCTGAAAGAGATAAAGGGAGCTTAACTGAAATCAAAATATCAGATCTGAACTCTGAATCTAAATTTGACATCCATATCCATACTTGCCTTTTATTTACAGAGTTTGCTATTCCAGAATTCATGATTTCAGCACTGTCATATGTCTTTGACTCATAAGAAATGTGAAACTAGATTCAAATTTTTTTGACTCAGCCCAAACCCCAGTGCATGGCTGGTAAAAACTTCATTCATTTTACCTATTTTAACTATCTATACAGACTAAGTACCACATGCATTATAAGTCGAATAATAAAGACAACCAATCAAATAGAATCTCAGAATTTTATTACACAGAAATACTTCAAAAATAAATGTTTCATCTGCAGACTAGCAGTGAAAAAAAGAGATTGATTTTTACTTCTTTCTCAGTGTTTCATGTACTGCCTATTAGTTGCCAGTTTTCTCTTAGTCTAAATGTTGAGTAAAATCTGATTACATTAAAGCTCAAAAATATATTACAGGACAGAAATAATAGCTGTAAACCAGAACAGACATCCTTCTGATGAAATGATGCTAAATAACACATCTCTCATCTCATGGTCCTGCAGACACCAGTGAAAAATGCAGTGACCTCCACTACTGTACCCACTAAAAATTATGAGATCTGAACAGTCAGCAGTTAATTTTGAGCAATGCCAAGTGCTGGTTTTAGAAGACTATTATGCATCATGTTTTTAAATTTCTTGTTGTATCATTGTGCAGACATGACTGGCATTCTAGAAAGATACAAATTTATTCTGGATTTCACTTAAGGATTAGCTTCAGTTATGGAGAAAGGAGCAGAGCCTGTGCTGAGCTATTGCAACCCAAGAATAAAATGGATTGAAAATGTGACTAACTGCCTTGAGTTTATATTCTGTTTGAAGGAGAATGATAGAAAAAAATTAAAAGTCTTAGTGTATTGCCCTCACAGAAGAAAGAATATGTGTTTGGCAATGAGATGAGAACCAGAAGGAACAGTGAAAGGATTAGTTACCCTGGGGTGCTGAAGTCATGAGTATCATCCCATATTGAACCACTTGAACATCTATGCCATGCTGCATTTTGCATATGCCACATAATTTACAGAAAATATTTCTATACATTCATTGCATTGTTTAGAAACCTTTTTTGGGAGTAAAGCATTTCTGCCCAGATGGAGCAGTAACTGAGGACAAGGCTCAGGTCTTATTCTCCAACAAACTGCAGTATTTTTCACATTCTTAAAAGTACTGTATAATTAAAACCTACTGCCCTTTCAAAGGAACTGTAATTTAGGACCTTAGATTAATGCTTTTGTACAACTGGTTGGAAAATGAGAATGCATGAAAAATTCTGAGATTTCAGTCACTGGCTACTCTTTTTATAAAGAATTGCCAATATTTTCTCAGGAATAACGAGAGACATGCTGGGCAGAGATTATTTAAATCAAGGCAACCAACAACTCCTTACACATGAGAGGCACAGGTCCACTGTCCTGCCTTTCTTGAACCTCCCGTACTCTAGACAGTAGAGAGAGCTAACCATCCATTACAAGGGTTAATTTCTCTGCTGCCAAGAGAGGTGGAGTTCTTACACAAAGCACAGGAACTGAATCCAAAGAATCTGAGAGATTTCTATCCTGGAAAAGCCAATAATTTTAGTGTAAGGCATTCATCAGATACAATGGCACTTGCTTGAGTCTTTGCTCCATATTCAACATACTGATTTGACCAGATCTATTTTTAACTCAAATTAATGTCTTGGTTAGTGGCTATTAGCTGCTCTGGAGATCTTTCTTTTCCTCATATGGCCCTTTTGCAGCAGTCTGTATCCTGAATCCAAAAAGCTTCTAATATTTTTCCATCAAATTTGGAAGGTTTCTATTTTACTATTTCTTTCTCAAAAAGTCAGAATTTGAGGTCATACTTGTGCCATCTCTTCCTTAACAAGCAGTTTGAAATACTAGCAGAAATGTGGAGGAGATGCATTAGGGAGGAATAAATAGTACATTTGGCACCCTAAGGCCAGCAGCAAATGTATTTCTCACCTAGAGCTCAGATTTGTGGGCAGATTGGACAGGTAATCTTTGCAAACTTACAGAGGTACTGGTGTACCATTATTGAACACCACCCTCATTTTAAGAGGCTGCTTATATCTCTCTAATAGGTTCCAGAGGTTCCTGTTTGTCAGAAACATAAATTTTTAAAAATGTGAATGACAGTATAGCAGAAGTTAGAAAGGGAGGAGATCTATGAAGTTCCACAACACATTCTCCTACTGGGAATTCATCTCTTTATTCTGATTTATCTGAAATGCTCAGGTGTGTGCTAATTTTAGCATTTTTAAAGAATATTTGAAGAAATTTATTTGCTTTTACAGCAGTGAGATATAGTGGAGTGTTTTTCCTTAGAGAGAGAGGAGTCTAAAACATCACCAATCTGTTCCTGTGTTTGGAAATCACTTACCTACCACCTGGGAACATCACAAACTGACATATGGTACTGTCATTGTCTGCCTCCTGGAAGCTAGCAGAGAGTCTCTACACGAGAGGAAAGTTTAGCCTAGTTAGCACCAAAGAGCACCAGAAACAAGAGACCCTTATTCTTTCCTAAGTGAAAATTGCACTCTTAAATAATTCTTAAAATATTGAAGCAATAATTAGAGACCAGGAGAGACTGAGCTTGCCACATTAATTTTAAATGCAGGGACATAAATAAGAAACAAAAAAGAAGAACAATTTCTCTTGAAAAAAAGAGAAGAATAATAATTTAACAAAAGAAAATAATTCAGCAGCAGAACTGATGGCCACAGTAGAACAAATGTACTAGGAGATTCAAAAGATTGCCAGGCAAATTCATGCAAGAACAGGCCTTAAATGGGAATCAAATAGTAGATTTGATATAGATTTGCATCTATAATTGCAATTATAGATTGCAATTATGGATGCAAACTCCAATCTAAGAGAAGCCTCTAATGTTTTAAAAAGACAAAAGTTGGGAGGATATACTGATAGTAGTGTCACTGTATGTTTGTCATTTTTCAATATTCTCTCTAAAACATCTGCTATTGGACATTGTCAAAAATGCCAGGGAAGGTCACCTTCTTGTCTGACCTGCTGTAGCTCTTCTGTGTAAGAAATGTTATTTACAAAGCCACCAGTCATCATGTAAGCTGCGAGTCTGAAAGAAATAGCAAGCCAGGTACCTTTATTATCAATTTAGTCATGCACTTCTATTTATGTGCCCAAATACAGCTGTACATGTCAGATTTTAGGCCTTTGCTTTCAAAATCTTTATCTACACAACTTTATAAGCATGAAACTCAAGTTAGTTGAGTAAAAAATGGATGCACGGCGCCTTATTTGTGATAGCTGTTACATAATTTTATGTGCTCAAATTTATTTCAAGACCTTTTAACATCCTGCAGCCTGTCTTTTATGTTTGTCTGCCAACATCTGTTCTGGTGGCACTAAAAGGACATTTCCAATCTACAGCAAAATATATTTGCTAAGAAGTAGATATAAGCAAGAGTTCAGCTAACATCCGCTGTCATCATCTGCAAATCTATGATGGCCCCACAAAACCTGGTTTTTTGTTATTAAATTGATGGAACTAGTTAAGTAAAGTAACTTGCATACATCTGGAGAAGGAATGACACTGACAACATAGGTCTGTTGCAGAAGTGTGTACTAAAGTGGTGACCTTGCAGCCAGTCTAAAATTATACAGATGAACTGAGAATTTACTAACATTTCAAATGCAAATCTTTTATTGATCCTGAAACACTGCGTAGAAGATGAATGTGGTGATTATATTTCTGGAACCTCGGTGATTTTATTGGTGAAGAGCCCCAAGCCATGGGGCAAAAAATTCCCACTAGAATGAAGTCAAACAAATATTCCTGCTGAGCAAGAAATTGAGCCTTACCTTTCCTTCTGTATGGCACTCCTAGTTGTCTTTAGAGGGCAGAACACTGCAAAGGATGCAGAAAAAGCTTAGTCCTAGGAAATCTGCATTAATTACTTTTAATCTGTCCTTTGACCCTCATGTCTTTGAAGGGCTAATGAAATCACTATTCTTTTATATGAGAAATTTATATGCAGTCTGCCTAAAAATATCCCTCTTAGTAGGTATTTTTTCATTGCTGCTTCAGAGCAGCAGTCAGATGACACCAGCAAAGACAACTCCCTCCTTGATATGCAATCCTCCACCACACTTCAGCGCTAGATAGCAGCAGAATAGATCTCAGTCATGTAAACCCCTATTTTGACTCTTTCCTGCAACAACTCCAACTAGGACGGCAGTTCCATGTGCTCCAGCCTCATGTGGAGATAGCAGCTGACTTCTGAAAACACACAGCAGCACAACCTGGCCCTGTGCTATGTCTAAGCTGAGGCACATGTGCAGCCAAGCTGCTCAAGCCCATACCAATGATCTTTGCAGCTCAGGTGTGCCCTGCTCTCTTTGGTGCTCCTCACAGAGATGTCTCCATTTTGAACAGGGATGGTAAACCATCACTGCTGCTGGTGTATTCTGACTGGAAGCCTCTTCTTGAGAAAAAGCATGGGAAAGCAGGATTAGGGAGGCAAGTCCTTAATTGTTTTTGTTCCAAATAGCTCCAGTAATGTCAGTGGATCAATGTCCATTTCCATTACCAGAAGATAAGCCCTACTGCATGTGTGAGGAAGCTGTAAACTTCTTTTCTCAAAAGGACATGATGCTGCACATAAGGAATTTGTAGTTCCTGAACAAAGACCCAATTTTCTCCTGCTTGATCACACTGTCCTTCAGTACAGACACAGTCTTAGCCTGCTCTTTCATGACCACACAGCACAGAGTTGGACAGGGATTTAAATGGAATAGATAACATTACGAGACACTGTGGAAAAAGAGATAGGAGTCAATCAGCTAATGAATTCTTCCATAATGCAAGGAGGGCATAGGGAAAAGCACTCAGTGGAGTAGAAGAATATCTGCCTGATAGTAATATAGTCTAACAGGCAGCATCTTGCAAAGAAGAACTAAATGACTCCAGGCTACGCTCTTGAGTGTAGCTTCCTCAAGGAAAGTTAGAAGGGAAAACACTGAGTTAAAAAGCTATTTACTCTGGATCAAAAGTAAATATGGCAGGGCAGAAAAAGGCAAGGGGGTGGGAGGGATGGCAGTAGGAAGGGGGTGGTGGAGGGAGAAGAAAAACAACATTATTTACAAAAATTGAAGGCATAGCTGGGAGTTTGCTATATCACTGACATTAGGAAAATTGCACTTTCTGTTTGAATTTACATCAGCATCCCCAGAAAGCACTTTGAGATATGCAAGAAATGCTGTGAAATGCAAGAAACTCTTTTGCTCTACACTTGTGTATCCAGCCCTTTTGCCTGTTTTTTTAAGCTTGATTTTCTGTGTAGACAATGAATCATAGCATGCAAGTGAGAAGCTTCCAGGGTAGAAGCTAAATGGAAATGCTAGCTTATTTTTCTAGGGTCAATGGCCTCCAACACATTCCAAAAGTTGTCTTTCTGGATTGTAAATACAGACTGTTTCGTACCAAGTGGCTGCAGAGTGACAGCAACAAAGAAAGCAGCCTGGAGCAGAGTTAAAAGAAGTTGTCTTTATTTCTTTGCAAAAGGATTTATTTTCCTACCATCACTCAAGAAACAAGACTTTAAAAGTGACACTGGGTGAAGGAGGGAAAAACAACCACCATGAAGGAATGGGGAAAGAATGTCTCTTCCTGTTAAATAAGAACTCCTTAAACTTGCCTAAGGAAAGCGAAGGGAGACGACCCATCCTTTGATCAGCGTCGAACTCCGATTTATTGATCAACCATGCACATTTTTATAACTGTGTTAATTAAGTTCATGCATATTGCAAAACCCGAGCTCATCATTGGTCACAGATTACACATTAACCCCTCCTTTTGTTTTCAATACCTGTGGTTTGTTATTGAATCCAAGATTTATTTTCTCACCCTGTTATGAAAGTTCTCAAGGCCTCCATGTTTGTCAACTTTTGCTTTCCCAAAACTTATCCAAGGACAAGATATTTACTTGTTATTAAAAACAACCTGAGCACTTCTGCTGTTTACATAAACGTGCCTGAGAACTTTTGTTGTTTACAGAAACAGGCTGTGAGAATTTGCTCCTCACAGCTGCCTTTTACTTTTCCATCAGCTGTATATGATTATGGCATGTCTGAACAAAACTCTATAAGCCATTTCTGAGCAAAATTCTCCAACACTTGCCAATGGCAAACAACAACTTTATTGTACTAGTTTGTTTTCTCATTTATATCAAAGCACCAGATTTGCAATGACAGACTAACAAGCAGCAAAATTTCATTGTAGCCTGATGTTCAGGTGGGGTCAATGGAAAAGCAGGTGCTGCCATTGCTCACAGTGAACAACAAATCCATCAACTATGTTTTACTTTACTAGATTCATAGTAGAGGGAATATTGATGTCAGCAGTCTTGCACCAAGGAAATGTTATTCAATTAAATTTTTCCTTTACATTGGTGTAATTTAAAGGAGGCTTGGGGCTCATACTTTCCTTATTCCATCTTGATAGTATACCCAAGCTTTACTTTGGTCTCTTGCAAAACAACAGAGAGTAAATGCATTAAGATGTAGCACCAAAAGAGGGTAGTAATCAAATGGGATGCAGCAAATGAAACCACTTTTATGTCTTTAGAATCTGATGTATTAAATTGGGAGAGCAGTAAGATTTATTTCTCTGTGTCATATCACCCAAAACCTGCATATCTCTTTCCAAATTTGCAATATAATGTTAAAAAAGATTATTCACTTTCCACCCCTCCTCATAAATAATGGGCATGGTCTAATTTCCGGTTCAGATTGCTGATGTTAAGATTAACAGCAGTTTACTTGCTTTGATATGTGGATGGGAGAAAGTTAAAGGACTGTTCATAAATAGAGATTATAGTCTGTCCCCTCCTCTTGCTGCTGTTGCTACAGCTTTGGATGCAGCCCTGAGAATGCCATTTTTTTGTCAAAATGTCTTTAATTGGACAGAAGATCAAGTTTTACCTCTACTGCTAAGGAGAGGCAGTGGAGCAGAAATATTAACATATCTGCACATCTGCTCCAGAAATCCACTGTATACAAGTTGCTCTGTGCAACTAATACTTTTTTCTGATTCCAAAAAATGCAAATAGTTGAAGTCTTTTCCAGAAAATGAACTGGTAGTCAGGTCAGAGCAAGCTCATTTAACCTCATCTGGCAAGCAATCAATTGCCAGAGGAATTATTATTTATTTTACGAAAGAGTTGCTCAATCTCTTCCAGCCTTCATGATACCAGAAAAGCACAGCTTAGGAAGTACAATACTAGCCTGTGATACAAGTATAGGTTTCCATTTAATTTTGCTAATTTATACAAGGAGGAAAAAGAGAAAGAGTCAAAGTGGCTTGAGGCTTATCAAGTGTCTAATTACAAAAACAGAAAAATCAGTCTTGTTACAAGGAATATGTTCAATTTAATGAAATTTACAGCTTTTAAAACAGAAAACTAGAGAAAAAATGAAGACCAGAATGGCATTTCCTTTGTTGACAAGACTGAAGGAAATATCATCATATTTGACTTTATTTGACAACAACCTGATTGACAGTCAATATCAAATACTTAAAAAATTGAAAAACAAGTGTTCTCTTTTCACCCTTTTTTTTTTTTTTTTAAAGAGACCTCTCCCTGACAGGACCTTGTTATTGGCCGCTCTTTAGCACTGCTGGGTGTTATAACCATGAAACAACAATACTGAAAAGTGAAAGAACCATTAAAATTATGATACATTAATGAGTGGGTAGAAGCTTATGTTCTTACTGAAGAAGTTGCTCATATGACAAAAAAATTCAAAGGAAGCATCCTAAATGCCACACAATTAAACAAGCATGCTACAGGTAAATAGCATCTGTCTGCAATAATTGAAAGATAAAATGAGGAAAAGGATATACATGTAATACCCTCCATAATTTGAATTTATTTACTGGGGCTGTTGCCTAAACCATTCCTTGTGGACTTTGCAGAGGTAGGAAAAGGCTGAGGTGTTTGGCAATAGCTTTCTTCCCGGGTATCTGACTGTACCCTGTCCTTCACCAGCATTTTTTGACGTCTAAGTTTATAACTAGAAATATTTTGATTTGCTCTTATTTTTTCTGTAGCCATATATTTTTATGACAAACCTGCCCAGAGGTGTTTGAATTTGCATCCTGTCTCCCTTTCTCCAATCTAAAATCCTATTATGACATTGTTATGGCTTTTTATAGCCATAGAGAGGCCAGAAAGTTTTGCTTCAAAAGCAATTGAGTCAGGAAACCTTGGTGTCATTGCAGTTAATAGTAAATCACAGCTGGAATGGGAGCTCTTCTCATTTCAAGTTAAGCAGGTTCCCTAGTTCTCTCACATAACAATGTTTTTTTCCATGATAACTCCCAGCCATGTAGTCTGGCCATAATTGCTGTGCCTAAGATGTCCAATAAGCAGGGGAGGGAGTACGTAATGAAGGTGGATTGCTGTTTCTTGATCCAAATTACTGGCTTTTTATGTCCTCTGGGGGTGCTACATTTAGAATAACATAGTGGATGGACCCAGAATATCTCTTCTTAAGCAACCTTTTTCCTGTTTGAAAACTGGTATTATCTTGCCTCTGATTACTCTTCTCTAGGCTATTTTTCACATCCTCCTTGTGTAGACTTCAAGGGGATTTTTCTGCTGTGTGTATATTTTTGGCAGGGAGGGAAGTCGTTGCTTCCATTACTCATGTGGTATTATTGCAAATGTACATTTTACTATGGAAATTCTCTGTCCATGATTCTCTGTGCTGCTCAGTGAAAAGAACACTGTTAGTTTGCTTGTTTTACAGAGGAAAGAAGAAGTTGAATCCTACAGAAAATGCATTTATTGAGGCTAGGAAATAATATTTTGAAATCTTAGAGGGGATCTTGCTCACGTAACCCGCCTGAATTGCAATACAGTATTTTTTTTCAAAATGCAACATTACTAGGTTTAAATCTTTTATATTTAAGTTCTGTAATTATAATGAGATGAATATTTTATCTGCTACCATATGATCACCCTAGGCTGTTTAATTTTAGACCATGAACCACATTTTAACTAATACATTAAAATGTAAGATATCATACAAAATTACTTGGGTTTTTAAATGCATTGATATATGGGGTGTGAACCTTACAAGACACTTTCACTGTACCTCCATTTACTGTGAAATCCCTGTTCTCTTCAAGCTTATCACATTGTAAAACTGTATCAGAATTACATTACCACAGAGAAACCTGCAGAACTAAAAAGGTTTAATTGCTCAGAAAGTATCTGCCTGTGTGCAAATCCTTCCTATTCCTACTGTGTCTCCCAAAGCTGCTAGAATCCATGCCTCACTTCGGCAACCTCCATTACCCAAGGCAGTAAAGAAAACATACTTGAGCTGGTGCTCTTGCACCCAGATTTTAGATGCTCCACAATGCCTCCCATTGCTTCGTTTTCTTCCACTTACTGGCTTTTTCACTTCCCTCACTGTTATTTCTCTTTCTTCATTACAGAGGGTGCCAAAGGACTTGAGCCTCTTTGTTTATGCAGGCTACAACTCAGAATTTTTCCATCCCTAGGCACAGCGCACAGGGTCAAGCTCGATAAGCAAGCTTGGCTTTACCAGATTTTAGGATGACAGGGAAGGAGACAATGTGTGTACTGTGTTTCTGATTGGAATAATTGTTCCACACCTCTGCAGGCAATTGCAATTGACTGAGAAGACAACATTTTCTAAGACTTTAACTGGAGTACCTCTGCAGGGCACTATATTTAGGCTGCTCTGGATTAGTGCTCAGGGTCATCTCTGCGTAGAGCCAGAGCCTGCAGAGACGAAATCTCACTCTCCAAAATTACAGTTACATGTATAATTTTCTTGTTAGATGAGACCAGCCTTCACCTCTGCACCTGCAGGTGAGGCAGATGGGAAAGAACACTGCAACAACTGTAGAGACTTAGAGATGCCCTTCTGTGTCTGAGTATTGCAGACCTTTTCCAACTCTGTTCAGCACATCCACGTCTATGACCATTACAGGGAAAGAAAAAAATCTGCATTCTTGTATGTATGTTCCCATTGTTGAGGAACCTGTAATGCAGACAGCCAGAGGACAAAGTGCTCTCAGCAACACCAGCACGTGTGTGCTCCTCTTTATTAAACTGTTTCATTGGATTATGGCATATAACCAACAGGAAATTCCTGCCTGGATGGTGGTACAAAGAAAATGTTATAAAATGCTAATCAGCACAATTTAATTAACTTCTTTCCTCAGAGTCCTGAGAAAATACTTTTTTGGACTCTTTTTAGAACATCTCTCTACAGCACAAATTATTCAAAAAGCTTAGACATGTTAGTAAGCAAAGTAATTCCCCTCTAAGAGCTCTGCTGCAGGCTTCTGGTCAGATGATCTCTCTTGGAGAAATAGTCTATGTGAAATCTCCTAATGGATTCTCAGAGCTGCAAAGTGCTATGTAACACCTTTGTTGCTACCAGCCCACAGTCCCTGGGAGGGGATTCATCTGTTCTTTTACATTTGGGGTCACTTACTGGACAAGTGCAGCCCTCAGTCATGCCTGGGCATTCCCTACAGAGCACAGCACAGTATGAAAACTTGTGCAGGTATGTTATGCACAACTTTGGGTCATCTCCAAGGCTAATTAATGTCCCATAACAAATAAAAGTGAGTACTAGCTGCTCCAAGAATTTTACTTAGTCAGCTCTGAAAGTCTCCCAGAATACAACAAGTATATGAGGATTTTAGGATAATATCCCTTATTTTCTGAAATACATCTTTCTGACGTATACAGGGGTTATTTACCCTGTTTTTTAAAACCATATCACTTAAAGGGTTCCTTATATATTTGGTGACAGTGAGGAGCAGATGTTCTCAGTGGTAGAATGCATCCACATGCGTGAGGAGTCTTCTCTCCATAGTGGTGTCCAACACTCCTATGTACCGCAAAGCTGAAGCACACAAGGATGTTGTTTTTCTTTCATTTGTGTGAATCAGAAGCAGCTAGTACTAACCAGAGAGAAAGACATCATGTTCAGCCTTTGAAGTGTTCTTCCTTGCAATTAATTAACTTCTTCCTTTTTGTGTTGTGGTTTGATTGTTGGTTTTGTTTTGTTTTGTAAATCACAATCTCTTGGATCAAAATAGGAAAATAGTGACTTACAGTATCCCCCTCCTTTGAAGGTCCTTTTAGAATTCAACTCTTGTGGGAAACAAAAGTATAATTCAAAGTCTGACTGTGTTCTGCTGTCATATACATTAAAAATATCTTTTAAAATGCAATGACAATTTATTTAAAATTAGGGTCTAAAAATTACTAATATCTTGCCTTGTCAATGTACTTTGAGGAAAAATCACCTTGCAGAAAACCCGAGTAAAAGAAAGGAAAGCCAGACAATTATTTGGTTGAATTTACAGACTTATTTCAGCATACACAATGACTCAGCTGTCAGTTAGACTCCATATTTTCATCTCTTGTTATTTTGAATTACTTCTTCTCCATTCTTAGCACATTTTCCTAGAATGTCTCCTTTGTCTTTCCAGAAAGCATTTCATTGTATGTTCCCTAGTGTTACATCTGTACATCTGTTAGAAAACACAGGGTATTGGACACATTGGATATTCCCAAAAGATAAAAGTTTACCTTCTCTTATAAGTACACTGATTTAAAAAGAGAGGATAGGAATCAATTGTTCTTTGTGACAACAAATATTATCTCTTACAAATTCAACTCTATTGTAAACAGATATCAAGTGATACACAACTGATGTCCTATGGTTGTGCTGCAGTTTCTACAGAGAATTTAGGGAATTACACTTCCAAAACAGCCACTAAACTTATTCAATATCCATCCTTAGAAATATAAAAAAATCCATTACTGTAAAATATTTAATAAATAATAATTAAAATATTTAATAAATACTAATATAAGGAGAGTCTCAGAATAAGAAAGCAATACATAAATAAGAGCCTTTGCATGTCTGTGGAAATGGAATAATAAATGGGGAAGAGTATTATTGCATATTCCTTTAGTCTACCCTTACCCCAGAGTTATTTCATAAGTTTAGCAGCAGTAGTATGTACATTGTCACTAGAAATTTCTTTTCCAGAAAAAAAAATGGGTTGGTATCAAACTTCTAATCTGGAAGTCTTTTGTAATCTCCTAAATGTACAGTTATGGATAAATACCACATAACTGCAACTTTATATCATTTTCAGGAAATCCACAGAGATCATTGCTCAAAGTTATGTCCCAAAACTCACTTAATGATTTCCTCTCAGGTTCTGGGAAAAAAACTAAGTCATTTTAGCACCACGTTTTATATTGAAATTAATGAATCTCTTTGCAACAAATAGCACACTTTACTGGGTTTGTGTTTGCTCAGATATTATTAACCATTGTCACCAATATACACTTGGAAAAAAAGCCAATAATCTGAAATAGAATTTTACAATACATAATTGGAAATGCAGGTAACAATACAACTATTTTACAGAAAATGTCCCTTTCCCCTCCTTAAGAAATGGATAATCTAAAATTTAGAGTCCAGTTGCACCAGTTAAATTGTTGACTTTATAATCCCTGTTCACAATGGAAAATTACATTCCTTTGAAAAAAGAATAATTATCATTTCTGAGCATTTCCCCTAGCTCCTAAGACTTATATCAAACCCTAGCAAAGGAAGGAATTGCCATAGCAACTGCCAATCTGCTTTCTTTTTATTGCTGTTTTTGTTTTCTCACTCAGAAACCCACATAATAAACCTGTTTCATCAAATGACCAGCCATGGGAGACTGAAGTCAATGCTTTCAGAGAAGACAATGCTTTTCTAGCAGAGCAAGATGCTGAAAGATGAGAAAACAGCAAATGCAGATGGCAATTACAATCCAACTGCATTTGGAAACTTTCAACAGGGTGAACCTTTGTCCAGAAAGATTGAAGATTTGGTCATTGAAGTATACAACAACACACTTGTGCTGCAGAAACATTTCTGTGCACTGCTTTATAAGCTGTACTCTGCATCAGGGCACTTCCATTGGACTATTGGCCTCTGGTATATCCTGACATTGGGACTAAACAATACCAGAGATTATCTTAACTTCCAACTCAAACCATTCTCTGATTCTAGGATTAAATAACAGGTTCTTGGCATGGAAGAAAGACCTTTCACTTAGGCAAGTTTTGCCCACAGAACACAGTATAATGGCATCCTCAAACACAATATAATGGCAAAACCATGTGTAATTTCTGAAAAGAAATTAATAATGTAGAGAACAACAAATTGTTAAAAGCAAGCTTTTAGGATTCCTGACATACTCTTTTCTATACTAAATAATATCTCTGAGAAGGCTAATAAATGATTGAGCTGTATGGGATGTAAATCTTACTCTGCCTTGCCACTAAAAGTACTTTTGATTAAAATATATTCTTAAATTGTAAATTGTAAAATATATTCTTAAATGTGTTGATCAAAGAAACTGTAAATTCTGAAGATTTTGGCATTTCCCTAGTGAAAAATCATATTTTTGCTTTGCATCCAAAAAAAAGATTTGCTGGTCATTTATTCAAGGGCTGTCACTCAACACTCAGAAATGAGTGAAACAATTAAACACTAAGAATATTAATGCCTTCACCTGTCTAAAATTCTGGGTAATTTTTCCATATAGGATACTTTTCAAATTTTCCAAATTTATTTGGTTTATTTTGGAAGGGAGTTATAAGTCTGCATGGGAGTTATAAGTTTGTTCTTGAAAACAGGAAAAATATGGGACTGCAGGGAAATATTTCAAAAGCATCAGCTGCATATAGCATGCTATGATTTAATTTGCCATATCAATCATTCCTGCAAGGCAGCATTGTGTCAGTTTAACTGACAACATATAAAAAATTTCTGTGACCTATTTCTGAGGTTTTGGTCTCATGAGAGTAGAATAAGGAGTTGAAAGTGAAGCGCTCAATGGCATATTCATTCTTTACCTGCAACCAAACTCATCCAGCACTGCCTTCACAACTGATTGGGTTTGAATCCTTCTCAAGCACAGCCACCCAACCAAGCTTTTGCTATTTCTGTTCTTAAAAACCATCAGGACGTGATACAACATCCAATTAAATACAACAAAATTGCTTTGATGACTGTAAAATCCAGTTAAAAAATAGAATAGACTTACAAACAAGTCCTAGTTTTACAAGTAAAGCAGCAGGAAAAAGCATCAGAACATGCCTAACCCACCAAACATGAGTGGCTGATTCAATAATATCAGGAGGAGAGATGGCTTCTACAGATACTGAAAAGTTTTACAAAGTAGAAATGGTGTGATACTTGTGCTTTTAATTGCTAATTTTAATTTCTGTGTAGATGCTGGAATTTCCAGAGATGAGCTTATGTAGTTGGACAGTGCTATCTAATAGTTGTTTTTTTTTAAATGTTGAACACATACCTTAAGATGAAAAATTAAACAAGATCTTTTTGACTCCATAAATGCCTTAGCTTTATACTTCATTCATTTTGGTTCTAAAACACATCAAACTTTAGTTCCTTGTCTTTCAAAAACTGCTGCAAACAATCTTTCCCATCACCTTTCCTTTCTGTGAGAAACAGGAAAACCAGTCTCTCAATTCACCTTTTTTTTCAGAAAATAGGCAAAAAAAATATCTAGGAACCAAAACAGTGACCTGACTGAATCCCTAGTAGCACTGGCAATTATCAGGTGGATCATTTTGCATTCAGGATGCTTCAATCTTTTGTTTGACTTGGGGTTCTATTTGCTGACTGTTGCCTCGTGAGTCTGGTCTCCTACACAATCTCCTTATCAGGAAATATGGAAAAGCTACATCAAAAGCTGGTACATCTGCCTATGGATGTCTAATTTCCCCTTTTTTATCCATATTGTGTATATTTTTAAGGTATCTGTATGTTGATCAAAAATAGCCTTGCAGTTTCTACTATAACTACTTGGAACACCATTTTTATAAAATAGATAATCTTCTATGACTTTTTGCCAATGAGAAGAAATTCTAGTCCTTAGGGGAACATCCAGAACTTTAATAACATTTGCATTTAAAAATAAATATCCTAATTCCGTAGTTTCTTAAAGTCACTTGGGAAATAGATGCAGAATTTGTTTCACCATGATCAAATAGTCTTTGCTGAATCACCTTATTGGGAAATTATGTCTACTTGGTATTTACTTTGTTTTAAATTAAGTAGTATTTAGGGTAACTTTGCAAATCACACTTGTAGTTGTATTTCAATGAAGAATGTAAATATTTTAGATCAGAGATCAATAATTTGCATTATACTTCATTTTTAATTTACATGTAAAAGTACTTGCTAGCTATCAATGAGGTATTTATTACTCTAGGTAGTACATACACTACTCAATACACCAAGTAACACAGTGTTGGGGTTTTTTTAATTCAATGTGTGGTTTGCTTAAGTGGATGGCACACTTCACGTATTTCAATAAATGCAGAAACACGACCAAAGTCCATTTCTGCAACATACAATAGAAAAAAAACCACCCCAAACTATCTGGAATAAGCAAAGGGATGAAGACTACAGTGTATACTATATATAGTTCAAGGGTAGTCTGATATTTGGTAATGGAGAAGGATACACAGTAACCTTTAAAATCCCCGTTTCTACAGAAGGGAGATGCAATATCCCCTGACACACTGCGCTGTCTCCAGCAAATGTACCTGTCTCTGAAGACCTTGGTGATGGTTTACAATTCCCAAGATGCCAACTGCCTTGCACCTTGTTCTCACTGAACAAGCATTGCTAGTCTGGACTGGCAGTGCTCAATTAAGTTTGTCCCATGTGTTTTCCACAGAGTCTTTAATGAATGTGGGCTGCCTGGAAGAAAAGCCTTTGGGAGCACAAAGCAAACGAAGGAACAAACTTTTAATCAAAGAATCTAAGTAGGCTCAGAGCTTGGTTGTGTGGAAGACAGAGAGAGCTGAGGGTTCTCAGCATCCCACAGGAATTAGCAAACACAGTGGAAGGTGAAAAGATTGCAGACAGAAAGTCAAGATCACCCATTCTCAAAAATCAGGATTTATAATGCATACCATGTCAAGAATGATTCACTAATAATGGCTAATTTGCTACAAGGAATTATGTATGCTCTGAAAATTAAACCCTAATTAGAACCATATTAAATTTTGAGATGTATAGAGCTGTAGTCTGAACTATAGGTTTTAAATGCTAGCTAATGACTTTCTGATATCATTCCCTTAAAATTATACCAGAAGTCACTTTTCGCTCTTCATGTAAAGGCTTTGAAAGAAATTATACTTTGGAATTTCAGACAGAAAGATTATTAATGTAAAGGCAACTCTGAAATTTTCAAAAATCAGTGTCAATTTTTCTGTAAATCATCATTTAGAGTTGCAGTCAAGCATGTTTTGAATCTCTACTGCTTAACCAATATTTTGCAGTCATTTTCTTAGGCTTAAAATATTAATGTGAGAACATTTCCTACATCCAAAACCCATTTTATGATAGTTTTTACCAAGGAGAAAAGAAAGATCATTTTTTTCTTATCTGAATATGTAATTCAGACAGGCAGGATTGCACACAATGGTGAAAACCTCATAACCCAGCTAGAATAAAATGTAATATCCCCAGGTGATCTTCAGATCTGCAAAACAGTACCAAAAGGTGAGATTTCTGCATCTTTACAGAAGACTTATTTCACAATAACACTCTGCTGGATAAGATCTATTCAGGGAAGAACACATTCCTGGATATGGCTCCCAGAAAGGGATATAGGTCCACAGCATCATTAATCAAAATATGTAAGTACTCTCAAAATCAAAGGCACGTGTTAAATTCTTCCTACTCCAAAGCCAGTCCCCTCTGCAGTACAGAATGAGCCAAGTGTTGGGGCAATAATTCCTGGGAAAGCCTATGGCATGATTCTAGTTTATATCAAGGTCTCTGCACCATCTCATCAACCCATCAAAGCAAGCTCTGTGCAAAGCAGAAGGACATGTCTGCACTGCGATGACAGTGATGACAGCTTAGGTATGTAATTAAATTATGGTTTAATCAGTTTGTTAACTTTAAGCTGCATAGGAAATTGCAAAATGCAGAGCTGTAATGACATAGAGCTCTGTTTGTGCCGCAAAAATCACTCAGGATATGAAATAAGGACCTAAAGGTGCATTCTGTTTTGAGCCTGGGAGCAATAGCTAAACTATCTAATTTACAACTAATGTCATTGTATTCACATGACCATCACTGCTGGAACAAAACCCACACAACTGCTGCAGGATAAATGTCCACCTGACCTGGCAAGCAGAGCGGTATGGACACTGCAAGTTCTGTGTGTATTTAGCAAAGGCTTATGCTGGTAAAAAATCAGTGTCTGAGCAAGCACTCCCTTCTAGGGGGCCAACTAGTTCTACAGCCAAGATTTTAACTTCAACTTAGGTATTTAAGCTATCCCAAGATTCATGCTGACACAGAGAGATGAGGGAAAATAGTGCTTGGCTGCCTAATTTAAGACATAATCTGAGGGTAAGATAGATCTTGTACAGGTTTTTTGTATAAACAAGTTTATGTTTTTTAAACAACTCAGTCTCTTCCGGTTCTAATGAAAATGTGAAGATCCTGAACTCCCATTCTGCTCATGTGATAATACCATGCATAGTCTTTGCATTCAGTTTTTATCAATTTGTTGGTTTGGGGCCATTATCGAGTTTTCTGAACATCTAGATATGGGAACAGGAATCAGAGTTTATTTGTATTCTATTTTAAAACATTTGAAAAATGAACGGCATAAAGATTAAATGAACTCATAACAAAATACCGATATCTTGCTGAGAATTGCAGTGTTACACAGCAGCAATTTCTGCATCTTGGATAATTTTAATAAACATATCAAAGGGAGAAAATGAAATAGCTAATATTTTTGATGGTGGATAATTGTTCTTGTTCATATTTATATTTCATTTAATTAATCCATAGCTCAGAAACTTGCAGATACAACATTTTTTAAATATATCATGGCAGGTTAAAAAATTAGGGATCTCTTTCATGTATACTCACAAGATGTGCTTGGCTGCCAGACTTATAGGTTTATTTTTATAATACTTGTTTGAAATCCAGCATCATACATTGACAGAAAATGGCATTTTGGATGTAAGAGCAAAGTCACTTTCATTGGGATACTGTGAACATGTGCACGTGAAATAAATTTCACTTGCTGTAACAGCTCTAGATCCAAAGTTATAAAATGCTGAGCACCATTTTTTCTTAAGGGCTGTTCCCAAAATGTTTGGTTTTTTTTTTCAGAAACTGTGTATATAAACTCTTTTTCACCCAAGGTCTTTTCTTTTAGCAAGTCACCCCCAGCTTTAAGAAAGCTGTTGGCGTGGGATGTGTTGGACCAGATGCCCTCCCAGAGTCTTCTAACAGTAAATATTTTAGGATTTTATTTTAAGGCCAGCCAAGTTCTGACAGAAAACACCATACCACTAGATAGAGTGGCACATAAAAATAGTCCAGGATATCAACAATTAATGCCTGGAAGGTAAGTTTCTAAGCACTCAGAAAGGCAACTGAGAGGTAATAAGGTCTGCACTAGAAATGGGCTCTGCTGCAGAATTCAGATACAGAATTCCTAAGTGTCAGAAAAAGTCTATGTTTGGAACTCATTTGGACACACTTGGATTTCAGAATTATATAATTAAAAGGAAGAAAACCTACATGTCTAATCATAAATAATAAATTCAAAGCCTTTGTCCTACACCTATTTTCCACTGGGATTTTGGGCCCAATTTCACTTAGCTGTCAGTTCTCTGTAGTGTCTATTCTGCAACTAAAACTTAAAGCATCAATTATTATCACAGTGTTCTGAGAACTGCATCACCCATGATTACAAGGTACCATCCAAAGAGGAAGGAAAAAGTTCTTCATAGATTTTGTATTCTGTGGATTAGTAATGACAGATCTGTCTCTCTGGCTCCTACTTGAAAATATAAATTCAGAAAAACAAACAAAATACCTAGCTTTAAACTAATTATGATCAATAGGTCAAAGCCTATTAATTGATGAGTCTGGGAAGACTCAGAGATGACAGAGGAAGATTACACCTGACTGTGACTAACCCTACTAAAGAGCAGTAACTAATGATGGGATGTACATATTTTAAAAGCCAGGAGGCCAGAATGTAAATATTTTGTACATCCTCAGCTCCTTCTGAGGTAATATTCTGTGAATGTTCTAGGTCAGATACTGCTTCTGTCTTGAATCTCTTATTCTGCCCTTGCTCTTCCCAATGAGGCACACAAAGACTTTTGGAAATTCACTATGAATTTCTAACTGGAACTGAATTCATAGCTCAGAGTGCAGACTAGCTCTCCAGGAAGACATGAGTATATTCACCTGTTTTGAGTGAATATGAGGATGAGGGCACTGAGCATATCTGCAAATTCTACTCTTCCATGAGAAAACACTAACTTAATATCTGGTCTTTCTGTCCACCTACAGCATAAGGCATTATAATTTACCTCATTGAGGGCTTTGCTGAAAGACTGCATATTTAAATGTGGTATGTGCTATGGAGACAAATAACTCAACATGCTGCTTTCCTGTTAGTCATTTGCAGTACTTTTTCTTTTCTAGCAATAAAAAAGGAAATTCTAATAAAATTTATTACTTAGACTGTGAATTTTTATCCCTTGAGAACAAAATGAGCCAGCTTCAGGTTATCTTTATTTTACTGTGACTTTATTCTCTGACCTCATTCTTGAATAAGAAATTAGTTATAACTAGAATATATAAAGAATGCTATTCCATAATTAAACTGCCACAGAGAAGTTGCTGATGTCCAGGAAACAACTTCAGAAAGAGTCATTTCTCTAAATGAAACCTGCATTTTATAAACAGATTGCTCCCATTTCAGAAGGTCTTTGGAAGCTAGAGACTTTAAAAGTTCAGTATGGATGTTCCCAGTTGATGAAATTGTGCCAGAACACACTATGCTAGAAATGAACTATTCCATCCTTTCAAGTAGTGCTCCCTGAGCTATGAATTTGGTTCTGGTTAGAAAACTCTTAGTGACTTTCCCAAACTCTTTGTGTGCCCCACTGGAAAGAATGACACCAGAATTAGGGCTTCATGATGAAAGGAGTCTCTGACCTAGAACATTCAGGGAAAGTTACTACAGAAGCAGCTAAGGAACTACAAAGGTGTTGCAATCAGAGCCCCTGGCTTTTACACTCACTGTTGTCAATGGGGGCAACAGTAGTCAGAAGGGTGCTTGCTGACTTAATGTGGAATAAAATTATCTATTTAGAACCATTTGGTCTCTTCCTTGAAGAAGAAGCTGCAGAGTTTTAATTCTTAATCATGAAGAGCATAATTTATGTTGTTTCGAGCTTTCTGTCATCTTTCCAGCTCATCTTGGCCTCTGATAGGTTTCAGAATTAAGAGGTGTTGGAGGAAAAAGTTGTTTTTATGACCTGGATTTTATTTCCATGTATTTATGACCATGTTTTCTATAGTTTTATTACTAACTCCTGAACAACTGTTCTGAACTATCAGGCACTGAGTAGCTGGCCTCTGTCCTACGTCCAAAAGCTATGATAGTAGGGAGCACTGTGAAACTCGTTACACATTCTACAATTCACCTTGATTTTTATTTCTGCATCTACAAAATCCTAGAAGTTTACTGGGTTTAATGACCTCCTCTTTAGAATTTGTCTATATATGATCTCTACGTGGGCCCACAAATTTAGCAATTTCAAAATCTGTTTTAAAACCGTCCTCCCTTACTCTTTTCTTTTAGTTGTCTTTTCATCTTCTATTTTCCCTTTATTTTCCTGGATTTTTTCTCTTCTTCATTGTCATTAATACCTAGTGACTCCATTCAGTTCAGTGAATTTAAATTTTTCTACATCCAAATCAAAATCATACCCTCACTTACTTACTTTGATACAACTTGAAATTAATCCTGCTGTGTGTCCAGGTTTGTCTGTCCTGCAGTGAACATACCTTTAGTTCATGGGGTCTCCCAGACCATGGAATAGTTTATCCATCAAAAAGATAAAATAAGTAATTCAAATTCAAATACTGGTTGAAGCCATTATATATCATAAGAAATTGTTGAGTCTGGAAAGGAGTGATTGATCCAATAAGGTATTTCCACCCCAACTCATGTCAGAGAATACTCCAAGTAAATTATTCTCCATTTCTGAAGTATAATTTATATTACTTCAGAAAGAATAAAAAAACATAGTGAAATTCAAATTCACAATGCTATAAAATATAGTTCTAGGAAATACTGAAGTAAGAAATATTATTTCTATGGCATAAAGAGATGCACAGTGAAAGAATAGACCTCTTTATTATCTTTCACACTGTCTTGCACTTTTTTGGCTTATGAAGAAACAGATTGTCAATTTGTGTGATTACTGATCAATTCCAGGAACTTACCAGTTACTGTAGAAGGGGGACTCTGGCTGCTAATGGTAGGTTCCTGACTGGATTAATTTGCAGCAGTTTCTATTGACATTTTTATTGGCCTCGTGCTAAAGATGTGTTCTCGGCAATGGCAATTAGCACAGCTCTTCTTTTAGGTAAACACAACTATAGAATTTCTGATATTCTAGTGCAGATATCCCTGCACACTGTTGCTTTATGCTGGATAGCTGCAGCCTTCTGGCCTGGACAAATGCTGAATCTTTTTATCACACAAGACAGTTTTCAGATTACTCTGAAATTTATTACTTATGTGAGACTGTAATAAGGATAAAAGCATCCAGAGCAGGATGGATGTATACTGAAAGAAAAGAAGCTCCTGTCTCTAAAGCTTTGAAAAATACCACAGAAGAGAATTGAAATTGTAATGTATGGATTAATAAGGATCCATCATATGCTCCCCTATATAAACACATGCACAAAGACATATACACACACATGAAAAGCTTTTCAAAATAATTTCACAGAGATCTTTCTGACCACATTCTAAAAATAAAAGCAAATAAATATAGATTAGCAGCTCCAGGAGATAAAGCCAAATGTAACGGAATAAAGAAGTGCTGGTGCTCTCTTATTGTGTCCTTGAAAATCTGAAGCCTTTATACACTAACTGTTTAAAAATAGCATTGAAATAAAATGAAATATTTTTTTAGTGTCCAGAGGAGGGCTACAAAGATGGTGAAGGGCCTTGAGGGGAAGCCACGTGAGGAGCTGCTGAGGTCACTTGGTCAGTTCAGCTTGGAGAAGAGGACACTGAGGCAAGACCTCACTGTAGTTACAACTTCCCCCTGCGGGGAGGTCAAGGGACAGGCACTGATCTCTTCTCTCTTGTGACCAGTGACAGGGCCTGAGGGAATAGCCTGAAGCTGTCAGGGGAGGTTTAGGTTGGATATCAGGAAAAGACTCCTCACCTAGAGAGTGGTTGGACACTGGAACAGGCTCCCCAGGCAAGTGGTCACAGCACCAAACCTGGCAGAATTCAAGCAGCATTTGGACAATGCTGTGAGGCACAAGGTGTGCTGTTGGGAGGTCCTGCACAGGGCCAGAGTTGGACAATATTTTAAAGTAATAGATTAAAATAGAAAAAATAAAACCAATAAAGGAATGCAGCACTGCTTGGACAAGGCAGCTGTTGTAACACAGCTAAGGATGATGTATTTACCATGTATTAAGGTAACATCAGTACCTCTTTTAGTATGTTGAGCAGTTCCAGGGAATTTGTTGTCTTTCACTAGTTCTGCAAAGACAGAAAATCCCTTCTATCTGACAGGCTTCACAAGCATACTGAGATTCGAGCTAAATCACATTATAATGGTCAAAACAGCAGTCCTGCAATGGCTCTGGACACAAAAGATTTCCAGTTCTTTTCTTCTCTAAGTTCTTAGGTTACAGTATAAGAAAAAAAAATCCACAAAAAAACCAAGAAACTTCCAGATAAAAAGAAAAAGAAAAGCACAGCTATCTTTCTGGATTATGGTATGTTAGCAATAGAAACAAAAATCCATCACTTTCCCCTGGAGAAAGAGGTGGGCTTTTCACCAAGTGGGTCACATTTGACCTTTTTACAGCGCACTCAAATACAAAATAACCCACACTTTTATCTCTTTTTTCCCCTTGGATGTATTTACAATGTTCAGTTGCTGTATCTTCCAGCAAAATTACTGTTAAACAGATGACAGTTTTAAATGTCTTTCCATAAAAAGCCAGCAAAGCCCATCATCACATCTCCATAGGTTTTAAATTATGTGGAGTTTATCGTCAAACTGCATTTTCCAGTTCAGTGAATCCTTTTGATGACTATTGCTCCAACATCCTTGTTTGCCATTACCGAATGGAAAGTCACCATTTGACTCATAATAACTTGGATTTAATTGCAAAGATATGACTTTGGTCCAAATGGATAGTACGGGAGGGTGGGGCAGGCAAGTTATTCCATATCTCTAAAGCAGTGATAAGATTTCTTTGAAATATTTTCAAATCATGTTCACCCCAGTTTTGAAAGTCCTTATTAGATTTCCTCCAATCTAAAATATTCCTGGGGGTTCTCTCTTGTGATGTTATTGCCTAATAAATGGTGTGGAAACTTGGAATCTTTCATAAAAGCTCCAACAACATGAAAATAGTTTCCATAATGAATAGATTTTAATCTCTAACTCCCTCTGTAGAAATGTTTTAATCATGAAAGACAGAATGGCATTCTCATGGGGCTGTTATTTAAAATACTGAAGAAAAATATTTCCATCTTTTATGCAATTGTGAAATATGGCTTGGTGCTTTGTTTACAAGAAGCAAGCAGATGTTTATTTCATTGAAAGAATTGACCGGCATCTTGCATGGATTTTTGAGAGGGAGTGTATTTGTGCCCTGTGAAATCCTTGTATTTATGATCATCTGAAAAATAATATTGTTCTGAGTCTATATCTTGACATTATTTTTAAGGGAATATTGAGTATTTGGAGTAAGAAAGAACCTTTCCATATAATATTCCTCACATGTAGTGGAAGCAAATGAATAGCTTATATAAACAGCAATACAGTATTCGCCCATGGGTTTATGTTATTGCTGTCTCCAGAGTGAGGACAGGGAGGATTGGGCATGAGTCTGGATTTCTCATTTTCCAAGTCCACATTTTGAAATACTGGAAATAGAAAGAATGTATAAAGGAGACCAAATTTGCACATACTGCTAAACATCTAAATAACATGAATCTTGACTCTACCTACAACAACAAAATTTCATTCCAGCTGTGCATCCTGCATTTATTAGCAATTAACACCATTTTGATTTAATTTCTAGCTTCTTCTATTCCTTCTTACATATGCAACATGTACCACACAAGCATTTGAACTCAATCTTCTCGTGAAAGTGATAAATATGGATGTGATGGGAGGTTCATGACTCCATAGACAAAAAATCCTCTGAGATTTGATTTATGTATAATTAGGTAATGAAAATATTACTAAAATCAAGCATAAAATTTCATTACTAATCTAATGTTAGATGCACAAGAAGGGAAAGGGTAACAATAGCCTTATTGACACATGGAGGTCCCTGTGACCACAAAATCCCAGAAAGTTCAGTAATACCAACCAGTTTACTAGGTGATAATTTTATTAAACTATAGATGGCTTTGCATGGAAAGAAGTAAGTTTATTGGAATATTAACTTAAAACCAGTATTTCGATATAACCTTTAGTTTGGGTGAATTTTATTTTTCATGTCAGAATAATTTACCCTGAATATAGAGACATATTTTATTTTGAGGAATTGTTTAAAAAGTTTTCAAGATTCTCCTGAATTAATCAACAAACAGATTGAAACATGGGATAGGGGGAAGAACAAAAAAAGGGGAGCAGATTCAATTTACAATGAAAACCAAACACTTGCCTGGGGAAAAAAAACCCTCAATACCTTGGAAATTTGTTTTATTCAAAACTTCAAAATAAAATATTTTTATATCATTAATTAAAAGCTTAGTGAGAGGAAAAGCTCTGCCAAGTAAGTGAAAATAAGTTAAATTTTAAAAGGTCAGGTTTCCTAACTTTAGTTTTCTAGTTTTAGTTAGAAAACCCTCAAATGCCAAGAGCAAGGATTTGGTACAGCACGAAAGATATTTCAAATGTAGGGGTACACATATACTGCAAATGACTCAAGCTTGAAATGGCATCCACTAAGCCAGAAATCATGCAATACTATCATATTTTAGGAATGTTTTGTATCTGTTTCTCTCTATTTATAGGGTCTATTTAAAGGGGTTTTCTAAAATTTATGAACATTTTCTCATTTATTTTCTCCTTGAAAGTACATTTTGTTATTCAAATACATCATTATATTTTAGTGCTTCCCTTATAGAAGGGATTTTTACAATGCCATTTAGAAAAACGTCAATTTTCCATGGTGTCTTATCCTTTTGAATTACCAACTAAAGTTCATCTAAAAATAAAGGGTTAGATTAGGCATAATTTAAAAGCCCATAGGGAAAAAAGGTCAATTTTTAATAAGAGAATCACAGTTTTAATAATAATAATAATATTTGTGGAGGTTTTATTTCTGTTAGCTTGCACAAGGCTTTCCCGTTGGGGTATCATATTGATCTCCTAACTCCTGCCAAAGTGCTGCATGCTGCTGTACTGCCAAAGAAGGCAGCAGGATAAAATGCTCAGGAACCTTTGAGCGAGCCATTCTCAAGAACTCCACTAGGACCTATTATACCAAAGCAATTGGATGTTATGAGGATCATATTAAATTGAAGGTAGAAAAAGTTCACAGCAGTGCACCTTGAAAAGAACAATTTAAACTACTCATATGCACTGATAACTTCTGAATTAGTCATAAGATACCCGTGGAAAAAAAAAAAAAAGAAAAAAAGGAGTCATCAAGGAGAACTGAATAAATCTATTTGTTCAGTGTTCAGTCAATACCTAAAAATCATGCTATAACATTAGGTTTCTTTAGGAAGGAAATACAAATTTAAAGATGTAATGTTAATATCAAAATCACTGGTGTATCCTTACTTCCAATATTACATGCAGGTGTAGAATTTCATCCCCAAAAACCCCAATACAACAGAAAGAATTAAAAAAAAAAATTACTATGCCTCGTAGACAGGTAAAAACTGTGACAGGACCTTTCTCAACAATAAGAACTTCAAAAGAAAATAAAAGTACAGATAGAAAAAAATAAGACTCCAAAGTGTTTTCCACGTTTATAGGAATATTCAAATGGAATGTCTGATTCTGGGTTAATTGACAGGGTTAATTTTTGCAGAAGCCAGGAGTGGGCCATGACTAGCACACTGAGACTATTCTATACTACCTCATGTCATTGCTGGGGGTGGGTGAAAGGAACTGTCTTCCAGATAGAAAGGGTTCCTTCCAGTCACGAAAGTCATGGATAGATGGGGGGATTGGGTTAGCAGGGTGCTGCTCCCAGCTGGAGAGAGCAGTGGAGTGGCTCTGGATGCAGCTGGGTCAGGATGGGCTCAATGAGCATTTTGCATATGAACCACGTTCTCTTCTGTACACTTCTGTTATTAATATTGTGGCTCTTACTGTTCATTTTCTTATCTCATCGCCATTTCCAGTAAATTCAACCCGTGATCTTTGCCTTTTGTGCCTCCAGTTTTCAACTGCATCCCACTGCAGTGGGAAGAGGGCAGGAAACACAGGACTGAGAGAAAGCAGCGATGTGGTTTTGAAAAGTCTCCTTGGGGGCACTGAATTTGGGAGTATCATTCCTAACACACAACAAAAAGACAGAGAAGCTTTCATTGTCTGTAAAGAACCTGTGTAGGAAGGAGGAAAAAACCATAGAAGAGACCATGCCAGAAAAACAGCAAAATAGACATGAAGGAACACTATCAGACCTTCTCAGCTACCCCTCAGATTTTGGACATCAGAAAATACTGAATGCATTCCTCAGCCCCTAAAATGAAGGTCTGTATTTCATCCTTGCCCGAGACTTGTACTGTATAGCCATCCCAGGGGCAATAACAGGATGCCAGTGGTGGTTTAGGCCAGAGATGTTCAACCCTCCCACCAAAGCCAACAAAGAGAGAAGATTCCATTGCTCCTAGTTCTGCAAAATCCAGCCCTTTGGGTAAGACCACGGTTTGGACATTCAAAAGCCATAACATTCAGATAAAATTTGACCGCAGGCAGTGTATTATGTTATCAGATCTTCAAAAAAGATCCAGTTAGTATACTGCACAATGTCCACAGAAATAGCATACACTTCCCAATATTTTAAATGTTTATATACACACAGTGTTAACTAGCACTACAAGATATTATAAAAGCAGAGCCCCGCAAAGCTTTAGCAAACAATCATGGTGAGACAATAAGTAATCAGGAACTGCAACTTCTGCACTACCTTGGATCAGCACATCCTGTCCCACAAGCCACAACTGGCATCTTTTTTCTAGGCAAAGAAACACATTACAGGAAATAAAACACAGCATGTTTCAGTATGCACCATAGCATGCTTCTGAGCCAGTAAGAAAGTTCTGTCCAAGTGTGAAACTTCCTTAGCCACTTTTTGAGGTACTGTTAAGAAACCACAGTGACAGGTACGCCATAAAAGCCTCAGAAGATTAGGTTAACCAAAAATAGGTCCTTTTCTACAATGAATTATTTTCACAATCACCTAAAGAAAGCTATAAAAATAATTTCTGCCCAATCCCTTCCAAAGAAAACAACTGAATTATAACAGATCACATCCAGTACAGTCTTTAAATAAAACTAAGCTTTGAAAATAAAAGTTGATACAGCTAGTTATTCTCATCTTGACTTCTTTACTATGGTTCTTTGTTTCTATTACTGGTCATTTCTGGAGCAACATCTTGGAAATAACAGTGTTCCATGTTATTTTGGGCTGTATGGGAGAACATGAGTGTCTTGACTGTAATTCCCTTCTGGAATTTATTTGTGTTGACTGCTGACCAAGCTGTCTGAATCCTAACAATAGAAAGGCAGGAATTACTTAGTCACTGTCTCCTTTCTTCTGTGTCTGTTTCAACTCCAGACATCTCTGCATACACTGAAGATGAAAGGATGTGATTATTTTCCTGTCTGGATACAGGCTCACAGTTGGTACAATATTTCTTTCCTGTGTAGACAGATGGGTAGTTGATCTGTTTTATAAGGAAAAATAAGCAGCAAATGCCAGACTCATGCAAATTTTATCAATATTGGATTTTTAAAACTCCAAACACAACAATCACAATAAGAAACGTTTGCTGGGAAAATAAAGCACAACCTCTCCTCTGTTGCAATTATGGTCTTGCATCAATGGATTTCTGAGAATTGCAGCTTGGGGCTCCAGCCACTTCTATGCTTCAATTACTACTACTACTCTACTACTGCTACTACTACTTTATAATTCTTTTTCCAGGATTCCTCATTCTCTCCTTTCCTTTGTTTTCAGGTTTCATGTTCAAAAGGATCAAATTCACTGAAGTAAATATGAACAAATGAGGGAACATAAGAACCAAAGTTCCTGCAGGCAAAAGAGACCATAAACAAAGAAAATATTAACTGTCATGGCACTGTCCTTATTCTATTGCCAGGGCAGAAACAGCATCTAGGGGAAGCTGCATCAGAAAGACATAGATGCCACATAGATAATGTCTGTTGATTTCTTTCTACTTTGCAAACTTTTACTTTGGGGAACCTTTTGTCAAGTTACTTTATCTCAAGTTTTCCTGAAATCGTAACTTGAAGAGGTAAAGAAAGTAAAATAGTACTTTGTGGAGAAGTGAAAATATCATCACTGAAGTTTCAATTTTGGTTTATATAGCCCATTTATTTTGACAAATCATCTTCTTGGTATTTAATATTACAGCTTTCAATATTTCCCAAAAATGTATCTTAATTCTTATTTACTTTGCCGGCAACTTGGCTATCAAATCATTTGTGCTTGCCTCTAAGCTGGTATAATGCTGACAGAGAATGCTCTCCTCAACTTCTATTATGTCAAAACTTACAGAGTACATTTGATCTGTGTGAAGCCAAACAGAACTTTCAGTGGCTCTACTACTTGACTGACCAGAGAAAGAAATCAGGATTAGCTCAGAAAGCAGACAGTCATCTGTGTGGACAGAAAAGCTGACTTGAAAGGCTAAGCTGGATCATATTTCCAAAACTCCTCTCCCTTTGTTTCTGTGGGAAACTGATACTATTGCAACCATGTTTTTACTATCAATCAATGATTGCCTCAATCTTCTAGCATCGTTATTTTTCAAGGTATTAAAATTCTGAATGTTGGCTAGCGTAGGAGAAAAAAAAAGCCTTCACTCAACTTTAACTAACCTCAATAAGCTTTCCTCAAGCTGGTAAATTAACATCTTGGCCATACAAATCTTTTTAGACAGATTCAGTTGCAGTTACAATAATGAGGTGGCAAAAAGCTGGAAGAGATGCAAATAAAAGTGATCATGCACATGAACTCAATGGTAATATCATATTTCTGAACTGCATATCAAAACCTTAGGAGTATAATGGTACTTTCAGGCAAATTCAATGGCACTTTATTAATTTCAATGGAATTGTACCCACTTACAAGAATAGCAAATCTGATCCATCCATTTCTATTGTCAGCATTTTTTAGTTTGTAGGAGGAAACTATAACTTCTTCTGACAGCTGAAAAAAAAGGCTGGAAAATTAAGACTGGGTTGATTTCCCTACCCCTTGCTTGCTGAATAAATGCATATAAGCCTAGAGACATGGGAAGTTCCCTGCCATTACAAGTTTTAACTACAAAATATCTGGGCTTCCTAAATGTATTTAGTGAGAGAATTACTAATTGCAGATTTATTATCTGTGCTCTGCAGTAAGAACTATTAGATCATCCAAATGCTCATTTTGATTCCACAATCTAAGCAGCTAATCCTGGAAGCAAGCCAACAAGTAGTTACATATATCTCCAATATACCCTTGCATATAATTTCAAAGTGTCTTTTTAAGCTTTAGTATTTTTATTATTCTTCTAATGCTTATGCTTTACTATTCTTGACGGCCATTTTAGCTGAGCTACTAATAGAAGACTGTCTTGGAATACCTACTTGGTGACCAGAATTTGGCAGCTTTCAAATTAGTTCCTTGGGGAGGAATAATTGATAATGGAAGCACAAGTAGCTTTAGTGTTATCCTTATTTGTATCCAAAGGAGTGTAAACTCCTGATTCCCTGAAGCCCAGGGGGTAATTCCATGCCTACCTGCAGTCAGTAGTCAGCCCAAGACTGTCTCCCTTAATTTTTTAAAGGTCATCGTGACTTCAGCTTCTTTGGTTTTAATTTGTCCGCATTTCCTTTTCCTTCTCTCCTTTCTCTAGTCAATCCCAGTTCCTGCATGTTTTATCATTTCCCAAGAAAAGGCATTAGCCAAAATGGTTTCTGCTCACTCTTATCTGAGCCTGTGTTCTGCTTTTCCTATTTTTGCTATGGCTGAACAAAAGTGAATTAACTGTTCCTTTGTTTACACCGAATTGAAAGGAAACTGCTTCGTGTAACACCTTTGACCCAAACTGTAATAAGAGTTATTTTTCGCACACACATACATTTCCTTTAAAGTTTTCTTTTTTAAAATCCTTTATAACATATATTTTGCACATACTATATTTTGGAACTGATTGATGACTGATGGAATTAAGCAGTCACCAGAATTTGTATAAGCATATGCTCTTATTTATAATAATTCCATTAAAGCCTTGCTTCTAGCATAGGGATGCTGTATAACACATCTCTTCTACGAATGATATTTTTCTGTATTAAGAAGGAAAATTATGAAAAGTCAATGAATGTACAGAGCAACATGCAAGTGTGAATTTACACTGGATGATCCATTCTGCACAATAGGGATTTCACCAGAGACCAATCCTACATGGCAAAAGAGCCAGGCAGAATGAAAACTATCAACACCAATATGACTCTAAAAAGTGATTTGTAGAAATGAACAAGAAAATTGTCATCCTTATGAGCTAGCATGCTCATCCCTCTTTCTCCCCAAAACAACCGTGGGCAAATGCTACTTCAAAAATAATTCTAATAGGACTATCCAATGAAGGCAGGATGGAAAAACTATTTGCTGGGTTGCTAATTTAATTCAGGTAAGTTACACATCATTGTTAGATGGGGTTCAAACCAAAAGCACTTTGAAGTTCTTCAAAGCTTGTCTATTTAAACATCTAAATTCATCCACCACTAAACACATAGCATGACTGTACTTAAAAAGAATGCAAGAGGTTGATAATGCATTCATTGTTAATGCAAATTAACACCACCACATAACAGCATGTAGCATTTCCATACACTGTGATGTTTCTCAACAGAATAGCTTCTGCTAAAATTATTACAATCTTCAAAGTGTCATCTTCTTACCCAATAGTCATGAGAGGCAAATCTACTGTTATTTCAGGTACATAGATTGTATTTTTCACATTTCAAAAACATTCACAGAAAAAGATGGTGTTCTGAATTTAGTCATATAATTATTATTTTTAAAACAGTGACATCAATAAAAGTTATAGAAAATCTCCAGGCCCCTTACAGAAATTTTAAAAAACTGATAATACTTAGTGTGTCATATATTTGGCTGGTTCCAAAGTGTTCAAAAAGATATATCAATAGCTATATCTTTGATTTTGGAAAGAATATATAACCAGCTGGCCAAGTTACACTGAATTGGAAATGCATACAAACATTGAGTGTTTCACAATTAAAATACAGCTAATGTTTTCAGCATTCAAGGAGATACAGTTTTCTTACTGAATACCAGTTCTGTGATGGTTAATATAAACAAATAACTTTAAGTATACTTCTACCACTTTATCATGTCTCAGAATGACAATATAGCTCAGCTACAATGGCTACTATAATTTTCAGTATTTTGGAAAACATCTCTGCATTTGAAGGCAAGCAGGAACTGCAGAAATCAAGTAAAGAACTTCAGCAGTCTGTAACAGCAACTCTAAATATATTGCTACCATAAATCTCTGTTCCTAAACTTTATTTTTGGAAAACAGATACTGGGAGGATACAACAATAAAAAGCAAAACACCTTCAGATTAGTCCAACATCAGAAAATGAAAATGACAATCTCACACATCAGACAGAAACTGAAAATACCCTCAAGCCAATTGCACAGGAACTAAAAACAACTTGTCTGGCTCAAAGAAATCTGCTTTCCCCAAAGGAAATTGCAATGCAGAAGCAAGGAGAGCTGGAAAAGACAAAATGTCAAACAAGCTTCATTGTCAAATTTTTCAAGAAATCTCTACTACATCTTCACCTGACAGGGTCTTTAGTTTAACCAGTCAAAAGTGATCTCATCTAATAAAGGCTAAATAAAAAGATACATGGGTTTTCCCCCAATAATGTTCTTCAGCAAAGTCTGCTAAAAAATATTTGTGAACCACTGAAAAAGAATTACAGCCAAATTCATCTAGAAATAAAATTATACCTTCAGGCTTATGAAAATATAGATGGCAAGATGATACACAAGATAGTTTACACTGTCTGGAATGAAGAGTAGGGAAACTCAAAATTATCTTGATTTTCCAGCCAAGGAACTACTTGGAGAAACAAAGGACAGAAATTAAAATTAACACCATCAGTACATTCATGTGTGATTTCCTACAGAATCTTTGAGAGTTAATGAGTAACTGGCATTCTTCAGTCACTGTTCATCCCCCCATTGACATTATTTCATTCTGATTTAGGTATGTGATTGCCCCTACATATCAAATGTTTAGAAAGCAACATCTGTGGACCCTGAAAGACTTTTACATTTTTGTGTGATGTGAGTTGTGTCTATCATAAACAATCCCTGACTGGGGAAATTAGAAAGAGATTAGAAATAGATTTCCTGCACCTTGGAATAGAAAGTTCTGAGTAGGATCATAGAATCATTTAGACTGGAAAAGACCTTTCAGATCATCAAATAAGTAAATCTTCCTTCCCCTCAACTCTCTCTAATATCCATAGGCTGAATTTTCAGCACAAAACATACAAAGGAAAGTCTTTTAGCTTGAGAAAAAAAGGAGGAATTTTTTTTAGCTTTGGTAGCTGGAATCCAAGAAAGAGCAGGCTTTCTTGTTGCCTTGCATTTAAAATAGTCAGTTATATCAGTACAGAGACTTGAAGACTGTGTAAACAGAATAGTACCTTTTGTAAAGACATTACTAAACAGGACAATGGCACACAATGAAAAAACTAGGCAAAAGAAGGCTAGCCCAAAATAATCTTGAACTAAATTAATTGAACTAAAATAGATTGTTTATTCTTTAAACAATCATGTTCATATGTTAAGAAAATGGATCAGAGTAAATGGACTTTTGACGATTTAAACGCAGCACTTAAGAAGAAAGTGAAATGTCTGTCCAAGAAATAAAGCTGTTTTGACATTTGCAAAATTTGTTTCTATTAACAGTCATAATATGATTGAAGTGTGAAAGCTGAAGACTAAGTATTTGTGTCCATAAAGATTTAAAGTATTTCTTCATGTTTCAAGTATTATGATTGAAAAGCAATAACAAAGGTTTCTCAGCTTAAAGATACACTACAAACAGAGGTTTCCAGCTGCATGTATCTCTGCAGAGGAATCTTCAGATTCTCCACTGTAACTCAGTGTAGATTATAGAAAAAACTTAAACCTAACATTCTATCAGGCCTCAGCAGATCTTTCCAAAAAAGTCTTTCAGACAGTCTGAACAAATTATATCTTTTAACATTTTGTTATGCTATTTAAATTGTTCATAACAAGCCTCTTCCCTCAAAGCATACACAGGCTCTGACCTTCTCTCTATTTCAGTTATAATGGCACTATTTCAACAGGACCATGGTAACTGTGAGGAGTTACCTTCTTTGTTACTACTTCCTGGATGCCAAATGGACTAATTTCTCCCAGCCCCTATTTTTCTCCTTCTTTTCCATAGATTTTGAGGAAGTTTTCAGAAAATGGAGTTAAAGTTGTAACAAGTTTTGTCAAAGCTCATATCGTAATTCTTAATCCATCATTTAGAGTGCCCACAGCACTCAGTGGACAGCTGCAGAGGAATTTAAAAAAAAAACTAGAATGATAACAAAGAGTCAGATATATTCTGTACTCATTCTACATACAGAATATGCCTTTTTGATTCTATTTGAGATGAACTGCTGTTAAACTGGGTTAAATATGGTTTTTGAAAAGAATTTCCACCTCGAGCATGTATGTTGTATGCATCTGACCCTTCAAGGTCTTTCTGAAGTCAGACTATATCATAATTTGCTAATTGCACTAGGAGCTGATGTCATTTACCATGGCATTTTTAATATATTACAAGACATATTACTTCAATTCCAATATGAAATAGATCTACTACTAATGCAATGAAATCATTACAGCAATTAACAAAAATACAGTTGTATAAAATCCTGAAAACTTGAGGGGATAGTGGTTAAGACAAAACAGAGACAGCATTTCCATCCAAGCAGAGACAGGCACAAATGACACATAGCAAACAAATGGCACCAGGCTTCAGGAACTTGGCACTGTCCCAGAGTGCTACAGAGCTTAATATCTCACAAACCTAGTCTAACATAACTCATTTAAAATTGCCTTCTTGGGGAAAAAAAAACCTTCAGGCATTTAGCAATCCATATATTTTATATGCTGCACTGTCCTCTGCATGTTCTGAATTTCTAAACTATTCCAATCATGTGGAAGCAGCAAGACCAGGAAGAGAGAGAAATGCATTCATTGACATAACTAAGCCATCCTTGGTCAGACATTTGCTAATAAGCAAGGGAATGGTATTTTGCTGTACGTGGCACATACAACTTCAAGGAGATTAACATGATTGAAGGGAAAGGTCCTGATCTACCACAACACTTTTTTAGAGGTTTTTCTTCTCTAAGCATCTTGCTCTCTCTGTCTAGAGTCATTAGTAAGCCACTGCTCTGGGTGATTGTGCTCATATCATCGTTATGTAAAGTAACTGCATAAATTCTTTTAGGCACCACCTCTGTCCTTGCCTGCTTTGAGTCAGTTTATTCCAGATTTGTAAAGT
Organism: Ammospiza caudacuta; assembly: GCF_027887145.1. Taxonomy (NCBI): domain Eukaryota; kingdom Metazoa; phylum Chordata; class Aves; order Passeriformes; family Passerellidae; genus Ammospiza; species Ammospiza caudacuta. The sequence goes on along the minus strand of NC_080593.1, from coordinate 44,428,164 downwards.
GGTTGACTGGTTGACTTTTTCACTCATACCATCCACTCCCATTAAAATGCAGTTGGCTGTAGATTTGACCTAAGCAATTCCTTCTTCCTGTGTATTCAGCAGACACCGAACACTCTTCTCAAAGAGATGTTGAAGCTTTTGATGATGCAGGTGCACAAACCAATAAATCAAATAAAGATGCTTTAATATTTAACTCAGTTTGAGATGCAAGGGAGGCGATAATGGGAAAAAAAATGAAGTCTCTGATAAATCTAAAATAATTAGTGAATTAATTTTTTTCAAGCTCAGAAACCATTTCCATAAATTATCAATCAATAAAAAACCTCAAATCTCCTTAAAAAAATTCTCAAGATGTACCCTTTTTGATGCTTCCAGTACATTTTAAAAATATTCAGACAAAGGGGAAAAGCATAGTCAGGGCCTTGCAGATGCCATGGCTCCTGTAGAGTTTAAGACCAGCTTCCTGCAGAGTAAACAGGTCTTGCACATAAGTAACTGATTAAAGCCAGTAGCTCCTAAATAAATTAGATGCCTTTTTTACTCTAAACAATAACTAAGCAGCTGAAAACTAGAGGTAGTGTATACACTGAACCTTGTCTGCCTTACTCTCAGGGTGTACCTAAAATGCTGTCACTGTGCCTGCACATTTGGGAATTAGCTCAGACACCAACAGTGGCAGAATGTGCAGAGGTACATATTTGGACTTTTAGACAAAAATAGAACCTGTACTATCAATACCAAAATGAGTAAGTACAAAGCTAGCTTATATATGTCTCTGTGTGCTGTAGCTGTGTGCATCAGATAGCTTTGTTTGGGATGGAAATGGAACAGGTAGGAGGAAATGGAAGATGAAGAGACACCAGAGACGAGGCAGAAATAAACTAAGGGGTATAAAGACAATAAGGGAAGCAGGTAAGAGAAAGCAAAGAACATAAAGAGGGAACAACTGAACAAATTTTGTCAGATTTCATATGCAAATGACTTGTGTGCAATGATGGAATGACCACAGTGTAATAGAGAAATTATTTACAAATGCTCTGCTACCCTGACCCTGTAGCCCTCAAAGGACAGAACCTACCAAAGGGAATTCCCAGTGGTGAAGAGCTGGCTCTACCAGGCTTCATGTAACAGTCAATGGCTAAGGAAGAGACACCAGTGTATGCATTATGGCAACTGAATCATTAGCATGGATATTTGGCACAAATAAATACCCCTCACCACTGTATTTTTATTTTCTTTATAGGCTGATAAAAGCCTTCAAAGAAAACAAAAATACAGGGGTGAGAGATATTTTAAAAGCCTTTTTTTACTATCAAAGGACCAACAAAACATCCTTTCTGTCACACTGCCAGCAAAATAAAGCAGAGGCAGATAAAATAAAGACAGAGCAGATCTAAAGAATGTTTTGGAAGTTGTAGTTTTGATTTCTGCACATGAAAACCACCCACATGTACTGTAACCATATTAATAGTTTTACTATTTTTAGCAGCAAGGATACAACAGGACATTCCCACATGCAGAATTCGATTTTATTTGAGATAAGGGAATTAGCTCTGAAAAAGTAACAGTTATAAAGGAGCCATTTTCTAAGGGGATTATTATCAACCCATAGTATTATTGATAAATACAGAAACTATATGGAACTACCCTGCCACAAATTAGGGTACCTCATTCCTGAAGACAACCACTGTTTAAATCAATGTTTTACGTTGAAGGCTGAAGAGGTGTAAAAAGCACCAGAACTCTTTGAGCTCTACTGTCACGGTACACAAACTTCAATTTGGACAGTACACCAGGCTCCTGTGCTTTATTGTATGTGACAATCTTTAAATAATAAGATGGAAAATCTTTAAATAATAATATTCACCTTAAATAATAAGATGGACAAAATGAGGGATATACATATGATCTTATGTTTACTGCTGAATAAAAATATCCTTTGATAGATAATACTAAAGTTCTTGTTTATAAAACCAGTGAAATATCTATTTCAGTGTTTGTATGAAAAAATGCCAAATCTCCTCCGAATAAAAGTGCATATTCAAGGCTGAAATGCTCAAATAAATTCCAAATTGTTGTACAGTGTCAAATTATTCAAGATTAATGAAGTGCTTCAGTTTTAATTTTTTCTGTAAGGAACAATTTTCAATGTTGAAAGAAGGCAAAAAAAAAAAAAAGTGCCCAGTTTGGCCAGATAAAAAACATATTGAAAAACACCACTTTCTGAATTCATAAATTAAGCACTGAAAATAAATATGGGGTAGAAGGAAAAAATACCTTTGTCCATGGATAAGAACTTCTATGATTTAAGAATTAAATTATGCAAATAGCTAAGAGAAAAAGAACACCCAATTTTGGATGGGTGAAAATATTTTGCAACACATCATAACACAAGCTTCTACCACAAACTTGTAACTGCAAGAATCCATGAATGTGAAGAGCAGTATATAGAAATATAAACAAGTAGCTTTAATTCCTGAACTCAAAACTATTCATTGGATGAGACACAGAAATCCTAAGGCTTTTATAAAGCCATACAAGCAGAGCATACCTTTGTACAATGTGGATCTCTCCTCCACTTTGTACATCTGTGAAACACAGACCTAAACAACACTTGAAGAGGAAACAACTAAGAGACTAGTCATAAAACAGGATTTTTTCCTCTTCTTTTGCTATTTTTCCCATTCTACTTGCCCAGCAGAGATTTATTCAGGCAGTGCTTTCACTGGAAATATAAATATCTACCCTGACCCTGTCCAAAAGGTCCCACTGAGATCTGGAAGTGGAGATGTACGTAATAGATCTTTCTCTCATGTAGCCACAACTTAAACACAAGTATGAGTTACACTTGCAGTCACCTGTACTAAATGGAAAAGACTAATAAATTAATATTATTTATTCAAAAGATATGAAAGGATTTAAAGAAGCATTTCTGCTTTCATTCTTAGATTGCATCAGAAGTATTTTCTAAGACTGCAACATTTTCCCTTACATACTGTCATATAATATTTATGAGGTACCTCCACCTCCACCCCTGGGGTGCTTCATGAGCAATTAAAATGCAATCATCATAATAAAGAAATAAATAACCTTAATTAAAACATTGCACAGGAACCTTCCTCAGATGCAGAGCCAGTGGGGAGCTGTCTGTCTTCATGAGATTTTACATATCTGTCAGTCAGACTGGAACCCAGATGCAACATCCGGTTTCATGGACAACATTTGGATTTATTATACCCCCTGAGAGTCATGGATTCATTTCCCCAGCAAAGAGAGGATACTTAATGTAGATTACTTATTTTTTAGATAAGATTTTTACTTGTTTAATTTTATTAATGTTTTTAAAGACTTCTGGATTTGTGGGTCACACACAACCTCCTCTATTCACCTGGCACCATTCTTATCCTCTCTATCTTGAAACAGCACCATCTCTTCATCCTTCTAAATTTTGTTTTTCCACCCAAGCATGTTAGATAATAACTTTTGGTAGTTCCCTCTATCATTCTCTCTTCAGTGCTGTGTTTACCATCATTCCAGGCAAGGAAGAAATCTGCAAAATATTCTCCCCCTACCCATCACTCACCAGTAGGCTTAGATTGTTCTCCATTAAGTTGTTTTAATCCTCAGTTTTTCAGTGTAGTATTCCCCAAAGGGAGCAGAATATTACAGTAAAAAAATACTGCTCTGAAGTTTGGTTGCTTTCAAAAGCACTCCACTGGCCTTTTCTATGTATTAAAACTCCAACACCAAAGGAAATAAAGAAAGAAACAATTGATTTACTTAAGTAATTGGGCACAGAACAACAGTTCTTCCTGGGTCAAAACTACTATTTGATAATACAGTTTGGTCTCCTACTCCCAAAGCAATTTTTTGTGCTTTACTTGGCATTTTGCTTACAATCTTGATGCAAAATTAGCGACTCCTTTGAAATACTTTGATACTACTAAGGAAATTCTTACCAGTTTCTGATCCAAACTGTCAACTTTGTGACTTATGCTTTTAATACTCAAGCCTAACTGCCACAGAATGTGTGTCTAACTCTGTCCTTCTGGCCTAACACCAGAACATGTAAATCCTCTGACAATTTTTTAGAGTAGTTGGCAACAACCATGAACCTAGAATGGCCCTGCCTGAGATACTGACCATGGTGCCAGGGTCCAGGCCCTCTAAGGATGGTGATGTGCCCTGCTACAGCTGTAGATGTGATGATGTCTATTTTCAGTAGAAGTGGAGTTCTTCCTTCCAGGTCCTTTTCCCTTGCAGCTAAAACTTCCATGCAAACAGGCAGCAAAGTTTTCAAGCCATGGGGGAAAGGGCATGACTGAAAGGGAGATATCCCTCAGTGCACACAGAGGAACAGGAATTAGTACAAATGGCTCTTGCCTGAAGTGAGTACATTATTTCCACAGATATGTGGGAAGAGGTGTCTCTCACCCCCTTTGCAATCTCGCAAGCCTTCTTTTTCTTTGAAAGAAGAGAATTCAGCTCAGACCTAAAATCATACTGCTGGATTCAGCTAATTCCATGTTTACAATTAAAGACTGCTGAGCTATATATTGTATATAGCTATATCTTATACACATTGCACCTTTCATATGTTTTCAGTATTATGTTTTCTAATTGTATTTCTACCTATTGGTATTCACTAAGGACCACATTGTCTCATGGCTCTCAAGCTTAATATTGAAGCATTTGGATTCTGACTGATGCATTTTAATTTCAGGAAATCTCTTAAGTTCTACAGAGGTTTCAGAAGAGTGAAATACCACAAAATAAGATAATTTTCTTTTTTTCCAGGAGGAATTCAGGCTATCTCCTTGCCTAAGGCATTTACTAATTATTTTCTATTAATTACTAGGATTTTATGCATCGGGCTTCCTCCTGTTATAACTGCGTTTAGAGCATATTCTCTTTTTCTGAGTAGTCTTTTTATATTTTAGTATCTCCTCTGAACTAAAGGGGAATGAAGGAAAAATAGCTAAGAAGTAGCAACATCCATAAGGGCAACGTGAACACAGGGAGAGCTTTTACTGTATCACTTTGAAACAAAGCAGCTTTGTATGCCATGATCTGCCTAATTTGGTGTAAAACAACAGCTCCTTTTGCAGATGTTCCTCCAAGATTACCATTGTGCTTCAGTAAATACAGCTAAAACTGCATTTCCTTTTCTGAATAGAGCTGTATTTGTTAACTCCTGATATTTCCCTTCAGTCAGTTTTATAAACTAAAGTAATGGGCTGGATTAATAGAAGGTGCTATAGGCTCAAGCGAATGACGCATACTGCTGGATTTTACTTTGTATGTTCATGACTGCATGTGGCACCCATTGCCTCAGTGTGAGCTACTGCTTCCCCTCTGAAACAGCAATGCAAACCCCACTAACTTCATGTCACCATCACTATTCTCTGCGAGCCCTCCTGTCACCTCAACCTGAAGCAGCTGCAAGGGCTGCAAGAAGTAGCAAATCCTCCATTCTTTATCTTTGTTGCAAACAGATAAAACCATTCTCTTTCCTAAAAAAACACAAAGGAAAAAAGTTTTATTATTGCCTTTTGTCTTTTCTTTCTGAAAGAGTACATGAATAGTGAAATCAAAACAGTAAGAGTGAGGGACTGTGCTTGTTTTATACCATTCCATAGCACGCTCACTCTTGATTGCTCTTATAAAAGAAATGATCAAGATATGGGTGCAAAAGGAAAAAATAGAACTTCTGTATTGCATAGAATCTACATAGCAGAGATGGTTGTTTTTCTGCTCTAGATATTTAGTATGTCAGTAAAGCCAAGACCTTAAAGCCCACAGCTTTTTCTTCAAAAACTAAAATTTTTCCAATAATAATTTCACGCGAGTACAAGAGACTCACACATTTATGAGAAACTTTCTGTTTTCTATTCTAACTGTCTATTGTCAACTGAATAAACATTCCTGGAGAAGAATTTGTTATGGATTACTGAAAACTGTAATCCAGATCACACTAGAAGCAAGGTTACATTGAAGATGCATGATGCATTTAAAAATCCTACTTGTTTTTTAAACAGCTAGACATTGATAGCAGTTTAGACCAGCCTGTTCTTGCAACCATTTTTGTGAGAGAATGCAGAAAAGTGAAGTTAGTTTTGAAATTAAAAATTCAGTAACAGCTATGTATGCATGTAGAGCACAATGGATTTCATAATAAAGAGTAGGCAGAAGGTCTTCTTACATCTTGAGATTCAGGAGCAAATATAAGGTTTTAAATTAGATCTTTTTGTTAATAGATCATATTTTAGGCACACATAAAGGCATATACAGATGCATTTTTATATGCCCTACAGATATCGTGTTGGTGTATACAATATGTAATGTATGTGAAAATGGTCAGGACTTTTGATATAATAATAACATTTGCATGAACAGAGGTGATTTAATGGGAGTATCCACCCTTGCTTTTATTTATGTGAAAATAGATGGAATTACGGGAAGGAGATGCAAGACTCTATTGACTAGTAAATTCTATTTTAAAATGAGCCTGAATATGGGTATTTTGTTCCTCTATAGCCCTGTTTAGGTGAGGAAGTGAACAGGTGAATTTGAAATTCAATAGCTAATACACACTAATTTCCTCTATTAACACTATTTCCTGTATTAACACTAAGTACACAGAATAAGTAGAATAAGTATGCAGAACAATGTTTCACACAAAGTAAAGAGATGCCCATACTAGGAGACAGAGTGGAATTACAATTTAAAATTACAGTTACTGGTACAAGTGAGTGGGATACAAAGAAAATTACCCTCTATATATTTTAATGGCATTCAAGCAAGTTCCAGCAGAATAATTTCAAGATTTCCAATTTACATGGATTTATTTCAAAGTGGATTGAAGAAGAGTTTATCTCAAGCAGAGAGAAGCTAAAGGCTCTAATCTTATAAGTGAGATCTAAATAATTTTAGGGACTGAGCTCTTAAATATCTAAATATTTTGTGTTGGTTTATATTACAAAAAAATTAATTAAGTCTTTATTGCTAATCTAATTTAAAAGTAATTACATGGTGACTAGATTTATCTCATACTTTTAAGTCTCTGAGTTCTTCTTAACAGCCATTAATTAATAAAAATATTGCAAAAACATTTCTGAATGTGAATCTAATAATTTTTTCGGTTAAAAGCAAGTGAAGTAATAATTTCTACATTCCCCATTATTTGCATTGCGGAAGCCCCCAGGTGTACCAATTGATTTGAAGATATGAAAACAAATGGTCCTTTATACCATCTAATTTTATTCATGGCAGTTCCTTCTTGCATTTAAAAGCTAAAATTATTTAGCTTTTCTTCAGGCAAAGAAGCATCTTACTATTAATATTAAATTACTCTAGGTTAAAAATAATTGCTACTTAGATCCATGCATAGTTAAGGCTTTAAACTCACTTTTCAAAAATTATATGAGTCAAAACATTGCTGAAAATAAGGTTATTAGCTGTTGTTGTCCTGTCCAACATCTACCCACAAATGAGAAGGGAAAAAGCATCATTATTTCATCCCAAAGTCTGTTGTAAGTAATTTATTTCCATAAACTGGGAGAATTGCAAAGACTCATCTAAAGATCATCAGAAAAATTACAGGTTTAATTTATTCTGTAATTCAATTACTGCAGACATAAAGTATATAAGGAGCGAAATAGGAATTCAAAATTAAAGTTTTAGTTCATGTTAATGTCTTAAATTTTGCAATGCAATATTGAGCCATAGCTATACTCCATATCCAGACTACTATATTTCTAAGGTCACTATGAAATATGCATGGTTATTTTTCTCATCTTACCTGCAGATGGTCAGAATTTGTTTTATTGAATTTGTCTCTATTGTATTAAAAGTTGCACTGACTTCCAGAATATATTCTTGCTTAGAAGAATAGCTTGTTTATTCAGACGACAACCAGGCAATTTTGGTTTTAGTGCTCAGTAATGAAATCTGTTTTAGGGCACTCATTGAAGGAAAGTAGAAAAAAAATTTTCCTATTCTCTTTTCTTTCAGAGATATTTGATTTTTAAATCTCAAAGTATTAAAATTAGAAAGTCACAAGCTTCTGGAAAATAACTTCTGTGTCTGCTTCCTTTCAAGAAACAAAATGGTGATGAACATAGTTGCAGAAACAAAGCCATAATGGGTTTGCATTCACAATATTTAAAGGGGTAAATAGCAGTCAACCTAGAAATACAATATAAACCAAAGTGACCTAGAGGATTCATTTTTCCATGCTTGTAAGAAGTCTCATAAATGAGAAGAGATATTGACCTCTCCACCCTACAAGAGAAAATGAAAAAAGTCAAGGGCGTTTTCCATTGTAAGCAATAGACTACTTTAATTTAACTGTTGTCATTAAGATCTAACGTTTCTTCTTTACATTGTTGCTGCAGTTTGATAACCAGGGGAGCAGCTGACATTGATGGCAGTATCCACCATAAATTTACAATCCAATGATGATTTGCCACACTCCCTGAAAAACAAGGTCTTGCATCCACTGCATGTGTAAAACTGCAGACTGCCTGAACACAATTACTGTGTAAGTGAAAACTGCCATTCCATGAGACAATTAAATCAAGTCTAGAGTTGGATCAGGAAACAGAGCCTAAGATTCTGCCTGTAAACAGTGTCATTTTAAAAATTGGCTTTGAAAGGCCTAGAATTAAACTGAGGAATAAACTGACCTAACACAGAAAATTTTCTATAAATAATCAAGCATACTGCAGTTATGGATCATTGTCAGACACAGGATCAGTTTCAGTAGCATTGCAACTTCCCAAGTCAATGCCATCACAGTCTCTTACTTACATCCAATTATAGTAATTGATAAGAAAAGTGAAACATCTTACATCAAATGATTCATTTTGTAGTAAAACAGAAATGACCATTCAAATTATTTCCTGAGAGTTTACAGAAAAAGGGAAAACTTACCTGCCTTTTACCATTATAACTCTGCAACTAGGAACAAAGCAATTCATTCCCTTGCTCACAGGAAACATAAAGGGGTCACATATATTAATATGTGTGTAAAAAATGGACAGCTGTGTGAGGAACTACATCCTTCCAAGCTACTGCCTTGTAGAGGCAATCTTTCAAGAAAACATACTGTCTTAGGCCACAAAGACCAAATATTGCCCCAAACTGGAAAGAAGAGGTGGAAAGAGGGAGAACAGAAGTAAAGCTGAAATATAAAACACTTCAAAAATCCAAGTAGTGATACAAACTTGGTATTTCCTTTATTCCATTAGTTACTGTGTAATAATATACGGGAATGACAAGAAATAAATAAATAGTTTGTCAAGGTCAATAAACTCCTTTTATGAGACAGCTACATCACATTAAATTTCTAGCCCATTTGCTTTTTCCCTAAAATATTTGAACTACATCTCCATATCTATAAATAAATGGGGAACAAAAGAATATATATAACAAATATCTAAAAGTAGATTTTTTTACACACAAATAAAGTCATGGAATACCAATTACAGAACAAGTATAGTACATTTATCTATCTGTAAGAATTTACTGTCAGTTACAGTTAAATGAGCAATCTGGATGTAAGATCAAAAGAGAGATGATATGTAAGATGCAACAAAAAGCACATTTGGTAGGTGTTGTAGACATTGAAAGACATAGACAGTTTATTTATAAGAAATACTATAGTATTATATTAGGATCTGATTCTAGCAATTCACTGAATTCTTCAGGAAATAATTTGCTGCTGCTGCAGAATTCTGTTCATCACTGAACTTGAAGAAAAACAACAGCAGAGAACCTGAAGGACTGACTGTAAGGGAGCAATGCTATCACAAGACATGCATTTGGCACAGGTAGACAACAAGCCACAACTCTTTCTTCACACTTAAATTAGAAGACTCATAGATCTGTGATTAATGGGTATCGGTACCTGAAAGGAAGATGTGTGACTAATCTAGAACAGTTCAGAAAATATTTCTAGAAAGTCAAATCAGAAGCTAGAAGTAGAAAGACTACTTCTGCAGTTAAAGGAGAATAAATTGTCTTTCTTAAACTATTAAAAGAAGAAAGTGGTTTTCCATTTTGAACCCTAATTAGGGGTGATTATATATATGTGTATATAAATATATGTGTATATATGTATGTATATATATATATATATATATATATAGACACACGTAAGTTGCCCTGTACAGGAATACAGGATAGTCAAACTCAGTGGAAGACCATCAGGAAAAGAATGTGAAGGTCAAGGGGAGTAATGAGGATCGAGTTTTTCTTGACAGTCATTGGACAGTTGCCTTGAGCCTTAATTAGTATCATAAGTATACACCAAAGTTCCTGAATATACTCAATAACATTAGCTACAAGGGCATTATTTATTTATATTGTTTATAATATTGTTATTATAGTTGTGAAGTAAACCAAAATGAAGGTTTATCTGAAATTTTGTCTAAAGAGCACTTTCTTTGCAAAGGTGAGTGAGAAAGCAGGCATCTATAATGGCCTAAAAACACTCACTAAATACTTTGTCCAGAGTTTTTGGTCATGATAAGAATAAAGACTGAAGTAGGTTAATCTAGATTGTCCAATCTTTTTTTTTTTTTTTTCTCCTACTGGACTTAACAAGAGGAGAGACAGCTCAGCAGCTTGTTCACTGCACCCACAGGGTTTTGTTTCCCGACGAACTACACATAACTCTGACAACTAGGAGTCAGATTATTTAATCAGCAATGAACACATATGCAATAAAAAGGGTTAAATTTTTTAAAGCTGTTTAGGTTTCTCATGCTCTATAAGTACAGGAAGTGCTCTCTTAAATGGAAAATGTCCAGGAGTGATTAAAAATAGCCTTATAATAAACTCAGTGTAATTGTCTTTGGATAGAATGAAATTGAATACACTAAGGTCATTAACCTTCAATACTCAAATTCTGTTTTTCTATAATTATGTTTTCTGATCACAGGAACCTTGTATATCAGAGCCAACAAAGCCCACGTTACACTATGAAACAAAAGTTAAGGCCACATGGTCAGTTGACCTTCACATTTAGCATTCATAGAAAAGAATACTTTGCAAAGTAAGCATTTTTTGGTTTAGACTACTTCCCCTGCTTCTAGAAGTAATTTTACATTTAAGAATTATGCTGTTTTCCTTCCTTTGGCGTGTTTTTTGCCCTTAACTATGTAATAAAAATGCTAGTGCACTTCTTACTGCATAGAGCATATTAACTGTTTTAGTGCTTATATTATGTTTGGAAATAAATATATTTAAACTCAATTTATCCATCCTCTATGTTGCAATCTCGCAGGATTATAGTCCTTCATTTAAAATTGTGGGTGTAGTTTATAGAGCAATAAGTTCTTGGAAGTGCTGTATTCTGTGTGAGCATCCTTTCAGAACATGAGATACCAGTTCTCACCATGACTTTCCATTAACTTACAGTTAACTTCTTTTGTAATCTTTCTTTATGTTATAGAGTCAGCATTTGATGTGCATACAGGTCATTTCAGAAGAAAACCCACTCCATGGAAACAGTTTGTTTTCGACACATTACTGTGAGAAAAGTGTTGCTTTTTTTCAATTTTCAAAATTCGATTGTAATCCAGTTTTACTAATAGCAATCCAATATTATGGGCCAAAGAAAGATTATCTGAGCAAATGGCTGAAGATGAAATGAGAAGGACAAAAGGAAGAATTGTTGCAAATCACTGATCAACTTAGATATCTGTATACTAAAGAAAAAACCACAAGGTGGTAGAAATCAGGCGGCAGATAACCAGGGGTGTGAAATAAGAGAAGCAAATGTATAACTTGCCTCACATTTAACCCAGTATGTTTCAGGAAGATACGACAGAGCAGAATGGCAGTGACCTTAGCTTGCACATGAAGAATTTGCTCTGAAGGCTGGAATGTGGATGAACTCTTTGAAAGCATAAGAACAAACAGGAAAAAGGAAGAAAAAAAAAGGGGGGGATTATTTTGGAAAGGTAACTCATGAAGCCAAATCATCAAAATCTGATAAACCAAGATTTCTGCAGGCCTTTTGCAAAATAATTCAAAACAAACTTGAGTGGTGGGAATGAGGGATGTTAGTTTGTTCAGATATCTCTTGGGGAAGGAATATGTTTTGTCTAGTCACCTCTTGACCTCTTGAAATGCATTGGTCAAAAAGAACTGTGCACAAATATTCCTCAATATTTGTTTCTAATAATAAAAGACAGCTACTGGAGTGCTGCTTTCTACTGGAGTACTGAAGTAGACACATCTTGGTCTTCAATGACTTCATAGGAGCATATAGACAAAAAAAATTGTTCCTATGAAGGCAGTCAACTGCTAAAAGATGTTCAAAGATGCTGCAACATCTCTATTCTTTGAGATATTAAAGATTGGAAAAAGCTGCTAGAAACCTGATCTTGGTTGACATTGTTTTGAACTGGGGTTTGAACCAGGGAGGTCATCCAAAAGTTCCATAAAAGTTCTATCCTTTCCTTGATTATATGATCCTACATGAAATGGCAGTGTTCTTGGTCCTCAGAAGGGAAAGAAGAAATGTGAATATACAGTGAAACTGAACCTCAGTCACATAAGAACCAATCCAATATATACCTAACTCAAAATCCTACCTCCATCAGTGACTGAACAATTAAATGAAGTGACTATGTTATTTTTGCATGAGCAGTATGAAAGATAGTTAATATGGCAAAAAAAGGCTGAAGGAGACACACAACCTGCAGCAAAATCAATTCAGATTAGGCATTAGAAACAATATTTTAGTGATAACGGTACTGAATCAATAAAAGATAGGTAAGTAGCAGAAGTAGGTAAGTTGCAGAAGCCACAACTTTGGAGCTTGTTTAAGAATATATTGAACAACCCAGTAAGATATGTACTCACTCAGTAAGATTCACTAATATGAGTTAAACTGAATGACCTAACTGTCTCATGACTCACAGATTCATCAACATTTGTAAAACTAAGACATTCTTACATTTTCTTTTAATCTCTCCCTTCTGTTTCCTTTGCCAATCACCAAATCTCTCTCATCAGTATTCATTACAGCAGCTGATCACTACTTTGGAGTTAGACTTCCTTCTGAAATCCTCACACCCACATTGCATCTGAATCTCAATGAAGTTAGAAACTTCCACTCCAACTCTAAGATTCTGTACATGCTATTAAACCATAGGATCTGCATCTCATTACCTTTCAGTATTGCAAGCTCCTTTCTGTTGGTCCTGACCAGTGCAAGCTGGCTCTGCTCATACATATCCAGAAAGATGCTGAAAAAGTGATTTTCCTAGTTCATATTTTAACTGCTGTTTGTTTGCATCCTTTCACTGGCTCTCTTATTACAAGAAATCAGAAAAGGTATGCATTTTCAGTGTGTGTACATATATCTCTATCAAACAAGTTTGCTAACATGGTTATCTGGCAATGCCAAATTCATTTTAGGCTTACTAAATGAACAGGCAAGAAAACAAACAGCAACATAATTTATGCTTTCCTTCCTCTTGTCTATGATACTTGGGCATATGTTAACCTTAACACCTGCATAGCTGCCCTGTTACTCTCCTTACATCTCTCTTTGCTGTACTAGTGAGCTAACACAATAGGCTATCAGATTGAGCAAAACCAACCCACTGTTCTCCCTTTTTCATCTTCATTTACACACATTTTATAATATGTAGACTTGTATTTAAGATTTAATTTATAGGTTAAAGCACAATTTTTCTTTTCTGTGTGCACAGTTCTCAACAAAATGAGACCCATAGCATAACAACACCCTTGCTGTTAGAACGTAGTTTCTCAAACATACTTTTCTATCTGAGGATGTGGATCTGAAAAATCTATAGTTGCTTTTCCTAGCATTTAATATCATACAATAAACATAAGGCAAGTGATTTCTTAAATGCTCCTTTCTAAATGGGGAAGCTATAGACTCTTCATCTCCCCTTTGCAAATAATTACAATCTACAAGCTATGGTGTTGAACAAAGGTAATTCAACGTTTCTTTAAGTTTAGGTATTGTAGCTCACTGATGAGTTATTTATGCTATTTGAAGATCTTTTTCATAAGGACATAAAAAGCAAGCACAGAAAAGCAAGACACCTGGCTGAACTACCTGAGCACAGTAAAGTCATGGGAAACCATTTTGGTAGGCATATGGCAAAGTGCTCAATGCCTTCCTTCAAAGAAGAGAGGGTCAACTCAGGTCTTACCAGTTACAGCTGGTAGATTTCATCTGCCTGCAGGTGCAATTGCCCACTTATCATGATGAACAGACAGTATGATAAGAATGATTTCTTCCCCCTCTCTCTCTACAAGGACAAAAAGCCATATTGTGTGAATGGTGAACCTGAAATCAAGAACAGCATTGTTTTCATTTCATTATTTACTGAAACAAGATTAAAAACTCTGTTTGACACTGACCTTATTTTGTTAAAAGGGCAATTTTTATGGTATCAACATTTTCTTTAGCTTCCCTTATCTTTGTGAATCATATTAAGCCTTGTTTTATATAGTTAGATACTTGTGGTCTTCTAAAACAAATATAACAGACAATAAACTGTGATAAAAAATCACTCAGGTGTATACCAATGACTTAAAAAAGATTCTTCATAGATACAGAAATCTGAGCTACCGTATCCCAGTCGAGGGTCAAAGCCTCACTGCTGGAATTCCATAGGGATGCTGAACAAACTTTGCATGAGCATCACTTGACTGGAAAGGCAGTGAAAAGTGTTTATTTTCTCTCTATCCTGTGCTCTACATGTATTGAGGCTCCCTCCTGAAGTCAAATTATTTTTAAGAAAACTGAAGGCACTACAATGAAATGGTTGCTACTCCATCTAATTTATACTACTATCAAAAATAACTCAGAATTTTAAAATATTTTAAAGTTGATATTTCTTCTTTATTTCATTTTAAAAGGTACTTTATTAAAATACTTCATGTCAAGGAGATATACTTCAAATCAAGGAGACATATATAACATGGTGGCATTTTTCATATTTGGAAAATACTATTTTAAGTATTAAATTACACTGTTTATTTAAGTATTAAATTATACCATATTAACTAAAATACTGTGTAGTGAAATATCATAGCTTCAGTACATGCAGCACAACAATTTAAACATGTGCAAAAAGATTTAGCATGATGGAATGCATCAGAATTTTTATTTCAGTAAACATCTGGCAGATTTTTCTCCATACAGTGCCACAACTTTCACAGTAAAGTACTCAAACTGAAGATGCCTCATTGTATGAGTCTTTCAACATCTTCTGATAAACAACACTACAAATTTGATGTTTTGTGAACCACTCAAATTCATTTTTCCATTTGAAGATAGCATCAGCAAAGATCATTGTATCTTAGAACATACAGAGGGCTGCAGAGCAGTTCATAGGGCACAGCTTTCTTTGATTTTGCCTTTAAACAAAACTGCTTTTAATTTTGCATTATCCACTGATGTATGCCATTTAAGGAGGCGACAGCTGTCTAAAACATTAGGCTGGGTTCTTCTTCGCTAACATTAAAACCCAGTAAAATTAGACCTTTTTCCTTCAAAGGCTTACTGCATATGTTTCATTTTAGACACTATGAACAGTCTATGCTTCAACTGTTTCTGCCTGCTGGGGAGTTATGAGCCCATATAAGCCCAAAATATTACAGTGCCCTTGTACCTTCTGTTAAATGCTTACTATTGAACATGTTCATTGAGTGACTTTGCTCTGGAAAGCTTTATGTAGTTGGACTCCTTCTTTTCACACAGTTTAAAAATATGGAAATAAAGTACCATGACAATCAGCCCCAGAGATTGCTTTTGTTCCATATAGATGATGAAGGGAAACAGTTTTCAAACTGTTTTCAAAAATCAGCAGGGGAAAAATGCAACTGTCAAAACTCTGATAGAGTTAAACATAAATATAAATTAGAATCTATGGAAATGTTTCAATATCCCTTTAAGTTAAATTAGAAAGGTTTAAAAATCACACTGAAGTTGACTGTGGTCAAACACAATTAATCCTCAATTTGTAAAGAGGAAACCTCAAACATACATGGGATTTTGGGCTTGGGTTTGCTTTTTTAAAATTGCTAGCTCTTCACTCTGCAGGACTACCAAATTTTAAGAGTCAATGCAAATCAGTAAACTGCATTTTTATCTACTTCATCAGTAAAGAAAAGCTGTCACTATTCATGCAATTTTAGGACCTTACGCCATTCTTCTTAGCCAATATAGTAACCCAGGGCACTCATTGCTAGTCTGATATACTTTGTAGCAGTTTAACTAATTTCAGTCTGTTAATTCTTTTATGATCATGATAGTTCATAGATCCTCTCCAAGGAGGATTTGGTTTTAACCTCAGAAATGTCTGGAGAAATTCATATCCAACTGCTGCACAAAAAATCAAAAGCCTTTTGGTACTATCTAGAAGCCATACAAACACCAGATTCCAATTTACAAGAAACTTGGAGAAAAAACAAGGCAATGTGGATCAAAAATAATAAGTTCAAATAATGTATCTCTATTAAATTAATACATCTCTTTTACTATAGGATGGGAAACGGAGAAATTGAACATTGTAAATTATCAATACTACAAAAGAAGCCAGGAGATTGTTGTTCTCATTCATTGCCATTCCTTGATGTAAAGCAAAGCAAATGAGTATGTGAAAGTTTTTTTCCCTTGGTAGAATTAAGGTATGCAGCCATGTGTTCTGTTTACAGGACTCTGTGGTCAGCATACATAAAAGTATACATAAAATGAGCTGCTCAGTAAGAAGGGAGCTTGCACCTATAATTCATAACTTTTTCAGTCAGAAATGAGATAAGCTTTTTGTAAAATGAAGATCTCTCATCACTCACTTTTTTTTTTTTCCTGCTGCATTACTGTTAGCCTTCTTGGCATCAGCTATCAAATACTTTGGCCAAACATCCAACCTAAACTGAGACTTGGATGGATTTAAGTCAGTGGAATGATGATATTTTATATCAGCTAGAAATCCCTTTATAAAAATCAATCTGGCACTATGATGTAGCAGTGTTTGCCATCAGAAGAGGCAAAGTAAATCATATCAAATATACAGCTGTTGTGTTATCTAATGACAAGATCTATTTATAGCTAATTGGCATAGTAACTAAGCTGATAAATTTAATTTGGCATTGTAGAAGTAGCTGCATTATTCAAAATGCATTTCATAGCCTGCTGGGCCCTAGCAAATTCTTCATTTTCTCGTCTTTTGATTGGTATCAGGCAAAAGAAAGGTGGGATCAATTCAGCTCCATTTGATGGAACCAGTGTACCTGAGAAGTGGAAGGCTTGGGCAAATAAGTGCAAAGCTTGGTTCTGATGAAAATGTGCAATGTAGCAAATTCTTTTTCAATCAACTCTGCCCCTTGCTCTTGCTTTTGTGGCCTGTCAGATACATTCTTCTGACTTGCTGAAACTGAATGCTGATCTATATCCTTCTTTATCTAATTTATTTTATACTTTTCTTCTTTCATGCCATTTTTTCCTCTGCCTTCATTTGGTGGTTTCTAACTTCCCTGCCCATGCTGCCTTCCCAATCCCTCCCCTTTTCAAGATCCTGTATTCACAAAAAGAAAAGAATTTACAATCAGGTCACCTGACACTGAGATTTAAAAAAAAGGAAAATGTCATTCAGTCCTTGAATCTAGTTTAACATTGTAGTTGAAGGAAATTAATTGACTAAAAGAAATCTAATGCTGACTGAAAAATTCAGAGTGATGCAGAATTGTCACCCTAGAAAATAGAGTTCTGATGTATTTACATTTGTGTTTGCAAGAATTTTATCATTAGTCACTCCAAAAGAGATTTATAACCCTATGTGTTCAAAATTATGAAAAAAAGAAAGACATATTAAAACACTGAGCTTCTGCAAACACAAAAAAATCACCCCACTGATGTACAAAAATTGCAAAATCTCTTTTTGGAAGACTTAAAATAACTGGTCCAAAGTCTCCTTTGTAGAATCTCACTCCTCTTCCAGAGTATTCAAAAAGATATTAAAATTCCTGAATAGGTTTTTGGTTTCAAACACAACCTTGTACAGTCAAGTTAAAGAAGCTGCATTAAGACAGGATTACACTTTCTTTAGAATATTTATTGCATGAACTGTGCAATTGAAATAATCCTACTTTTTCTTTTTGAAGGTTTTCTTAGGAGAGAGTTTTTCACTTCTGTTTTTATGGAAAAGCAGTTCTCTGTTTACATTTTTTATTATATTCAGTGATGTTGCTAGTGATTCTTTATGTTTTTGTGAAAAGTTCTAGAGTTTTTCCCAAGCAGCTTTAAGTTTTCATCTGTTTTGTTCAGAAACACACATTTGCTTGCAAAGTGGGTATGTATTTGAGTGGAACACTTGGGAGTCACTTCATTAAGAGTCAGGTTCTTTTGGATATAGGACTTCATGAATAGGTAGTTTAAAAATGGAATGCAGTACATATTTTTCCATAAAGTTGAGGGTGTTTGAGTCAAAATAGGAATAAGCAATATGGACATTAAGCTATCACAATTCAAGTATTTTAACACAGTATTTCTTTAAATAAGAAGACAAATAAAGTAGGCGGTTTTCTACAAAATTATGAAATGTGATGAAAATGGTGCCATATGTGATACTATACTACAATTTTCATCCAGCCCACAAAATATGTAAAAGAGTTATCTACATCCAGGCTGAGCTTTTCCTCTGCAGAAGTAGAAACATAAACTGTA
The DNA here is from genome assembly GCF_027887145.1 of Ammospiza caudacuta. Classification (NCBI taxonomy): domain Eukaryota; kingdom Metazoa; phylum Chordata; class Aves; order Passeriformes; family Passerellidae; genus Ammospiza; species Ammospiza caudacuta. The sequence continues at coordinate 44,409,443 of NC_080593.1, read as the reverse complement.
GAAAGTCCTTTCCTGTCAAAGCCTCACCTCAAGATGACACGTCATTTACAGAACTGTTTGGGTTCTGTTCTGTCTTCACTGATTTTGGGCTAGCTTGGGTCTGCAGGAATTACTTCTACAGGAAGAAGAAGGAAGATGTAAAGAGTGAAAGCTGTGGATTGGCAGCCCTGTTAACTGCAGCAGCTTTGCAGAGAAGACATGGATGAGTGACTCTTATCTATGTCTGTACACAGATGCTTCAGTAATATTTGCACTACTTACAAATGGAGAAGAACAAGAGTTGTTGAAACTACATCTGAAGCGGATGTATTTTATCTCAGAACCAAAATCTCAGAAGAACAACTCAAATCCAAATATTATGTAATCTTACAATTCTTTATAGCTTTGTTATACAGTATATTTTGTCACAAAGAAGTGTCAGCAAATATCTCAACTGAATTTAAGATTTTGTTACCTTCCTAAAATATTTAGGAATACCTTCCATTTACTCCATATTTTAGTTCTCTTTAATATGTATTACTTAAAATACTTACCTAAAGGATTATAACAAAGTTAAGCAAGAGGGATTGAAGAAAAAGATTAGCTCCCCCCAAAAATAATTTCTTTCATCAATGCAAACATGGTATTTACAACAGATATTAGTGACAGTTTAAAATGCAAGGTTCCACAGTCTCAGGAAATTATAATGCAGACTTACAAGATAAAAAAATAAGAATAGAATAATCTAGGTGTTATGGGTCTAGGAGACAATCATGTAATAAGAAAAATAATTCTTCAGGGCACTCAATTTCTTTCACCTTTCATTTCTCCTTTACATTTTTAGTAAAATTCTCACTTTGTTCTGGCAACATCACTGCTCACGCTTCATTCTCACAATCCAGCCCAAGTGATTTAAAGGAAAAGTGTAACAATAGTATTTCTCATTTTCTACATTTCCTAACAAACACTAAGATTCTTTAAAATAAACAATTATGCCTGCACATTAGACACTGGTATTTAGACACTCCATTTTTACACTGGTACAAACAGAGTTTAAGACCAATTTAACATTGTTCTAAGAAAACTGATGAAAAAGTAAGTTAGATTTCTAAGTCACCTAGAGATCTTTTTAATATTTTATCTGGTATTTAATTAAATATCATAACCCAGATAGAAAGCAAGGCTCTGCCTCATTATGCTATGGTCTGGAGTGTGTCCCTGAATGAATCAGCTCCAAGCTAATAGGAAAACATGTTTCTGAGAGCAGCAAGCACACAGCTGTTTAACCATATGGAAATGTAGCTGCTTGTAGCTCTGTTAATTTCCACTTCTCACCTCCCCACTTACATCCAGAGTGTTGCCCTGGGGCAGGCTCCTGCTTCCACCTTTGCTCCCCTGCAGCCTCCTACTCTTCCCCTCCTTTTGTCCTACTGTAATACCTCAGCTGTTCCAAGAGCTCTTGCAGGTCACCCAGCCACATGACCTTGAACACTGCCAAGCACCCAACCAAATACTCCAAATTCTCCACAACTTGTTTTATATGAACTTTAGATGTCTCAGGTAACCAAAATACATGTATCACTTACTGGAAAAATCAATCTCACAGTTTCATGTCCTTTCCATGTAGCTGGAACCCTGCAAAGAAACAATATCAGTTTGCAGGGGAAAAAATGCTGGTTCCTTCAGTCACTCTGAACAGGTTTATAATTAATATTATATGATCCTCTTAGATTTTAAATTTTCCACAGCAAAACTTTACAAGAAGATGTAAAGGAACCAATGTACAGAAATCTATGCTTTGAAAAACTAGATCATAAATTATGTATGTGACAACTAATGAGGAGCAAACATATAAAAGGAGATAAACAGCTGAATTAATATCAGAAGCATGAACATGCACAGAACAATTGTCTTTACCTGATAAACTAACTGATAGGTTTCAAGTTGACAAATAATTCATTTACCACACAGAAAGACTGATTGATTATTTTCTTAGTTGAATTTATCACAGATTTAAGTCAATTCCTCATTAATTAGCACAGAATTGGGGAGGGAACTTTTTTGCACTGACCTAATTCCTTACTACACTTGTTTTTCACCAATTTGTTTTAAATAACTGACCAAAGAAGACTCCAATTCTTCTCCCCAATGACAACTATGCTATAAGAGAGCAAGATACTCACACATTCAGCAAAATTTCCCTACAGTGTGACTAACTGAATAGGTATTTTCTTGAACCTCATGTAAATTCATGACTGCACTGAAATACAAAATCAGAACCCACAATCAAACACAGTCTCTACCCAACCGTCACAGAAGAAAACACATGCTCAACTCCGTTGCTCATTCCCTGTGGGCTTCAGGCACTGCAACCCATCTGTGCTCTCAACATTTGTCTGTGAGCTGCATTCTTAGGCTGGTATTCAGCTTTCACACTCTTCTGAAAGTGCCTGGTGCCTAAGGAGACACTTCATATGGAACATGTATTTGCCTATGCTCAGAAAAACAAACCATAATCACTTAAACTCCATTCTATGTTCCAGGCTAACCAAAGGCACACATTGGCCTTTGAAAAGATGTATCCAAACACTGCAGTATCCTCTCCAGGGTAGGTCCTGGTCGATGACAAGTTGAATGTGAGTCACCAGTGCCCTGGCAGCCAGGAGGACCACGTGTGTCCTGAGGAGCATCAGGGACAGCACCACCAGCCAGGCAAGGGAGGGGACTGTCCTGCTCTGCTCTGCACTGCGGCGGCCTCACCTCAAGTGCTGGGGGCAGGTTTGAGAGCCACAATGTAAAGACATTATTATAGAGTGTCCAGAGGAAGGCAAAAAGGAATATAAAGGGTCTGGAAGGGAGCCTGGTGAGGAGTGGCTGAGGTCACTTGGCTTGTTCAGCCTGAAGTAGAGACCAAGGGGAGACCTCACTGCAATTACAACTTCTTCATGAGGGGAGGAGGAAGAACAGGCACTGATCTCTTCTCTCTGTTGATCAGTGACAGGAGGGAATGGCTTAAAGGGAACCTGAGGGAACGGCTTAAACCTGATTCAGAGGAGGTTTAGGTTAAACATTAGAAATAGGTTCTTCACCCAGAGGGTGGTTGGGCACTGTAACAGGCTCCCCAGGATAGTGGCCACTATACCAAGCTTGACAGAGTTCAAAAAGCACTTGGATAATCCTCTCAGGTACAAGGTATGACTCTTGGGGATGGTTCTGTGCAGAGCCAGGGCATGGACTCAATGATCCTTGTGGTTTCCTTCCAACTCAGCACATTCTGTAATTCTGTGACGTTACTCTATGTTAATACCATGCACTAAACTGCAACAAGAAGAGAACAGAGACATGGCCTTATTTTCATAGCACATTTTGCAGGGAATACACTCTGGAATGCAGTTCCAAAAAGGCATTGCAACATTGCCAGCAGAAGGACTTCAGAGATGTTGGTTCAGAAACAACATCTGAACCAACTAGCACACGAGTTTACTATTTACTAGATATGAATGCCCCACCCTGGTACGCCTGATTCCCTGAGGAAACATTGCCACGATACCTCAAGGCAAAGGTACTTCACTTGTGCCCAGTTAATTTCCAAGCTATTCAAGTGTTGTGGGGAAAAAGAAAAGCTCATTACTGCCTGACTTCCTGAACAAGATGGCCCTTAACCCAAAAGCAGGAAGAAGGTTGCCCTTGCTCTCAATTTCCTTTCCATGCAGCTTAATTTTCAAAGAAATCTCTGAATGTTTCAAGCAGCCTTGGGCATTTCTTTAGCAGGTACATGAGAATGAAGTGACAGGCTTTAGGGAGGATGGGGAAGTAAAGCAGTATTTTGAATGTTTCCTTTACTGTTAGCTATCAGTACTGTTTATTCTAACGTATCCTCTAATCTAAAGGCATGTCGATGGAGAGGCTTCACCAGAGACTGCAACAAATTGTTTACTCAATAAAGGTCATTCAATTGGTGCTGTTCATCATTTAGTTCCATTGTGAACATAAGCTCAGCTCTGACATTTAACAGTTTAAAGCTAGGTAAGGTAACTGTTTTGAAGACTAGTCTCATTGCTAGACAGAATTTTAAAATAATTTTGAAGATGTAGTAGGAAATACCAGTATGTTTTTGACTGCCTTTGAATCAGAAATAGTATTGAATAGTACAGAAATACGTAGGTCTGAGCTACATATTTCATGGCTTTATTTACTTTGTTTGAGAATAAAGTGACATCTTACTGTTTATAAATACATCAAAAAGATGTTTTATAGCCTGGTTTTCCCTTTCAATTCATTAAGGTCTTTAAAGGTCTTTAAAAGGACCTTAAGAGATCTTTAAAAAACATAGAAAAAGTCAGCTTTGTTTGTTCTTAGAAACTGCCCTGGGGAGTTAGGTCTCTCTTCTCATTTCTGATTGCTTTCTTTGTGCAGAGCAGAAACTTTCAAAAAGAAGTTTAGCCCTCATGACTGCAAAGACTGTTTTCTAATGCACTTGAGATACCAGCAAGCATTAAAGATTGTACCTCACACCAAGCACTTCACCTTGTCGTTTCTCCATTATTTGAAACACCTGTGCTCTGCTTCCTACCACAGGATATTGATGAGAAAGACTGCAGTCTCCTGGTTGCCAGAACATACTTTCATCTATGTTGACCCCAAGTGAAAAAGATACCTCTCATATTTTTCCCCTTCCTTTATCGTATGTGATATCTCTTCAAACAGGAGTTGTCAGGGGTCTTTTTGGTACTTTTTCTTTTTTATTTCTTTTTTTTTTTTTTCTTTTGAGAGACAGAAGACTAAATTAGGATCTGAGGGGATGAAGTCAGACTTGTGGTGCAGAGCAATACCTAAAAGAGTGAATAGAGGTGTCTGGCCATTGCAGCACTCATGCTTGAGTATCAGGAGTGAAGAGGTCCTGCTAGTGTCTGTCTGGTTGTCTGACTATTACTCTGGCAGGTACTGCAAATGGTGAAAGGTGGCATGGGAATGAGACTGAAAGGGAGAAAAAATAAATTTGTAGGGGACAACTGGTCAAATAACTTTTCAGAAATGAAGTAAGAATTATGCAGTATTTCCTTTCTTTTGAAGTCTTCAAGGCATAAGCTATAACTTAGCTTAATATATATGTCACGCCAAAATCCTTCTTCATTTGAGTCACATGTTTAAAATTCTACATGTTTAAAAGAGTATTTGCAGCTCCAGTGTTCTCCAGCCACTCCTATTATGCAATGGTTATCTAAGATATCTGTATGCCAGCCTGGTATAGCCTCAGGATGTTCAGAATCTGCTGCATTTATAAAAAGAGAAACGTAATTTGGTTTCAATACATGTCTCATATAGAGAATTGAAACACAATAGAAAATGAAGTATAAAAATGAACTGCTACCCCAGTAGCAAAAGAAAATTTTTAGGAAACAACATAAGCTGACTCAAAAATATGCCACATAATGGTTTAGAGATAAAATTCTACATCATGCGGTTGCCAGCTTCAGCTCATAAATGCAGAACTAATGTATCACACAAGTAACTACATTTTCTAGCTAATAACATGAACTCCATGGAAAATGTCTAACATTCTTCATTCATTTCAGCAATTTCCACACTATCCAATTCATTTCTTGAAATTGTATCCTGTTTAGCAGTATACATAATAAAATATAGCAGCACCCCTGTAATAAGCACTCCAAGCTACATAATTGAAACTGGGGGGATCAATGAAAAACTAAAGGAACTTAGTATTTAATTTTCAGCTAGATGAAAAGGACCTGCCTCTGGAAGTTCAGAGCATATAATCCTTTGATGGGCCTCATTTAGATCTGAAATCAAAGTTTCAAATGCGCTAAGAACTTCTGGGAAGCTTTCTAGTATTTATTTTCTTAAAGATGGGATTCAACATCCCACATGCCATGCCTCTGCTGGCACTTCTACCCTAGCCTAACAATGCAGGGATTTCTCAAGAAACTTCTCACAGGATTTCAACATAATTTCTATTGCATTTGATCAGTTTGAAAAAAAAAAAATCTCTGTGGCTGTCCTTATGACTCCTAAAACCAAAATTGCTTGTGTTGAAGATAAGGAAGACACCAACTGCAAGAAAAAATGTCAGGAAGGAATTAGCCCCTTGGATTTCAAAGTAAATACTGACATGATTACAGATTGAGCATGATTAGGGACACTGCTAAATTGGTACCTTAGAAAGAGAGTTAAATATGACATCTTCTAGCACTGTAATACCAAATTTTAAGCCTCTTGCCCTGACAGTGCACTCTGTGGCTTTAGATGTCTGACTTCTCTAGAGACTACAAGGGCAGAGTCACACTTGACCACAGACAGAATACACAATGACAAAGACAATATCTACCTAAAGGAATGAAGAAGAATGACTATGGTTTGTATCTGATCACTCTTGAGATCTCTGGTGCTTCCCAGAATCAGGCATTTAAAATGAAGTTCATTTTGAATGAACTCATTTGAATTAACTCATGAAGAGTTAATTTCATCCTTATCTGGGTATAGCTGAGTACATCTGGAGACAGAATACATTTTGTTTTAGCTTGCTGGAAGAGGAGGAATCTAGAGAATCATTTCTCCTATAGTTCATTTTAGTCCCACAAAACATGCACTCTCTGCTGTATGACATACTAGTTCTCCCCAGACAGCTGCAGTCAGTCTGAGCCCAGTCCTGCTTATAGCCCCTTTGTCAAGGCAACCTTCTGGGAAACAAAAGATGCAGGATCTAATTGCTCCAGATTAAAAAAGCTAAAAACTCACTCAGGTACCAAACTTTCCTATTGGCAGTGCCATTTCCATGTGTTTTCAAGGAAAAAATTTGTTCAGATTTAGGATGCCTAATTTGCAAATCCCAAACAGGATAAGTTATTGGGACGCTCAGCTCCACCAAGAAGGCAGATGTTCTGGGGATGAACGATGCAGCATGGAAGTTTTCATGAAATTTCACTTGGGTCCTATTGAATTTCACATTCCCACTAACACAAGAAGATTTTTTAAACAGCACTCGTAAGTGATCGTGAAAATTATTAGGTGCAAGTTTCAGCACATTTCTCTACATTCATTCCTTGCTGTGCACCATTGTTGTTTTCTGGCTCTAGGCTGAAACAATAAAGAGCATGGCAACAGCAATTGCTTGTCATTAGTGTGTCTCTGTTTGCTGTTTGTTTGGATATTTCCTTCACTTTCACACCACCTTTCTGGTGAACAAGATTAGTTGTTCCTCTGCCTTGCGATCATATACATTAATCCAACTGGCCTGGAACAACATGACCATGACAGTGCAAAATCTGATATGTCCTTCTCAGTTCAGTGATGATTCAGTAATGATAAAATAGATAAAGTTCAAGAGCTCTTCTTTCTAGGATTATAACTCATTGTATAATTTTCAGTTAAAACTCAATTCAGATTTATGACAAACGAAGGTCACTTCAAAGAGGCTTTTGAACCCTTAATGGAGAAATATCACCAAGTGCCTTGCCATAAAGATTTAAAAAGTTTTTCTTGTCTGACATTCTAAAGCTATGAAGGTGAAAAGTTTGATTTTGGTTATGAATTGCACTGTTCTGAATGCATTTCCTATAGTTTATGTTGATACCTTTAATGAGTCCTTGCATTAGAAGTAACAGACAAAAATAATAGGTATAGAGGCAGAAGATTCCTTTTTAATATCTTCAGTCTATTATTTCCATTCTAAATAACAGTCTGTAAGAACCTTTCTACATAAGGGTATCAAATTTATTCATCAAAAAACAGAACACCTACAAGTTATTTAAGATTTCAAAACAAAGCTCTATTCTGGCCGAAATCAATACAAAACTATATATTAATTAAGTGGAAACAGCATACAGCTCTCAAAGTTAATTAGTATTGTACTTTTCAAATAACATTATCTATAACTGATAGACAAAGCACTACATTAAAACTTCAGCTTTTATCTGCCTCCTCCATATTTTGTCTTGAAATATCTTCCAAAATGGACTCAACCTTTAAGAAGATGAATTATACCTAGAAGCATGTAACATCTGAACTAAGGCTTTCTTAACTCTTGTGTAAGCAATTTCTCTCCTTTTCTCTCACCTCCTCACACCTCCCCATCATGCCCATTTTCCTGAGGTCTTGCTGTCCTCTAGTGGCAAAGGGCTATGACTTGTAAAAGTTGTGGGAGCATTTGAAAGCAGATGTCCTCTCCTTCATTATGATTTTCATCATCTCTGCTCCAGGTAACTTTCAGGCCTCTCAGCTCCAGGTAACTTTCAGGCCTCTCAGCAAATTGTTTCTTGAAAGAAGCTGATGATTTCAACTTGCCAGACTGTAACAAAGTTACTGAGTGACACATAGCAAGTTCAGTAGCTATTTGAACTTAGAACTATGCCTGAAGGTTGAATTTGTTAAGCAGTCTACAATTAACCACAGGTACTTTTAATTACTTTTAGTTTGAAAAGAAAAACCAGATGTATTAAAAGCAGATGTATTAGAGACTGTGTTAGATGTTTCAGACTCTCATAAACACGCCTATTGGAATAAATTATCTTATGACTTTAGATGGGATTTTCAGCATGTTTCTTCAGACTTCAATTGCACAGTCCTACTTCTAAAAAAGTTTATGACAAAGTCTTTCTAATGAATGTTAATTTCTAACTTGTTGAGCTAATGATGAACTGCTCTCAATTTCTTAGTTATCCTGTCTCCTAAACTCACAACACCTCAAATGACTCAAGTCCCAGTTATCCAATTTCATGTTGGGTCACAGAAAGACTGCAAGGTGTAAGCCAGTCATAACAATGGATGTAGCCTCAGCTATGCTGTGACACATGAAAAAGGGAAGAAGACATCTACCTCTCCACCATCCAGCAGCCATCAGCTCAGCTGCACATGGCTCCAGAACCCTACCAGAGTGCTGGTGCATCATGGAACTGCAGATGCTTAGCATGAAGGTCTCTGAGGAGGACAGGGGCAGATGCCCAGATGTCTTTCATGCCGATTAACAAAATAGACATGCCACAACACGGCAAAAAACAACAAAGTAATTCTAAGATTTGGCAGTTTCAGGATTTTATGGAATAACTAGTGTACCAGATTCAAAACACATCTTCTCAATTGAAAGTCATCAGGCCTCATTATATAAAAACGAAGCTGAGTAAGTAGATCGGCCCTTTGGCTTATTCAGACTTGCACTCTGTGCTCAATGTACAGTACTGGGGAGAGACAAGTTAATAAAGAACAGCACAACAGCAAATCTCCTTTTAGAGCTTATACCATAGAACCATAGATTCATGGAAGTGTTTAGGTTGGAAGGAACCTTAAAAATTATCTCATTCCAACCCCCTGCCATGGGCAGGGACACCTTCCATTAGATCTGGTTGCCCCATCCATCTTGGCCTTGAACACTGCCAGGGATGGCCACCCACAACCCCTCTGGGCAACCTGTTCCAGTGCCTCACTACCCTCACAGTAAAGTGAGATACTTTGTAGTATCTAATCTAAATATACCCTCTTTCAGTTTAAAGTTATTACCTCTTGTGCTATTACTCCATGCCTTTGTAAAAAGACTGTATAATCCAGGGCAAAAGCAATTTTTAAAGAATTCTACATTCTACATCTTTTAACTCTACATCCTCACTAGAATTCCCTTATATTCCATCAGACACAAAGACTTTATTAAAATATTTTCAACTCCCTTCAGTGTAGGCAAAAGCAATTTAATATTGATTTGTGAAGGATTTTTGACACATTTTGCTTATGACTGTAGTATACAGCCTTAAAAGTCACTCCAGCCTCTGAGTTAACAGAAATAATGTTGAGCAGAAGTTTGGTCCCTTGTCTTCATTTAAAGCACCTTCTGTTTTCAGGTCATTATCACCATTCATTCTAAACTAAGCAACTCTCCTTTTTACTAATCAATCTGTGACAACTTATCACCTTCAGCCTTCCTAAGCTTCCCCTTATCTTTCTATATCTTGAACTTGTACACTAAATTTTACTGGAATGCATAGGTATAAAATACATTATTTTATAATATGAACATCTGCTAACTTGGAGCTGAACTTAATAATACATATATGAAATCAAACCTTCTTGCAAAGGTCTAATTCCTGCAGTTGTACTTTTCTCTATGGGACAGATCCTTAGATCCATAGAACTTGTTTGTCAACAGTCACCAACAACTCCTAAAAGGAAAGAAAGTCAGGAGTAAGAAACATCAACAATACATCATGTAGTAATAACAGCTGGCCAAGGTTAACCCAGCACATTTCACTCCTGGAATGTTTTATTAAACTGTCTAAATTATGTAAATAATGGAAATGGTAAATAGGAAACTGATCAACTACCCCAAATATCTTCACTGATCAATGAAGAACTTTATGACACAATATACCCAGCATCAATATCCTCAAAGGACTAAGGGTTGTGCTGGACACTTAAAAAAGTAGCATAACATGAAGAGAAATTTTTAAAAAATTTGATAAGGTTTTCTGCAGAAAATGATTTTGTGGGGCAATTAATTTCTGAAAGCTAAGACACTGTTTCCAATATTTGTGCAATGAACAGTTGGATTGCTTTCTGAATAGTCCTAATCAGTGATTTAAAGCTAACTTTGTTAGTTTACAAATTAGATATTGAAGTAAGCTTGTCTAATCTCTAAACATTAGGAAAACCAATCCATGAAGCAATAGGGAAGCAGTGTAATTTTTCTGTTTAGAAAGGGTTGTGTTAATATGATCTTTATTATCCATGAAAATTCCATAATGCACCCAGGGGCAGCATTAGAGAAACAGCATTTATAGTTCTTCCCATCTATTTGTTAATGTCAAGTGGATTATTAGAAGGAGTCCAAGAGCTCTTACAATAGCCCACTTTTTATTCTAGGCTTAAAGCTTGCAGATTTTCATATTCAAAAAATTCAGAATATGAAAATAATTCAGCTCAAGCACCAGCATGAATGCTTCTTCAATTGTTCCCAGAGCTCAGACAGCAGGGAAGTGGAGAAACTGCCTTATACCAACACACAATTGAAACCAAGAGCCTTGCTTTGTTACAGAGCTGCAGATTTACGTGTTGAATCACCTGATACTGTGCCAGCTATGTTATTGTCAATATTAGAGGAAACACAGCAGCACCCTTCCTCTTCTTTCAATTGTCACATATTCTGTATGTCTTTTTCAGTGAAGCAGGATTTAAGGGGAATACATCAACAATGTGACTTATCAAGAAATAATATTCAGTCAATGAGTTCTTTTTTCCTCATGAAAATAATGGGGTACAATTAGGAGGGGAAAAAAGCAAATATTCTCCAAAGCCAAAGTTTTTACTCAGGGAAATAAAGCAACATCTTTTGTTCTATTTATACTACTGTACACAAAAGTAACTTCCCTCTCCAGTGATTTTGAAACTCAAGAATGTCTCATTGGAATAACATTTCTAAGATTATTTTTTTCGTCATTGTTAAGAGGAAATGGCTCCCTTGCTCATGGCTAACAAACCTGGCACACAAGAGGCAAAATCTGTTTTGAGGTAATGACATTTTTGTCATTCATGCTAAAGGTAGAGCAGATTCTGAGATGTAGGAACAAAGGGATGTTCTCCTCAGCTATAGGGATGTTACACTGAATTTCCTATGACCGGTGAAGGAACCAAACAGGGCTTTTTTGAGAGATAGAGAAGGAAATGCCATTAGGATAATTTACAGGGCTGATGATCCATGGCTTCCTTGTTCTTGGCAGGTAAGATCTTCAAACAGGGAATTCACCAATTTCATGTGAGGAGCACAAGGTGCAAGTGCTGACCTCGGGCATGACGTGACACCATTGCCCAGCACTCACCTCTTGCTGGTGACACTACTGGCTCTTCTCAGTTCTTCTTGGAGAGTGCCAGCTGGTCTGAGAGGTCACAACTTCTCACCAGTGAGGGGTGATTCCCCCTCCAAGGTCTCCTCAACACCAAAGTTGGTGGCACAACCTGTCTGTCCCTGTTTGGCCAAGGAGAACAGTGCGATATAAGCGTGTGGACCAGCCAGGGATGCCGCGCAACCTGAGGGCTCCGGGGCAGGTGACAGATTAGAAATAGACACTTGAGGAGAAATAGACACGGTGAAGATAAAAATGGGCACTTTTTTTTCCTTTTGATAAAGCATCCCCGACGAGGCTGAGATGGTGTCAGTGGGAATGGGAAAGTTTGCCGTGACCTCACATTAGCTGGTTTTTAGCAGCAAAACCCTAAAACGCCGTCACTTTTGGCTGTGAGCAGCAAGATTCCCGCCGCCAGCCCCTGCGGCTCTCCCTCTCCGCTTTTCCCAGCCTCCCGGGCTGCTCCAGCAGCGTTCCCGAGCCGGGAGCCGCCGCGGGACGGGACGGGGCGGGAGCGGCCGGGAGAGGGAGGGAGAGAGGCGGCCCGCGGGGCAGCTTCCTCCCGCTCTCCCTTCCTCGTCCGGCGGCCGCAAGGAGCGGACCATGGCCCGCAGCCGCCGCCGGGAGGGCTCCGCGCCGGGCACGGCCCCGCCGCCAGGTCCCCCCGGGGGCAGCGGGCCCTGGGCTCGGGGTTAGAGCCTCGCCCTCGGGCGGGCGCGGGGCCATGGGCACGGCGTCGTCCCTGGTGAGCCCGGCGGGCGCCGTCGGGGAGGTGATCGAGGACACGTACGGCGGCGGCGAGGCCTGCGAGATCCCTGTGGAGGTGAAGCCCAAGGCGCGGCTGCTGCGCGGCTCCCTGCGGCGCGTCGGCGGCTCCCGGCCCGGCGGCCTCATCGGGGCCAGCTTCAAGTCCACGGCCTCGGTGCAGGAGCTGGAGTGCGTGGCCGAGTACGAGCGCCTGAGGAAGGAGTACGAGATCTTCCGCGTCAGCAAGAACAACGAGGTGGCCTCCATGGTGAAGAAGGAGGCCAAGCTGGACAGGGAGAACAAGCGGCTGCGCGCCGAGCTGCAGGTAGCGCCCGCTGCCCCGGGGTACTGAGGGCACCGAGCGGCGATGCTGAGGCTGCCAGGGACTCGTCCCGCTTCATGGGGAGAGCCGTGGCAGGGAGGTGACGGGTGCGAGGGAAGGCAAGGTGCTGGGTGTGAAAAACCCTAATCACTTGTTTATAAAATTTTAAAAGTTTAATAGTAATAAAATGGTTATAAAAATAGTAATACAATTAGAGTAATAATAATTTGGACAATTTGATTAGGACAATATGAGACAATAGAGACAAAGAGTTACGGACGTCTGCATACCTTTTTCTGGGCAGCACGAGCCCGAAAAAGGACCCCCGTTAACAAAGGATTAACCCTTAAAAGCAGCAGCCTGTTGAATATTCATACACTTCATACATGATGCATAAATTCCATTCAAATACAGGATTCTGTCTGGTCATCCTCAGCTTCTTCCTCTGAATCTTAACAGCACCTTCGAGGCAGGAAGAAGTTCGTTTCTTCTGATAAGAGGGCAATAAATTCTTTTTCGCTGAAAGGTTTAGGTATCTTGTGGCTGCTATTTTGCTGCAAGTCCTTTCTTTAAAAAAAGTATCCTACATAGCATAGTTTCTATTTTAGCGTTTTTTATAACTTAAAACTATATTTAGCACACTACTTAAGAGAATTAATACAGCATTACTTTCTAACACAACACATATAATATTCATTTTAATATTTGCGAAAAGCCAATCATAAAATACACATTTTTCACACTGGGGAAGTGGTGTCCCAGTGCTCTCCTGCCAAGCCATTGGGATGCCGTCACAGTGCGCCTCTGGGAATGGGGACCACGCCGTGCGCCGCTGTGGCGACCTGGGAACGGGCTGAAGTTGTGCCAAGGGAGGCTTAGGCAGGATATTGTAAAAGGTTCCTCACCCAGAGGGTGTTGGACACTGGAATAGACTCCCCAGGGAAGTGGTCATAGCACAAAGCCTGACAGAGTTCAAGAAGTGTTTGGACAATTCTTCTGAGCACAGGGTGTGACTCTTGGGGTGTCCTGTGTAGGGCTGGGAGTTGGACTCGATGGTCCTCGTGGTTCCCTTGCAACTCAGAGTATTCTCTGATTCTGGCTGCCCTACAGTAAGGAAAGATACAGGGTGCTGAGATAATACTGTAGTCAGACCTGAAAAGTAATCTGAAACCTCTTACGGGCAATAAAACTCTGAAAAAAAATGAATTACTAAATGTTTTCAGGCACTTCAGAAAACATACCAGAAAATACTTAGAGAGAAAGAAAGTGCATTAGAAGCTAAATACCAAGCCATGGAGAGAGCTGCTACTTTTGAACATGATCGAGACAAGGTCAAAAGGCAATTCAAGGTATGGTTTGACTTTTCTATTCCTAGGAAAATGACCAAAAAAGATATCACTTGTTCACATTCCCCAAATGAACCCTTCTCCAAAAGCTTTCATGAGACCCTCTCCTTCTTAAAAATACCTTAGAGTGTCATAGCTGTAGATGCCTATTTCCATTAAAATAGTCCTATCAAAAACTCTCTGTAAGACCAAGAGGAAAAAAACATGAAATAACTTCATAAATATTAAAAGGAGAATATGAAGTGATACATCATAAACTAAATTCCTGCGTTGAGTTTGAACACAGGAGTATATTCATATTTGAGAATGACAAGAAAACATGAGCTGCAAACTGTCACATGCTGAATTGTGTTCCATTAGTAAATAATGGAGCTCCACAGAGTTCCATTATAAATGTTATACCTTGAATTGTGAGATGTAACATGTCTAGCTTATTTTTTTTTTAAACTGTGTATTGGTGCATCTCTTTTGGCTGCAAAAATATGATAGTTAGAGACTGTTTGCACTCCCTGCAGAATGACTTGAAGGGCCAGGCAGATGTTTCTGCTTTTCCTTTGCTGCAGATGATACTTTTGCCACCCCAAACAGGTCCTAGTTTTTCACTATTTTCAAGATTCTTCATGTCCTTAATTTTAGTTGTCTGTAGCTACATGTAGTTCATGTTTGTCAGATATATAAAAAGAGGATTGGTTCTGACCTTATTTAAGAAAATGAGACTTGAAGACTACTTCATTTCTTTGAATTTAAAACTAGATTCATGTTTTCTTTCCCACATGATGGTAATAAGTTGCAAACAGGACAGCTGGAGATGTTTGATCAATTTCTGTCGTAGGAAATTGACATTTCTGCAACAACAGAATGTAAATACAAGATTATATGTAATTTTAAATAAAAACATGGGAGCATAAAAGGGAACCTTTGAAAAAATTGTTACATTTAGCAATTTTAGAAGACAATAAAGTTTAAAAAGTAAAAAGACTTATTTTCATTTTTAATGAACATGCTAATGCAGGCTTCTTTCAGAATGGTATGCTAAGGTTTATAATGGTAAGATATAAAAAATAGATAATTTTAAACTGTGGTTTCCTGCTTATTTCATGATGGCTTCAGATTAACATTTTCATGCCTTTGCCTGGTAAATGAATGCAAAAAACTTACTTTTCCAATTGAAAGTAGATAACATGAGCTCAGGAATAGATGCTGATTTTTTTTTTTCCTTCCTGCTAATAGATTTTTAGAGAAACTAAAGAAAATGAGATTCAGGACTTACTGAGGGCCAAACGAGAGCTAGAAGCAAAACTCCAGAGACTCCAGGCCCAGGGAATCCAGGTGTTTGATCCTGAAGAGTCTGATTCTGATGATAATTGTACAGATGTTACAGGTGAGCATTTCATCCCCAACATTTTATGTTGGAACATGACTGAAGTCTCCAAATAGTGAAGCAGAAGACATATATTTGTGTTGTTTTGAAAAAAGAAGTTTTATTAATGCAGATGAAAAGCAACTTAAATTAGTTTGAAGGGTAAAAGCAACAAACCTTGCAAACTTGGTTTAGATAGTGGGAACCTCACATTTCTGGTGTTACAAATCAATAAATGAAGACAGAGAACTGTCTAGACACAGTAACTTGAACACTTTTTAAAAGTTGTTCCATTAGCTGTTCTGAGTTTTCTAGTCTTTTCTGAGTTCTCTTATTCTATATCTGAGAGATGATGCTCCAGCCTATCCAAAAATCACACCAGAAACTCGAGGGAGTCTTAGACACTTTGGATGATGACATATGCCAGTGGCAAGCTGCTGTGTGTTCCAGAACAGCAGTTAGATCTTTAACAAAGAAGAAGTAGGTACAAAACCTTGTATATGCTGTATGAGGAATTTACTAACATGGAAAGGATTCAGATGGGTATGTGAGCAATCTATGTAATAGCAAATATTAGGAAATACCCTCAGCCTTTGGTGTCATGGATTCTTGTTAACTTTAAAAGAAACCATTTAGAACACAAAGGTGCGAGGAAATCTGCTGACAGAAGAAAAATTATGGTCAGTGGTATGTGGCTGGAGTATTTAGGAATGACAATTTACCCTGTGCAGTGACAGTGAAGAGGGTTTTTTTGTTTGTTTTCCAATTCTTAGCTGCTGGGGCGCCATCTGAATACTGGAATGGAGGAGTGTTGGGAAGTGAGCCATCCATGGGCAGTATGATGCAACTTCAGCAGTCTTTCAGAGGGCCTGAATTTGCTCATAGCTCCATAGATGTCGAGGGACCATTTGCAAATATAAACAGAGGTAAGTAATGACAATTCATTTTGCTGGGATTGTAGGAGTCTGTGGGATTTTTTCAACTATGCTTAAATAACTCTGTTCCTTCTTGGATCCTTTTCTGTCCACTCTTGAGCAATTTAACTAAAGGATTATTTGGACTTCTTTCTAAAAGTAAATGTAGCTAAGTTATGTTTAATATATATGATGACTGTGGTATGTGTAGCAGTGATTTTAGCAAACAGCAGTTACCAGTGCTTTGTTGTGAGTGTGTTCCTTATGTTGACAATGGAAGATAATGGCTCCTTCTTTCAATATCTGCTGGTGTTCTCTTTTTCCATTTGTATTCAGATTCTGTACTTCCTGAGTATGAGCGTCACATTTGTGTTAGAATAAATTATACCACTGTTTTGTTCATTGATTTTGCATGGATTTTGAGTCTGCCTAGGAGGCCATGTATGGAAATCTGATTATAAGACCAGGATGTACAGTTGTTATGTAAATCAGTGCTTGATATTTTCTTGTCAATAATTACTGCTTTTGAACTTTGTTTCCCAAGTGGCCTCTTGTAAATCGGCTTCTGATACTCTGGTTTCCTTCACTGTTGTCCTGGCTCTGGAACTCTCCTGGATATAGTTGGCTTTTGGCAGTTTTTCCCTTTTTAGTTCAGGCTGTGTCTGATTCAGAAGTCTGTGCCTGCAAAGTGGGAAGGGTGGGTCTTCCCTGTGATGGCTTCAGCTTCATACACTAAACTTTTCATCACCCTGTGTGGTCCTGAGAAGAGAACCTATTCCTATCTTGAAAGAATGACCAACCACAAAATGAAGAGTTTAAGAAAGTTTTAAAACTCATTGCTTCTGTAGGGAATAAACACAATGCTACAGAAAGCAATGGATTTTTTTTCTCTGGAAGAGGAAGTTCCCACAGTGTTTTGCTGTCATTTATTCACATGGTCTAATTGAAATACACATAGATCTGAAGGACAAAAAAGTGTTTGGTTATGAGTGAACTTATTATTCCTGCATATTGGTACTTATTTTACAACTATCAGCTTGATTTTGTGGAAACATTTCATCAATCCTTTTTAAAGGAGATATCATTGTGATGATAATATAAATACATTTAACACTTTTATTTTGACACATTGTCAAGTTGTGTGACATTATCAAATGGTATGAGTTCTCAACATTTGTAAAATTTAAATAATTGAGTAAAAAAACTGCTACTATTTTAAATAAAAAGTAGTATTCATGATGTTAGGAGGTGATGACTTAACTGTTATGCAGTGTGATGACAGGAGAAAATGTCTAAGACTTCATTTTGGGGTTTTTTTCCATTGGCAGATGATTGGGATGCTGCTGTTGCCAGTTTATTGCAGGTTACTCCTCTGTTTTCCCACTCTCTGTGGAGTAACACAGTAAGATGTTACGTTATCAGTACTGATGAGACTCAGCCAGAAGTGACCATCTTCATTAGAGTGAGTACCCCCAAACCTGTGCTCACTTTTGTACTGTCTTGTTTCCAATGTGATGCTGGTTCAGAAATTTGTCTAATACTTCTTGAAAGCTTTAGTACGTGTAGTCTGATTCCAGTGAAATCAGTGAAAGTATTGTCAAGGGCTTCAGGGAAACAAAGTGCTTAGATTAAAGAAACTGAGATTTGTTTGGTCGGTCCTTAGTGCTATGCATGGTTAGTAATAAAGCACTGTTGCTCACATTTGCTTTCAGAACTACTCTTCAAAACTTCAGAGAGTCTGTGAAACAATGGGGTACTTCTTTCAAGTCGTTAATTTTTCAACAGACAATGAAAGGCCTCTTCAGGATGTAAGAAAATGGGAAATAGAAAAAAGTTCATTAGTAATTTTGCTCCTGCATTTAACTTTGCCAAGGTGAGTATTTTCCAGGCTGGTGAAACAAATGGCAGCTTGTAATTTATGCAGAGTGCATAGCTTATTAAAATGTATGGGATGCTTTGCTCAGTATGTTTCCTAAGCTAGTTACTTCAAAGTGATACTCCTTCAAACTTTAGGTTGGCTAGTGCAGACACTTAAAAGAATGTATCAGCTTTGTACCATTTTCTTCTTCTTGTAGCTACAAATTCTCTTAAAATACAGCTTAAACAATATCTTAATAACATACAGAAATGTTTTGCTTTCCAAGAGGAGCTATCTGTTGTGCATGCCGTTATGTCTTAGGAATTCAACAGATGGCTGATGTGAATGTACTCAGTGTTTTTCATTTGCTTATCTAGCCTTACACCTGTCCATAGTATTTGGGGTTTATTCTATCACATATTAGTTCCTGGTTTTGGCTGTCTTTGAGACTAATTTAATGGCTCTCCTGTGTGTTACTGTGTGCTGTCTTTTGACAGCTTTTATTTAGTGAAGTCATGATGTTTCATGACAAATAGTGATGGAATGTGGTCTGTTTGTTCAGTGAGTAATTTCTTAGCCTTCTAGAAGAAGAAGCATGATTCACTAAAGAAAGTACACCAAAGGAGGGATACTTTTGAATTGTGTTAGGAATGTTACTGTTATGTGTTATATGCTGTTGCCAAACAACCCAGTTTTATGTATGTGAAGCAAAAATGTGTAAGAAAAAAATATTCAGGGAAAAAAACCCCAAAACTATTAATTTAGAGAATTTCTCTTAGAAAAACTCTGATGAAAATTGTAGTGCTTGTGTAAAGATGGTAATATTTGAGCACTCTTGTCTGCTATTATCAGCATCCACAAGTAGTATAGTTCCTTCTGTGGAAAAGCAATAGATATCTGTGGATATCATTTACATATATAAATCCAAAGTGCTTTTGAATTTGGAGGTGTCAAATTCTCATTTTTAAATACTATAAATTGAAAGACTGTCACCCAAGACATCAGAAAAATACTAAAGGACTCTTCCTGAAAAGATCAAAGATAGAACAGAACCTTCAGATAACTGGTAGCAAAGCATATATATGATGCTTATTAATTATATGTGAAACCATACTTTTTCCTTGCAAGGCAATTACCTTTCACTTGGCATATTGCTATGACAGGAAAAACAGCTTTAAATTTACCAAACAATAATTGAAAAAATTAATACATGGTTTTGCTGGTTTTGGTACAAGTAGCGTAAATCTCTCTCTCAGCTTTTTCTTGCTTCAGACTTTTTCTCGTATTCTCTGTTGAAATATTTGATTGCTTTTTTGCTATAAATAGATATGACTTTTGAATTAGATTTTGCAGTGAAAACCATCTTTGGAGCTTGTGTTGATTGAACTGTTTACTACAGCAGTGTAATATAGCACAAGAATGCTGATTTCCAATCTAGTTGTTTGTTGGAGGACTGTGAAGAAGCCTTCTTGAGAAATCCAGAAGAAAAGCCCCGGTTAATTTACCACAGAAGGGAGGAAGGCAAAGTCAGTTCAATCTCAGTGCAACAGTTAATTGAGCAAATTTCTTGCATGAACAAAGCAAAGGTATGACATTTAATAATTGCTGTAAACAACACTGCATGCTGATAGTCCCAGATTTTAGAAGAAATTGCATTGCACTTGTTGCTCTGGCTGCTCATTCTGTCAGCAGATTGATGAAGCTGAAATTCATGAATGTTATGAAATTTTCATTAGCAGGGGAGAAAAAAAAGCCACCGCATTTTCACTGAAAAAAAGGGCTATGCTATAAGGTTAGAATTTCTTACCTGTATTTAGGCATTCAAATGGCAAAGTTGTTTATCTGAGGTCCCTCTGTAGCCACTGAAGGGAATGAAGTATACCTCTAGAGAGATTACTGCTGCCTAAAAATCGATCAGTTATGATCTATTTCCCTCTACAGAGACAATGGTTGAGAACAGCTGAAACTAGATGCCCAACTTTTAAAGTCCTTAGGCAAAATGAATCTTACCTAAGGAAGGCAACAGAATGGAATTTAAATGTGTTCCAGAATGTTTTTGTTGGAAGTCCTAAATATTGTTCTCAGTTGGATTCAGAGTTGTGTCATGCTTTTCCCTTTACTTTTTCAGATGATTGACCATGTTGGAGGTATGGAGGAAGGAGCATATGAAATCTATAATTGTGTGGAGAAAATAATTAAACAGGTAAAATACATCATGCATTTTAGCTTTTTATGTCTATGTTGATTTATGATCTTGAATGATGTCAATGTGATTACTATGTGGTACTTAGGTGTGATTCAAAGTATCTCTCTGTTTTATTGTTAATATCTGGCAACCAAGAAAATGTGCAAGTGGAAAATAAAACCCCAAACTGAGCAGTGCTTTTATGGATAGAAGCACTGGACCATGGGAAAGGGTTCTATTTATGGACCTTAATTAGCTTTTAATTTCTCTTTATCCATATCATAGATGCATCCTCTCCTTATTCTTGGGGTGAGTTGTCTCCACTATGAGATATTTTAAATCAATGTCTTGTGCATTCAGAGTTAACTTAGTTTCAATTAATTGCTTATTTATTTATGTTCTTTGCTGCCCTGCAAGGAAATGAACATATTGGTGTTAGTAGAGCCACACTCATACTGAGACTATCAGCATATGTGCTTGCACTACAGTTGCAGTTTTTTCCATGTAATTTATTTTTATTTAGGATATATTGGGGTGTGAAATGACAGACTTAGAAGGCAAGGACCTGGGTAATAAGGAAGACTCTGCTGCTCCTGAAGAAGAAGTTTTTGGTGATGTATTGTGGGATGCACACGATGAACAAGAACAGATGGAAGCTTTTCAGCAGGCCTCTAATTCAACATGTGAGCTGGGATTTGAGAAAGTGAGTACATTATAAAGGTATATGGATGAAGAGAAAGTATTAACTCACTTTCATCCCTTGTTGGGCAAGATGCATTTCTACAGAAGAAGCAGTGTCTGAGAGCATCCTCTAAGGCTATTACTCCTTATGCTGGAAGAAGCCATATGTCTGATATAGATGACATATTTCTTTTCTGGGAGAGATGCCAGTTGGTGTGTTGTTGAATGACATTGATGAAGAAGTAGTTGTTGTGCCTGCACTGGAGAAAAGCACTAAAACAGTGTGCCAGAAGCAGAGCGTCCTCCTAGACTTTGGTCATCAATAGAAAACACTCTTGAATATCTATTTTTTTTTTTCTTCTTCTATGTTTTTTATTTCTCTTTTATTTTCCCTGAGGAAATCCAATCTCTTTCTTGACACCTGGAGTTAGGTCTTTAGGAGATGGTTAATGAAAAGATTTCATCTCATCATGCAGCTGTAAAAGAAGAACAAAGGAAACTTTATAGTGGAAAGCTGCTGAATACCTCAGTACTTACTCATTACTGGAAATAATGTTTTAAAACTTTTCAAGTTGTGAGTATCAGGTATATGTTGGGAAGACATAATGAATGTAGGAAGATAAACATTAAAGTCATCACGGAATATTGTGCAGTAGTTTATTTTGGCAATGTAACATAAGCATGCATTTTCTGTTACTGCATTTAAATTCTTAATACCCCGATTATACTAGCACAATATATTCTTTTACTTCCCCACTCCTATATTGGTAATGGTTTGGAG
The DNA here is from genome assembly GCF_027887145.1 of Ammospiza caudacuta. Taxonomy (NCBI): domain Eukaryota; kingdom Metazoa; phylum Chordata; class Aves; order Passeriformes; family Passerellidae; genus Ammospiza; species Ammospiza caudacuta. Next base: position 44,387,430 of record NC_080593.1, on the reverse strand, counting down.
TATTGTACCATCTTTATTACATTCTAGAGCAATAGAATAACACAACATTAAAGAAAAAATACCAATGTCTATCGAAATGCACCTCTTACTTTGAAGACAAAATATTTCTCCCAAGCAAGGGAAGGATGTTTTGCTTTGGTTTATTTTGTCATCTGCTGCAATATTTTTGGACATTCATATGCTGTAAGAAAGCCTTCTTTTGTATGCCTTTGTATGCTCAAAATAGTCATTCATGGCAGATGCCAGCTTTTTCCTGGCAACCATATCCAGTGCAGTGGAGTAGTTTGGGGAGAGGGCGGGGCAAGGAAGCCTGAGCAAAAACAGAACAGTGTTGCTTTACTGTAATAACACTAATTCCGTTTATTACCACTGAAGATTCCATTTTAAAAAGAGTTTTGAAGAAAGTGTTAGTTAATTCTACACTTTTTAAAAAAGAGATAATAAATTCTGTGGTTTAAGTGTTTCCTTGTAATATCTGTTTGCACTTGTGTTGTATTGCATTTCGGCAGTTTCTTCTTTACCTTAATAAATTGGTACATGCATTTTGAATCAAAATGGTTTACAATACCAGGCACTATATTTCTTCCTTAAACACTGGATTATTTGTAATGATTGCTTCTTTTTTATAGTATTTTGAACGTCTGAATGACCTAGTAGCAGCACCAGCACCAATTCCACCATTGCTTGTATCAGGAGGACCAGGCTCTGGGAAATCTCTCCTTCTGTCTAAATGGTAGTTTAAATTTTTTTTTTTTAATATGAATGAAGTTTAAGAAAAGAGTTTCCGTTACATTTCAAACATTGTGTCAGTAATAAGAGATAAAATGGGGGCATTTACAAAAGTGCTAACGTTATTGAAGCATCCTGGAAAGATTTGTGATATTTGAGTAGCTAATTTCATCTGGGCTGCCTTTGACAGCTCTCTGATGCCAGCTGCAACACCTTATGATAAGGCATCACTTACATACCTGTCTTTGCACAGCATTACAAAGTGGTTTTGATAGCTCAATTGTGTTTCCCTTCTCTCATACACAAGAAGGGTCTGAAATAAAGAAAGAATCCTCATAATTTATCATAGACCATAGAATTTTATTGTCACTTGTGTGCTATGACAAAATTTTCTGATAAATTGATGGTGTCATTGCTTTTTGAAAGTTTAGTGGCACATGACTGTTCAGTGCCAGGAAGGGCACTTGCTAATTGCTATCAGTAATGATGAGAGTAAAAATGGAATCTGACATTAGAAGTTCAGTTGTAACTCAGGAAATGTCTATCCTGTTTTGTAAGATAAACATGGAACACATGTAGCTAAGCTACTCTTTGGCAAAACTGATGCATTTTTTTGAGATCTATTTGCAAAACTGCAGTCTGTTGAGTCTACTTTTTTTTCTTCTCTTCTTTCATTAGGATTCAATTACAGCAGAAGCATTCTCCAAACACTCTAATTCTTTACCACTTTGTTGGGAGGCCCATGTCTACCAGTTCAGAGTCTGCATTGATAATTAAGCGCCTTACTCTGAAGGTAATGCTGTATTACATGCCCTGCATTGCATCTTTCTCTGTGTGTGTGTGTGCAAAAATAATATTTTCTACAAATTTTTCAGCAGTGAAATGTAATACAGTTGTAGTAGAAAAATATTCAGGTTCAGATTGGTCAGGGCTCTGGACAACCTGTTCTGGGTGAAGATGCAATGCCCCTGCATTTGACTAGGTGGCCTTTTAAAGCTCCTTCCAATCCAAACTCTTCTGTGAGTCTATGAAATGTAAGGCATTATAGGATGAGGGGAATCTGATCCTATACACTTAATGTAGTTCAACTAAATAGCATCTCTGTGATATTCATAATAGATCAGCATTAGCAGTTATGTTTCCAGTGACCTATAAAACCATATAATTGTACTCCTTCCAAAATTCCCTGCCATCTGGCCAATGAGAGAGGCAGGTGGTACATCTTGTGTCTATGTGCTTAGAAACCCAAGGCTGTGCTGGCCACTTGGTACCATCTTGTTCCTAGACTAGGCTCGCTCCTATATTAATTTATTTTTAATTGTGTGCTAAATACATGGGGAATAAGGATCATTTTTGTGCTAGGGTCTGAACTTGCTTTTTCCATCACAAGAGTAGCACTAAGGGCCTTACAGCAGTAAAACCTGTAGAAAAATGAATTCAATTTTGCTATCCATGTAGTTTTCTCAACTATCTTAGATGTGTGCCTGTTTAATCTGTGCAACTTAAAGTCCTTTAAGTCTTTATATTTCTTGTCTGTTGTGTAAAGGTTATCTCTAGAATTTACACACTGGGTTCAAGAAATATTCTCTGTTCTGCATAGGCCAGCTTTCTGCCTATACTAGAAAGAAAGAACTCTGTGTGAACTTGACTAGAAAAATTGCCCCCACATCCCATGGAGTTTTTTTGGGGTAGAGGGTGAGGTAGGGGGGTAGAACGGCTTTTTCTTTTGTCCCTTTTGTGTCTAAAGGACTTCTTTCAACTATCCTAGCTGATTTTTAAGATAGAATTTCATGTCATGTTTATAATTCTGCAGCTTATGCAACACTCTTGGTTAGTATCACCTCTGACTTTCGATCCAGCTAAACTTCTGGAAGAGTTTCCCCGTTGGCTGGAAAAGCTTTCTGCACGCCATCAAGGCAGCATTATTATCATTATTGACTCTATTGACCAAATACAGGTATGTTTTCAAAATCTTTGCCATTTGGCAGTCTAACAGGAATCTTGACTATTGTAATAGGTTCAGTCATAGCTGTGTAACAAAAATATTAGTGTTTGCTTTGCTCTGAAGAAAACATATAGAAAATAGTTTCGTAAAGAGTGCAGTTGAGTTATTTTTGTAGATAAACTTTTTTAGGATTGTTTTGGTATTTTTCTTCTAAATTTTATCTTAACCCCTTAATTTTTGAGCAGTTTGCTTACATTACTTTTCCAAAGATCCTGTGAGCTGACTTACTGGGCATGTATATAGCCTGGTTTTTATGGGGTGACCATTTCAACAATAGTATTCTATCTGCTTTATTTAGTGTAGAGTTGTGCTGATGCATATAAGTGGGTCATTTAGTACTGCCTAGAGGACCAGTTCATGAAAGATTTTAAAGGACTGGAGAATTTAAGACTCCGTTCATTGGGTTGCACAGTTGATGAGACATAGCAACTTCTTGCATTGTTTTGAACAACCTCTGTGTTAAGAAATGAAATTTTGTTTTTAAGCAAGCTGAGAAGCACATGAAGTGGTTGATAGATCCACTGCCAGTGAATGTGAGAGTGATTGTATCAGTGAATGTAGAAACCTGTCCACAGGCTTGGAGGTATGTTACATTTCTGTGATGTGACAAAGTATCCTGGCTTAGAATTATTATTTTAAATTGCAGTTACTCATTGAAGAGCAGACAGATTTGTCAAGATGTGGAGATTTAATAGGATAAGATTTTGCAACCTATGAGGAAAATGAAAGCTGCTCTATTTCAGCTGCAATGACAGATTTTAGATGCTGGAAAACCAGATTTTTGTTTTACTGTGATGGATCTACCCACATGACTGTATGAAAGATGATATTAAATGCAGTCAGATGCACATCAAGAACTGCAGTACCATGATGTAGATTCAGGATAAGGCTAAAAGTGGAAATTTTACTTCAGATAAATAGAATTTCATAGTAGGAGGGAATAGCTTCAATTGCTGCTTTGATATAAATCTTTAAAAAGCCCTGGAACTCTGATGTCTTTTTTTTTACTCTTTTGTGCTATTTAATAAGGTTCAAATATGACTTTTTTCTCTCTTACCAAAGGTTATGGCCCACTCTTCATCTTGATCCACTGAATTCCAAAGATGTTAAATCTCTCATTAGTGCAGAATGTAACTCTGCAAATGTTAAATTGACTAAAGAGCAGGTATGTCTGTTGTTTTTCTGAAATACTTTACTCTAGTATAACTTTTAATGAAAGCATGGAAAGATTGAATTAGCCCAGCTGCCAGAGTAAAGAATTATATTTAGCTAACTAAATATGATTGCTCAAGATAACATGAAGTTTGAGTATTTTTACTCCATGGCTCTCAGCCCTGAAACACAGAAGGAACAATATAAATTTTTAACAGAAAAACTGTGCTGTTGCACATACTGCTGTAAATGTGATGCTTTATTTTAGAATACCAGAAGGTTTAATTATGTTTTAATTAACTATTTTTGCATAGTACTGTAACAGTCACCAACAGATTGGGAAAAACAGTATTTCACCTTTGTCCTTGAGACTGATTCTTTAAGGTAACCTTCATGTTCAGATACAATGTTAGACCCTAACTCTGCATCTTAAATTCAAATGGGAATTTTCACTTATATGCTCCTATAGCTGGAAATGCGTGCAGTATTTTGTGTACTACTTACCATATTATAGTCTTCAGATGTTGCACATAAAATAATATCTAGGATTTTTGTTTTCTTCTCAATGATTTATTTGTATGGTTAGTTTCATCTCAGTTCACAGATGATTATTTAAAATGTTGTAGGAGAAGAAGCTTGAGAGACATTGTCGTTCTGCCACAACTTGCAATGCTTTGTATGTCACTCTCTTGGGCAAAACCATTGCTTGGTAAGTTGAGGTGTTTTGGAAATTACTATGGTCACCACTAGATCAGAAGACTTCAAGTAGGTCAGCCTTTTGAAATACTTTCATTTAACACAGAATGAATCTTGTTAGGAAAAATGATGGAGAAGTTTTGCCCTCCACTGACTCTGAATGCAACAGGAACAGAAATCGGAGTTTACAGTCACCAGTTTGATACTAAGTGAATCCAAGCAGTTGTATCTATTTGTTTCCAGCTCTTCTATTTTTATTTAATTTTAATTTGTTTAATTTCTCCTTTATGGGTGTGTCAGTTGCTTCAGTGGTTTTTAAAGGTATTTGAAGAATGTTGGTATTGTGTTGTTAAACAGTTAAATTCAGGTGGTTGTATTTTCTGATGTACCACAGAGTTTCCCCCACAGATTTTTAAGGCTACAAGGAAGTTCAACAACTGTTTAGTTTAACTTCCTGCATATGGTCCTTAGCCTTGTAATTTCTGCTGTGGAGAAAATTAATCTTCCCTGTTGTGCAAGAGAATACCCAATAAGTGCATTGGCTTCTTATTAACCTAGACTTCATCTTGTTGAGAAAGATGCATTTTTAGTTAAGAGACTCCCAGAAGATGATACACTAATTGGTAATTTACTCCAGGTGACTGATTTCATTATTTTTGTTCATGTTTTATGTTCTAGAAGACTTAATTGCTCCTGAAAATGTGCTTTGTAAATGCATTAAATGAAATAGCAGCATGTGGTTTTATCTTTATCCATCCTGATGTTCCTGCTTGTACTCCTGCTGGAGAAATGAACACTGCAGCCTAGGTTTTTTAATAAAACTGTTGCAGCTATTTAGAAAAATCAGACAATATGACAGAAATCAGAAATTGGCTTGGAAGAACTTACCTCTTCTTTGTTGAAATCTCACCAGGTGCTTTGCAGCTTTTGAACCCAGTAGAAATCCAGAGAATATTTGAGATACAACTCTTTTGTAGTTTCAAATCAATCTTACTCAGCCAAATATAATGTGCTAAACCTAACCCTTTTTGTCCTTCTGTTCAGTGTTGGAAATACAGGAAACATTGATGAGATTCTTCAGCAGTGTTGCCAGTGTCAAGACACAGTGTCACTGTACAGGCTTGTTCTGAGATCGATTCGGGAATCATTGCAGAGTGATAAAGAGAAAGATCTTTTGAGAGAGGTAAGCAAAGAATGCATCACTGTTTCTACAGGTAATAAATACTCTTCCCTCTAAAGAGTTTTCCTTAACTTAAAAGTAAATACAAATTTATATTAGTTCATATGTATGATTCAGGGACTATTGTGTATTATTAGTATACAAGGGACAATTTAATTAGTGTAATTACATCTGTTGGATAATTATAGAATGTATGACTGCTTTGTGTTAAATAACAACTGAGCTGTTGTCTCACAGAATAAAGCAGAGCTTTTTCCCTATGATGTGATACAGAATTAGCACTTCCTTGCTGATCACTACCATCATCTAGTGATTAATTACATTGAGCATAGTAAATGCAATCAAAACATGGTGTCTTATGAATGCAGGCATTGCTTATTACATTTCTGACTCCTCTTCCTACCTTTGCAGAATTTCCCTCTTGTGCAAAACATTTTTTAATTAGTACACAATACTCTTTACTTGCTACTTCTTTGGTTCTGGCTGCATGAAGACCCTCAGCATATTTGACTTAGATGAAAGTTCCTCATGATAATGGAGTTACTCTCTCCCAGTGTTTTAGAGGAAATCTGAGGGGCCATTTGTTGATCTCAGAGTGTCCCATTTGGTGCTTTATCTATTAGAATATTAAACCATTTACACTGAGGTTTCTTCTTTGAGAAGGTGAAAAGGGCTTCTATAGGCAGGGTTTTTCCTCTGGCTATAAAATAATCACAGTGATAAACAGCATTTTTCTTGAGATTTCAGTGTAACTAAGCTCTCCGGGAAATATTGCTAACTGTGTGAAATCTTGTTTTCTGCTTCATGCAGATCCTGTGTGTCATTGGTGTCAGCCACAATGGGGTGAGTGAGTCAGAGCTGATGGAGCTTTATCCTGAGCTGACTTCTGCAGTGCTGGCCTCACTCCTTCATAGCCTGCACAAAATGTGTCTGCTGACATATGGCTGTGGTTTGCTGAAATTCCAGCACCTCCAGGTAAAGTTTGTAATTCTAAACATGTGCAAGGGAAACTCCAGCTCCTGGATCCAACCCCTGTTTTTTTAGATAAGTTCTGTTGTTAGCTACCTAGACCTTGAAATGCATGTTTGCTCATTCATTCTCCTTAGATTTAGAAACACCTTGAAAACTACCAGAACTGTGATAAACCAGTATTGCTGAAAATCTGACCTTTCAGACATTCATAAATTTCTAATCTATTAATTTTTAACTCCATGTATCCTAGAAAACATTGGCTTCCCAAAAAAACAAGAAGAGTAGAAAAGAATATTGCTTGAATAACCAGAGCTGTGGTCTAATGTAAGACAATTTGTTTGTAGTGCCTTTGTCATTAGAAGATTTTCAGTTCTACAACATGAGATGTGTTTCATCACCCTGTGTATCATCACCACTTAAACAAATTAAATGCATTCTCTTTTTTTAAATTATCCTCTCTTTCAGGCTTGGGAGATGGTAAAACTAGAGTATATGGAAGCAGGTGAAAATGTTATTTCTGCCTATAGACAAAAACTAGTGGAATATTTCACCATGCAGTTGAGGTAGGTCAGAATTCTTCAAGAAGTGCTAAATTGCAGATTTCATGCCTCATAGATATTTTGGTTTCTTCATATACTTTCTTTGAGTTTAGTAAATTATTATCGCAAAATAACTATGCAAAATTGTCAGCTTAAAAGTTTACTTATTGATATGTTTTCTTTTTAGTCTTGGAAAAGAATGAGGTCTGTGAAGGGGAATGGGCATACGATAAAGTGGTCATGTGGAAATATAGGGCATGAATTTATATCGTATCAGTTATTTTGTGGTCTCCAACCCCCCATGGATTTTTGTGGTCTCCAACCCCTATGGATTTCCCAGTAAATGCTAGGAAATTTGAGTTTGATTGGGACTTGAAGCAGAAAACCACTTGTGTTCAGCAAGCAATTACACATAGATAAGAGGAGATCTGGTAGGACAGATGAACATCTACAAGTTCATATCCAGCTTGAAAACTGATTTGCATTTACATCCCAAGTTAGTGTCCCAGCTGTGGGCTGCTGTTTATTGCTCCTCCAAGCATCTGCTGTTGGGTAGGAGGAAGCCAAGAGGGCCACAGTGTGCCAGACAAAGGAGGCACAAAGGGACAATGGGTTGCTGCAGGGCTGCAGTCCTCCTGGCAGGCGTAGATTAGCCCATATGGGATGGAGAGGCAGCTTCCTGTGGAGTGCCTGGGGGTTCCAGTGCCTTCTGAGGTGAAATTAAAATGAACATATAACAAAATGGAGTACATAGGCCTTACAGTAATCTGTCCAGACATTCAGGTGTGGAAATTGTATGCTTGCCTGGTTTTCACAGCAAAAAGATGCTAGGTCTGTCAGAGTTTTAATTTACATTTGTTTTTCTCTCAATAGTCAAGACCGAGTGACTTGGAGAAGTGCAGATGAACTTCCCTGGCTCTTCCAACAGCAGGGTGATAAGCAAAAGCTACACAAGTGTCTTTTGAATCTCTTTGTGTCCCAGAACCTTTACAAAAGGTACAAAGGTAGAAATTGCTTTGGCCATTATAAACATTTCATAGTAATTTTTTGTCAATATAAATCAGAAAGCGACAGATTGAAATACTTAAACAGTGGAGGCTGAAATGCTAATGATGTTTCCGTATAAATAATGTATTTTTTTCTATTCTGCTACACCCTGGGGGGTGGTAAAGGAATAAATATTGCTGTTGAATAGCATTAGTCTCCATGGACTGTCTCTGTAGATGCTGTAGCATAACAACATTTGTGCATGTAGGCCTTTTATTCCTAAGCTAGCATCAGTCTGAATAGAGAGGTATCAGAGATAAGATTCTTTTCCTTGTTAAAACAGGGGACATTTTGCAGAATTGCTGAGTTACTGGCAGCTGGTTGGGAAAGATAAGAGCTCTATGGCAGCTGAGTATTTTGACTCTCTGAAAGAATATGAAAAAAGCAGTGAGGGAGAGGAAAGTATGATCTGCCTGGCTGATCTTTATGAGACACTGGGACGGTTTCTTAAGGACCTAGGTCTTCTCGGTCAGGTAAGTACATTTAGAGATTGTTGTAACAGCAAAAAGGCAAATGAAGCAGAGCTTAGTGTGTGCTTTCTGTGGCAGTGGTTAAGTTATTGGAGCATAGAGGATGCTGCCTGCTGCCCTCACGCTCTGGACTTGGCTGTTCCAGGCTGTAGCTCCTCTGCAGCGCTCTCTGGAGATTCGGGAGACGGCGCTGGATCCAGACCACCCCAGGGTGGCACAGTCACTCCACCAGCTGGCAGGGGTGTACGTTCAGTGGAAGAAGTTTGGAAATGCTGAACAGCTCTATAAGCAGGCACTGGAAATCTCTGAGAACGCCTGTGGAGCTGAACACCCTTGGGTGGCCCGTGAGCTTGATGCACTTGCAACGTTGTACCAAAAGCAGAACAAGTAAGCTTAATTGCACTGCTGGTTTTGTTTTATATGGAGCTAGTACAAAAAAAAATTACCAGCAAAAGTTTTTTTCCTGAAGCTAGAATTTTTCTTTGTTTTTTTTTTCCAGTTTCATATGTTTAAATGCAACCATGAGCATCCCCTCTCTATTCTTGTAGCAGTTCACATAGGAGGGGCCAACTTTTGTGCTTAGTTTAACAAAAACCTTGCAGAGATAAAGGAGAAGTATTGTCTGTCCCTAATAATTTTGTAAATTTTATATTTGAAAATAAGTGTGATTATTCTCAAGAATCTTAAATTTTCAAATCTGTACACTTAAGTACCTTAGAATCTTTCCAGGATGCTTATTGATACCACATTTGACATTCTTCTCACACTCCAAATAACTACTTTCAGATATGAACAAGCTGAGCAACTGAGGAAAAAGTCCTTCAAAATACGCCAGAAAGCAGCAAGGCAGAAAGGCAATCTGGTAAGGCAGTACTTGATATTTAAGAAGAGGTACAGGGCATGTTGCTAAACAGATGATAAATTCTGTTCACAGAGCTGATAATGCTCCAGGGCTTTTGATAATTGTGGGCATAGCTAGTGAAGTATCTTAGCAGCAGCTTTGGTAACTTTCAAGAGTCCTTTCAACTCTGCTAGAGGTGGAGATGTATCAGTACAGCTGGAATGGATTGGAAGTGGAAAAGAAAGAAATGGATATATACATTTCAGAGGCGCAGAATTACAGCCAATACAATTGTGTGTCAAAGTCACAATGGAAAAAGGTGATCTCCAGAATAGTTGAGGCATTTATCCTACTAGTGAATGCAGTGCTTACTGCAATGGAAAATCCGGGTAAATATATTAGGTGACATACACAGTTTTCCCCTGTTTTCTTCTCCTGTGTTGTTTTTCAGCTACAGGGTTTCTCTTGTCATTTTTGAGCTAAGAGTTTATCATGTAATGCCTGTATGTAAGAGTCCAGCTAATAACTCCAGAGCTCAAGTTGTGGCTCTAATGAAAGTAGTAAAAACCCATAATTATGTTGCTGTTTCCACAGTGATTAAATAAGAATGAATTTGGTTCATGAATATTTGGTCTATTTCTGTAATGAGTTCTTCTGCAAAAATATTTTAATCAAAACTGCAAAGACCAAAAATAAGCAGAGTGTGTAAAAATGATGCACTTTTTACTTTGATTTATTTTGTTTGTAAACATTAGCTTGTTTGCCCATTTTACACAGATTGATGTGAAGCCTTGAGTAATATTATATGCATTTGTATGTGTTTAGGATTGAAGGCTAAATTGATTTTAAGTTTCGAGGTTCTAAACCTAAGAATTCAATCTGAATTCATTATTTGAACTGTGGAGTTTAAGCAAATTAGCATGTCTGATACAGGGAGAGAGGTGTGACTGCACAGTAACTTGTATTGCTTGGAAATTTTCACCAAAATTTCACATTTTTGGTGCAATTTGCTGATAGATTGTAAGTAAGCATTTGCCATATAGCTCAAAAATAGAACTTAAGGAGGATTATTGTGCTACTTTGGCATCAAACTAAGTCTTTTGGTTTTCTGTCTTTAGTGTTAAACTTTAAAAGTACCGGTGACTGGCTTACATCTCCTTCTTTTTGCTGTAGTGTGGCTTTGCTCTCCTTCGTCAAAGAGCCCTGCAGCTGGAAGAGCTCACGTCAGGCAAGGATACATCAGACAATGCTCGAACCCTGAATGAGCTTGGAGTCCTCTACTACCTGCAGAATAATCTTGAGTGAGTTGTACTGATTGTGACACATCCACTGAGTGATCTCATGTCTGAATGAGGCAGAACATGGAGATCTAACTCTAAATGCAGACACATGATCAACTACTTGTCCCTTATTCATTCTGCTGGGTTTTGTTCACTGTGAAATTCACTCCTATTTTCTGTTTGGTGCTGTTGACATGTAGGTGTTTACCATGTCAGCGCACTTCCTGCATTCAGAATTGATGTTCCACAGTTAATTAGCCTTTGTTGCAAATTCCAGTTCTCTCTCAAACTTCTGCCTTCTCTGCTCAGCTTCACTATTTTATGACTCTCCTTTACAGTGTTCATCTTTGAACAGCAGGATTGTTGTTTTTCTATGACAGTATTACAAGAAGTCATGACCTAAATATTCATTGTGGCTGTAATCCTTCAGCTTTTACCCTGACATCCTGCTAAAAACCAGAAAGGGCCAGAAAAGCACAAAGGTGTTCTAAAGGCAGACAGAGATAAACAGGGGTGTTGAAGAAGGGGAATAAAAGGTGCAAGATGGTTCTGATTGTATATTTAACCACTCTTCACATCAACTTCTTTAGCTGACAGAGGAATCTAAGCTATGTGTTATGAAGGAATTGTAAAGTGACCTAAATCCCACTCTACTGAACTGAGTCTTTTCAGAGAATAAAAATGCCCAGCAAAAAAGCAAAAAGCATAGAGTGAGTTCTGGAAGTATTTTTACTTCCAGTTCTTCCGTACCTGATGTTTAATGCACCTGTAGCTTTTGGATAATTACAGAAGTATATAGTTATTTGGGATCTGCATACAGAATCATGATCTCTGCAGAGAAGGAATTGGTTTTTAACAGTTGTTAGACATGTGGGGTTTTCATCAGCTTACCCTCATGAAATGACTGATTATAGAGGAGCAATATTTTATCTAATCTCGTACAATATTGTTCAATATTCCATGTTATTCATATGTAGTTCCTGTTAAATGCAACCTACTTCAAGAGTAGCTGTATCTCCACTATTTCAAAGGTGAGAAAAGGTATAAACTTTGTTCTAGTGGAGGTTTAAGGAACTTTTTAAAATGGATATTCCTGCTCTGAACCAGCAAGTCCAAGACTTCATGCTGTTAAAATGAAATCAGCGGCAGAAGGATATATCACTTAATGAATAATTATTTGTCACAGATGATCTTCCAGCCCTTGCACCTTTTGACACTTTTCTAAGAGCTCCAGAATTGAACCTACAGTTCTGTGTATAAATGGTCTTTTTTTTGCTAACATAAAATGGATTTTTCTGATTTATTAAGCTGACCTCTTGAGAATAGCATGGCAGGGTTTGTGTGGATGTCATGATGAGGAGCTGCCTAGTAATAATGGATGCTATCAGTCTTATGGGGGGATCACCTGTAGTTTTGATAGAGGAGCTGCTGTAAAGCTGAAATGAAATAGTGGCACCCTACTGTAGTGAGATAAAATGTGCTCTTTGCTTCAGTGGTGACATTACACAGAGTCTTTTCTACTTTGTCAGTTCTGAACAAATTCTACTGTAAGTTTCCAAGGCTGAGTTTGTTGTTTCAAACAGGCACTTCAGCCTGTACAGATGTTACCAGCTTTAAAATATTGATGAGCAAATCTGTTGTGTAGGACAGCAGAGCTTTTCCTGAAGCGCTCCTTGGAAATGCGGGAGCGAGTGCTGGGATCTGACCACCCAGACTGTGCACAGTCTCTGAACAACCTGGCAGCCCTGTACAACGAGAAGAAGCACTATGACAAGGCTGAGGAGCTCTATGAGAAAGCTTTGGACATCAGGAGGAGAGCCTTAGCTCCAGACCATCCCTCCTTGGCTTACACTGTGAAACACCTGGCAGTGCTGTACAAAAAGATGGTGAGCACACACCTGTTATCTCTTCTGACCACCTAAATTAACTGTAATGTCTTTGTCTTAATGGAAAAAATCATGTTTTTCTTTTAACACAATGGCCTTGAACTTTACAGTCAGTTTAAGGGCAACTTTTAGAATTATGAGGGAGATAGCAGTTCACAAATAAACTGTCTGGCTGAGCCACCTTCAACCTCTGTTGGCTCAGTGAAAGATGAGCATTACTCCTGTGAAAAAAGCACTCTGTGGAGTAAAATTACCAAAAGTATAAACTTCTGCATTTTCTAATTTCAAAATGTGTCATGAATATTTGTGTTTGATTGTGGTTGTTGCAACCATTAGTTTAATAGTGATATAGTGTTTCCAACAGTTCAAGCATGATGAATTTCTGTGGGTTATAAGAATTTTATGTATTTTACGTTTTCACATTTTACTGTTCTTTCAAGAGAAAAAAGACCCTGATAACCTCTTAGATCAAATTTGCTCATGTTTTTGCTAAATAATTCTTACCCGCTATTATCTGCATCAAATGGTTTTGGGTCACGTTATTTCCTGCTCACTTCACCTTCTAATTTTCATTCTGCTGGAAGCTGCAAAACCACTCAGTATTTGCATCAAAAACCTCTTTGCTAGTTTGAAGGAGCACAAATTAAAAGTACAACTGAAAATTCTTTTTACAGCCTTCTCAATGAGACACTTGTGGGCAAAAAATAAATTAAGAAAGGAAGAAATAGACCTAGCTGAGAAACACATTAACTGAGAGTTTAATATGCCCAGTATTTTGGAAAATTAGGTTCTAATAAATAGTCATGATAAATAATTTATGCAGAATATACATATTATTTAGCAAAGTTATCTCCTTATTCTAGAAACAATTCAGTCTTCTCCAAGGCTTTTGTTTAAAATAGGTTTTGCTGTTACCGTCTTGATATCAGAGAAATTAATCATTTTTTTCATGTTATTTCTAGGGAAAGCTTGACAAGGCTGTTCCTCTGTATGAGCTAGCAGTAGAAATTCGACAGAAGTCATTTGGCCCAAAACACCCGAGTGTAGCAACTGCTCTGGTGAACCTGGCTGTCCTTTACTGTCAGATGGTAAGGTTTTCATGCCCAACATTTATTTTTCCTGTCTTAGGCTTTTTTGACTTGTACCTAAATGAAACTAAAAAAACTTGATCGTATTGAAAAGGGAAATTCCTTATAATATTTGCAAATTCTTGGGTTCCTTTTTAAATGTTGAAAGCATATTTGGCAAGAAAAATGCATGCAGGGAAAAAATAATTGCTGTGAATGGTAGGCATGATACTGTACCTAGGATGCATTGATACTATGTTGGCAAGAAAAAGCCTATGTATTACACATCTATATCAAAGAAATACACACCTGTAACAAAGAAACTTTCTGCTACCCAAAGAAAAAGCAGATTGAAGCTTTGCCTCTCTATGAACGCGCACTAAAGATTTATGAAGACAGCTTTGGCCAAATGCATCCTCGCGTGGGGGAAACACTGAAAAACTTAGCTGTGCTAAGGTAAGATAATATGCTTCAACCCTATAAATGCAAATTACTGCATGAAACAAAACATCTGGGCTTTTCTAGGAAAGTATAGTTTAAGTACACTATGTTGATAGTATGGTGTATATTTCAATTTAAATGAATTGAGAGAGTTGTTTGTTTTGCTTGTTTCAACTTTGTTTTGCTCTTTTCCAAAGCTATGAAAGGGGAGACTTTGAGAAGGCAGCTGAACTTTACAAGAGAGCTATGGAAATCAAAGAAGCAGAGACTTTGTTGATAGGTGGAAAAGCAGCTTCTCGACACTCATCAAGTGGAGACACATTCAGCTTAAAAAGTGCATTATCACCAAATGCTTTGCTGGAACATGGACAAAGGTGATACAAACCTGCTCCAAGAAGAGGCAGTGTCTATGGATATTTTCAAGTAGACAGAAAATTACTAAGATAAATCCATTTTTCCAAGGATTTGGTACTGTTTTGGGACTGACACCCATCTTCATGAATTCTGCCTTAACTTTGCAGACTGTAAGGTACAAAGTGAGCTGCTTTCATTGTTCATAGGCACACACATTAGTTACTAGCTCAAGTTGTAGCTAATACCAAAACCATGGACCTGATGCCTTCTAGCCCAAGTGCCAGGACTATAACAAATTAAGCTGAACCACTTGTATAAACTCTAAGAGACATTTCTTACTTATGTGTTGTAACAGCATGGCTTAGAGAATTTGTGTATTTTTGTATCATCAGTCCTTCCTGCCTTTTTACAAGTCTTTAAAGTTGTTTCTGAAGAAATGGTAATTTTGAAAAAAATTTGAAAATACTGTTTAACCTCAAGTTTTACCTGCAGGGTTATTTCAGTTTAAGTAAACTTTCATTCAAGGAAGTTGTGCAAAATGAAGTGGTTTCCTTGGGAAACTAGGATATCTAAATATATCATCATCATCTACAGTTAAAGCTGTTGAAGGATTCCACTCTGTTCAATAAAAATGCTTCCAGTGAGGAATCAGAATGAATATGATTATGGCCAGATTTCCTGTTCTTAAACCTTTAGCAATACATCTACTGTTTAGTCCTACTGAATCCCTTAAAATACAAGAATGTTTTTACTAGCTGGGAAAACCTAGTGATGCAAAGTAGATTGCCATCAGATAAAGAAATATTAATCAAATCTACTTGCTTGTTGTATTTCTTAATACCCAAGTCATTGGAAGAATCAGTCTGAGTTCTATTCTCATTCAGTTCATAAATGTATGCATCAATTTAAACACATACTAAAAAAATACTTTTTTATAAAATAAGAAATGTAAGTGGAAAATTATTTGAAACCCTACTATAATACTTCAGAGGCAACTAATGTTAACTTGATCCAGTTTCAAAAATGCAAATGGCCTTCACTTCAAAGGAATACTTGCCTTCCAAGTGTTTTTTCTCTTTTATAGTAGAATTAAATATTACTCATTTCAGCCCTTGTTCTGATTAGGAGGAATTTAGTATTTTGGTACTGCAGTAACTTGGCAAAAGAAAATGTATATAAAACTGACAGTACAAATTAAAACCCAAATTTGATTTTTAAGATTAAGGTTTAGTTGAAAACAAAAATCAAAAATAGTTACTGAAGGTGTTACAATAGAGGACTAAGAGTAGACACTTTGAAATAGCTCTCTGGCTATTTTCCTCTTATTCAGAAAATGGGTTTGTAAACAAAGCAAGGGTTTACCACTCTATTTCAACCACCTTAGCAAGTTTTAAAAACTGGAAAGTTCTTTGCAGGATTGTCACCAACTGAGAAGAGGGGCAAAAGGATAGACAGACAAATACACATGAAAAAAATCCCAACCAAAAATGCCCAACCCCCCTCCCCTCCAAAACCTCAACTTACTCAGCTTGTGTGTGTTTATGTTGCCTCATGTTCTTAGACCCCTAATTCTCTCCTCTAAAGAATTATCAGATGTCTGGTCTAGCTTGCCATGTCTATTCTGACTTTAATAGGTACAGTGGTACATCTTCCTCTCCTAAACAGTTTCCCTTATTGTAGCTAGTTTAAATAAGAAGTTACTTTCTAGAGCCTCAGTGTTACTGTTGCTGAACTGTTACTCTTCTTCCATTGAGCAACTTCTCTCCAACTTCCTCCTAGGTTGCAGGATTGGTTCTGGAATAAGAAAAATAATTAAAATAAAAAATTAGTCCCTCAAAAACAGCAGATCCCAACATCCATTGTCCTTCAGAAAAGAGGGTGAGGAATCCATGTGCCTGCCCTGTGAACCCAAACAAAGCTTACGAGACAGCTTCCATGGAGCTGTACCTCATGGACAGCAAGGAAAAGTCATTTCTATACATGGGATATGCCAGATAATACTTCTGTGTAGGACTCCACCTCAAAGCAGAGGGTCATCAGTTTCAATGGAGATGTAATTATACTGTCAGAATATCAACATCTTAATAACGTTCATGAGACACGGTAAAAACTGAACACTTTTATAAGATTGCTGAATAAACAAAGCTGGACTTAATCATGGCAATGCACTTTGAAGTTCATAACCAAGGAAGCAATAAATATTCTCTTGTGTTTTACAGTTAGAGTACATTATACTTGTAAACATCTTTTTAGTTAAAAAAAAATCCTTAGTGCTGCTTTTTTGGATGCTGTTTATTTTTAAATAATTTTAACCATTGACACATACAATTATTTTAATACAATTATTCATTTTCTGATTATTTCAAATTTTTCTTGTATATACAAGTTGAAAGTGTAAAAGTAACACAGGAACCATTTTGTGTACTCTCTAACAGGGCATACAAAAGTGCATTAATTCCCTCATAAAAGTTTACTTGAAGTTGCCTCTCATAAAGCTGTCAATCCTGTGATAGCAGCCATGTCAGCCAAATAATTAAGAGTCAGGATGAAATGAGCTGTTGTAGAAATGAATCAGCCATTTCCCTCAGGATCTCCAGAACCACACAGCTGTGTGCCTGACTTCTATTGTTCCCAACAGAAAGGTGAAAGTCACACAGAAATGTAAGTAACACGTAAATTGACACTGGATCAAGCTAACGTAGACTTAGTGACACAGATTCAAGTATCTACCTTTTTAATGGTCTCATTATTCTATTTCCTATCTTTCTTTGCAGCTCATTTCTAAAAGCTGGTTTCTCCAAAACAGAACTCAATCCAAAAAAGCCACTTCAGTTTTACAGTATAATGCCCCACACTCAAAACACACCCAAAATCTCCCTCACTGGTTTCAGAAATTATCTTTCTATGTAAAATATAACTTGATGTCTTCTGTGGAGGAAACTGATTTTGAATCTTGTAACCATTTATTAGAAATGAAACATTTTTTGAACTAATTATTAGTATAACTAACAGATACTCATTCAGCTGCTCTAAGAAACAGAAGCACCACCATGGTATTGCTGTCTCTTCTCATTTTAGTGGGATACTACTGACCAATACTAGCTGACTCTGTGTTGGCTGCATCACGTTGTGGAAAAGTTTTTTGGAGAACCCACTTTGGAAATATTTGTACTATACTGCCAAGGTTGAAATAATCACCAAGTTCTGGATCAGATGCCCACAGTAGTTAAAATATTTGAAACTGATCCTTCCAGTTCTGCAGGGTACTGGTGCCCCAGGATGCAAATATTTACAGGTCAGTTTAACATGTGGCCATTTAAAAGGTTATATGACTGTACTTATGTCATTTACAAGACAAGTATACAACAGGTGAGCTACTCCAATGAAAATATTTGCAAAACTAAAAATTTATAGTATCTAATTTTAGAAGACTTTCTATGCAAACTCAGACTTATATTCCTCAATATAGCCCACCTGATGGGGAGTGATCAGAATTATAGCTAATTTTCAGTAACCAACAAAAATATAATATTTAGACTTCTGAAAAGGTAGACAAATCTCCAGTTCTTTCCAAAGTTGCTCATAATTTTGTCATGAAAAGCATCTGCCAGACAAAATAGTGGCATGCTGCTAATGTAATAATACCAGAAGACTTCACCTTCTTACAGTATACTCAAAACATCACATACAAAACATAGGCAGCTGTTTAAGGACAAGCAGAAGTAAGACATTGATAAAGAAAATTCCATCCCAGGGATATTTAAGGCAGATGAAAAGGCTTATATGTTCTCATTTCTCGGAAAAAATACCCACAGCATGATCCATGCCAAGACTTTAGACCAATGAGTGACAACCAAGTAAAAGTGCCTGGAAAATCAGGAGCAGCATCATGAGAGAGGCATTATCATCTGCCCTTCACTCACTCAGCCCACTCCAGCAGATTTCATCCTTCCCTTGGCTTGTTCTATGTGCTATTCTCATCACATGATAGGGTATATAATGTGCTGTGCCTGCTTTTTTACTTTATCCAGGTCCTTTTATTTGCCACTGAATATCTGGACACTAGCAATGCTGAGAAATTAAAATTTAACAGTAGCACAGCTCTATCTGTTAATAAAGACATGATGAGAAAACAGAAAATAAACAATTAAGTCTGTGTCCTTCCTGCCCCTGTAACAGTTCTGTTTCATCAGAAAAGTAAGCTTCAAAGGAAGTAAAAAAAAAGGAAAAAAGTAAGAAGTCTGGTCTTCTTAAAATCCAACGTCCATCCAAACTCATGAAAGTTGTACTTCATATTTGTTTTTCTACATGTTTCTCATTTTGGCCATGAGTTCTTCTAGGCTTTCTTCAGAGTCTGCTACTGTCTCCCCAGTTACTGAATTCTCTTCCTGTTAGGAACAGGAAGAAAAAGTTGTCAACAAAAAAAGTAAACAAAAAAAGCCCTCACAGATCAGGTTTATTGCTGTTACACCATTTTCCTAAAAGCAGACACTCAATAGTGAGATTAGGCCTAAGTAATTATAAGATTCAACTGTAAAGTATTTTGACTAGGAGTTAGAATGTTCTTACTGCAGTACATTCAGATTCTATGTTCCCCAGGTATGCTCATTGCTCTTTGACAATACAGCTTTTACAAGATATGTATGGGAAAAATTAATTAGTCACCAAAATATCAACTGAGAAATTGACATTTGCTGTTCTTCCCCCAGCCCCAAATGCATTAATTCCCATAATCTCAGCAGTACATTCACACTGGCATCTCTTCCTTGTCCTTAGCATTTAAACTTTACCATAACGACACCATCCACACTTAAAGAATTATCTTTCCCAGGAACACAAAACTGGACCATAAAAAGGAATAATCAAATGAACTGAGGTCACATTTCACTGGAATTGTTCAAGATGGAATTCTGTTCTAGGTTTAAAGGGTAACCAAACTGGCTGGTATTATAAATTTAATCTACAATGTGTATTTAAAAAATTCATAACGAATAAGTTCATTACCTTGTCTGGGATAGTATATGCTACACTAATTCCCTCAGGAAGCTCAGGTACTGGGCCAGATGCAGCCTTCAGCTCATCTTCTGAAATTTCTGATACTAATTCAATGCCTTTGCATTAAAAGGAAACAAAAACTCCATTAGGAGTTAGAAGAAAGTTCTTTAGTCACCAAGTTATCACAGTAAGAGGAAAGATGCAGCTACTTTCCAAAAACAGAGTTAAATTAAACTAGTAACACCTTTGACTTCAACAATTTCATTCCATTACCAATAGAAAATATTTTCCCTTTAGAATATATGACATAATTCTATGTAGGCAACTTATGAACCAGAATGGCATCTCTTCCTTGTCCTTACCATTTAAACTTTACCATAAGGACACTTCTCCCAGGTGTAAGATAAGATTATTTTCTATAGCATGTAATAAACAGAACATATATCTCCAGTCTTAAAACAGTTACATAAAACACATTTACCATTCCTTAAGATAATTCCTTCTAATTTAAAATCCTCAGAGGAAAGTAAAAATCCATGGGATGCCTCAGCACAGTGGTTATGGAAAGGACAACTGCTCTTTAGTATCTTTAAAAGGAATATGCAGTTAATACATCTTCTCATATCTCCCTTATCTTCAAACCATCTTCTGAGAAAGTTTTTTATTCAAGCAGCAGTTACATTTTGAGCCTAAAACCTGCACATTGCACTAAAAACATATCATCAAGTTGTGGTAAAATTACTTTCAAAATCCAGGAAAAGCCAAAAGTGATTACACAGTGTAAGTTACAAAATATAGGAACTAAAAAAATTCTATGTACCCTAAACTATGTTCACCCAAAATGAATCTCAGTGTTGGGAAAATCAATTAGTCTCCAGGTGATGACTTACCCCAGTCATTGTCTTCATGTACTATTTCTTCTTCCTTTTCAATTACTACTTCTTTTGGTCTTGCAGCTTCTTTTCTCTGGAGAGAGAACACAGAAAAACAATCCCCTCAATAACCAACATTTAGTCCAATTTCCAGTCCAATTTCCAAAAACTGCAAAGAAGTTCAAGCCTAATAGTCACATTTCTTCCAACATGTAAGATAAAAAGGTTCTAAATGGTGACTGCTTAGGAGCAAAAAAGCAGAATATCAGTAAGTTAAAAAAAACCATCAAACCCATTAAAACTCAGAAACATATGACTACTAGAAGAGTTTGCATTCTCTTAAGCAGTATTTTCTTCTAGATAATTGCTCAACTCTTCTTCCTACCCTTTAAGGTAAGTATTGTATATTTAGAAACACATGCAACCATCTGAAGATGAGTGTTGCAAACTAGAGTAGCAACGAACATTTTCTTTTACTACAGATTTGCAACTTGCTTTGTTCTCTACGAAAAGGGAAATTAGAAAATTGACCCACAACCCCAAACTGTTTTTACCTTATAATTTTCTTGCTGTTTTCTGCAATTGTGGTCACTGCACTGTGGGTTTGGCTTCATAGACATAGTTGGGAAGAAATCCTGCATTGCATTGTAACCAAGATAATAACTCACAGTACCAAAATTTAACAGGTATCTAGAAACACAGAGAAAGAAGGAGCTTGTAATGCAGGTGCAAACCTAAAAATTCAGTTGCTTAGGGAATAATTTTTCCTCAATGAACTTTTAGAATATACTTTCAGACTCATGGAGTTGTAATGTGAATTACTGTAATAGCCTTAAATCCAGTAATGCTGTAGTCAGCTGGCAACAGAATAACTGGATCAATACAGAATCCCACCTTCTCGTGGTGTGTGAGGATAACTCAGCTACAGGCAAGAGAAGTAATTTATTCTTTGTCCATGTACAAAATTACAAAGACAAGTCAGCACAACAGCATTTTTTTATGTATAACGTAATGATGTCAAATCAGAGCATGATTACATATTCAAATATTTTGCTGTACACATCAAATAGCAACAACTCAGTCACTTACTTGAGAACATTTTGCACAAGCATTCCTGCCACAACACCCATGGTTGTAGGAAGACTGGCTGCACAAACTCCTTCTCGTTTCAATGTCTTCTCATCAATATTTGCAGCTACTACCAGTGGAGGAGCACACTGAGGGGCAATAGAGAAAAAAAGCTGTAAAAAAGCATTCAAGACATCCCACAGATCACACAGAATTTAAAGGTACTGCATCAGCTGTGCCAGGATCACACTCACAAGGCCAGCTGATCTTTACATTTCCAGTCCCACTCTAAAGGGCAAGAGAGCAATTCAGCAGAGCACCACGTACCGCAAAACAAGCGGATTCACCAGGGATGATCAGCTGGATGTGTCCTGACACTGCATTTTCACTCACTCCAGACTCCATCCAGATTTGTCCAAGTTCATTGCAGGCCTTATAAACACAGACACACACACATCAGCACTGCAGAAGTTTAATGAAAATAATAGGAACTCAAACAATTGGGAGTGATGAAACACATTCATCTCCCTGATTTCAGGCAAAAAGGCTATGGTCAGAAAAAAGTACATGAAGAGATAGAAATTATTATCAAAGGACAAATCAAGCGGCAAATTAAAGTTGCCCTCACGAAGCCAGCCCTTTGTGCTTTCCTGAGGACCTGAGATGTTCTAACAATACAGACATCAGTGACCCAATTACAGCACACTACAGAATATAATTCCACAAATTATTTTAGAGGCTTGGGTACAGTGTATCTCTGTGCCTTCCCTGACTGCAATTTATGGATCAAGTCAGCTGAAGGGTAACAGAAAACATACATTTGGCATATACCTTACATTGGCTGCTACTATAAAGAAAAAGAGTTTGATTAAATAAACAGCATTTTTAGTATACAAAAAATCACATGAGGTATATAATTAGGTATATAAAATCTTTTTAAGTTTCTGAGATTCAACATACCAGCCTCTGAAAATACCGTTTTATAAACAGAGTAATTAGAAAAGACAGAGTTTATGATACTTCTTTTACTAAACATTAGCTGATAGTAATGCAGTGATATTTATACACATAAAATGGTTTATAAGAACTGGGTAAAAGCTCAGATTTCTCAAGCCAAGGGGGACATTTCTTAGGAGATTGTTTTTAAGTTCATGTCTTTTCTATAGTTGCACAACTCCTAACATTTATAGAAGAAAACAGTCTTCCACAAGCTCGTGCCTTTGGTGGCCTTACCGTGTTAATTGCCATGCGAGCTTCAAAGTTGTCCACGCAGCTCAGAACCAGATCCACAGGCTTCCCTTCCTCCAGTGCACCGTTACTGCAACGAGCATCAGAAATTTACATGAAATTGCCAGCAGAACAAAATACCAACACAGCAACTGACATGTTGCTATACAGTACAGAAGCCCAAGAAAAGTGAATTTTTAACAAAGCTTGTGCAAATGCAGTACAGGACACAACCAGTATCTTAGATCTGCAGTAGAAACAACACCATGCTGAGGCTGGGATTTAAATATATGGGCATTTTAGACTGTTTTATATAGTATGCACTCACAGTATTGGAGAATTGTATCTTCGTACAACAGAACTGCAAACGGTGTAAGTTATCTCAGATCTCTATGAGATCCACTAGTAACTACATTCTTCTTCATTTTATAAATCATACCTGAAAACTACTACAGAGCACTCAAGATATGATCTGATCTGTTTTCCATAACACATCTAGACAAGAATGTCTTCAAACACATACATTTCCCAGAGGTTTTCAACTGGAAGTTAATAAATTGAAAAAGAGCCCCAACAAGAAAAACGTGAGGCTGTGTAGAACCACACATCAGCAAAACCTAGCAATATGCTAAAATTGGGAGATTTTACCTTATTCTATCCATGAAGTGCTCAAAGTTGTCCAGTGTTGTGATGTTGTAGTTATGTACTTCAAACTGAACATCAGGATTAATATCCCTTAGGGAGGAAATAATAGGAGTCAGCAGTTAAGAATACAGTGGTAATTTGCGTTCTTCTCCCTAATTTCCCAAGTGTTGCTACAGTCTTAAGTTTCCACTCTGAACTCTAGAATTCACCCATATTTGTCAAAAATTCATATTAGATAAAAAAAACCCCACAACATGTGGGAGTGGCATAGTTTATACCAAACTTCTGAGCAAAACTGGCTTTTACTAAAAAGTAGACTCACATTAAGGTTTTGGGCAGTACAAAAATGTCTTTGAGGTATCAATCATCCCCACAAATATTTTATGCTCAAATTCCCAAATTAAATCATGATTCTTTGCAAATGATTAAGAGCGAAACACTGATTTTCTAGAGCAGCATCCTGGCCTAATACATTTTCATACCCATTTCTCCAAGTTTTACCTCAAAGTATGTTCTGCTGCTTGCACTTTACTTAATCCAGCTTGATGAGGTTGGAAGAAGAGTCTGTTCATGTTTGCCAGTTCCACTTTGTCATAATCAAACAGAAGCAGCTACAACAAAGATTGTTTTAACACGTGTGAATCTCCAGAGACTCTGCAAACAGAGCACTGTGGCAATTTTGAACAATAAAACTAATTCTAAAACCATAGCCATAGAAAATTCCCCCAACCAAACTCCCTCCCTCAGAAGCCCATTCAGTTCACATACAAGAGGTACAAACATCATAAGGATGTGAAAAACTGAACCAATCTGTTAAGTCATTAAAACTAAGAATATTCAACAGATTAACCTATATGAACAGTAACACCTCTATTATCACCTATATTACTTGCTGCCATGTGACAAACTAATGTTTGTGGTAAAGATTTCTGTTTGTCATCTACTACATTTCAGTTGCGTGATATAAACTTGGTTCTTATAAGACTTTATGTGAAATACCCCCTCCTTTCCTTTATTTTGTTTTCCTTTGGCAATAATCCTTTTGTACTATGAAGATTAGAGAGATAGCTTCATATAAGAATATGGAGATGACAAACATCCAAACAAGAACTGTCCATATGATCAAGCCCTAAATAAATAAATTTTACCAGCATAATAAAATACAGACTCATCATGTGTGATGTTTACACAAGTGCTGTTCTTGAGTGCTTTCTTCACAACATTTTTTTATTTGGGTAAAATCAAATCAAACTCTTTACAAAGAGGACTGGTCAATCTACTATAAAGATAAAGAAGAACAAAAAAACTCTCATTACCTTACCAATGCCACACCTTGTCAGCATTTCAGCAGTCACACTGCCAACACCCCCCACACCTACTACTGCAACTGTGAAGGTACGGATTTTCTGTAGGAAGGAATAATGTACACATCAGTATGTCAAAAGTGGCCCTCCCAGGGAAAAAATGCAAACAGTGTTTCATTACAGATAGAATCCTACCTCATAGTCTTTGACAATCCCCATTCTTTTTAATGCCATCAAGCGACTACAAAGAAAAAAAATGCAATGTTAACACAGAAAATATTCTTTATGTTTCTAACAACAATTTTGCTTTTCAGGTACTTAAAATCACTTTTGCTTTAGAAATAACCTGACCAATAAATGCAAGCCTGCTGTTCCACTGCCAGCTAGGTACAGTCTGAGTGACAGAGTAGATGCTTTCCTATTTGCCCCAGAGTCCTAACCCTGCAGAAACTCATGCACCTATTCCTCTGGTAATGTCATGAAATCAGGAGGACACAGATATTTTTGTAACTCAATCCCTGATTTACAGAATGAAAGGTGACACTTTTTTTTTTTTTTTTTGGTAATGAACCATATGGCAGCAACCTAGTGAAGACTTGCACTGTTTTCTGCTCGACTTTATTAGATTAACATAACATTAAAAAAATAAATAGAGACTATCAGGTTTTGAGGATAACTGAAAGCATTTTAAAGGAACATTTTATCTCTTTATGGCATTTTTCATGAAAGTACAAGTATCAATGTGTATTAAGGAAAAATAAAACCAAACCCAAACCAACAAAAACCAAAAAATCATCAGATTTCTAGAAGGGAAGGGGTCTCTAAAGTTCAAGAATTCTATAAACCAACTTCTAAAATAGACAATTTGGAGGAATGAGAATAAGACCTCAAATAATACCAACACCTGTCCCATTTACTAGCAACCTAGCTGAAAACCACAAGGTTTTCAGATTTTTCTCCCTCCCTGCCTGCCTCTACTGTAAAGCAAGATAATACAAAGTAACCCTGACATCCAGCCCAGCCAGGTGGGAAACCCGAGAGCATCCCTCCCGGAGCACCTGCCTCCTGCGCTGCCCGACACCCTCCCGAGCACACCCATCCTCATCCCTGAGATTCCCACCCGTCCGAGCCTCTCCCGCTCCCCCAGCCCCACCGTTCAACCCACGGCCTCCCCCTTGCCCATCCTCCGCGCCCCGACAGAGCCCCGCCGCCCTCAGAGCCCTCAGCGCACCTGTAGGGGTTCGAGTCGGTCACCTCGGCGCTCATGGTGTCGATGCGGGCCCGCGCCGCCGCCCGCCCGCGCTTCTCCCGGGCCAGTTCCTCCTCCAGCTCCCGCACACGCCGCTCCAGCCGCTCCAGCCGCCCGGGATCCGCCATGGCAGCGACACGTCTGTGCCCGGCCCCGGGAGCTTCCGGGAAGCGTCGGGGCGGAGCGGGGCCGGCCCTTCCAGGGACCGGCCCTTCCCGGGGCCGCCTCCTCACGGCTGAGGGGCGGTGGCCGCCGCGGCGGGACCTGCCTCCCGGGAAAAGTCGTGTTCCGGGAGAAGCCGCCGGGCTCGACAGCCAGGGGGCTGCGAAGGGCTTTCCTTGGCGGACCGAGGCGCCTCCGGGTGTCCCGGCCGGGCGGCCTCCGGTGCGGCCTCCGAGGATGGCGGCGGAGCCGGGCACTAGCGAGGTGCGGCCGCAGCACCGCTTCGACCAGGGCAGCCTGGAGCGGTACCTGAGCAGCCGCTTGCCCGGCTTCCCTCGGCAGCCCGCGGGCGCGCTGGCTGTCAGGCAGTACAGGTAACGCAGGTGACACCGGTGACACAGGTGACAGGGCACTAACCCTGGTGGCGGGGCCGCCGCCGCTCCCCTGCCACGGAGCGCCCGGGAGGGGCGGGCAGAGGAGCCGCTCGCTGCCGCCCGCCAGGGAAAGTGGTCAGTGGTAGAACCCTTTGCTGGGATGGCGGGCAGCAGCCATCGATGGATTTTTACGATGCATTCTTAGTCCAATTAAAGGCATGTCCTAGCTCGCCCTTTGAGCTGCTGGAGAAGGCAAAGTTTGCGGTGGCGGCCGAGGTGCCCTTTGTCACACTCAGCCTGTGGCCGTCTGTGGGCGGGCTGTGTATTGGATGGGCTTCCCGCTGTCCTCGGAGTACATCCACGATTGTTTGATTACCTACACATAAATCGCAATTGATGTGCTCCATCTTTAATGGCACAGCGAATAGCAATGTTCACAAACACACACATGGCTTGAGAAATCAATAATGAAAACATTAGGCTATCACCAGGTAAGCAAATACACGAGAGCAGCGTTAGGATGAGCTGAGATTCCTGTTACTGCCCGGGGAGCATCATGCAGTGTGCTAGGGAGGTGCTACACCAAAAAGCCTCTGTTCCGTAGAGCACTGAGTTTGCATTCAGCAAATCAGTGGTGTGGCCGCACGACTTCATGTCAGGAACTAACTATTAGAAGTAAAGTTTTTCTAAAAATAAGGATTAATTCCTTTGTAGGTGTGATCTTGACTAACTTACCTGCAACTGTCACTAAGAAACAGTGAACAATTTTTCATTGTCTTCTGATGTAAATATAAAACATTAATTCGTTCAGTCTGCCCTAATCTTCTTCAGCTGAGAAGACTTTAGGAGGAGCTTTAGGAGAGTAGCTAATAGTAAAGTCATAGTAAAGTCTGCTAAAATTTTGTTAGTATTTATGCTTTTACTTCTTGGTCTTGTAATTACAGTTCAAGGCTTCAGCTGGCCTAAATTTGTTTTGTTCCAGGCAAAGTGTTGTCAGTCAAACTTTTTAAACTATTACAAACTGTGCCCTAACTGCTTTGGGGGGAATGGAAACATAATGGGAGAAATGATGGCAAAAGTTCATTTGATTTTTATTTTCCAATAGTTGTCTAATTGTTTATTGGTCTAGATCAGAATACTTCTTTAAAATGAACAAGAATAAGGAGAGAAAAGCATGCAGATTAACACTTGAGGAAAAAAAGGATCAATGAGCCTTGGGGAAAATAAGGATCAATGAGTTTGATTAGAATGTGATAGACAAGGTGTGATGAAGGGTTTAACTGGGTTGTCCTTCTCTATTACACGTGATTGAAATGTCTAATTTTCTCTGTGACTTCAACACGCGTTCTTTAAAATTTTACAGTTCCTATAGGCTGTACCTTAAGTATAATCTTTGGATGTGATAATTAGGCTGGCAAACAATGGGGCTTCGTACTAGAATAATCAGTAATTTAATCATAGAGTAGAATCTTAGAGTGGTTTGGGTGGGAAGAGACCTTAAAGGTCATCTAGTTCCAATCCTCTTGCCATGGGCAGGGACACCTTCCTCTACACCAGGTTGTTCAGAGCCTCATCCATTCTGGGCTTAAATACTTTCAGAGAGGGGCATCCACAACTTCTCTGTTGTGGCAGCCTCTTCCAGTCCAGATTTGGAAAAAAAAAAACCACAACACAAAACAGAAGATGCTTTCCTCCATCCTGCCATTTTGTTCAGATCAAGGCGCAATGCATTTTGCAAGTATAATTTCTGTTAGAAGCTTACAAATTTGTAAGTACTTGAATTTTTAAGTAATTATAATGTTTCTCTCTGCAGCTCAGGCCAGTCAAACCCAACCTTTTACCTTCAGAAGGGTGGGCAGGCTTTTGTGCTCAGGAAGAAGCCCCATGGTCCCCTTTTACCTGGAGCACACAAGGTAAGTAACACTCTTCACTGAGCTCCAAACACTTTGTTTTGCAGGTGACCAGGGTCTATACATGGTGGTCCAGCACACTGATGAATGTGTCCAGAAATGCAGTGAGTTGCTGCATTAATAATTAAACATTCAAGAGGATTCACTGTGCTCATTTATGTTTGAGAGGTTTTAATTGACCCTAAATTTCTGTGTCTTCCTCAGGTGGATAGAGAATACCGTGTGCAGAAAGCCTTATTTTCAGCTGGGTTTCCAGTGCCTGAGCCCCTTTTGTATTGCAGTGATGTTTCTGTCATTGGAACAGAGTTTTATGTAATGCAGCATGTGCAGGTTGGTCCTCCTGTGTGAGAGATTCTTCCCTTCTCCCTACTCCAAGCTGCTTTTAAGTTGTCTAAAACCTTTCTGTTAGAGCCTTGCTCAGCACAGTTTTGTGATATGAGAGTAAATCATCTTTTGATGCTTTGAAGAAATGTTAGCTGTCAGTGATTCTCACAGATTTCAGCTTCTCCAGGGCTTATTTCACACTTTGTTGAATTTTTTAGCTCAGTGTTTAACCTCTTGTTCTTGTTTGAGCTCTTGGAAGGATATCTTGAAATGAGACAATATTGCTCCTGTGAAAATCATACACAAGTCAGAGGGAAAAAATTCAGTCTGTAAAATGAATCTTTGGACATCCTGGAGGCTTTTTAGTATTGAAGATAGGAGCTGACATACAATCACCTGTTCTTGAAAACAAAGCAGAATTCCAGTTCAAACACTAGTTTCAGAAAGAACACAGCATAGCTCTGTCTGTGGTCCACCACTCTGGGGGTGCTGTAGCTGAATTGATGCACTTTTTGTTAGATTTTGGTGATTTTGAGCATAGGTCTGCTCTACTGTGTCTTTTTCCTTTTTTTTTATCCTCTGGGAGGAGTTGAATTCAGGCCTTTTCCTTTTCATTGCATCCTGTTCTATCAGGTTCACTGGGAAATTAGAAATGTTAGTTTGTGGGCCCGTTTCTGAAGATTAGGTTAACCCTCCTACCAAAACTGTAAATCAAGGTTAATAGAATGTAAGAGTTGTGAGAAATTTGGAACGGATTTCTTAAAATCCTCCAAAGATGGAGGATTTTACTGGTTTTGATTAGAACAAAGTGGTACCTTAAAAAGAAACCTTGTTACATTTTTAAGTATGTAAATGTATGTTCTGTCCATTCTATGGTGGTTGGCACTGCTCTGTTTTTAACAATTGTGAAAATGGAACAACAAACCCATCTTCTAAATGTATTCAACTACTCTTAAGGAGAAAAATAAGTGAATTTCTTTGGATTGTTTGAGTCTTTGTACTCATAACCCACCCATTACCCTGCCTGCCCCTCCTTTCCCCTGCGGTCTTCATTGGTATTTTTTCTGCAACTTAGCTTTTAGAGACAGTACAGTAACATTGTTTTTCCTGGTACTTTCAAGCTTTAGGATACCTGGATTGAGTGCTCTAATTCAGAATTTCATCTACAGATACACTATATACTAAAGACCTGGGTTTACCATGAATCCCTTCATTGGCCCTGGGTGAGGAATAAAATAAATGAGGAAGGAATTTTTGATTGCATAGGGAGTGTTGGTTCACTACATTTGGTTTTGGCTGTGGAATGTATCGCTTTACTTCTTTTCATCTGATGTGCATGTCCCACTAAATACCTGATTTATGGCATTTCTAGGGTCGCATTTTCCGAGACATCTCCCTGCCTGAGGTGGGCCCTGCAGAGCGCTCTGCTCTGTATCTTGCAATGATAGAAACTCTGGCCCTCTTGCACTCCTTTGATTTGCAGTCATTGGGCCTCCAAGGATATGGTAGAGGACCAGGGTACTGCAAAAGACAGGTACAACTCAACATTCTCTTGTTTTGTCTGGTCTTTGAATATTTATTTGATTTGCAAGCTAAATCGTTAATTAATAATTATCGTATTTTAGCTATTAAAACTTCACTTAGTTCAATGAATTGTGCACAATCTGAAGCCACTACTACATTCAGATTGATTCTGTAATGCTGTACTTAGGGAAAGAAAACAGATTTGCTTTTGGAATAACACTAGAATTGGGCTATGTAAATAGGATTGATGTAGATGTAGTCTTCGTTTCATCTGTTGATATCTCAGTTCACATTTGCAAATGCAGAGGTTTTGCTGAATTTTCAAGAAACATGGTGATAGCCAAAGCCCAGAAGTATGTGCTTCAAAATTTTGTAGTCTTGAAAAACTTGTGAATCAACTGAAAAATCTGTCGGAGTGTTTGTAT
This sequence comes from Ammospiza caudacuta, assembly GCF_027887145.1. Classification (NCBI taxonomy): domain Eukaryota; kingdom Metazoa; phylum Chordata; class Aves; order Passeriformes; family Passerellidae; genus Ammospiza; species Ammospiza caudacuta. The sequence continues at coordinate 44,356,692 of NC_080593.1, read as the reverse complement.
TTTTAAGGTATCAACTTGGAAAAAACAGTATGATGCAGCTGCTAATACAGATATTCCTGCCATGAACAAGCTGGCTGAGTGGTTAGCAAACAACTTGCCACCTGATGATAATGAAGAAACGCTGATTCATGGGGACTTCAGAATAGATAACATCATCTTCCACCCAACAGAGGTATTTGAAATGTATTTGTATATTTAGTAGGTTTTGGCCCTTCATTTGTTTGTACTCCTATCATGTAATAGGACACTTATATGTGGATTATTTTAGATCATGGAACACCTTTGAAAGAAACAGTAGAAAATTGAACTCTTCTCTATACTCTGTGTAAGGTGTTTAGGTACCTAATACAGTCCTGGGTTTCATTGCAGGAGCTATATACAATCAATGGAATCACAGAATCATAGAATGGTTTGGAGTGGAAGAGACCTTAAAGATCATCTATTTCCAGCCCCTTGGCCATGGGCAGGGACACCTTTTACTAGACCAGGTTGCTCAGACCCCCATCCAATCTATCCTTGAGAGATACTCTATTCCTTCATTTCAGTCCCTGCTTCAAAGTTCAGGAACAAAGCATTTTCTACGCATAGATCCTATTGGATTCAGTGCAGCTGAAGACTCACTTCATTGAGCTACATAAGCATCTGATCCAAAGCCCACTGATGTCTGTTTTGTGGCTTCAGTTAACAACAAGGGCTTTTGGAGCAGGAGCTGAATGGGATACATGACACTAGTGAAGCAAAGGAAAATCTGCCAAAGCTGTTTAGTTATGGAGCACGTGTAGATCACAGAGATCCTGAAAGTTCCCCATTCAGAAAAAGAGATTTGTTTTGTTTTGTTTTATTGTTTCTAGTTTATGGAAATAAATATGTGCTACCTATATCAACACAGTTTCATTACTTTTTTCTGTGCTACCTGCTGAGTTGTGACCAGAGGACATGACTGGAACTTGTGACCATGACTGCAATTCATGCTTCATGACAAAGAAACCAATCCCAGAGATTCCTAGGGATTTTGTGCATAGATTAGTTGACAGACATGATTTATAGGCTTAAATGTGCTGATTGATTCCCTGAGCAGGGAATTTGACTTGGGGACTCTCCCAGCTCTTCCTGAAGGAACTGAAGGAATTGACCAAGTTGTACATAGGTCATTTTAAGTCATCTGTAGAAATTGTTCCTGAATATGCAGGACTGGCCATGTAGGAAAGACTTTTCCACGTATTTCAAGTAGCCATGGATCATGAGTAGGCTGGAGGGGTCATTCAAGTTGACAGGACAGCTGGATTATAGGAATTTAGCAGAATGACTGTGGGGAGTCTCAGACCACCCAGCTGATGACACCATTGCAAGGATTGCAGCAGACACTCACTCTGGGCAGTTTGACTTCCTGTTTAAGAAATTCAGTTCCCCACAGAAGTGTTAATCTATGGACAATGTTGTGATAAATTAGGTTTTCTTGTACATGGTCTTGTGTGAATTTCTATGCTAAAGGAGTGTGGAACAGGACTGGGGAAGAAATAGAACAACTCTCAGTACTGCTGTTCTTTAGGAAATTGTAATTCAATCATCTTTTATGCTAGAAGAGTTTGGAAGTTTCTGACAGAAAGAACACTACTCAAAAATGTAGATTTAAATGAGATTTTCTTTGGAAAAATGCCTGGCTTTCTGTCCCTATGTGAATGTTAAATTTCTGCAGATCTTTAGATAGTGCCAAAAGGAACTCTTTGCTGTTGACAGCTAGAGTGTGGTTTTAATTTTAAACATACAGTAACCAAATAAAACACTTGGATATTGAGTGGGTTGTGCATTTCTGGATGGAGATAACATGTCTTCTAGCACTCACTTGAGGTTTTTATTTTTATTTAAGGCTCGTGTTTTGGCAGTGCTGGACTGGGAACTTTCAACTACTGGTCATCCTTTAGCAGATTTAGCATATGCCGCTCAATTCTACTTTTGGCCTACATCTATTAAGAACTTAGGTCAAGGCTCTGTCTTGGGTTTCAAAGACACCATAGGTATGAAACTAATCTTTTTCTTGAAACAAATCCTAGGCTTGGTTTCTATTTGAAATGTTGTAGGAATTAAATGGTAAATTCACAAGCATATAGTTTGGCATTTGTAAAGAACTTGTCCATAATTTTTTTTTTTTTGTTGTTGTAGCAAACATGCTGATAGTGAGGCTTTAGATACTTTTGTTCTACCAAGCTTCTATCAAGCTTTGTCTTAGCTACAGCATGCTACTTCTGTAAAACCTTATTTTGAACCTTTCTAAGAGATAATGGAAGAAAAAATAAATGTAAATGTAAATATATAATTTATTTTTTTCAAAAAAAGTCTTTTTTCCCCCAGGTCTAATTTTTTGCCTGACTGGAGTGGAGACACAGGGCAGCAGGAATTGTTATGGTTATCTGAAATTCTGGCAGTTCCTACTTCCTTTGGTCTCTCCATATCACAGTTATGTCATGAGAAATGATAAATCATATATTTACTATGTAAAAGAAATACCTCATAAAATTTAAAAACTGCACAAATGTTTGAAGAATAAAGTGGGGAAAAAATCATAGAAAATGTTGAGTCTTCTAAAAAAAATTCTTTGTTTTTTTTTATTTTTGTAGAAACTCCTTCCTTTGAAGAACTGGTTTCCATTTACTGCCGCTGCCGGCGTATTTCCACTGCTTTACCCAACTTGAACTTTTTTCTTGCTTTGTCCTATTTTAAAATGGCAGGGATAGCCCAGGTAATACCCTCACATTTGCTGAAATGCCACGTACCTTGTGTGTTTGTGGGTAGTTCATTTAGTCATGGGTAATAATTGTATGTCTATGCTGTTGTCAGTTGGCTTGAGGGACAGGCTGGGCTCATTTGGCATATCATGTGCAGACATTTGTCTTTTTTAGTTTTTACTTTTCCACTACTACTTTGTGTGATTGCCTTTTGTTTGGTTTAGCTGGGATATGATTTCAACTTTTGTGCAGCAAGCATCTTCATTATAGCCATTATATGTACCAAAACCAATATTAGCATATCCCAGTAAGTTTTTTTTTTCCTTTTAAGACCATGTGCATTAAAGTGTTACTTTTATATTTGGAGAAATCACCAGTGTGTTAAAGAAACAATTTTAAGTGCATAATTATGCCTTATATGGTTTTCTTTTGGTTTTAGGGTGTATATGCCAGGTATCTTATTGGAAATGCTTCTGCAGAGAATAGTCATGAATTTGCAAAGCTTGTGGAGCCTTTGGCACAAAGAGGATTAGAGCTCTCAAAAAGGTAAGAGTGGTCTAGATTACTGGTCAAAGGCAAGGCAAAGCTTTTCCAACACCTTCATTTATTTAAATGCCTGTCTAAGGCAGCTTCTGTTATTATGAGGGAAAATCTGGTCTTGTTACTGGATTGAATGGTCTTCACTAGGTCATCCTTCAGCAGCACACAGCACAGCATTTCTGGAGAGCTCTTCCATCAAAGCAGGAAAGGCCAAGAAATTTTGCTGAAGGTTAAGCAGTTCATGAAGCAGCACATTTATCCAGCTGAGAAGGTAAAAGCTTTTCATCAACCTGTTTATAAAGGAACATTTTCTGACTAGATGTTATAAAAATGTAAAAATATGTATAGAAGTCATGTCTTCCTAGTTAGTTTTTATTTTTTCCAAAACAGCCTGATTTTCATGCAATAATGATTGTGGCATTGCAAAATATTATCAGAAATCATTATAGACAGCGTTATTTCTTTTCAGGATTAAAATGCAACATTAAAATGTTGTGTGCATTGTTAATTAAAGAGTTCTTTTTTAAACTTTTGAAGTGTAAAACCTTCTTTTTTAGAAAGAGTTACTTTTTAGAGGAAGTTGCCAGAAGACTTGTTAGACTAACAACCACCTAGAACTCTCAGATACTGAATCAAAAGACACCTATTTAACCATATGAAGATGCATTTTTCTGTTTCTTGCTTTTTAGGCTGTGACAGAAAGTGGGATTGCATAATGTGTCAGAATAGCCTCATTCCTGAATATATCTAATACTCATGAAAGTTTGAAATCAGATAATGAAATATGCACAAAGTCTATAGCTAGTAGAAGGGAAAATTAGATGAAGTAGTTTACTTCATGTCCTAGGGAGGTTAGGAATTTCCACATAGCAAGTTGGTTCAGCTTTTAGCCTCATGGAAGTACAGATGGCTTTTGATACAGAATTTGTTGTTTTGGCTTTTTGAATTATTTTTTTTTCCAAGTCAAGCAGAAATGCAGAAAATGTCTTAATCTAAATGTTTAATGAATACATCTACTTATCACAAGGAGGGGTTGAGGGCAGTAGCTCTTGATGTGCAAAGTTTCTTAAAAAAGTATCTCTGTGATAAGTTGGGATTGTAGTTTTGGATTGTCCAAGAAAGCCTTGCAATAATTAAAATATTTTCTTTAAAAAACAAATGAACCACAAAAAACATGCAAGTTTTTCACATGAGTTGTGTTGTGCTTGGATGTTATTTCTGGTAACAGGGGTTGTGAATCAGGACTTGTGAATTCTACTTGGCCATTTGTCTTTATGGTATCATTTTCAGAACTGGGCACTACTTTTATTCATTTTATAACTAGGTTTGGGCCAGATTTGAAGTTCTGTGCCTCAGTAAAACATGTTTGTGAAAATACTAAGATTACTGAATTTAGAGTTTCACTTAAAACTAACGACTGGTGCTTGGAATGACTGCTTACATTATCTGTTAAGGAATTATTTTGACAGAAAGAGAAAATGCTTTTTTTTCCTCACAGTGAAGAAAAGATTATCTGGGTTATGTGTCTGAATCTTAACTGTCAGTACATCAGGCTTTTATTTGTTGTTTTACTTTTGGGTTTGTGCCTCTTGTGTGTACTGTTGACAATAGGTACTTTTATCTCCAGAAAATACTGACCTCCTAGGATACTATCTCCATCACATGCTTTAAACAATACCAAATAGTAGTTAATGTACTGATTGGGGTCATCTGATATTTAAAGTCTTGCAGAATGAATAGCTTGCCGTTGAACTTCCAATGATATATTTAATTTTATAATGCAGCCAACTATATAATGTAAACCTGTGTTGAATATTTTTTACTTGGTTCCTTGGGTCATAGATCTGGAAGAGATGTATTATTATTTGTGTGTTACATGTGTTCTTAATTTAAACAGCATCTTTTATTTTCTTTCTCTAAGGAAATAATAAAATATTACACTGAACACAGAAATGCTGAGGACAAATGGAAGAAACCACCACTGCTGGAGAAACTGAAGGTAGGGGATAACAAATATTTTTAGCACTATAGCAGTAAAAGAGCACAGACATAGAGGATAAGAGTGATTGGTATATCCTGTCAGAGAAGTTACTTCACATGGAAATAAACAATGTGAAGAACAGGGAAAAGAAAGGAAGAGAAAACAAATGAGAGAGAAGAAAAACAAAATGAAGTCTGAGAGGGGTATATCTGACCTTTAAATCAAAGACTGAACCTACAATTTCAGAATAGCTATTGCAAAAACCATCAGATATATTGGACAGTAGGGTAGGCAGGAGTGAAGAAAATGTGTTGCAAACCAGAATTTTTTTAATGACTTATTGCTGATGTTTTTCTGTTGATTCTTGTGACAGGAATTAGCCAAAGCAGAAGGTCTGTGGAACCTTTTCCTCCCAGATATCAGTGGTCTCAGCCAGCTTGACTATGCCCTAATAGCTGAGGAGACAGGGAGATCCCTTATTGCTCCTGAGGTTTTCAACTGTCATGCACCAGGTTAGCAACCCTGGTTTAATCCCAAAACTATGGCACTGGAGCATTAAAAAGTTGGGTGTCTCACACCTTACAGGCTGTGTGTCTTGAGCAGTAATCATGACTGCTGATTTCTTACAGACACAGGAAACATGGAAGTTCTCCACATGTATGGCACTGAAGAGCAAAAGAAACAGTGGCTGGAGCCTCTCCTAGAAGGGAAGATTAGTTCTTGCTTCTGCATGACAGGTGAGTTTTTCTCCAGAAGAAAGTTAGAGCCAATTGGTTGAAACTTCACATGGTGTATGCAGGGAAGAGTAGAAAACTGCAAGTTGTGTGTTACAGTGGACATTTCTGTACTAATTCAGTATCAGTGAATGTGTTTGAATATAAAATCACCTATGAGGTGTGAATGCAAACTGGAGCAGCCTTACTGCCTTTCCTGGTAGTTGCCAATTTTCATGGTTACAATAATTAGTATTTGCTTTCTATGTCTTTTTAGCTTCCTTTTTGTACTAGTAAAATAAAATTTGTAGTACCAAACAGGTTTGCAGTAGAGCTTACCCTTCCTTGTAGTGTGCTGTGGAGTTCTCTAGACACACACAATTGGGTCCAAGTATGATTATTGTGATTAAAGTTGTGTGGTTTTGCAGTCTCATAGCTTTTTTTTAAGACACAACCCAGAAATAACTTGCTTTGTGTCCATAGCTCAGCATTGTATTTAGTTTTGCTCCTGAAAGCTTGTGGCATTCAGCATCTCTGCAAGGTAGCTTTTGGAACTATTTCCATCTAAAATAGGAGGATCAAAATCTTGATCCTCCTATTTTAGATGGAACTGAGAGAACTCAACCTTGCAAACTTTTACTTTGCAAATTCTGTTTCACTGTGTTTCCCAAGAGGAGATAGATACTTTTGTTTTAAAGTAGATGGCCTATAAAAAGATGTAACTGTGAAAGGAGAGAGTAAGAATCTTTCCTGTTCCAAAAAATCATTAATGAAATTTTGCTGTCAACTTCATGTAGTGTATTTCGTATACAACCACAAAATTATTTTCAATCTCTATGTTCGCTTGGGAAGAACCCAAGAGGAGAAAACAGGCTGAGGAGAAATATGACTGTTACCTGTAAGTAGAATGGAAGGATAAAGGATTTAAAAAGAGAAGGAAAGGAAGAAGGCTGATTGCAAAGGGTGGTCCAAGGCCAAGAACAAGTACATTTAAACTGGCTGTGAATAACAGATTGTTGGGAAACAGGAATTCTTTTGACCACCAGCAGTGAGTTCTTCAAAAAGTTTTTCTACTGGGAGCAAAACTTTTAATAGTGTATCCAGAGCCCTATATTTGTGGAGGTTGTATTGCCTTTATATTTAATCTGGTGGTTTGTTTTCTTCCTTTGACGCAGAACCTGATGTGGCTTCAAGTGATGCCACCAATATGCAATGCAGCATTGAGCGAGATGGGAACAGCTATGTGATCAATGGCAAGAAGTGGTGGAGCAGTGGTAAGTGTGAAAACCTAAATAAGAATGGCTAAGGCAGAATTTTTTTCAAGAACTATTGAAAAAAAATCACTTTGCTCCATTTCTGAGATGAAAATTTGTCTTCTCCTGAGTAAAGGCAATAGAATGTAAAGCAATAGAAGGAGCTGAATTGAGCTTTTGTTCTGTGAACCAAAGTCCAAGATTCAAATCCAGTTTGGGGATTTGGGCCCTTTTTGGAACCTCTGAATTTTGTTCACAGAGTGAATGCTGCTATTTTCTTTAAACATTACCTCTTTCTAGCAGTTAAATTACATATTTATGGCTTTGTTTTCATGAAGCTGTCTTTGGCAGCTTGTGTGAGAGGCTTGAGAGTACTATATAGCTACAGTAAAACATGGCTGCTTTTAAAGTAGCCTGTGGTGCAGTTGGACTGACTATTAAAGGAGATTTCCTTATGTTATAATTCCCAGTAAAATCAATGCATTGTACTGCGGCAACTGTCCCTGATATTGTAGTACTGTTACTTTTTTTGCCAAAACATGTCACAGCAACTTGAAAGTCATCATTCCCTGGGAGTTTGGAATCCAAGTAAATAAATCAAGTTGTTAAACTGGAATGTTTCATTTATGTACACGATTATGACAGCTAGCTGCTGCTACATGCTTGTGCAATACTTGGAGTCACCAGAAGATAGATCTCTCTCTCTGTTCTACTCCTGTAAAACTGGCAGCAAAAAGAGGCATGGAATCTTGTCTCCTGACCTAAGAGTGTTGCTCAACTACTGGCTTTTTAGCCTTTGCTCTGGGTCACTGTCTCCCAGCTATGCAATGCTGTCCCTGAGGAAATAATTGAGAAAGTTTTAGGGGGTCACACACAAAATAATATTCATAAAACAAGAAAGTTTTAGGGGGTCACACACACAAAATAATATTATGTGAATTATAAAAAGGAGAGTAAACATAAGGCAGCATTATTTGATTTGTCTTATTTTTAATAAATGCAAAGAGTGAAGTCAGGTTTGCATAAAGACAGATGCATAAAAGGCACTGCAATCCCAAGAAGTTTGAGAAACGTGTTCATTTGGCTCTGTATTCATCTCTCTTTCTGCCTGGCTGGGAAGGTATTTTTTTGTTGTTGTTGGTTTTGGTTGGGTTTTTTTAACTTTTGGGACATTAAAACCTTGGATGTGTGGGAATCCCAGAAGCCTGGAAGTCTGGTCAGAATGTCCCTCTGTATTTGTGAAGACAAGTCATAAACCACACATGCAAGGAGTCAGTTACTTCATTGAAGAAGTGGGGTTTCTTATTATGCTCTGCATGTGTATAGCAAATCCAGTATGGCTTAAATAGGTCAGATTTATGGTGTATGTGTAGAAAACCTGTCAGGCACTTCTGACTTACCTGTTCACGCCCTAGTATTTCTCAAAACATTCTGAGCAGACATTCTGTAAACTTTTGTAATCCAAACAGGGAGAAGAGGCTCATGTCTTGTTTATGCTACTGTTGTTTCTTGTCTGTCATTTTAGAGCTTTTTGTTCCAGTCCATAATTGTGTAACTAGGAACAGTATCTAAAAATGAGAGATTCTTGCTGGCTTTTCTAATCTGTAGATGAGACATTTTGTCAGTGCCCACAGGATGTTTGAAGACAAGGACAGAATGCTGTAACACCACTTCTTCATTTTGAAAGCTAAGCTAGCTTGCCAGTATGTTTGAAATGCTTCCAGTGACTCATGGAAAACTGCTGTTTTCCTGGAACCCCTGCCAACACTGTGGCAGGGGATGGCCTTGGTACCTCTCTTTGTAAAAATTGTAAATCCATGAGCTCCATATGGAATGAGAGCCTCTCTGTTTTGTCAAGCAAGGCCTCTCCCATTTGCTGGTTGGTAAATGCCTATGATGAGAGATGTCAGTACCTACTAAAACAAAACAAAAATAAAGATAAGAAAAAACAAAAGCCAGTGCACTTTTTCTATTCTTTGATTTTATTATATCTTCATATATTTTAGCAGATGCAGTTATTGCAATCTTTGATTAATTTTAGCAATTCTAAATAAAAAATCCAGGCCTTGTATCTGATGATTACCTGAAATTTTTATTACATTTATAAAAATCTAGAGTATGCCAGCCACCCTTCGAGAACTGGTTGAAGCTTAGGGTAAGCAGAAAAGAAGAGATAAAAGATCATTTTTCTGTAGTTATAGAAAAGGAGTTGCTGGAGTGTTTTTGTGGAGGATGTTGTTGCTGGTATATATTTGTAGAAACACAGAGAATGGCTTTTCCCCCCTCTTTCTCCCTCTGAATTCTCAGCCATAAGCTTATGCTTCATTTCAATCTACAAGGTTATCTATGGAATGATAGTTGAGAAATGGAGCTGAACTGTTAGGCAAATGTTCTAAAGTTTTATAAAATAGTTGGAGAAACACAAGATTATTAACTTCTGGTACAAAGATTCCTGTTTTTTGATTGGTGACGTTTTTTTTCTCTGTTTTAATCACATACTTAGATGTGTACAGGTTGTTCATTACATAGTTGCTTAATTGCCTAGTACTGTGACACTTAGAAATTTAAATTTTATGGGTGTTTTTAGGTGTTTGGGTTTTGTTGTGGTGCTTTTTTTTTGTTTGAGTTCTTTGATGTTGTTTAGTAAATATCTTGGGTTGTTTCTAGGGGTTTCAGTATTCAGTTCTTGCTTGATTCCAATGAACATGTTCCATTTGAAAGTGCTTTGTGATGTCTTGGCAGGTTCAGAAATTCATCTGAAAGCTGACTTGCAGAGAAACAAGTCTAGAAGCAATACCTCCTGGAATCAGTAAACAATTCCCTTGGTTATGTAAGATGGTGGAAGCAATGGAGGGCCTATATAGTGAAACTGATTGTTTCTTCAGTAGGGTCTTCATAATTCATAGAAATTTCTTCAGGTCTTCCATTCTGCCTCTGCCTTCTCCAGTACCCGTAATTTTTTGCAATTTTCATGATGTGCATTTTGAAAGAGGCGCCCAGGAAGGCGTAGAGGAGGGGGTTGAGGCAGGCGTGGAACAGAGCGATGCTCTTGGTGACCTGGAGTGCCACATCCATGGTTTTACTGGCCTGGCAGTCTGTCACCAACATGTAGATGATGTCTATGGCTCGCCACAGCTTCACAATGTTGTAGGGTAGCTGGGTGACAATGAAAGTTGCCACTACTGCCAGCAGCACCTTGAAAGGCCTGGACTTCTTAACATTTGCAGACCTAAAGATTGCCCGAGCAGTAGCAGAATAGCAGATCAGCATTACTAGGAAAGGAAGCAGGAATTCCAGGATAATTTCCAGGATTTGAATGGTTGATTTTAAGAGTGTTTCCATGTTCATTGGAAATATGGGAAGGCATTCATTCCTCTCGTTGTGTTTCTTGACTTGATTAAATATCAGCTCTGGGATACTGAGGAAAGTGGCAGCCAGCCAGACACAGAGGCAGGTAACACTGCAGTGTTTTCCCACTCTTCTATGGCCCTGGGATTCAGAAGTGGCCCTGTACCTATCCACGCTGATACAGGCCAGGAACAGCATGCTGGAGCTGAAATTCATGGTGTACAGAGAAGAAGTGAACTTGCACATGGGGTTTCCAAGTTCCCATCCCTGCACTGCATTTGCAGCCCAGAAGGGGAGGGTGAAGAGCAGGAGCAGATCAGCGATGGCGAGGTGCATGATGTACACATCTGTCTTCGTCTTGGGTTTCTTGCAGTAGGCATAAATTGCAACCACTAGTGAGTTTCCAGCCACTCCAACTGTGAAAGCCAGTGCATAGAACACTGGGAGGAATAATTTTCTGAAATTTCTCACATCACTTTTTTCACAGAGAAGCTCATAGGTATTGTAATCTATAAGAGGGTTGAGGTCATCCTCCTCATCGTCAATCCAGTAATCTGTTGAGTTATTCATGTCTCAGACCGTGGCAAAGCTACAAGACACAAAAAAGTGGGGAGAAGGGAGCACCAAAGGAATAATATTAGGTTTAAGTTCTAAAATTTCTGTTGAAAACTAAAACCCTTCTTCAGAGCTGCTTATACATCTCAAATTTAAGGAACATATATATATATACCTATATATGTATATTCAGAATACATTTGTGAATAATCAAAGTGAAGCTAGACAGTAACTGAGGCAGAGCAGACCATCTCAAGTTCTCACATGAAATAGGGTAACTGAGGACATCAGTGTGGGCAATACTTGTAAAATGGATTCAATTGAAATGCTTTCCTCACCCTTAGCATTTGAGGTTGTATAATGCCTGGAGTGCCTCTCATTGATTTCTGCATTTGAGTCAAGGAGCCATCATTGCTTTACCTGCTTTGACTGTGTTATGTTTGACAAAATTCCATTGCACATAACTGTCTGTACCTTTATGGGGTTGGAATTACACCTTCCCCTCTCCAGCCTCTGCAAAGCAAAGCAATACCAGCTGAAGGCTGTAAATGCTGCTGCAATCAGGTGTATAAGGAATATGAGCTGATTAGAGCTGAGGCAAGCAGCTGTCTGCTGTCATAAATTCTGACAAATTTTGGATATGAGTCTAGTACAGGGAGAGTGTTTTTGTTTGTTTCTCAGGTGCACTGTACATGCCCATTACAAAAAGCACAGCAAGGAGTCTGTTGCTGAACAGCAGCAGAACAAGCTTAGTATCTATCGCACACAGCAAGCCATGCCCACATGGAATTTCTTACAGGAGCAGATTGTGTGGGTACACTGCATCTTACAGCTGGAGCTTCTCAGGATGTTATGACAGAAAGGAATTTTATCACATACAAACTACCCACAAGTACCCAAACAGCTCAGTTTGGTTTTTGAAGTATGTTGGTTTTTGAAGTATGATCTCATGATGGATTTACTCTGTAAACACCGAGGGTGGCTTCTCACTGCCAGCTTAGGGTTGAAGTTTAAGCATTTGTATCTTCAGATTAGGTCTTAAGTAAGTTTGTGTCCTGCATTATTTTCTTCTTTTCCTGTAACTGTGTTCATTGACTAGTGTGCTGAAATTCTGTCTGTTGTAAAATACAGTCATACAGTACCCTGTTTCCTTGGAATAAATGGGACTAAGGTTTCTTAACAGCAGTAGCAAAAATCAGCTGAGAATGAAAAACATGTTCCCCTTTTGGCATCATAGCAGTGTTTAGAATTTGAGGTCAATGTTGCTGAAAGCAGATTGTTATCTGATATTCTGTCCCAGAGCTACAATTTGGCTCTTTCAAGCCTGAAAGAAAAATGCAAATACCATTTCTGTTTCTTAGACAATTGTTTAAATGAAGTTTAAATGAATATTTAAACTCCTGAAGTTTTTTTAATGTATCTGTCTACTAGGAAAAAATAAGTTACTGATTGATCTCATAATAAGGGATGCAAACCAATTAAATAGAGAGAAATGGAGAAATGAAATTTTTTTTGTTTGATTTTTTTCAGTGATTCTCTTAGCCAGATTTTTAAAGTGTATTAGTTTAATATTAACTATTGGTTTGGCTCCATCTTTAATGACTTTGAAATGTTAACAGAATAGTACAAAACACTTCCCATCAAACTTTAAAAAAGGATTACTCCTTTTTAAGTCTTGCAATTTCTTCTTTATTGTTATCTTTATTGTCATCTTTAATGAGATGTGCAGAATGGAAAAGTACAGTCACTCTACTTAATACTTTGGCAAAGGGATGTCTGTTCATGCCTAACAAGCTGTGTTAGCAGGATTTTCCAGCAGCAGTAATCTTTTGCAGCTTTTTTGTACTTTGAGGAAAGATTTAGTTATCAGCAGCAAAATAACCTTTATTTTATTAATTTTTTTAGTAGAAGAGAAACTGCAGCAAGAAGAGTTTAATCCACTTAGCTGGGATTTGAGGAAAATTAGAATTTAAATGAAAATATTTTTCTTGTGGTCTTAAAACACTTAATACAGAACCCATCAAGGAATACTTAATCAAATTGTATCACTGGTAAATTTGCTTGAAAGCAAACCAGTAAACATTTCAGGGCAAACTTTAAAAGTGTGTGTATGACAAAGCGGTTTGGCTGTGACTCTGTGCTCCGCTGCCTGATAAGCTTTTGCCTGCCCTGAGTTCATGACAGAAACAAAGTTATGTAAAATGCTACATTGACATTTCTCCCTTAAAAGCACAGTTATGTTTTGGCTCTCCTGCCTGCTCACGTTTGTTTTTCCTGGTGGTGCTGTCTCTCAGGCACACGAGCATGTGCCCATTGCAGACAGCCAAGCAGTCCCGTGGGAGCTGGGCACTGAAGGGTGGTGGGAAGGCTTAGTTTAGTCTCCATCCCACACAGGGAGCCATGCCCATGTGGAATTGCTTACTGGAGCAGATTGCTGTGGGCACACTTCGTGTTCCAGCTGGAGCTTCTCAGAATGATATGACAGAAAGGAATTTTATCATGTGCAAACTGCCCACAAGTACCCGAACAGCTCAGAAGCTGCTGGTTTTTCAAGTAGCTTTCTGTTATACTAATAAATATATTAAATCTGCAACTGCATTCTTCCTTACAGAATTGTTGCAGCCTTCCAGTCAGATAAAAATTCAGTGTTTCTATGTATTTAAACTTCATGTAGGATTGTATGAATGATGGTGAATTAGTTTAATATTTCTAGTTTAAACAGACAGGTTTTTTTTTCCTCTGATAAATTAAGCAGTATTCTGTCCTGCTACTGAGCAAATCTGATTTTGAAACTGGAAAGGAGATGTGCCTTTAGTGAAATGATATATCTCTGTAAAGCTAACTTAACTAAGAGTTAATGTATGCAAAGAAAATATCATCCAATATACAGAGCAGTAAGAATTAAAACAAAACTAACCTTTTGTTCAGCAGATGAGTAGCAGGTACTGCAGTTGAGATGTGCCTCAGTGAAGTGATCTGAATTGCTCTGACACATTGCATTTTGTCTTCAAACACCACACCCTCATGTGGAAGTCCGTTGCACTTTCATTTTGACTTGATAGTTAAAAAAAACTTTTAAAAACTGTGCTTTCCTGGAGACTCTTCTTGTGTTGAACACGTACACTTCCTACATTCCTTCCTGTTCCAACAAACTGTGACTGCTCTTTGGAAGGTCAGGACGCTCTTACTGCTTCTCTTTGTTGTTTGTGGTTTTATTCCTGGAAGTCCAAATGTTTAATACATCATCGAGAGGCTTTTATCAAACAACACATTAAAAAGGTGAAAAGGATGGAAAGGAGGTGCATCTGGGGCTGAGTTACTGGCCCAGACACCACAGGGAGTCACTCCATTCTCTCCTCAGGGCAGTACTGTGCTTTTGATGGCTGATTGTGTAAGGTTTAAAGGGATCCTTACATCCCCTCCTTATATAACTTTTTAGGGGATACAATAGAAAGATGAGTTGGTTTTTGTGAGGTGGGGAAAGGGGTTTTTTCAGTGTGTGAAACCAGAAAGATGCTAAGGAAAATATGTGAATTGTCAACCAGAGTACAAGCAGATATTCCTGCATCCTGGGGGAGAGTTCTCAGGGCCTTAAATGTTGCCAATCTCATAATCAAATTAGTGACCTGTTTGAATTATCCTGGATCAGAAAACAATCTAATGAGCTTCAGTAAATGCAATATTGAAGCCTAGCAACACAGAGAGATATTAAGGAGACCAGAGGTCAGATTTTGGGGGTTTTTGGCACGCTGGTGCATCTGCCATGACTGGATTAACCTTCTGTCTGTGCTTCCATTATTTTGAAATATGTTAAAGGAAAGATTCTTAAAAATGGGCAGCTAAGAATGTAGTGGGCAAATTTTTTCCACATGCTATATTTTGTTTCAGAATGACAAAGTAAAATGGGCTAGGAGAGGAATTGCAGCCTAGAGGAAGAGTGCCACAATATTTGTGCATATTTCTGCAATGTTTTCCTCTTGAGTTATCACAGTATTTCAATGGTGCTCTTCACAGTGGCAGAAAAGATGCTTGGGCTCCTTCCCAGCCATCTCCTCACAGGTGATGTCATGGCTTTGAGGCCTGAGCTCTGTCTCTTTAAAAAACAAATGAGATTTTCAGTTCTGAGTAGGCTTTGTCTCAATAGGGTCTCCAACAAGTTCTGTAGGAAGGCAGTGAATCCTCCCTTGCTTATTGCAGTTCCTCAGCTCCTTGTAACCTTTCGGGGGTGCAGGGAGGACAGATCCTTCCAGTCAGAGTAAAGAAATAATATTGTCATGTGTGTATTTCAGTAGGGTCAAAAATAACAAAAATTAGGAAGTAAGAGTGAATACAAAATAGATTTTAAGTAAAAACACTTGTGGCTGTGTGAAAGTGGCATGAAGGCAAGGAAAAAACCATTCCTGAGCTGAGCAGCTGCTCTCACTTGGCACCACCAGAGCGTGTGAGCTCCAGCTGGGAATGACCAGCAGCCACATTCAGTGGCAGGACTGCACAGCCCCAGCATTGCCTGTTTGCTTGCAGCTACAGCTGTGGGCTTTCTTTTCCATGAACCAGCTGCCTGCACTGGAGAAGATGAGATAAAGCTGTGGAATACAACATGCTAGTGGAGAGAAATTACTGCAGGCTCTTGGTGGGATGTGGCCGTGTGTGTCCCTTTTCTCCATCAGGAGACTCCCATATTCCAACCATCAGTACCATGCTGTCATACACAGCCTTGTAGGACCAACATCTCAAGGGTGTTGGTCCTACAAGACCAGTTTCTTCTTGTAGGAGAGGCCAGAACTCTCCTACAAGAAGAACAGGAAGCTGACA
Source organism: Ammospiza caudacuta (assembly GCF_027887145.1). Classification (NCBI taxonomy): domain Eukaryota; kingdom Metazoa; phylum Chordata; class Aves; order Passeriformes; family Passerellidae; genus Ammospiza; species Ammospiza caudacuta. The sequence continues at coordinate 44,340,767 of NC_080593.1, read as the reverse complement.
GGTCTGTAAGCCACCACAGACCGCTGACCTTTAGCAGAGAGAAGTAACCTGCTGGGCTGAGGGGTGCAACAGCCAATGTGGCAAAAACCATAGGTATTTAGCATTCAGGCAGTAGTTCATCTGGCCTTAGTCATCTTAGTCTCGCTGAAGACTGAACACTGAAAAATAAATAGAATGTAAGAATTAAGGTGCTGCTGGCTTCTGAAAGCATAAGGTAGAAAAAAATCTACCTTATGGCAGATTCCTCAAGTACAGGTAGTACTCAAAGGTTGTCACATTTAGTAGTCTCTCCACCAGAGAGAACCTCTATAAGTTGATTGTGTGAAGATCAGTAAACTTAAGCATGTTGTACCCCTGACAGCAAAGATTAGGCTTCTAATGGGATTGTGATCAACGCTCTAAGCACATGTTAAAATACTATCTTTGCCTCACTATGTGAGTGAGTGCCATGAAGAGTTCAAAAGTATGTTAGTTAAACCAAAGATGTTTGCCAGTGTAGCAGCACTGTGGTCTAAAAGTTTTGGTTTGTTTAGTCATATACATTGAAAACTTTATTGAAAGCTCATCAATATGGAAATATGGTTAAAACTGACCACCTGAAACGCCTAGTGTTTCTTCAATTGTGAGTTTTCTTGCAAAACTACTTCTATTCTGTGACTCTTCCCCTCCATCCTCCAGCAACATCTCTGAATTCTGTAAGTGAGGTAAAAATGTCATTTACAAAAGAGATGTTTATTCCATCCAGGCTGTTTGCATTCCCTCCAAAGCACTGGAGTCTTTCAGAGTCTTGCATTAGACCAGAACTTTTTTTCAGTCTTTTATGGGTTGAAGTGACATAAAATTTATTTTAGTTTTTCAGGACTTCAGACTCTAAGGAGTGGAAGGGCCAGGAATCTGCCATCCATTGCTGTGCTTAGAGAGGAGATTGGAGAGTATTCATTTGCCTTCCAGAAATTGTACAAATGATTTAGAACATCTAACCAGATGTCCAGCTCTTAGTGAACTCCTCACCGAGTTCAACATGAAAGCTTCTTCTGAGGTTTTGGTTTTTGTTTTTTTTCATGGTTAAATGATTAAATGACATGGTTAAATTTGCCCTTTGTTTTCAAGTAGGGATGTGACTTGAGGATTATTTACAAAACAGTTTTTCAGGCGTTTCCAGAAGGTCAAAACATATTTTGTTGTAAACCTCACTTGAATATAGATCTGTTTTAGAAAAGAGCGCTTGTGCAATTCTTTACCTTCTGTGGAAAAGGAGAAGAGTCAAATACCCCATGTGCAGGGGTGACATTTCCCTGTGCAGAGTAGTACCCTGCAAAGCATATGTTGGGTCATTTGGAGCTGATCAGCTGCTTTTGGTTGCAGTTGCCCAAATGAGCCAAGTGTTTGGGATCCAGTTAGGTAATTTTTTTTGCCAAGTGGATTTATGCCCCTGGCCAAAGCTTTTCACTGGAATTTTTAGCTTGTTGGCATTGTACAGCTTGTGAGCCACTCTTTAAGCCCTCTGTGGAAATAATGGCTGAATACCCTATTGCAGAAGAGGAAAGTAAACATCTGGCAGTCTGGCCCTCCAAACAGGCAGTGTTTATCACAATTAAATAAATCTCTCTCCCACTTCCTGGCCATCAAAGTGGCTGCTTGTAGGAGGAAGTGGCTCAGCTGAAAGCCAGGTGGTTGTATTGTCCAGACCAGAGTCTCCCAAGCCTTGTGAGAACAGCTGCCAGAGGAGTCATGAAATTGTATTTGCTTCTAACCTCAGAACAAAGCCAAGCTGCTACAGATCAAGCCTTGAATTGAATCTCTACAAAGCTTGTCATCTGCACTAAAAAATTACTGATTGCTACACCCATTGGGTATTTTCCCTAGCTGTATTGTTTGTGGGAGGCTTTGAAAGGAATGAGAGCATGCTTTGGTACTAAGAAACCTTTAAAGAAAAAGAAAAAGGGAGGATTAAGGATCATAGAAATGTTGTTTTAATCAATAGTAGAATCTTCTTCACGACTAGTACATTAAAGTGCTGGCTTTATGCTACAGAGGCTTAATAAATATGTCCATAATAAGAAACATCTCAAGTAATGTTATCAATAGTTTGAAATGCTAGCAGGCTATTTTCAGGTAACAATTTTCACTCAGATCTTTCTTCAAAGTGCAATCTAAAATCATTTGCGTAAAGGGGGAGAAGTCCTGCATTCCAGAAAAGTTATGCTGAAGTAGTAGTAAAGTAATCATGGTAACCCTTTGATAGCCTTATCTGCATAATTTGGTTATAATGTGGCTGGTGTTTCATTCCCACATAGACCCTCCAGTCTTTATGGGTTGAAGAAGTTTTTTAGAAGTTTTACTTTTGAAACGGCAGCATGTCACCTTGATAGATGGGCTGTTGTATCACACTTATTTGCTCAGCTGTAATGGAGACTGAATCACATTCCAGTAATCAGATTCCATTTCAAGTACCTTCTTGTTCCCTTTTCATAGGAATAGGTGATTAGGAATCATAGGAATACAACCTGGAGGGTTTGGATATTTGGCTTTTCATGGTCTCCTTCCCACAAGTCAGCTCCCTTTTACTTGTTAACTACTAATGTGTATTTTGTTCTGATGTGCTATTCAGAATATAAACACAGGGGTAGATTGCATTTCCTGCCTCACAAAAGGAAGGCAGTAGGGTTTCTTGTTATGAAACCTTGTAGTTTGATTCTACATTGAGATTTTACTACTAAAACTAATTATTGTGTTTGCCACTTTTTTTAAGGTGCTGGGAACCCAAATTGCAAAGTTGCAATTGTAATGGGCAAAACCAAAAACTCATCAGCATCCAGGTAAGAATTCCTAGGAGACTCAGAATCCCCTAAAACTTGTTCCCTGGAGGAGTTGCTGCTTGCAAAAATTTTGTTAAGTGAAATGCCATTAGTTGCCTTGACCAGTTGGATTGCTCCTAAATTAGAAAGATGTTTTAAACCTCAGCACCTGTCTATTGTAGCCTGAGTTCCTGTTTTGCTGTCAGATGCTGTTGACTGAGTCCTCCCAACCTTTCCACTGTTACCATCTTTCATTGGCATGTTTCCCACCTCTCTCAATTGCACCAGCTCTAGTGTTTGTGCAGCTGTGTGATGAACTGGATGCGGAAATTTTGGGGGCTTCACCAGCTTTATCTTGGTCACATAAATTTTAGTCTGCATCAGTTGTTTAGTCTGCATCAATAACCAACAACTCTGGCTTACAATTTATTTTCTAAGTGTAGGATATAAAACAATTAACACCAGGAAGAATTAAATAAAAATGCTTATATAATAAAAACAAAACTTTTCAGAGCTTTCCTGATCAGAATGGGTAGAAGTGGCACATCAGAGACCTGAAGTTACTGATTAAGTTTTCCACAAAGGTATCTGTAGATACAGAAAGTTAAGTCTGAAACATGGGGTGTTGGTAAGGTGAAGCTGTGTAAGCAGAGAGCATTGCACATCTTAAATCAGACCTACTCATTTTATTACTGTATGTGTAAATATGATCCTTACCTCTTCTTCTTTGACACAAACACGTTCAACTCGAATTGCAAGCTTTTGCAAAAATTTATACAAGTAATGAATGAAATGCTCCATGCCTGGTGCTATTAACATCACACAGCTTGTAATGCAAAAGAATTGTGACATTTATATCTAAGATGGATTTTAGCCCAAATTCCATGGATAATCTGACGTTTTTAGGTTTCCACCAAGAAGCAATCAGTAACTTGCACACAGCACCCAGGAAGGTTTGCCTGGAAGTTATACAGACAGTGGCATCTGTTGAGCTCTTAGAAGCTGAAGAGAATTTAATGTAGGGGATCATGTGACACTCCACTTGCTAGAACTGGAGACTGAATTTAGAGACCTGGGGCATCACCTCCAGTTCTGTGTGACTAAAACCTAAGTATTCTGAAGGAATGTAAACATGGGGATGGATTTCTCGTTCCTAAGCTGTAGGCAAGCCAAGATGGTGATTCTGATAAACTGGTTTTGAGAACAAAGCAGAAAGGTAGAGGGGGAGAAACTGATTGGGTGATACAGAACTGTGTGCACAGAAGTGACAGCAGCAGGAGTTTCTCAGTCATGGTGTGTTAGGTGCCACTAATACATTTTCAGTTGTTGACTGGTGGGTCAAGAAGGGTTGAAGCCACTCACTGTGTGGGCAGAATGGTGCAGGTGGTACAGATAAATCTCAGCACTGGCTTTATGTGAGTCCTAATTTAAGGATGGAAAATAAAAAAGCAGAAGGGGCAGACAGAAGGGAGGCTCAGAGGTAACTGTGCTTTTTTGTCTTGATCAGGTACAAGCAGCACAGTATGGTTATTGTTCCCATGGACACCCCAGGGCTGAAGCTGATAAGACCTCTCTCAGTGTTTGGCTACATGGGTAGGTGATCATATTTATCAGCTATATGTGTTTTAATTTATTAGCAGGCTCAGAAGCTGCAGTTACACTAATAAATATTGTGTATGAAATAAATCAGTAAAATGGGTATATAGAAGAAGGCTTAGGAACTGGAGGCCTGTATTTTTATTCTCCTTCATTTTACACTGCTGTTGTGTTTCCTAACTTTGTAGATGAGATCCATGGAGGACATTTTGAGATACACTTCAATGATGTGCGAGTACCTGTCTCCAATATAATACTGGGTGAGTTTCAGCACTGATTTATTTTTAATACATACAACAATGAACCAAGCTTTATGAGACAGTGGTTTGTGTCATGAATCACCATTGGTTATTTTAAACAGCTCTGGTCAGTTGAGGGAGCCCACTCTTCCTTTAGCAGCCTTCCTGCTGTTTGAATGTACCTTAGAGCAGAAGGAAGCAGGGCAGCTCTGGCTGTCATGCAAGTATCATTGCCTTGAGGTAGAGCAAAGCGAAGTCTTTAAGTGCTGTTCTTCCCCCAAAACCAGCTCTTGCAGACTTTACAGACTTTTAGAAAGAATGTTGTGCTGCACTCCACGGCCAGTACTTGGCAGAACTGAAAAAGAAATAACAAGCAGGCCACCATTGTGGTCCCCTGCAGGGAGAACTCTGCTCTCTCACTTAGTGGAGATCCTGATTTCTTCTATTTCCCCTCTGCTTCTTTTATTTTGCTATGGGGTCCCTTCTGCTTGGAGCCTTGGACCCTTCCAGGAGGCAGTTTGCAGAGCCTGTTTTTCTTTCCAACCAGGTGAGGGCAGGGGGTTTGAGATCGCCCAGGGCCGGCTGGGGCCGGGCCGGATCCATCACTGCATGCGGTCACTGGGTGCGGCCGAGGCCGCTCTGGAGATCCTGTGCCAGCGCGCGGCTCAGCGCCAGACCTTCGGCAAGAAACTCTATCAGCACGTAAGCACCTTCCCTCCTGGCCCTGGGCACACACTGCACACACTGACCTTTCTTCTGCCCAGCACAGCCTTGTGGCTCTGATAATGGACATGGCAGCAGCTGTGCCCTAACCTTGAATTCCTATTCATAAACCTTTGGGTGGCAAAGGGAAAAAAAAACAAACCACATTGCAAGGCTCCCATTTTTCACCAGAATCTACAGCATCTTTTTCTTTTTTTTTTTCCCCTTTGCAATATGCAATGAATTAGATACCTTTTGCTGGATTTGAATGTGGATTTTTTCACTGTGTGTTGTTCTCTGCTTTTCTTGATCAGTTTGGACAGGTATTTTTTCAGGCATGCAATTTATGCTTCTGTTTCAATCTGAGTTCACCATTTTTGTGTATCCATTCTGTCACCTGGCTGTCTCCATTCAGAACCACTGGAGACACTTAGGGGTCTAAATTTCACTGAAAATGTTACTTTGATCAAATATTTGTAGTTGCTTATGAAAGTACAGACCACATCAAGGGAAGATTGGAGAGCCTTGCTCTTATCTTGCTCAGGATTGAAATACTGTTTCATGAGCAAGAGCTTGCTAAAATAATAAAAATATGACAGTCTGCTTTGCAGAAGAACTATCGGAGTTTGGTTGTTGGTCTGTCACATTTCAAGTGTTCCTTAAATTTTCCCAACAGCTAGGATAGATTTATTGGAAAAAACACAAGTAAAAGCAATGGAAAGAAGAAATTGAATTAGCATCTGGCACAGATTGTAGCAAATTGTGCAGATCCAGAGGGAGCAACTTTACATATCTGTATTTCCAGTCATATAATTTCCCAACTTTCCTTCACCACCATAACCTAGAATGAGTAAGAGGTGCATGAGGCTCACTCTGGCTCTCAGAAGCTGGCTGAAGTAACAGTGATGTTTGATGAAACCACAGGCCTCACCTGGAGGCAGCTGCTGAGCCCATGCAGGTCCTTCAGTGAGGATGGCTAAGACAAGGTGAGGCTGGTGGCTTCCCTGAGTACCAGTGTGACTGCCCCCACCCAGGCCATCATTTATGACCCCAGGAGCTGCTGACTGAAGAGAACTGAACACCCCATCTAGGTTCAGATCACCTTTGCTGGGACCAGCCAAGCTGAGCTTCCAGACTGCACTGAAGCACGTGCTGCACATTTGCTTTTGTGTCCTACAAAATCCACAGCCCTAGAAGTGGAGGCTGGGTCAGGCTCCAAACAGTTTTTGCACTGACAAGCATCAAAAATATTTGTTTCTCCTGTGGTATGTTGGCTGCAGGGGGGAATTAGCTAAGAAGAGCAGGGAAGGGCTGCCAAGATCATAACTTCATTTTGGATCCAGACAGTTACTAATTTATCATCAGTCAGAGGCAGCAGGCACCACCCTGCAGCTGTTCGCCTCTGTGTCATGCACCACACAGCACCAGTTTAAGCAAAACAAGGAATTCCTCTCCCCTGTCACCCCCTTATTTCTATACACTGGGGCTTATCATATGGAGAGAAGGCTGTGAGGGGTGGTAAGAGGAAGGAAAAAGCAGGCATGGAAGAGCTTCTGGAAAATGGCCAGCACACAGTGGGGTCTGATCAGGTGCCAGAATCCACAGGTTTTCCGTTTTCTTGTTTCCTGGCAGAGCAATTCTTTTCCTATCTTTAATATTTCTGTTAGTCAAGTGTTTTCTTTATTATGCCTCATCTTAGATATGCTTTAGTTTGCACACAAGTGGCTGTAGGTTGGCTGAACGTGCACATGCTGAGGAAGAGGGGCTCAGAGGCATTAACTGATGTCCTGGTGTTGGCTTTGGGATCTGCAGGAAGTTGTTGCCCACTGGATTGCGGAATGCCGTCTTAGCATAGAACAGGCTCGCCTGCTCACACTGCAAACAGCCCACAAGATTGACATGCTGGGCAACAGAAGAGCAAGGAGAGAGGTAAATTTTATTTTTTGATGCAATGCCTGTGCATTCAGCTGGTTAAAAGACAAGGTAAAACATATTGTTAAACACTATTATTCTAAGTGTAGAGTATAAATCCATGTTGAAAAGAGCCTTAAGATATGCTTTTAATTGTCAGAAGATTGGGGAGTTAGTCAGAAGTGGAGATGAATGTGTTCAAGCATTGCTTGCTTGTCTCAACACAGTAATATAGTTTGGAGTGACTGGAAACAGTTTTACCATCCCCTGCGAACAGGAACAGCAGAGCTCTCATCCAACCCCAAGAGGAAGGAATGTACTGAGAGATACAAATATTCAATAGAAGTGTTAGGTAAATATTTTCACTTGCTTATGAAACTGTTACTGATAACATGAGTTCTTCTAACCACAGGTAGCCATGACCAAAGTGGTTGTTCCACGAGCTGTACTGAAAGTGATTGACTGTGCAGTTCAAGTGTGTGGTGGAGCTGGAGTTTCTCAGGATTTTCCTTTGGCGTTCATGTGAGTAAAAGGAGATTTCCTGTAGATTCTAAGCATTTCTTTTATAATAATTTATAACACCAGTACATGCTGTTTCACCTCAGCATGAAATAATAGTATATGTCCCTTTAAGCTATAAAAGTTAAACCAATTGTTGCCTTACAAAAAATAAAAGCCGGCACTGGGCCTAAAATAGTTCTTATCAGCAGTAAAGAGGATGTGCTTCTAAAACTTAGTGTTATCTCTTATGGCCCTGGGGAGAAGCGAAACTTCTGAACTCCCAGCCCACCCACCTCAATCGTGCCAGGAAGATTTTGCTGCAGTGTCTCCCTGTGACAGCACTTTTCAAGCAAGGAGTGTCCAAAGGGCAGCAAAAGCAGTGCTGAGAGCTCAGTGTGGCTGCTGTGGCAGGGCAGGAGGCCAGGCCTAACTCAGCTCTCCCCCCACAGGTTCGCGTCCATACGCACCTTGCGCCTGGCAGACGGGCCCGATGAAGTTCATCTCTCAACAATTGCAAGGTGGGAGCTCCTTGATCAGTCCAAGAAACTCACTGCAAAAATCTAATGTCAGCATAAAGCCTTCTTTAATGGAGGGAAGATTAAGGAAAAGTTTCAGTGTAATAATGGTATCTAAGATAAAACTGAAAGAACACAAAAACTTGATTCTAACTGGAAGCAATTCTCTCACTGTTTTCACTTATTACCCTTAATAATTATGGGCTTGCTTTTAAGAATTTGCAGAACACCAGGCAATAACTAATCTGGGTGTCTTTATAATACTAAATAAAATCTATTTTCAAACAGGCCTGAAGTGCTTTCTTTATTCTGAATCAGAGCATTTTATCCTTTTATTGTAGACAAAGCAGTTTTGAGTCAGAAGTGCCACACAATTTAATGTATTGAGAGCTAGGCTAAACTTTTGTATTTGTTAAATTGACAAACACTGGAGGTAGTACCTTGCTTTTTCTTTTCCAAAGCTCAGTTGCAGTCCAACCCTCTGCTCCCCAGTTCCTGCTCACAGCTGCCTTCCTTGTCACTGAGACTACACTCAGTCCTGCCCCCAGCCCCATTCAAGTGAGGCTCAGGGCAGCACAGAAAGCTGGAGCCTGGAATGATTCCTGGAGTTAGGATAATCACTTCTCAGCTTACACAGGGCTGGTAACTTAAGGGCAGTGAAGTTAAGGACACAAGGGTTTACTGTTTGCATGAACAAACAAACTCCCCCCTCCAAGCTCCTTCCTGTTGGAGCCTGCAGAGAACACCCTGGGCTTGGCTCAGTCCTCAGGATGAGGCTGTGCCAGTTCTGTCCTTGAGCCCAGAGCCGAGCGCTCGCCTCAGGGTGTCCAGCCACAGCTGCAGTGGTCACTCAGGGTACAGTGGCAGGGTACCTAGAACTAGAAGCATTCCATGAAGTTCCTTACCTCATGATACTTAAAACCAAGATTATAATGAGTAATTCTCGTTTACATTTCCATCCACCTTCATTTCCTCTTGCTTCCTGCCAAGAATGCTTTCCAGGAAGTTGAGAGTGTCAGCAGGTCAGTGACTGAAATGCACTTCAACTATAAAACCACCTGCACTACTACATATGGTTCAGGAGTTCTGCTCTAGGCTGTCAAAACCTGCACAAAGTGTTTTTTCAACCAAGAATGCCCAGCATCACATTTTGCCACGTTCCAGTTAGGGTCTTGGACTGCCCTCATTTCTCTCACTGTCAATGAACAACTAGACAAGAATACCATCTTTATCTCATTAACAAGGCTCTTAATTCCCTTTATTTTAAAATTCTATGTACATATGAATGATCTGTATAATGTACACTCAATATAGAAAGTTTTTATATACTGGATAATGTATAGAACATTTCACAATTACACTAATTTCTTACATAACATGTCAACTTTTTAAGGTTTTTTTGCTGAAGCTTCATCAATTTGGTCAAGCCAGTTATACATACAAATGTCTAATGCTGTTTGATCCAAGGAAGAAGATAATGTTAATGATTAAGGACATGAGTGAACTGGTGCAGGAACAAACCCTTTCAGGTCCTGTTCAATGGAAGTGATCACATCAGACTGAGAAATGAAGGGATGCCTTTAGTGGGGTCGGTGAGGTCAAAGTTATTTTAGCCCAATTCCTCTAGACTGTAGCTCAACTCCAGTCATGCTAATTCAGAAAATATAAAAACTAGGAAAGTTTGATTCACAGTCTTGTAAACAAATATAAAGGAACAAAATGTGCTTATGTACAACAAGAAAAAATTCTTGTGTACCCATTTCAGCTGATCCACAGAGTGCTTTCTTGTGTTACAGTGTGGAAGTTAGAATCACTGACTTTTCCTAGAAAAAAAAGTCATAGAAAAAAGGAATAACACTGTCATAAACACCTGGCAAGGCAGTAAGTTCACTTCAATGTATTGGAGGAAAGTGCTGTTCCTCATCACTGGCCAGTCTGCCTTTGTCTCTTCCACAAGGATTTCCAGTCCTTAGCTGACATCTCCCACTTCGTTGTCTACCGGGGGTGGTACGTTGGGCATTACGGATGATGTCGTCCCTGCAGTGAGGTAACCAGCAACTCCAGGGCCTTTCAGGAGGAAAACAAATACTGGGGATTAGTTCTCCTTCTACTGGGTGACTGAGCAGCTTTATTCCCCTCTGGTAACACTCAGATACATCATCTGAGCCAACCAGACACCTTACACAAGAACATTTAAGAGTTTTCTTTAGATTTTCTAAAATTTAGGAACACTAGAAACTAAGACTTCTTAGTCTACCAAGTGGAATAGCTTGTGGGGACCATTTTTGGGCTTGCTCAGGTTTTTTTTATTCTGATATGCCAAATAAGTGAAAAAGAACCCCAACCACCTGCATTACCCGTCTCACCTTCCATCGTGGAAGCAACAGTAAAGCAGGGATGGCATTCCTTTGCTAAAGAAAGGCCCTGCCATGGAATTAAAGTCAGTTCAGGCATGTGTTCAACTATTGGGCTCCTTGTGTATCTTTTCAGTGTTTTAAAGGTTTTTCCCAGCTGCACAGTTCCAGGAAGCCCAATGGGCTGCCCCATGAAGAAACAGAACTGCCTAAAGCTTGTCTAGCCAGCATTTTGTGCCTTCAGTTGGAATAAAGTGACAGCATTCTTGGGATACAGAAATTCTATACTGGAGATGCAGGACTCACACCATTACTAAGTTTCTATGTTGATTATAATAGGAGCAATCAGCTTTGCCCTGCAGGCAAAGCCCCTCTCCCTGGAATTAAAGCCTGGAATTAAAAATTTAGTCATATTGAAACTTTCAACAAATGCAATAAAAATTTAGGTTTCAGCATGAAGTGTTTTAACAGTAATTTTTATCATATTAGCGACTAGAAAACTGATCACTCACAGAATGTTCCTGCACCAATACAGCGATCAATTTGGTCTCAGACCTCCAGCCTACACTGCCAATATTCAACATATTAAGTTCTGCTGGGTCCTCTACTCTTCCCCTTTAAGCCATTCTCACTGAGTTCTCCCAAATTTACTATTCTTTCTTGCCCCACCCTCCTTTCTCCTACTTCAGCCAGAACATCAGAGCGTGGTTGGTCTTCCTGCAAACAGTCCCACACGACTTCTATGAGGCAGAGAGCAAAGCAAGCAGTGCCTCTGGCAATAAAAAGCCCTCTGGCTGCAGGAGGGGACCTCTCCTTGCCAGCCCATCAGTGGAACCTGCCAAGTGTCACACCCACTGCTACCCATCCTAGTGCAAAAATTCCCCGTAGTTATCTCGTGCCTCAAGCTCTTCCATTATGGAGGAATCCTAACACAGTTCCAAAGCCGAATTCCTGTGTAGCACCAGCAAGTAGCAGCCAGTGCAGGTGTCAGTGTGGTGTGTCGGTGCTGGGCATTTGTACAGCTCTAGGACATGCATCTGTAACTCGGAATGCAGCGAGCGCAGCGTGCGTTCTGCGAGGTGGTATCTACCTGCTTTAGAGAGCTACACAGAAGTTAGCAAGCTGCCTGACACAGCAGATCTAAAGCCCACTTCTCAGGTGAAGGGGACTGCTGCCAGTTAGAAGGGAAGGAGAAGAGACACCTGAGGGAAGAGAAATAAGCAAGGGAAGTTTCAAGGGAAGTGCAAATAGCAAAGCAATTTGAAGCAAGACATAAGGCAGAATACAAGATAAGAGAGGTTAAAAATAAAGCTTGGTTTCCATCTACACTTTGCATTTGTACAGCACCTTCATTCTACATTGGCAAGCACTTAAACATTAGGCAGTTTAAAAGCAGCATGGGCCTTAAGGCCATTGGAAAACTGTATTGCCCCCAGTCTCAAGCCTGACCACATCTGATATAGTTTCAGTTCTTGGCCAATAATCAATCAGCATTTTCTTCCTATTCCTAAATTTATAGCATTTATGAAATTTAAATTTATAGTATTTATGAAAATACCAAGGAAATTAAATACAAACTGAATCAGTTCCAGTGTTGTCAAACTGGTATTAAACAATACAAAACCAGAAAACCCCGGTTCAGCGCTAAAGCGCAGAGCCCTGTGTGAAAAAAATACATCAAGTGTTCCAATAGCTACTCTCAAAATACAAGCAACCACTTCTAGAAGGTGTAGTTCCTGACTTGAAAGACTCAAAATACATGCTAGTACTTGCAGTAAAACTTTGGCCATCTGATTTACACCTCATTAGTTCAGTTATACTCAAAAGCTTTATCAAGATTCCTAAATTGGGTTAGATGAGAAAGTTCCTTGTGGCACATAGCTGTGTCCACACTGGCTTGTCACAAAGGACTTTAAAACCTCACCTGTGAGGCAAAGCTTTTAAGACCAAGCATTTGTTCAGCTGATGGCTACTGAGGAGTCAGAAGCTTGCAGACAGTTTGCTGCAATGCCATTATTTGCTACATCTGAAAATATTTTATGTGATAGTGATGTTTTGGACTGTGATACTGTGTCTGTCAAGTGCTCAAGTGAAGGAAGAACAGGAGCAGATTTGCAGTGACATACTGATCTGGGATTACGTCTGCACCATGCAAGGAAGTTCCCTCAGTTGCCAACCTTACTCTGCACACAGTGCACAGCACACACAGCTAAAATGCACTTCACTACCAGCAGGGCTGGGGTGCACCTGAAGTGCCATTTCAATCTTGGTGGCACCAGCAGGGGAGCCACCCAAGGTGCATCACTGCAGCAGTGAAGCAAATGCTGCAAGCTCCACGTACAGGCACGAGGCCACCCTGTCAGGCCACTGATTCTGGCTGGAACATAGCCTCGTACTCCAACCTATTAGCATTCCAACTTTTCCAACAGTACAACTACCTGCCTAACCCTGAAGTTGTGTTAATTCACCCAGCTAACTGATATAGACAGGTTCTAGAACTGAAGTAGACTGATTCTAAGAAAGCATGGAAAGCTATTGTCATTCATCAGTTTCAATTACATCTCTGCTCTATCACTACAGAGTACTTGCAAGTCTTGCCAGTGCCCAGATCCTGTTGCTAAGTATGTACAGTAAAGACTATGCAGAGAAATTAATTCTCAACCAGCAAGAAGTTTACCTTTTAGTAAGTGTTTTAAAAACTTACTGTATTTTTACAGCACTGACTGTTCAGACCACATGATGGCACTAGATCCTGGGGATAAACAGTAACTCCAGAGTCCAGTGTGACAATTAAGTAACAGTTCAGTATAATTCAGAACATAAACAGGAAAGAGTTGCTAACCTGTGAGGTATCCTGATGTTTGTGTATCAGAAATGAACAAGTCGTGTTTCTGATCCTTGAAGGCACTCCAAACAGAAGAACGGGACAGAATTTCATTTACCTGCAATATTTGAAGAGATAAACAGAGTGAGCAAGTGCCATTTGTCATGTTCTAGGCAAACAAACCCATTTTCTATTGCCAAACCATTCTGAAGGGATTACACCAAAGAATGTGGCAGTAGTTTAGGCTGCAATATGGAATTTGTGCACATTTCCAAGGAGACTTGCTTTTCCATGTGAATTGTGCAGCTGAACACAATGCTCAAAAGAAGTTACTCAGTAGCTTCACTTTATCCTTTGTTCCCCAGAAAGGTGACAAGGAAAAACAACCCTAGAAGCTGCCCTTGCCACTCACTGACAGCTGAGGGAGAATAGGACTTTTCCTGTACTAGAGCAAGATAAGGACTACTTGGAAGAAAGACTATTCAAAGTTTCCTCCCCTTGAGAAAGCTTTCAACAAAAGGGTAAGAGGAAGGCATTAAGAACTAGCACAGTTACTGGGACAAATTTACTTAGATATATATCCATAATGCTGCTGCACTTATGTATTTATTTAAAAAACAGAAGAGAAATTTACGTTTATAACACAAGTTCTGAAGAGTTGTCAGAGTTAAAGACAACCAGCTCATAGAACATTTCTGCACTTGGAATTTGTCTTTTTTATTAGTGGTCTTCACATGCATTGAACCAACGACTTCTCCACAAGCAAGAGGTGAAGAAATTCCAAACCATATTCATTTTGCAGTGGCAGTGCACTAACACTTTAGGTGGAATGATGTACATGACAGCCAGAAGATTAAAAAAGGGATGTTCAGAGTTTGGTACACACCTACCAAGTGTCAAAGCCCAGACAAGGACTTGTGAGTACTCACCTGTTCCCCATACTGCAGGCTACGAGACATGGATTTCAGAGTCTTAACAATCTGAGCTTTTGTTGCAGATGGGCTCTCCAGGGTCTCAAGACCAACACCTTCAAGCAGCTTCAGAAGATAAGGGACCAAATCTGCTTTCAAAGCCTGCAAACATACCCAAATGAGTTGTCTTAACAGAGACAGGAAGTTCCATACAGAATTTTGATATCACTAGCATTAGTGTGAACCAGAAGTGCCAACAGCTATTACTACAAATGCCAAGATGAGTCCATTTTTCCTGAGCTGTATGAATACAAACAAGAAAAAGCAAAGATACTGTCCAGCAATTCTGCTCTATCTAGGTGTAAACTCAGTTGAATTAGTTGGCATTCCACTTCACTTTCTCAGAGGACACAACACTACCCTGTGCATTAAGCTTCAATGCTCAGGTAACATCCTTGAACAGGTCTGCTTTTTAGACAAAACACTTTTCCAACAAGAAAAGCACATTAGTTAAGTGTCCAGGAGGCTCCCCAGATGCCATTTAAGTTGAACAGTTTAAATACACCACATTTCTACAGTCTGAGATTGTACTACTTACTTGGGCTACTAAGTCAGTTTGTTCCTTCTGAAACATTCGATTCAGTGTTTCACAGGCTATCCCAACCACATCCGATCTCTTCTTCATTCCATTCATGAGAGGGCCAATGGTCTCCAGTGATGCCATCGCTCTAACACAAAGCTGTAGAGAGAGAAACATCCTGAGGACTCTACTTTGTGCCAAGATTAATGGTTATTGCAGGTATGGTCAGCCAACACCACACATTTCTCAGTGTTTGATCTAGCAATTCTCCATTAATTAGCTATAGGTCCCTGCTCACTTGCAACACCATACTTACAGTTGGAATAGTCCTTTTAGGAACACTACTAAACAATACAAGTACCTCCAGCTATGCTTTTCTCCCCTCAAGCATTTAAATGATTCAGTACCTCATTGTCTGACAATATGTGCATGACACGAATGGCACTTTTAGGAATGGCATTGTTCTTGTGATTCATAGCCTGGATTATCTTGTGAAGATGACCAAGAGGAGGAACTTGATCAGCTAGCTGAGGCTGGGCACTGAACAGGCACACAGTTGCTGTGGTAATGGTTTCTAAAGTTTCCCCCTGCAGAAAATTGAAAATCAACAGAAAATGTAAGTTGTAAAAACTTACATAAGAAAAAGTAAAGCCTTATGTATCATCGTAATAACAACATTTCTCACTTGCTTTGCATTATATTTTTTTGCCTTAATGCTTGTATATCATTTTGCTCTCAAACTGTTAAAACAAAAGTGAAGAACATGATTATCAGCTCCAATAGTGGCAAACATTCACTAGTTCCACAAAGACAGATCACACAGGAATTCCTAAGCAGTATTTCTAATGTATTGAGAATCCAGTGTATCTGGCTAAGGTGCTAGGTGGAAGCACTGATAGCATGGATGTTCAGGTGACCACCTGAATTCCTAAAGGATTCTGCAAGTCTGTGCAGAAGCACTCATCATACTCTGTGTATTCTGCCTGCCTCTACAATCTGCTGTCACATCTTTGTAATAAAGGTGCCTGTTTTATTCAACATGCTAGTTAGCTTCCATCCCGCAAGTCTGACACAGAATCTGTCTGAACACTGTTTAAAAATTAATTTTTAAACTGCAACACATTTGCTGTACTCATTACACTAAGGTGGCAGCCGTAGTCACATAATTTATACCAGAGTGGGAACTTAGTGTTGCAGAAGGACAACAAAAGTCTCAAGAACAGAAAATTTTTAGGTGATGTAGAACAAGTGCCATTTTTTTAGGTCGGTCAGTCATGGAATAATTAAAAGACACTTCATTTGTTAAGCCTCATCTCTAGCACAAAGTAAGTATCTAAGACTTAACTGAAGCTAATTCTATGGCTTCAGGAACTTTAAAAACCTTGACTCATGTTCAAAAGTTGCCTAAACATATCAGCACACTTTTAGAGAGAGTCAGAAAGCAGACAGAAAGCCCCATTTATGATGGGAATAAAATGTGAGAATCTAAGCTTATCAGAAACGAAAAGACTAAAAACTTAAGAATGCTAAACAAATTCAAAGCACAGAATCAGAAAAAAAATCATCTTACATGGGGGTTATTTTTCTCCAGTAGTTCAGTAAACTTTTCCAATAGTGCAATGAGAAATTCTCTTGGTTTCCGTAAAACCCAGGCCGGCTGGGCAATAAAAATCCTGAGGAAGACTCCCCCCACTGAAAGTTCACCTTCTGCCTCACCATACACCACAGCAAAGTCTTCAGGCAGCTGTTGAATTGTAAAGTAGAAGTTATTGACAAGAGTATTTGAGAGACCTAAAATTGTTTCTCTAAGTGGGCAGGGTCACTAACTGTATTCTCCGAAACAGAGCTGTGCAAGCCAACAAACCCTTCATCTTGAAAGAACATGAGGTAAGAAGTGACAGCAGAAAGAACAGTGCAGTGCAGGCAGGACCACTACAGTGAACTTTTCTTTCAAAGAACACAATTAACTGAACCTACAACTGCAACAGTGGCAAACCCTAGTCCAAGAGAAGCACCAGCAATGAGGCTGATGATACAACAGCTCTTTCCTTCCTTGCACACTTCAGGGAAAGATTTCTCACCATCACTCCAGGGAAGTTCTCAGTTTTCATCTGGATCAAAATAGACATTATGATGTGTTCAGAAACTGGTTTAATGTTGAATTAGAGGGCTGTTGGAAGGAAGTAATGTCTAGCTTTTCACAGATACTGGGAATCACTACATGCTGAAACACCTCATTGATGGGACTGATGCAAGGGAATGGCTTAAGGACTCGAATATTTTTTGAGACCCAGTGACTTACTAAAGTTACTTCACATTTACCAAGAACAGGTTTACTATGGCTATGTAGTGACAGGACTTTTTCCAGCAAGCCAGTGATGTCTCAATATTCTCCTTTGTTGCTGACTTTTGATGAGTTTTAGAATCACCTAAACTATCAAAATGTTCAGAGTACGCTGACAGTGGTTTTATCTATAAGTGTCTCATTTCAAGCTGCAAGCTAGTAACAATAGCATCAATTCAACATTAAACCACTTCTGTTCTCAGTTATGAACAATTATGTTTACAGCACAGCAGTGAACTCCTGTTAGTACTTTAAGAAAAAAGCCTGTTAAGAGTCCAATACAAGCATCTATTATCATGTGGCTTACAGCCTCCCTGGACACACCCAAAGCAGAAACAATATACTTTTACCTTCCAGTTAGTGTCAGGGTTGTCCCTCTGAAGTTTAAAGTGCCTTTAAAAAGAAAGTAAGTTTTAATGAGCAGTAAATGAAGCAGTTGTCTTCTCTACATGACACCTTAGTCTCCCTCCATCATTGTGCAGCAGCTCTAGTTCCTAAGCTCCGTTCTACCCCCATTGTATCCCTCCAAATCCTACTGCAGTGAGCAAATATCTGGACTGTGCACAAACTGCACCTGCATCACTGACTTACTGGTACAGTACATAAACAATGAACAAGTTTATTTCACTGAAGTCTGGCTTGCAAGAATTCTACTTTTTAGAGGCAGAGCCCTGTCTCACAGTTCTACAGCTACTCTGGTTCACTGCCAAAGAGTGTCTCAGTTAAAGATAACTGAGTCAGAAGGTTTCCACGTACTCAAGCATCATTTCTCGAACTGTTGTTGATACTTTCTCTCTGGAGCTGTCATTCCAAATTAATTCTGGATTTTCATGGGTTCCCTCAAAGATATGAACAGCAGCTTCAGGGTTGTCTCTCATGGCATCCATGAAGACTCCAGGTAAAAATTTCATTAGAGTGATTCTAACCTAGAAGGGATGAACATAAATGACACTTAGTCTATCATATGACTAACTGACAGGACAAGCTCACAGAAATAGAAAACTCTACAATGTCCAACTGTCTTTAATGCAAGAATTACCAAGTGCTAGACTACAATACCACAAAATAAAATAGTGCCATCATTTCAAATAGCAATAGCCAGTGACACTGAAATCTAGGTCTCTACTGTAAAGTCATTACAAATGGAAACCAAACTGCTTATACAAGTTACTGTACATACAACAGTTTCTAGAAGTCTGATCACAGATTAGAAGTTAAATTTTGAAAAAGCCTTATTGCTCCTTACATGAGTCTTTCAGACACAGAAGAGGATTTTTTTGCTCACCTTTAGAAAGATGCAGGTAATATTAAGAAAAAGTTCCAACATGAGCTGTTAAGATTCTTACCTTTGGACCCACCAGCTTATCTGCAGTCATTTTAGCAAAAAGCTCTGCCGTTTGGGCTCGGACCTGTGGATGAGTTGAGTTGCAAAACATATCTAATAAGTAGATCAAAGCACCTGTAACAAAGAGATAGGGAGCATCCAATTTAGTATATTTTTCTGGTCACAAGTAGTAGAAAATCTCCAATTCCACACTGATTATTTTAAAGGGAAGAGTGGCCACTCCATGCACTTTAAGCCCATTGTTGAAGAAACAGTTGCTTTCTGTGTAGTACTGTACCTTTTGCCATGGCCTCTTTAATTATTTTTGTGCTAGATGTCAGAGCATACAAAGTTTCAAGGACAAGCTGCCGACCTGTCAAAATAAAGAGCATTTAAGAACTTTGTGTCACAGAGAATGGAGAAGGGAAGATAAATGTAACTGATCTCAACAGAAAACTGTATCAAAACTGCAATAAAGCTTCAGAAAATTACAAGCTTAGGGATTTCTGCCTACATTACATTAGTTAAGGAATGTCAAATCAATCCCACATTCCAATACAGCATAACTTCTTAATTAGATGCTAATTAGCTAAATTCCCAGGAATAATTTGTCCATGGAACACTACACAATTCAGAAGTAATCAGAGTATCTGTATTTTCTATGTTTCAGGTCACACATTTAAGACAAAAAACTGGTCATACACAACATTTTTGTAATCCATCCTTTGGATATGATAGTCACTAATGTCTAAATCAGCTGACAGAAGTGACTTAGTATATCACAGGGCCTGTGATGACAGAGATGGTCTAAATTTTCCTTCTGTTTAAAAAAATTATCTATTTCCATTCCTGCTTCCTGTCATCTTCTTAAAAAAAAAATGGTGATTCCTGTTTGGTAGCTCTGCTTTTCTTATCTAGCAAGGGAATAACTGATAGCTAAAGAAAGGACTGGGCATAGAAACACCATGCTTCACTGAGGATGTATTGCAGTACTGTCTTTACTGCTCTCATTAATAGCTGAGCAACTGGAATGGAGCACAGCAACAGCTGGGAAGCCTGAGGAAAGCTTTGTTCCAATATATAGGTGTTCTTACTGTAGCTTCTATTCATAATCCAGCTCTCTATCTTATAAAGCTAACAAGACCATTGTAACCTAAAACTCAGAGCTAATTTCAGCTGCATTCTTATAAATTCCTGAGTTGGAAACCCTTTCCCTTGCAAGATGGAGAATCCTATGGTACCTACTTGAAGGTAAGGAATGCAGGAGTGCCAGTAAGTTGGCAAGGACCATTGCCTCAGCAATGTTGTTAACACATTCTTGATTACTTGTTACTATGTTCACTACCTGCAAAAAGATCAGAAACAGCACTTGATTATGCTTCAGCTATTCAGACACTTCAGAAAACCCAGTGTATGAAGTCAGCCAATTCACTGGCCACCAGAACTGGTATTTACAACATTTATTCCTGCCACCAAATTGTTTTGTCACTTCAGGCAAGAAGGATGCAAAGACACATGCATGACACATGTTCCTCCAAGGAGGAACTGACACCTTGGAACCCCAATCTTAGCATTTTTAGATGCTACTCTAACAGCTACACAATCAGGTTTGTTTATGGTGATTACATAAAGCATCCAGACAGGAAGGTTGGGAGTTTGTGGGGGTTGGTTTGTTTTTTGGTTGGTTTGGTTTTTACCTCCAGAGCCAACTGCTGCACCAGGCCAGCTCCATGAACACGCAGAAGGGAGAATATCAACTTAAAGTGCCCTATGCATTCACACTCAGAACCTGCAAGAGACCAAATAAGTTACTCTCCATGCCAGCCAAAGCATTCACTGAAGACCAATTCCCATGCCCATATTTCACTGTACAGAGAGATGTTACAGACTACAGAGCTGCATGTAGTCAGCCACAGAAGCTTCAATAGCTCATACAGGACAGCATCTGCTACAGAGTTAGAAGATTATGGACTCCTCTCTATTAATCTAGCTTCCACAGAATTTCAGGTCAATAATTTTTCAAAAACAAGAGGGTAACTCCCCACTCTAAGGAAAGTAAGCGATGTAATTCTTGGGCTACCTAGTTACTTGCATTCTTATAAAACAACTAAACAAATTCTGTCATTTTATTTATCATTGACAATCAAAACCTATTGTCTTCAAAGACACTTGCCCTTTCAGAATGCCCCAGCTCAGAGCAGGCTTGCTGTCTCCAGCAGGAGCAGCTGCCTTCAGGTTTATAATTGCAAGCACGGAGAACATCCCAACCAGCTATTATTAGATGCCACAACAGTAACATGGTTTGCTTTCAGAAGTAGCATATAATACAGTAGGAAAACATCCTAATCATTTATCTCAGGCTTTTCCACTCTATACATTGATGTCTGCTCATTAAACTTTGCTGCCCACTCTCAAGAGCATCTTCTCCTCTTGCTTTACTACAACCCTAACACAGGTGCCATTTTGGTTAACTAGCACAAAGTACTCAGTTCAAGGAAGATTCTATGATGCAAGGAAGTTTAAAAAACAGTTGAAGATTCTTTGAAGGATTACAGAAAGTTTCTTTCAAGAAGTTTAAGTCTTCCTAGCAACAGCAGAATTGAATTACATTTGAAATCTAATGATTCAGATATGAAAATAGATAAGGCTTGAATTTAACCCAAAATTTTGCCACATTTACTGACAGTGTTTTCCAGATAAGGGAAAAAACCAGCAAGCTTATATGGCTTACTAACAATGTTAAAGTCTGTCAGCAAGGAAAAAAAGCTTCTTTCTCACTGGAAGACACAGACTACAGAGCTTCAGAGTTTTTAAGGCTGCCCACAGAAGAGTATACTGGGGAAGCTCAGTTTTAAGCCTACCTGGGTTGTGTTTTATGACGTTTCTCAGAGCCTCCAGGGCCATTTCAACTCTCCGTAAGCGATCTCCATGTTGATTGGACTCCACTTTCCCAGTCTGAGTTATCGCCATGAGCGTATGGAGGTACTGTGCTTGTGAGCCTACGTAATCCAAGAGGCTTGCAGCAAATGCTTTAGGGAGCTTTGAAGCAGAGATGACAGCATTTTTAGCTGTGTGGTGCAACAGTAGTCACAGTACAAGAAACTGTATCCAAGTAACTTCTACATTTCACATATTCCTTTCTTCCAGAAAGGCAGATCTTCTCTATGATCACTATAACACCTGGATCACATCAAACCCTATTTCTATCTACATATACACTTAAAAAGCTGCACTACTCCAACAGATCTGTGTTTGCCCATACATAGAGATTGACTGTAAAGCAATAGGCTCCTCCTGGAATTACTGAATCAACCCAAGTGTCTGCATCACAAGCTTGTAGAGAGAAGTCATTAAGACATCTGAAAAGCACATCCTGATGACAGACTTGGTCTCTTAATTTATTCTGCTCCAGTAAAGAGCTTTCTCATAACATGCTGATCTTGAAGGAAATTTCCATAACATTTTGTATTTCCTCCATTCTGTTTGCACTGACAGATAAACAGGAAGAAGTAGCATTCCAAACACTAGTTTTAACAGAAAATTTTTTAGCTACATCTCACCTCTAGTTGGAAGGTAGGGACCTCATTGTAGACTCTAACAAAAACCTCTCCCACAATAAGTTCCTTTGCATGGTCACTGAAGACAAAGTCAGATCCATAGCTCTTGTCACAATCACCCTTTAAGCAGAAATAAGCAGCACAAGCTCAGACAGAAAATCTTGTAGGAAGTATAAAGCTATAATCCTATCATGAAATAGGCAATACTTGAACAGAAAACTTAATGCTTCAGCAAGTCAGAAGCTCAGACTGAAACATAACACGAAATGAACAAGCAAAATCTTAGGGTTTTTTGTTTTCTTTTAAAAACTACAGAATGAAGAAAGTGACTTTGGGGTAGACAACAATGGATACTTGTATTAACCATACACTTGCATCCCTAGAGTATATAGAAAAACACAAAACAGTTTTTTTAAAAAATAGTACTGAGATTTAAAGTAAAGAATATCTTACTCTCTTAATCATGCTTTCTTGCTGAGATTCCAAAAACTCAATTAATTCAGCTCGTGTCCCGTTGTTCCAGATCAAGTAGGGGTTCTCTGTGTTACTGTTAAGCATCTTCAGAGTCTAAGAAAAGGAATTTACACAATGTAACACATTTACAACAATTTTGGACCGTTTTACACAATAATCAGCATGTTTCATGGTAATCTCATTAACAGCTAGACTAATTACACAAGTAAATTTAAAGTAGGAAACTTCCCATATAGGAAAAACATACAGAAAAAACAGCATGTGCAAGTTATGTGGTAAAGTGCAATCTAAATTTTAATTTTCTGTTTGTTCTGCTCTTAGACACACTTACTTCAGATTCTCCATCCATTTTTGACAGTGAGCAGCAACTACCTGCAGTATCTCTTTACAGATGACTTCCTTGGCACCACTTTTTAAAAGTTAAACTTAACCTTTGCTCTCCATCATCAATATGTCCTTAAGCCTTGAACAATTAACTCCACTTTTTTGTTCCTGTATTTGTTTTGCAAAAATTAGTCTATAAAGCACTGTTCCTGTCCATAGTGCTTGAGGCTCAATCAGTTTCTTTTCCCTGCAGTTACCTCAACTGCAAATAAAAATCACACTGCTGTTCTCAGTATCAATTTGGTCAAAGAGATTTCAGTGTTTTACAAGTGACCAGCTGCTCCTTTTATAAATCACTAGAGAAAGTTTTGGCCAACAGATGCTTACCTCAGTAGGACTGACCACAGCAAGTTTTCTTGCAATGTAGGGTGTCAACATTCCAGCCAAGCTTTTCCTGATTGCTGGGTTTTCAGGAGTAGCTTGTTCATCAGAAAGATACCCTCCAAGGCGACTCAGGGCCAGGAGACTGAGCTTAGCAAGGCTATTTGCTACCTCCTGAAAAATGTGGAGACAGTTTGAGAAAACCTAGAGCTTTCTTCTGATAGCAAAAATTTACTTTTATACTGTTTGATGTAGATTAAAAGTGTCTTGCACGAAGTCCATTAGAAATCATGGGCTTTGGCAGCTTTAACAGTTCAATGCTTTAAAAAACAAAACCAACAACAATAAAAAAAAACACTCAAAGAGTACTCATCACTTTACAAAAAAATCCCTTCTAAAACTTTCTGTTGATGTTACTCTTCGTGCTATTCAATGATTCTAACAAATATTTGAATACACTTGGTCTCTTAGTAAGAGATGGCAAACAACAGCCACTGATTGTTGACAGCACCTCAGCAACATTACCTGCTGGTTTGAATCTTCACTTTTCTGAATCCCGCTCTCCTCCAGTGTATAGTCATAGTTGAAGAGGTAACCCAGTAAGTACCACAGAACTCCAGCTTGGAACAAATGTGTTTGTAGCCAGTAATCTAAGGCAAAGGAGCTAACACACTCTACTCCTAAAGCAGCTACTCGTGGTATGGTCTGGGGGGAGAAAAAAGAAGTTTGCCTTAAAGTCTGTAACCGAAGAATGCCAACTGGTTTCTGTATATAAGATTTAAAAGCCCAAACTTGCTAATTCTGCAGTACTATCAAGCAACCCAGAGACAAGACTGAAGTAGACATAATTTCTGCAGCTGTAGTATTGGTAATCAACAACACGGCTAATTAGTCAGCATCTTTCAAAGGGAAGAGTACCTGAAAAGTTATTTCATATGATTAGAAAGAAGCATTAATGAACTGCTGGGAAAGCAACTCAGAAATGCAGCAGAGATTGCCAGGAGAGTTTTTTATGGCAATACACGTGTCCTGTAGGGACTAAAGAACACACTAGCATATACAGTCAATTGCTAGAATCTGGTTTTAGTCTCACATTTTCACACACCCCACATGAAAAGTTAAAGACAAGCTTTCCTTTCTTAATTCAGACAAAATTAATTATTTTTATAACATGAGGCAAGTTCAAAAGAGCTAAATGGCAAGAAAACTTCTTAAATATTGCTCCCATAGTTTATGCTGAATTTAGAGTCTATCTGCTTATGCAAGGCTTAGTTGTAGTACATTTGCTAATTAGGTACAGTAAGCCAAACTGCCTAATGTGCCAGTTAAAAGGCAAAAGTAGCTGAATTTTTAGAGGGGCTGCAGTTTAAATCTACAGTTTAAATGGATTCAAATGCAAGTATTGAAACAAGGCAATTGAGTTCTGTAACTCATGATTTGCTGGGATCTTACAGAAGGGTTTGACCAGGCACTCCAACTATGAGGAAAGGCTGAGAGAATTGGGTTTGCTCACTCTAGAAAAGAGAAGGCTTCAAGGTGACCTAATTGGGCCCTCAAGTACCTGAAGGGAGCCTGCACAAAAGAGGGAGAGTGACTATCTACAACTGTATGGAGTGACATGACAATGGGGAAAAGGCTTCAAACAGAGAAAGTAGGTTTAGACCAGACGTTAGGAAGTATTCTTTACTGTGAGGGTGGTGAGCCACTGGAACAGATTGCCCAGAGAAACTGTGAATGCCCCATCCCTGGCAGTGTTCAAGGCCAGGTTTGGATGCAGCTCTAGGCAATTTGGTCTAGTGAAAGGTGTCCCTGACCATGGCAGGGGAACTGGAATTAAAAGAACTTAATGTCTCTTCCAACACAAACCAATCTATGATTCCATGACTGTCTTATCTGCCCAAAAACCAGAATATTCCCCTAAACATTTAACAGTTAAACATCCATTTGGACAAAGGAAAGAAGCACTCACCTTGCCATAATACAGTAGTCTACAGAGGTCCTTAATTATGTTAGGCGTTTCTGTAATCTTCTCTCTGCAGTCCTCAAACTGAGCTGCAACACTATAACACTTACTAATGTATCCACATACCTACAAAACACAATGTTTTATTGGTTCCAAGAGGAGGAAAAATGCATATTTACAATTGTATTTTTTATATGTACAATACTAGATCAATGTTTTTATTATCTATACACACACATTTGTGTTTATTATCATATTATACATATATATACATAGTGCAATTTTCTGAGAAGACCATAGACTCAGTTAAAGCTGCTGCTTTAAACTCACCTGTACAGACATATCATCTGGCTTGCTAGATCGAGTCAAGACTGCTACACAACGATTAAATGCCTCTTGCAATACCTGTGAGGATTGGATGATGCACAAATTCAGTCACAACAAAAAGGGGTAAAAGCCAGCAAAACCAAAACATTAGCTGGTAAAGTCATTTGTAATGGCTGAAAGGAAGCATTTGACAAAAATCTGCTGCCTGCATAAGTGGTATGTAGTGCAAAATTCCTTGTAAGTACTAGTAATGATGCTTTAAGAGCTGACAGTCTTCTCACATGTGAGCTAATACCTCAGTCAGTGCACACATGACACTAAGCTGTGTGGGAGTGTGGATCTCCTGGAGGGCAGGAAGGCTCTACAGAGGGATCTGGATAGGCTGGACCAATGGACCAAGGCTAGCTGTGTGAGGTTCAACAAGGTGAAGTGCTGGGTCTGGCACTGGGGTCACAACAACCCCATGCCGTACTACAGGCTGGGGGCAGAGTGGCTGGAAAGCTGCCTGGCAGAAGAGGAGCTGGGGGTGCTGCTCAACAGCCACTGAACATGGGCCAGGGTGTGCCCAGGAGGCCAAGGCAGCCAAGGGCATCCTGGCCTGGATCAGCAACAGCGTGGCCAGCAGGGCCAGCACAGTGATTGTCCCCCTATACTCAGCACTGGTGAGGCTGCACCTTGAATGCTGTGCTCAGTTTTGGGGCCTCTCTATGAGAAAGAGATTGAGGTGCTGGAGAATGTCCAGAGAAGGGCAACAGAGTGGGGAAGGTTCTAGAGTGCAAATCTGATAAGGAGGAACTGAGGCAGTAGGGGTTGTTTAGCCTTCAGAAAAGTAGGCTAAGGAGAGACCTCATCATTCTGTAAAGCACCCGAAAGGAGGCTGCAGCAAGGTGGGGATTGGTCTAATTTCCCAAGAAACAAAAGGACAAGGAGAAATGGCCTCATGTTGTGCCAGGGAAGGTTTAGATTGGATATTAGAAAAAATTTCTTCACTGAAAAGGTGGTCAAGCACTGGAACAGGCTGCCAAAGGAAGTGGCTGAGTTGCCATCCCTGAAGGTAATTAAAAAGGCATGAGGATATGATTTAGTGGGACTTGTCAGTGTGGGGATTAACAGTTGGACTCTATCTTCAGCATCTTTTCCAACCCACATGGTTCTAATACTGTAATATGTGCAATGAAAAGGCATTCTGCTCAAGTGACTTGTTCACATTTATCTATTCTTTCACATAAAAAATGCAGCAGTTCTGTAAAGGAGTAGAGAAACCTTGTATGTAGCTTGTTTACACACAGTTCAATAGACAAGCCTAGGTCTAGAAAAGGGTATATTCTGCAAGATGTTTCTCCTACTGTATCCAGAATATCTGATATGTTAAGAATAACAGGTGTCTCAGGACCAAAAGTGATTCTCAATTACATCTGATTT
The DNA here is from genome assembly GCF_027887145.1 of Ammospiza caudacuta. Taxonomy (NCBI): domain Eukaryota; kingdom Metazoa; phylum Chordata; class Aves; order Passeriformes; family Passerellidae; genus Ammospiza; species Ammospiza caudacuta. The sequence goes on along the minus strand of NC_080593.1, from coordinate 44,313,720 downwards.
CCCAGGCATTGAGGATCTAAGATTTCTAGCTATGGAAAAGTTAAGACTAAAAGCATGCATTTCAACACTTTTCTTTACATATACCTCAATTCCACTTTCTCTTCTCAGTTCTTCTGCATTTAATGCTGAACAACTGACAGTATGAAAAGCAAGCTCTGTAGCAGCAGGCAACAATGGAGATTCTTTGGAAAACAGAAGGTCATCTGATGTTTCAATGGTAATGGTCTTAATCAGCATAGGATAGCCTGCATACTTGTAAGGTTTCAAATCTGAAAGAGGAAGAAAGTCCAAGTTTATGTATATGCACAGTCTAAGCAATCTAAGCCACCACAAAATTATTGGTGGAAGATATAGCAGGTATACAGGGACTAGGAAACGAAGGCAAACACCTAGGGAATCTGGAACAAGACTGAGCACTCCACGCAACTGAACTCCTCATCACATGGAACTGTTCATGCTAGAAGCTAACAGAGCTTCACAGGAAGAACTCATTAAAGATCAAAAAGGCTTATCTCCAGCTCAGTAAGCCCCCAAGGTCAAAGCCTTCCCTTTCTCCAGAGAAACTCAAGTATAGCTTGGTCTCTGTCTTGGGCCAGGACTGACTAACAATCAGCCTATGAGGACCTTCTCCAGTTTGCCACAACAATTTTAAGTTTCAAACTGCATTTTTCATTCCTGTAGAATTCCATGGTGCTAAAGCATAATTTCATTTTTCATATGGAGCCAACTGCAAGCCAACACATTTAAGTCTATACCAATGCTGTCCCTAGCTCCACATAATTGACAGGACTAGGACTGCACTTAAGGTTCTTAGTTTACCATTATACTGTAACACTTAAAAAGCAAAACATGGTTGGCTCTGCAAGACTTGGACATGGCAGCAGCTACCAGCCTGGGACTGTAGCTGGAGCCAAGTGTTAGGATGCCCTAGCTATCCCCCTTTCCCAACTGAGCAATGAGATAAGTTGTGTTGCAGCACACTCACCCAAGGACTCCAACACTGGTCAGGATTTGAAAGAATGGCTCACTGTTAATAGCCAGATATATGTGCATAACCAGCATCTGGGTGACTGAGTACTAGTGAGGATTTTTCTGCACAGACAGAACTCTCCGTACAGAGGAAGATTCAAATTGATTAGTACTGGAGCAGAGCACTACAAAGAGCTATTCATGCTGTTATGAATTAAGTTTTACTGCAGATTAGTTTATTTCCTAGAAGAAAAAGTACTAATTTGAAGCCCTATACCATAACTACATAGTGCTGTGGCAAGTCAGAAACCAGATCAACAGAGCACAGACTAAAGAAGAGAGGAGATTAAAGCTGACTGAAATGACCACTAAAAAAATGAACATAAAACACTGAGGCAGCATGCTTACCTTCCTTATGCCTGTTGAAGAGGATGCTTTGAGTTTTCAAGATCAAAATTATGTTTTCTGGATCTGGCCCATCTATCACCTTGGCAGACTTTGTGCACAGAAACTCATATGCTTTATTAACTTTTTCAAACATATCCTGCCAATAAGGAGAAACAGCTGTAAGTGTTGTTAAGAACACCCTAAATTACTGGAGCGTAGTTTAAGTGCAAGTAAAATAGAGCATTTCAGGTTACTAGCAACAGCACTAACTTTGCTGCCTCACTGCACTCAAGGAAATACTGCAAACACTGGTTGATAGAATAGTTTTCTTTTGTCTCCTGAACTCTGCCCCAGGCAAGAGACTTTTAAGTCAATCATACTATGACAAAAGCAGTAAGTACAGCTGGATTGTGAGAATGGGCAGAGGATGCAGTCAGTCTCCACAATGGAACAAGTAGCTCATTTAGATCCTGTGTAACTCCCTAAACAAGACCATTTCTGAGATATGAGTCTGATCTGACTACACCAGTTTACTGTAGAAATCCTAAATCCTTGAATGGTATTAGTTAAATTATTAATCTGTAGCATTAATCTGTATTTTATCATTCATCTAGAGCACAGCTTTTAAAAGGAAGAAAGACAATTTAGGTGCGCATTTCAAAATTCTTAATATATGTAAGAGCAGAATATGTTCCCATTTTATTAACACCCCAAATTTGTGCTGTACATACCCTGCCTTCTGGATTCTTGTCTGGGTGGTATTTTTGAGCCAGCCTGAAATAAGCTTTCCTGATCTTACTTTCATCATTCCTGCAATAAAACAAGTTCCATCAATTACACTTAATAACAAAAAAACCTAAAACAACCATGGCAAAACAAGCCTGGGGTTCTGAAAACAGTACTAACACTAAGTGCAATTGAGTAAAAACTACAAAGCTCTCCTATTTCTTTTTTAAAACTCTGCTTCATCATCTTACACAGAATGGGGGGTAATTGTGTTGTCACAATAGGAAGAAATTTTAAAGACTGAAAGTATTTTAATACTTTCAAGGTGCTCAAAGTCCCTCAATACTTTAAATGAAGTATCCAAATGAGCTACAAGTGTTGAAAGTTAGTATTTCACCATTGCTGTAAGTGCACTGTTCTTGAAGTATAAACAAACTGCTGTTGGTTCACTTCTAGAGACCTGAAGTCAGAAACCAGTGGGAAGACAGTACACAAAAAATTCTAAGGGTATAATCACCAAGAAAAAAAGGCAATATGGGGGAGGGAGAAGGATGATTACACAAAAAAGCTCCTTTGAACATACTCTAGTTCTGCTATATTTTTTGCTCACTATGGTTAAAGCTTGTCCTTTAAAAGAGCAAAGCTCAGAACATTCTTTTCCCCATTTTCAGGTTATCTAAACACTTTAACAATTGTTTTCTCAAACATTGGAATTGTACTTCCAAGCTTTGTATCTTTTTAGCAAAGCAATCCTCCACTGTGAAAGAAGCAGGTGCTACACGTGACTGAGCTGGTACCACTAACTCATTCCATGTACCAAGTTAAGAAACTTCAGTTTGTTCAGTGCATGGAGTTTATATCAAAGTATTTACATAACTTTAAATCCTGAAGACAACTTACTGGCCTTGTCCTCTGGGTAGGTTAAGAACTTCATAGGCATCATCTATTGACATGGTAGGTGGCTTCTTCTCCACCTCCTTCTTCCAAGCTTCTAGGGTATCTTTCAACAGTTTAACCTCAAGAATTACAATTTATTAGTGTTTAATTTATGCTGACACCAGTATACATAATTTTTAATAAAATGCTGTTTTACTAAAGAATCCTGTATTTTATTCAAGATAAAAGCACCTTGAGACTAAAATAACTATGTAAGAGTAAAATTAGAAGATGGCGAATCACTTAAATAAGACACAGCTCAAATCATGATACTATAGAAACTGAAAAGCTGCGTGAATAAATAAAGCTGCTTAGACAAATCTAGTCCATAGACTTGTACCAAAAAGATCTCTTCAGTTAATGTACTGACATGTTAGCTTGGTTTCTCTTGCAGCATGGACAAATAAGAACCCCAAAGTCACGATTTCCATTCTCTCTCCCTGCCCCCAAAATATGATTCACTGAAACACTCCCTGAAGTTGCTTGGATGCTTGAGTTTGCTATTCAAGTACCACAAGAAGGATACACTTATTGAGATTGCTATGTGGAAAGAACACTATGCTGCTTCAAGATAAAGCAGGGTTTAATGTATTTACTTGTGGACCAAAATTCACGATAAAGGAGTTACTTGCAACAGACCTAGCACTTGATTTTGTTAACTTTTAGGACTGAAAGTCCTAGTACTTTTTCATTAACTTTTAGGACTGAAAGATCAAGAACTAAATGAATCCTAAAATACTTCTTACTTACTGGATCTTTAATTGGCCAGTCTGGAAATCTAAGTGTATCACAAAGATGCTTGAGGTAATAAATGTTACAGAACAGCTCATTTTCCAATTGGGGATAGTTGATAACAGGGATGGGACAGTATTGGTAGAGGGCTCTTGTATTGCTTTGAAGACGAGGAGTGAAGTCAGCAAGATGAGCAGCAATCTTCTCGATCATTAGACGCCTAAAAGTGACAAAGTTTAGTTTAACACTTGCCCAGCAGTCCTTAATCCTCACTCACTGCACAAGCATGTTCAATGATTTCCTCTGAAAAGGTTTTCCTTAGAAGTTTCCCACATTTTAGTAGGGATTTAGAATAGGACTCTCTCCTATTCTATTAGAGAGCTATTTAAACACCATGAAAATTAGTGTATTAAATCAATTAAAAGTGATATTTTCCTTTTCTCAACACCTCTTTACTTTCTGGAAGACCTAATATGTACTAGAATATTAGAGGTATATCACACAGATAGGTGCTGATCATAAAAAAGTACATATAAATGAGTAAGTATAAAGCACTTCACATACACAGTCAAGCCTCCAATCACAGAAGGAACTTACTCAAGACATTCAGGGAAATATTCCCCTTCCCACTGCCAATTCTGCTCTCCCCTGCCCTGGTTATTTTTGGTTGAAGCAGAGCAGGATACTGCCCTTGCAGAAGGCAAACAAGGTGAAGCCATTGAATCCAGGTATTTTCAGCTTTCTTTAAGAACATCAAATACCTCTTCAAGATAACCTGTAGTTCAGATTTATTTGGCCCTCTGACAGAAAACAGTTACCTCATTTCATTGCTCCAAATTGCTTCCGGAGTGTCAAATTCTCCAAGGAATATCTCCGAAAATTTTTCTGGTTCATAGTTTTCTAAATAACACACCATTGCTTCAGGAAGAATATGTCCAAGTATACTTCTTTGAACTATATCTTGACTTTTTGTCTACAGAAGAGATCACATGGTCATCTCAACAATAATTGAATTCTGTCTTGCTTAATAATTTGAGACCTAAAAACTCTCCCCCTTTTCCCTTATAGTAGATAAATTCTAGTTAAAACATCTACAGGTAGTCTGCAAAACTATTTGGAAACAGAGTTAGTTACTGTTGCAATTTACTCACTTCTTCAGACTTGAAAGCTTGTTTTGTATGTGTGTATTTCAAAAACCTAGAAGAGAAACAGCAGTTATCTTCTTTTTGTTTGATACTTAGGTACTCTTGAATAGTAGCAGACCAACACAGTCCAGCTGGCAGGTATTACACATTTACTTTGAGATAAAAGAGTAACTGCAACAGATGTATGAATTTATTAAGTACTAAGTTCATTAAAACCTTGGGAACTCCACCAAGCTAAGCACTCCTGTTATAAATCTTGCCTCATGTTCATCATTTCAGTTTGAAAGTCTTACTCCTGAAAGCTGGTTTTCTACACACACAAAAAAAGATGCTATAGAGACACAGACAACCTCTGCTCTGTTAGATCATCACTGCAGGGATGACACAGGATTATTTTAAAGTGCTGACAGTTCTATTACACCAGTCATCCTGGAAGCATGCAATCATTGCCCAATGCATTTCACTGTCCAAGAGACTTAACTGGAATTGTAGGACAGTTTTTTATAAACTACTGCATTTAGAAGAAAAGTACTGACAAGAACGGCAGTAGCTACCTAAATATGCAGTGCATTATCCAGCAGTACAGACTGTTTTAACTGTTTTAGGCTTCAATATTGAAAGAGGTTATTATATTTTTTAAACTCTTTCAATAGCTGTCTACCATCAAAAACTACATCAGCATATATGTAGCCTGTGTTACTACTTTTTAGTGTTTGTAAATGGCTTATTCTACAGTAAGACATGCCTAGTTGTACTGTTAGAACTGTGTCATCAGACACATTCTCATTCCCTCTCTGGAAGGGTAAGAAATTCATTTTTGTGACTGACTAGACCATGTGGAGGCAATTCTTCTAGAAGAATTTCATGTTGGTTCTAGCAAGCCACATTCCCCAGAGCATGTAGAGATGTAGGGCAGCAGTCCTGAGCATGACTGGTCAAGAGGTGCTTTTGGCTGTTCTTTTTCCTCACCTTGCAATAGGAAGTACATTGGAACCTGTGTACATCATGATGAAGAAGAATACTCCACTCAGATAAAAACGAGGTAACTGAGGGTTGTCTTGCATGACATGAGAGAGCAATACAGCAACTTTTTCCACCAGGATAGGATCAAAGGTCAGTAATAGCTGAAACCAAACACAAGCATTTATATTAGCTGCAAGTAATCTAACCAAAATTGAAGTTTTAACAAATTCTTGGGACAACCCAGAAATTTACAGGTATTACAGTTAAAGAATACTTCAGCTTAAAAACAACAAGTGTCAGTCAAAAAACATTTAAAGGGACCTCTGGAGATCATCTTGTCAAAGCCCTCTGCTAAAAGTGTGATCTTCTAGACTTGGTTGATAAAGATCATGTCCAGGTGGCTTTTCAGTTTCTCCAATGATGGAAATATTTCCTTAAGAGATATTGGCTGAAAAGCATGAAATTTGCAACAACACCCTATGAAATTAACAACTGCTTGATCAGGAACCTGCACAATATTACAATTGTTCTTCGATGCATTTATCCCACCTGAAGTATTCACACGAGGAAGACAGAGCAAGTGAAACTTTCACTCATTCAGGCATATTTTTGAAGAGTTACTTACCTGAGTAATATGAGGAAGGCAAGTACTATCTGACAGCAGCCTTTTCACTCTAGGCAGAGGTCTTATAATAGCATTATCTTGATCCCTAAAAAAATCAAGTAGTACAGCAGTAAGCACACGTGTGCTTTTTCTCTTTCAAGAACAAAGAATTTTATTAAGCATCAATATTAGACTATTGAAGCCATATTCTTATCTTTTTTGTTAACTTCAAAGTTTGTCGTTAGACTTGGTAAGTGTGGTTAAGTGTCCTGCATTAAAGCAGTTTTGTTTAAGTTAAACAAGAGCCTGTCTATAGCATTAGAAATGCACATAGCTTATGCATTCATTCCCGCAGTTCCCTTCACAATATTAGTATTGTCTCATTTACAAACTCTCTATTTGCCCACAGAATTAATTACTACCATGTAAAAGGCTCTTTAATAGAGCTTCTCAATGTACTACTTTCTAAGAAAAGCTTTAAGACAGGATTTATTAATTCATGCATCTGCTAGATAAAGTTAACCCCTTCTGCTGAAAATCACTGTTTACCTGCTGGGAAAATATCCACACATGGTGATGAGCATGTTGAGGACAAGTGTGGCAAGGTCAGTCTCATTCAACACAGGCTGCCCACTGGCAAGCAGGCACCACTTCAGCTGAGGGATGACCTGTAAGGGTCTCCAGCCATCCATACCCTGAGCCCAGCAACGAGTTTTTGAAGTCACCTTCCCATCATTCCATAGTTCCTGCATCTATTGCAAGATTACAGATGAATTTAGTTTATTCAGCATTCAGAGCCACCTTTGCTCCTAAACACTCACACTCATGACAAGCTTTTAACTGCTATATGGCAGACTCCTATAGTTGCATGAAATTTCAATGTGTTTATAACACTGTCATAGAATCACGAAGAAGACAGTGTTGATTATGTTGAGACTAACTGAGGCATGGAGGGGTAGGCAGTCTTACCAAAAAGGCTGCAGTTTTTGGCACTACATCAAGTCTCTTATCTAACTAAAGAGTTACTTGGAGAACATTCTTTAGCATTGTTTATGGTCCCTCTCACTGTTTGAAACACATCCAGGCACCAGGACAGAAATAATTTGTCAAGTTGTGAGTCTGAAGCTGACAGGTACCTCTTGAAAGCTGTAAGGACCACTCCTTTCTTTGTCAGCATTGCCAAAGTACCATTCTTTCTCACTCTCCCTCTTCGCATCAGGTGCTGCCTCAATCACGTTGCTCTAAAAGTTGATGTTTACAAGAACAGCTTTAGCTTCACAGTGCAAATATCACATTTCTACAGGAAATGTGAAAAGTACATTGATTTTGTTAAGAATTGTCCCTTTCACAGAGCAACATATGGGTAGTAAGAAACAAAGGCCCTGTACCTGCAAAGGGACTGTAGCTCTGCTCGTGTGAAGATGTGCCAGAGTAAGAAGATCTACAAGGATTCTGATACCATTTGAATCCATAAGGTCCTTCACATTTCTCTGTTAACAAATGAACTGAGTTACCAAAAGCATTTTCTAGATAAGCATTGCTGCAATTAAGTATTGCAGCGTTTTATTCAAAAAAGAAGTGACCACAAAAAAAGTCAAATCATTCTCTAAAGCGACTGGATTTGGTGCAATCACCACAATATCTACACGTTTCCTTCAGCCTTCTCACCAGTAAATAACAGCAATCACATTCCAGAAAGCTGTAGCAAACATTGTTCTAAAACTTCCTCAATACTTGAATTTTGGTACAAGTTAACTCTGAAAGATTACTTCAGACTATTTTATAGAGTCAAGACTGCTGAACTGCTGTTAAGTGTACATGTCCACCTTACCTTATTGAGGATCAGCTTGTTGAGGAACAGGATCAATCTGTCCCGCTCCAGCCTGTCAGTGCACTGTTTTAGTAGAAAAGAACAACTTAGTATATCACAGCACATACTGGAAGTTCCCTTGAAAAGTTAACACAGTTGCAGCTGCAAATCCCCATATTGTTTTTTTCACGCCCAGAAAAACTGATGACTATTAAATGTTAAGTTTCATGCACAGCTAATAAAGGTAGTTTTCTGCCACTGAGGAGCAAAGGCCTTGCTGCCCTCCAACACTGATGTTGCCCTGGATCAAATCCACTATTCTGCCAAGTCTACAGTCCTATCAGGACTATGTTTGGATTCCCAGTGAACCAGTTAAAACAAGCACAAGAAAAAAAGAGAATGCTTTTAGTCAGCAGACAGGATCTTTGATATTTCACCCCTGGTGAGATTACCAAGGCTCAAGGCAAAATAACAACAGACTACCCTGGTTCAGTTTCACTTACAACAGCCAAAACTCATGCTGATGCAAGGAAAGAACTCCTCCTTCAGACTCCATGGAAATTTATTTTTGCAAGCTGAATCAGTTGTCAGACATAAATTAACAAACACTTACTAGGCAAAGCAGCTACTACTACAAATCTAATCCACCACATGTGCTCATCTAAAGCTGTCATTTCATTAGGTCTGGGGCTATGACTTGAAGTCAGTACTTTGAAATAATGTGATATGGAACAACACTCTCCTCTCATAAAGCTTCTGCATTTTTCAAAAGCAAGCTGAAGTTACATCTGCATTTTGTTGGCCTTAAAGAGACTAGTTTGAAACATCTCTAGGATCAGCAAGGTTTTTTTAGTTAAACTTTAATGAAACTAAAACAAAGGGAGATTCTAAGAACAGCTGTTGACAGCATGGAAAAAAGTATTCACAAGCTGTAAACCCAAAACCTGAGTTTCACAGTAACTGAAAGATCTGAATGTATGTTGGACTAGCAGTATGCTAACTACTATATCCAGTAATTTAACATCATTCTTACCCTTTCTAACATTCCAACAATGTACTTAGTATCAGAAAATGGTCCTATTTCTTCATGACACCTTCCATAAACAATGGCCAATGCTTGCAGACACAAGCATTTCATATTCACTTTTGGGGTAAGCAAGAAGCGATGGTAGAGTTCATTGAAGAATTCATATCTAAAAAAGAAATGAGATTTTAGAAAAGAAAACAAACACAGACCCCAGGAATGAGATAAGGTTTTAATAATGACTCACGATCTTTTGATTGCTCCACTCTCTTCAGTTTCATCTTCTTCCAGCAGTAATCTTAGATAATAATCCCCTATTTTTATTTCCTCAGAAAGGCACTCATATTTTACCTGTAACACAGAACACCTTACTTAACAACATATATTGTTTCTCCTTCTGTAAGATTTTGCTCACAAAACAATACTGAGCTTGATTGCATCTTAAAACTCAACAAGGTTAGCAACCTCTCCTAAGCTGTAGGAAAACTGAAATCTGCAGGTTTTCTGTTAAAGAAACACATCCACAGAACAGAACTCACTGGCTATTGCTGCCCCCCTGAATAAAGGAAGCTTCTCATCATACTGAAATCTCCATTTCCAGACTTTAACTAACTTGTTTCTAATACCAGCTGGTTTTAGTAACTAAACTTGGATAACACATGATGCATTCAGTGACTCAAGTTTAATAAGTACTTATTCCACTGCAAGGTATTTCACTTAATGTTACTGCAAGTATGAAATACAAGCATGACCTAATTACTAGTTATACTTGCTATTCTGCTGGATAATAAAAGCCTAGAGGCATCAGTTCACAAAACAAGAATCTGAAGCAAAATTGCCCAATAAAAGCCATCATTAACTTCAGAGCAACTACATTAAATTTAACAAATGCCTCAATGTTCAGTGGTAACAAGAATTTGGAAGCACTTCAATTAGAGGTACTTCTAACATACAAGAAAAACCACTGTAGAGTGGCTTTTGTTATTTATAGTTTGCAGATTACTGTCATGAGGCCACAAAGTTATCTAAAGATTTGATCACAGCATTACATACAATGATATCCCACTAACTGGTATGCTTTCAGAGGAGTATCAAGCCACCATCCTCCTTGGCAAAGTGACAGCTTTCACAGTTGATAGAAAAGCCTTTGTCACCACTATCTATTCAAATATTTACAGCATAGTCCAATAACATCTTCACTACTATTTAAAAGCAAATCTGTGAGACAGCAGCTGTTCAATCCAGTCCCAAAGTATCCTGGCTTGTAGCTGCAAGAATGCTACTGCTACATTCCAGCAGCATAAAGCCACACAGAAGCATAGGGTACATGGGGGAAGTCTGCATTACTAAGCTTCAAATCTGTACTTCTGATTCTGTCCCAGTTTGCAGCTCTAAAAAGTTGGGATAGCAGACACTGACACCCAGAAGTCCTGACCTATACCTGAAGGAAGCTTTGAAACACAAATGACAGCGCAAGAAATATTAATCTAAACCCAGTCTTAGCTATTTCCTGTATCAATATAAGAAGCAACCTGTAGTTGTGTGATAGGGATAAACTGCATACATAAAACTGCTCTCTCATAAAACATTAGCCTGGTGTCTTGCAGTTCTTCCTGATTTGCATAGGAGCCAGCTGAAAAATTCCTCAAACCAAGTTTGCTCTTATGTCACTAACAGTTCTCAGCTCAAATGTCACTAGAAAGCTATACTCTAACAAGGATGGCAATGGGAATATCTAAGGAATATCTTGCAGTTAAATTTAAGGGTGGCCTTGCTTTGCTTAAGTGTTACACATTAATTAAAACCACATTTTTGTGTGGAACCACAACAATACTAGAGATAAGAGAACAGTACAGGAAGTGTTTATTAGCATATTACTTGAAAACATCTTGCAAGATGATTTGAGAAAGCCAATCAAGACCATATTGCTATAATTTACAATGCAACATGTTTTAGGCCCATAAGCTATTCATGATTTGGCAAGCCAGTATTTAACAGATACAGGATTACTGAAACATGAAGGAAATAAAGACAAACTTGTTATCAGGAAGAAGTGACTTCTGAAACTACCCAAACCAATTCTGACAGAACACACTCAAAAACAAGTTTGAATTTATCTGGAAAACAGTGCAAGGACTAACTCTTGTCTTAATTCAAGAATACACCACGGGTTCTGATAAAAGTTTAATCTCTACAGCACCATTTGTTGGGTTAAAGAAGCTTCTGTTTTGCCCAGTGACACTGGACAGTAGTACCTGTTCACTGATTCAAGCCTTAGCAGTTGATCCCATAACCCCTAAAAAAATCTAGCTTGCAGTCAGAGATCATCAACACAAGATTCACTTGTAGAATAAGAGACAGAAGTGACATTTCAAGTGATACTTTACAGATGCAGTTTGTCTTCTCATAGGTCATTTACCTCAAACTCCTGGTGGTTCCATGAGATAACATTAGCACTACCAAGTTCTCTGTCAATATTAAATGCTCTCATCTCAGACTCAAGAGTATCTCTCAGTTCTTCCCGTGTTTTGAAGTTCCAAATCAAGTTTGATCTAGCATGATCCTGAACAAATCTAAGAAAGAAGTTACATAGTTTAAACCCCTCAAAACATGATCTGAAAAGCAGACAAGATTCAGCTGGCAAGCTAGGGGAAATCATTAGCATTAATGGACCTTAATTAGAAGGCAGAGAGCAGTGGTCTCCAGGTTGCTACAGTAATTACAGTTGTTCACTTGTATACTGTTTTGATAGCCATGGAGGCCAGCCTAGACTAAAGCATGCCTGTGTCATCCCTTAGGGCTCAGTTTGCCATCTGCATGTAGTTGATGACAAGGAAACATGCAAGTGATTCACTGTAGGCCAGCAAGGGCTACAGGTAAACAATACAGAGTAGCAGACATGCTGTGTTTTAAACCAATAACAACATTAAAAAATAGCTTATGCAGTAAAATAGAAGTTGATGTCTTAAATGTCACAAAACAGTCAGTGGGCATTCTTTAGTAGCAGTTACCAACACAGCCTTTGGATCCAAAGACTGAGAATGGACTTTAGCACCAAAGGTTTAGGAACACAATCATCTTCCTTTCATGAAACTGTATTTGACATTTAGAAACATCAAGCAGTTAGGTTTATGGAATTCCCCAAGCTTGCTTACATTGTTTGTTAGACTAATAAAGCTTGGCTTGGCTAACACAATGGCTCTAGCCAAAGAGATGTATTTTTTTCAGATGGAAGCTCCTCCCTTGTAAACTTTGACAGCTGTAAGAACTCACGGGTAAGCAAGCTGCATTTAGGACCTGTGGCACTATTTGAAATCCAGTATGCATGTGCTTTCTCTTGCCCTGCTTTAAGCTCATGTTTGTTCCAATTCAAGTTACAACATCTTGAGTAGCTTACAGGCACCATCAAACTACAATACTTTCCAGTGCTACTTCACTTGGCCTTCAGCACCATGCAGATTTGCACCTGCAGTTTGTTATTTACTCTTCCTTTTGGTTAAAAGGGAAAATAATATGTAGTTTGATAATATTTCAGAAGCTTTCTAAATTCCTCCTTTGCCTAAACACAAGTGAAATCCTTAAGTATAGCTTAGGATGTTTTTAGTAAGTAGCTGTTCCAAAACACTTGCACTGTTTCAAGTCAGGCAGAAATTCAAAGTCACAGAAACTCAGAAGATATTAACAAAAATATCCAGCCAGCTAAGAACATGTATTAAATTTAGTATTTTCACCTGTAATAAAAGAGATCCCAGTTTGCTTCTATTTTTATCCTTTGGCGCCGTTTCCTTAATATCACTGGTTTTTGAATCATGTTCTGCAAAATAACCAAATTTCATAAGTCAGTAGAGGCAGATGTCTCCCATTTTTCCCTTTTAAAATAAAAGGCTATATTTTTTACACTCTTTCAAAAACCATACTAAGTTAAGCCTCATTAATAATGTCTCCTTTTCTAGTGAGTAGCAGCAACAGACTTTCACAAGTGTTATTTGCACTAAGTTAAATCATGCCAGAGAAACTTTCAGCTGTTTGATGCATCATTTGTTTAGAAGCAAGTTATCCCTGATAAAAGCTTAATTCCCACCACCAGAGGTACTCATCAGCTCCAAAGCTGATGGAGGTGAAAACTCATATGAAAAATGTTTTGCCCTTGAAAGGGAAGAAGTAGAGGGAGTCACAAAAATAAAACCAAGCCTGACTTGGTCACTGAAAGATTCCCTATTTTGATGAAGCATGAAATCACTGTTATCATCTACATGAGGTATCACATGCAAGCAGAAGTCTGAGCAACAGAGTCCACACAAGTGACAAGAGATATACAGACTCACCATATTGTTTCTGTCCTGATTATGAAGAAAAATTGGAAGAAAAAGAAAAATACATTTAACACCCCAGAGTCACTGAAGTAATTTAAAGTGGTAACACCAAACTTTCTACTACATCTTCCAAGCTACACTTGCACACATTTGCTGTGAAATGATACAGCTCAGAACTCCACACAGAAAAATGACTCTTTAAACTCAGTATCTAGACAAGTTGTTTAAAGTACAATTTGACCTTACATTGTTTTTCACATTTCTTCATTTCTCCTGTTTTGAACCTAATTCATCATTATTTCTCAAATATTATTGTCAAACTTCTGCACCACATTCTACATCAAACTTGAGCTAGATTTTCGTAAATTAAAGCTTATTGCTATATCAGAACAAGTACAAAGACAGGCATTTTCAATACTCTGCATTGTGCTTTTCATCCTTCCTTGCATGCACAACAGATTGTTTCACTTCCAGAATGCATAAAAACAAGCTTAGTCAATATAGTAAAGAAAGTTAAGGGAAACACCTCAGAATTTAGAGAGTTTGTCTTTTTGAACATGGCAATAAAACTAAAAGAAAAAGGAGACCAACAGACTCAAGCAATGCTTAAGCTCTCCTCTTACAATATCAGACCAAAACAGTTTTTTATGACTTCAGTCTCAATCATGACATTAGGTACAGTCTTGTGTTGCCCTTCAAGCACTGAGATACCTATATTCAAGTGAATCCCAAGGTGGTGTCCATGGCAGGGGAAATAGAACTTGATGATGTTTAAGGTCCCTTCCAACCCAGGTTAGTCTATGATTCTTCAAGAAGGTTCCATAGCTAAATTATCATTGGTGTAAAGTATATAATATTGAATGCAAAGAATATTCCATTTCTTTTAAATATACCTCAAAAACTGGTTTTGCCACATTTCAAGGAATTTTCTCCTCTATAATCATCTTACAAGAAATGCATATAAGCTGTACGGCAGTTTGATACAGATGGCAAAATGCCTAATACATATTCTGAAGGAATTCATTTGCCTGATTTACATTCTCCCTGGATCCTATTTCTAACCCAAGAATAGTAAGCACTAGAGAGTTTGCTAAAAGGAAGGAGAACTCTCAAATCAAAACAATTCTTTACTATTTCAGTGTGTGTTCTGACACTCAACAGTGACTTAGTCAAGTTACTCTAACAAAGACTTTCAAATACTTTTACCTCTTTTTGAGCTATGCCCATTCGATCTCTCCAGTGCATCAAGACTAGATCCACCTTCTCTTTGGCAAATTTTTCAACTTCTTTTGCAGCTTTTCCAGCCAGTCTCTGCCACTCTGGCACTTTATTGAACTTGCCATACTGATCCTGCAGAATAAAACCAATCATTTAGTTGTGGGTTATGTTTGCTGCAGGTCAATGCAGCAATCAAGTGTTTCTCTTACAAAAGTCACTAAGACAATACATCTATATAATGGAATAGGAAAGACAACTACAATTACTTACAGTTGCAATTTTTAAGTTATCTCTAACATGCATTCTGTCAGCATCTTTTTCAGGAACAGGATCAGCACTGTCAAGGTATGCCAGCAAACCTGGTGGCTAAAAACATTTAAAACCAGTGTAAACACACACAGGGCTAATTAACAGAAACCAACACTTTAGGTAATAACACAATTTCTTTAAATCAGGGTTTTCAATTTATATTCTACTCTAAAGTAGGTATATAAAGCTTCAGCTTTTTTTTTTTTGCTGTGAGTAGTAAAATGCCACCATCCTCAACAGAATTGCTTAACAGAGACATATTATTGGCTTCAGTACAGCAGAACTCTTGGCTATACGTCATTTCTTAAAGCAGTACTTAATGCACCTAAAGAATGCAGGAAGAAAAGAGTTGATCCCAGGGCAATACTGAGAGAATAACACTAGAATCCATCCACATCCTCTGATATGGACTAAATGTTACATGCAACATTAGAGATGAGACAGTCTTTTTTGACGAAGCTTTCCATAAGATAGTGTTCAAGATCAGGACAGTTTGCTCTGCCAAAAATGAAGGAACTGCTATTTTGAAATTAAAAGCTAGTAATTTAACAGATAGGATAATTTCTTACAACACTACTTATTGAACTAACTTCACTGAAGTAACTTAGGCAAGAAGCATTCAGGAAGCTGTAAGGGTGAAAGAACATATGAACGATCAGCATATGAACTAACAACATACAGATTTAACCAAGTTACAAGCAAACAAAGTTGGACAAGCAAGGCATGAAAGCATGGACAGAAACTCCTGATACCTTAATTTCTTATTGGCACAAGAAAGCATTAGAGACATGCTTACAATGTGTCCCCCCTTTAATCAAGAAAAATAAGTCAAGACTCCTTATTTTTAAGTTTTGTGTCAAAGTATCTTAAAAAGTGTCAGGAAAGTAACTAAATTTTTAGATTATGAGATGCTTTGAACCTCATCAATATCCTTTAATTAGCAGATGCCAGACTGCTGATCTCCCAGGCAAGACCTTCCCCTTGAAGGAAAAAGGGAATATGTTTACTATATAGACTGTCCCAACTTTGATACTGCAAGCTTTCATATTTTATTTTTTTGCTACTCCATATTTTGTTTTTACTTACCAAAATACGTTTCAACAAATTCATAGCAGTTTTGTTCTCGGCTGTCCAGAGGCCAACCAAATGTCTACTTAACTGCCTGAAAAAGCCATTGAAATTAACAAACTGCAAGTTAGTACTTTAAAGAGATTTTTAAACCACTAAACTGTCACCCTTACCATGCTGATGAAATGAAGATGAGCAAGAGCTTCGCACTCTTTAGTGAGCACAAAGCATTACATTGTTCAAGGATATGCTTAGCATGCTTTAAAGTGTTGCCTCTAAGAAGTTCCAGTGAAGTTAGTGGAGCAGCAGCAGCACATGCTTTTTGATCTAGACCTCAAAGAACACTTGAGCAATAGAGCAGAAACATCTAATAACCAAGTGTAAGTCTATCCAGCCAACCTTAACTTATAGCTGAAGTTAAGAGGCTAGAAGTCATCAAGAACTACTACATGCTCTACTTGAAGTTCTTAATACCAGTTATTGACTAGAAAATCCTTTCTGGGAACCTGCCTTCTATGCCAACTGATTCTTTCTGCCAACATTTGTCACTAGGATTCCACTGCACTGAACTGAAGCATTGCTACAAGCACATTATAAGTAGTAGCACCAAACAGAACTAGCATGACAGATGGTTTCATACCCGCTCTCTCCTGGATGACACACAGTGGCAACAAGCTCCACTTGTCCCTACATTCCTTAGCAACTCTAAGCACTTCAGCAATTCACAGCTAAAGCTTCCATAATCTTGTATTTGGGTGGAATTAATTGAATCATCACTCATCCTCCACAGCATACTCTCAGAGATCACAAGTTCTACTGACTGTTGTTTCAGGGAATAACTTCTGTGAGGAAACTTCTCTCTCAGATAGGATGGGTGATCCTAACTGCATGCAAGATGCCTAAGATGTGCACACCCATTTTTAACAGTTGTACAGTACAAGTTGAAACTTTTTACAAGTTCCAAACATTCTACTTGCCTTTTCTTTCCATGAATTAAAAGAAATAAAAATCAAAACTTGAGCCATTAACAAGTAACCAACACAAACCCACGTTAACAAAAAAATAATCAAGGGTTTATTAAATTGCTGCAGTTTCAGCTGAAGCTTGTCCTACTAAAACATACCAGCTGCTAAAGAAAATATTCTCCTGAAGAACTGCAACTTTTCTTCCTTAAACTCCCAATGTTTGCTAGGCCATTACTTAGAAATTTTTTTTTAAACATGATATATCAAGTGAAATGGACATACCTATTTGTAAGCATCCTCTGATCTGTGCTTATTGTAAACATAGCAGTGTGCAAGTGACGAGGTAAGGCACCTTCACTGAGGGCAAGATCTTGCATTTTGGTAGCAATCTCTTTGTCTCCTTCCTTTGGAAATAGGGCAAGATTATTACTAAGGAAAGAATCTTAGTTAAGCTGCTTTTATCTCAGTCTAAAGTTCCAAGGCCTTCTTGACCATCAATTATACCAACTAATATTCAAAAACCAGAATTTAGAGTATGATAGGTTTTAAGTGAAAGTTCTCAACAGCAACTGCTCAATGCTGTAGTAAAGCCATGGACCAGATAACTGGTAGTTGCATCCATGAGGACAGTAACTGAAGAGGGCAGGATGCCTGTCTCCCATCATACATCAGGAGGTTGTAGTAGCAGTACCATTTTCACACTGCAATTATAAATTAGGATTAAACAGAGAATGGCAGCCACACATAATTGCTTTTTGCTTGACGTTTGCTGACAGTAACCACTTAAGATTAATGGCTGCTGTTCAGTTTAGACAGCCACATGGGTAAGACTGCCACTCACTCAAGACACATTAGTTGCAATGAATAAGAAAAAGGTTTTGCAGCACTTTTACTCCTCTAAATTACGGGACTTTTAATAAACAACATAGTAACTTTCAGCTAACATTATCAGGTAGATAGAGGGAAATGTGAAGATTTGGAATACCTCTATTTCAAGTGTTCATTCACTTCCATTCCAAGAAAGTACTAGATGGATTTCAGATGCATAAGCCATTGTGATACAATGAGGCACTAACTTAAGCCCTGAATTTCAACCCAGAAAATGTCAAGAGTCAGTTAGCAAGGTCACCCTGCAACAATCATGAGCAACCCTTGAAAAGTATGGACTTGGCCCATACATTATGTGGTATGGAAACTTAAAGCCAAAGCAAGAACAGAGGCTGACATCACTAGTCTGCTCTGGGACACTACCGCTTACTAATCCCAGTCCCATTCCATCTGGCAATGCATCCCAGGAAATATGACCTTTCCTCCTTGAAGTACCCTCCAACATGCAGAAGTCTGGTGGCTCTGAGGTATGTGGCTGAGCTACGTACAACATTTACAGCCAAATCTTGACTGCAGTATGAAGACATGCAAGGCACTACCTAATGTCCCAACTCACATGCTTTCCAAACCCCCAAGTGTAAGACAAAGCAAGTTGCTATATTAAACCACTCACAATTAAGCAGGTGCTCTGTTCCTCACTTCCAATTTCCCCCTCCCCACTCCCCACTTTGAGAAGCTAATAAAACAAACTTCTCTTGGTAAGCAATTGCACTTCCAAAATAGACAATACATATTTTGCATGCTATCCCAGCTAACATTGATAAGATCTCACCTCTATTATTGCCTTCATCACCAAACCTGCTCCTTTCACAATTGCCATGGAAGGGTGCTAGAACAGAATGTTAACAAAAAAATTATCCAAGTGCAAAAATTGAAGATTAGATCATCTGTGATTCAGTTTCCTTAACTAATGTACATGGCTGTTCTACTTCCAATTCAGTTTTGTGAAAGCTAGCCTTAAGAAGAGTTCCTATCCTATATCTTTGAACAAGCATCTCTCATGCAACTCCCAGACAGAATTCCTGGCACTGAGCAGCAGTGAAAAGCTGAAATAATGCTGAGTAAAGTGGCTGACACAAGCTGACATTAATCAAAAGCAGAAGAAAATACTATTTTTACAGTAACAAGGCATTAACATTTTAGCCAAAAATGCTACAATCCTTACAGGTTTGTTACTGAAGAGGATGCTACTTTCGTTTTCTGACTCTTAACTCTCATTTACAGAGAAAGAAACAAAAAGGCAGAAAACTTGCCAATCAGGGGAAGATCTGTGCATCTGTTGAATCTATCCTAAAGTCCAAGTGGTATTTTACTGTGTTTCTGGAAACAGGTCCTAGGCAGTCTATTCTACAATGATGTGGTGTATCTTTCACTATAGAATAATCACCTCAATCTGATATCTGAAGGCAAAATAATAGGCCACTAAAACATTCACCAAGATAGAAAAGATTTAGGCACATTAACCATCTGAAGCCAAATCCAGCTTTCAGTAAAACTAGAAAAATTTCATGTTCACTGATTACCTGAAGCCTCTAATAATAGTGAAAAGTAAATCTTACCTGAAAGAGCTTAAATAGTGTTCTTCCATTAGATGCCACCATTTCCAGCAACATGTCAAACTGCTGCCCCTCAGTAGTCTCACTATATGGAGCACATAGGGCAAATGTCAGGAAGTCCAGAAGTGAACTAATTACTAGGGCACCTGTCCCATGATCCTGAAATTAGGAAGACAGGTATGTAACTCAGATAAAGCAGTCTGAGAATATTCATGATGCTGAAGGTGCTCTTCCCTGTCATAGCATTAAAATAGTCTGTAAACAAAAACTATGGGTTTAGAATATTCCATTACTCTGAGTATGGCACTACCCTGGTAAATAATTGGTTTCTAAGGCATGTTAGAGAGTCAAAATACTTTTATCTAGTTTAATCCCACAAATTCGAGTTTACACTATTCTTTTACTTAAAAAAAACATCCAGTTTTCACATTAAACATGCAAACATTTGTTGCAGGACATTCAAAATCTGTGGTATTGACAGCCATGTCCTAACCTGTCAAGATCCAATCTTAGTTAGAACAAACTTCAGTGCCAGACAGAGCTGTATTTTCAACTGTAGGTGCAAATACATTCAAAGATACATCTCAGCATGATAAAAGCATTTTCATTAAAATTAGGAAAGGCACTTAAGCTCAAATCTGTTTCCGAAATTTGACTTACCACATGGGAATTGAATTTCTCTAGTAGATTTTCTAGAAACTTCTTTGAAGAAAGAAGGGAAGCTTTGTTCAACTGCTCCTGCCTCAAGTCATAGTCATCATGCATGGGCTATAAAAAAAACAAGTATTCACTACACAGGAACATTTCAACCCTCAGTTCTTAACAGCTGTAATCCAAAAGCCACTCTCTCTACGTACAAAAAGTTCAGTTCAGTTCAAGTTCAGCAAGAAATCACTGTAAAACAAGTCATTCCATGTCTGAACACACTGCAAGTTGAATGGCAGTCCCTATTTCTACATCTTTCAGTAACCTGAAGTTCACATATTCCAAAGTGAAAGAACCTGAAATTTAATACTTACACACATAAGAGCACACAGCATGTCAATAGAGGCATGGGTTACTCCATCATTGTTCCTTTTGAGGGCTTTCACAACCTTCACTCCTAATCGTTCTCGAAATCTTTTGAAAGAGAAGCAAAACCACTAAGATAAGAGAAGAAACTAAAATCTTAAAATTAAGATGAAATCTAATCAGTGGCCAAGAAGGGTCTGCTCCTATTGCATTTAGCAAGCCAGTACCTTGATATTTTCATAAATTTGAGATTCCTGGTAGGAAAATACTGACTTTACTGTTAACATGCCAAGCACATTCATCAAAATAAAGATGTATCTGTGTAGTTACAGGATACTATTTATAGAGAAACTGAAATTTATAAAGGTCTCAGACAAAGTGCTTTTGTTACTCTTCCTGCAATTCTCTATATTATAGTTCCTCTATATTTCCTAGTCAGAAACATTTTAAAGAATCTTTCATTTTCAGAACAATAGACAGTTTTTCCGCTTCCTTATGTTATTTAAGACAAACTCCAAGCACTCTGTACATACTACAGAAGTACAACCTCCTGACACCATTTTATCTTGTGTTGAACTGAAGATAGCAATGACATCAGCATACTTTGAGACTGAAGAACTGCTTACTTCAAGGACAGATGAAGGTACATGTTAAAAATTATTCCACTAGGAAAATCATTAAACTGTATTTGCCTCAAGACAGAGTATTTAGCACAGGAAGAATCAGCTTCCCTTGCAAATGATTACCTGGGATTCTCAATTTGCACAAAAGCCTGGTGGCAGCCTCATACTACTGAAAACCATAATGTACAGAGTCTTACAGTCCTCTTCAGAAGGAATTCCATTTCTCACTTTAAAGTTACTAACAGAAATTCAAGGCCTATTTTCATCTACTACTTCCAAGCTTGAAGAGACTTTGCACTTACTTTGGAAGCTGAGTAAAGGCAAGGAAGCCTGCTTTTGAAGCTACTAGTCGTCTTACTGCTTGGAATTGGCTTTCAAGCTCTGCATTAGATGCTGCAACATCTCCCTCTTGGGAGAGCAATGCTGTTATGGCATTATTAATGAGCTTTTCCTTGTTTTCTGAGAAGAGTCCCTGGTTAAAAAATAACAATCATTACTTTCTTTCTGCATTAGCAACATCTTAAAAGGATGGGTAAAGGTTCTATTCTTACGTCTTGTGTAACTGCATGTAGGACTCCGCTGTAGGAAATGTTAGCATTGAACCTGAACACAGCATCTGCAAAGTTACCATCTGGAAAAAGACATATTAAAAGTTGAGTGTACAGTACTGACTCAATATCTGGATGGTTTAAAGAGCACTATAAACCCATGTAAGAAGCATTAGCTTACTTGGAGGAGCAGCCAAAAACTTCAGATGAAGGCTCTCTACTTCCTCATCCACAGGCATACTGAGTAATCCCCAACGCTGGCCTTTGTGTGTGGAGGTCATTTTCACACAGACATCTCTATTACCAGAGGCTCTCACTCCATCCAACAAGCTAGCCAGGAGAGAATCTCTGGATTGGGACAATGACACACAAATACAATTGATATCAGAGAAGTGGTGCCAAAGAAACAAATTATAGGAGAAACGGGGCTAAAAAAAAATCACATCATGAAAGGCAGCAATACCTGGGATCTCTTACTAATGCTACTGCCAACAGCTACACCTCTGGAAGAAACCACTAACTTTCAGTGTTCCTTTATGCACTGTAGGGAGAGAGCTGACTTACACCCAGTATAGCCAGCTGCAGCCTTTCACTAATGGGATCAGTTCTAGATTATCTGTTAATGAGTGACACATGTTGTTAGCCAATTCAGCCCTGGGCTTTCTGCAAAACCTCACTTAGCAGGATTAGACTGTATTACAACTGCAAGTGCACTCAGGGACTGTTCTGTTGCTTGTTTTAAATAGAATCAACTAAGACTGTCTCAAGCAGAGAGCTCAAAGGGTTCACAGCCTTCACATTTCCATATTACTTAGACTGTGCTTTCTTCCCTTGTTTCAGATATACTACTTAACCAAGTACAGCAAACACAGAACTATATTACTTAGGAGAAACAGGCTGTATCTAACTGTTCAAATCCTTTCACGTTCATCAGAAAACTTCTGGAGATATTTGTTTAAAGTTGGGATGAAGGTAAATGGGAGAGATTTAGTTCTTGTAACAAACCTTGATTTGTAAGTGGCAGACTGCTAGAACAGCAATGCTTTGAGTTAACCTTTCCCAAGGGTCAGAATTTATAGAAGCTGAGGAACTAGAAGTGCTACAGTAGTAACTTCCATTTGAATCTGTAATGCACAGAAGCTCCAGTTACCTTTCTGTTGAAGAGTATTTTCGAATTTGTCCTTTGATGAATTCAATGGTGAAAAGCTGGGGGTTTTCACAGTCACACACTATTGCAAATACCTGAAAATAAGGGACAAGGATCACATTCATGAAGTAGTGTTATTTAGCTACTCTACAAATTAAAGCTTGCATATACTATCAATTCCTCCCTTTTAGAGCCTTTACTTGAAGAAGTGGTAGTGAGAAAGAATGCACTTACCTCGCCTAAAGGTTTCAAAGTTGCAATGTTGTAGGTAGCTGGATCCCTCTCAACTAAGCAAGCTTCTGTAAGAGCTAGTATTCTTTTCACAGGTTCCTTGTAAAACAAGAGAGAGGCATGCTAGGAAAGAGAATACTTAGTGCTTAACAGGAACCAAGTATGTTCAGTCTGACAGTCTTACCAAGTGCCTAGGTGTTATTTTTTGAACAACAAACTCTGCTAAAGATGTTATAGATTCATCATTGCTGTACTTCCCAAAGCGAAGGTTCAAGTATTGCTCAAATTCTAGGGATTCTTTCCTTATCCGCAGAGAGATGCCTATGAAGTTGCCAGCATGGTCTATTGCACTCTTGATAATTTCATCCCTCTGCTCAGAGGCAAACAGGTGCTGCAAATTTTGTCAGGAAAAACAATTAACAGGTGAAAATTATGGCGCAGCTGAAGAAAATCACAGTGCTAGAAATAACCCTCCACTATATACCTAATGGTAGGGAATGTTCACAGCAGCTGGACTGGCCTTTGCTAAGTGCACAGTATAGACAGGTATTTATTACACAGGAGATCCACTATTAACTTTACATTTGCCTTTAAAAAGAAAATCTATAGCAGCTATTCCTAAAGGATACCCTGCTACACATTAGTGTGCCATTAAAGTTATGGTCTGCATGACCTGCCTGTCCACCCTTGGCAACTGACCCTGACAGCCTGGCAGGAGTGAGGACCCAGAGAAGCAATTGGGGCTACCGCTAGTGATCTTCAAGGTAAGGGCAGCTCTAGAGGATCAATTATACATTGCTAATTTTATGCCAAAGAAAAGCATGCTGAAATACAAACAACATGGAAACCCTCCTCTAGTTCTATTTTAGAGACTGAGGTAGCCATACCTAGGAATTAATTTATGGTTAATAATCCCTTTCAGCTGTTTGAAGTACAGTAC
This sequence comes from Ammospiza caudacuta, assembly GCF_027887145.1. Classification (NCBI taxonomy): domain Eukaryota; kingdom Metazoa; phylum Chordata; class Aves; order Passeriformes; family Passerellidae; genus Ammospiza; species Ammospiza caudacuta. The sequence goes on along the minus strand of NC_080593.1, from coordinate 44,289,607 downwards.
ACAGAAACCCTGTCATGATTTTAGAACCAATATTACACTGAAACATTTCCTAAGCAAAAAGCTGCTAAGTAATCAGATCACAGGTCTAAAGAGGCAATGGCATCACTGATCAATCTATTTCTGAATTGAATCCCTACATCAGTTAGGTAGATTAGTAACACACTATTATAAATTTAAGAAATGACAGGAAATTCCACATCCACATTACATTCATATTGACTACCTAAAAAAGTAGATATCCCACCCTTTCTAATTCTTAAACATGCAATACACACACACACAAAACTCCCCACACCAAAAAACATAACCAAACCCATACAACACCCTCTCAAATGTTTTAACTAATTTCCTTTCCTTTTAGGATCTGTCCCTAAGCCATGAGGCCTCACAACTGGGTCCCAAAGATGCACATATTTGTATGCTCCAACTATGTTGAAATTTCATTCTTAAATATGCAGCTATAAATATCCTAAGAACCATACCAAGATATTTTGATTTCATACTCACCAATCTACTAAACCCTCCATAGAGGATACAGAAGCCTCCCTGATAGCCAGTAATATCAACAAAGCCTTCAATATTTCTGTAGTCATAGGAGCACAGGACTTTATTTGTTGCAGGATCAATTTGGTCAATACCTCCAGGAGTCACTTCCAGAATCACAGGTTTCCTTGTATCACTCCAGTGATGCTTATAGCAATTATACCTCTGCAGGGAGAGCTACTTTTAGACATCTATGCACACTCTTTTACTACACAGCAGTAGTTCTCTACTTAGCTAGTAAGTTAAAAATATCACATAATTTCCCTTAATGCTGTTGTCTATATTAAGAACACTATGAAGCAAAGGAAAGTAGCTGTAGTTGACAATTGACAAGGAGGTCACAGCTTAAATAATGCACGTTGAAGCAAGAACCTAATCCCAAAAGAGCCACTCTCAAAGGAAGTAAGTTCTCTTGCTGCAGCAGGTGGTCTTCTCACAGACTTCTGAACACTGTGGTTATATGAGGAAATAGCATTTACACCAAATGCTATTATTCAGCTAATTAAATCAAGTTAAGGTAAGTTTGTCACTGTAGTGAAAATTTTTCATCTCCTGCAGTCACATTCCATTACAAATACAAACTTACTTTAGCCAGCAAAAGTTAGAGGTCTGTTCTAAACTACAATAAGACAAAGGGGATCCCCATATTCCAGCAGTGTTACTATGCTCATGACTGAAGATTTATTTTATTAAACACTTTAAATTACTTAAAGTAACTTGAAGCACTTGAAGTACTGCTGTCTTCTATGTCCAAAGGACAAATATGAAGTCCAGCTCTGTAGACTGCATTGCTTATTGCTGTATTACCACAATTCAGTGAATGCCAATCTTGTCTGTAATCTGACCTATAGAAATCCTTTTAGAAAGCATCAAATTTTCAGGATGTTATGCAGAAAATATTTAATTAGTAAGTAAAGCAAACATTGAGTAACATGAGTCAATGTTTTTCTCCTCTCCAGATAAGAACTCCCCATAGCTCAGCCCTGTATTTCAACAGTAACATTCATAGTCCATGTACAAGTATAAGGCTCCTGCCAATAAAAATGAGCTCAAATATTCCACTGGTAAAGAGGTTCCCACTGCTTTTGAACAAACTCCAAACTCCATTCTCTTCTCAAAGACTTCAGATCCAAATTCACAAAAGCTATTTTAGGTAGCACATATAGCACAAGCATAAAATACATGAACAAAGCAGAAATCTGAGTCTTTAGATCATTTCCTTAAGTGGCACATGATGCAGGTAAGCCAGACACTCACCCGTCCTGTGATTTTTCCTTCTGAGAAGTCTGTCCTGAATCTCTGTTTTAAAAAAAGTTAACAGTGAATGAATGCAAATATGACAACCTATCAATCTAGAAAGTCTACATTTAAGCTGACTCTGTTTTATGAGACTTGTATTAAGCCTCCTCAGAAGGCTCACCATTCCATTGCAATTAATATATTCAATATTTGTACCTTTACTCACTCTTCACAAATCATGCAGTACTTGCTCCAACTGACACTAGATCAAAATCATTAACATAACAGTTCAAAAAACTTGCCTTCCTACTTTGTATGCAGGGCAAGAAAGCATAATACACTAGCACAAATGGTAACTGAGTACTTACTGCCTGCTTGAAGAAAATAAAAATAAAAATTTTACCAGTGCTTCTGTAAGGAGTTCTGTTCTGTGCTCTGTGGAAAACTTAAGTGTCTCAGATTTTTTTCCACTCCCTTTGCGAAAAGTGAGATTAAATTCTGTTCCTTGTCCTTTTCCAACAGGAGAAATACCACAGATATCTCCATAAGGCCACTAGACAATGGAAAGTAATTAGGTTATACTGTTAGTAATTTTAAAGCTACATCTCCCCCTTTCAAAACGCCTTAGAACCTATAATAACCAAGCTGTAACAATGTGACAGCTAGCACACTACGTGACAGTATAAGCTTGAGCTTCCTCTTGGATAATATGCAAAGTAACTAAGTGTCCTGACTCCCTTCAGGGACACAGCTCAGCAGTGATCAAACTTACCCTGGTTCCTTCAGAACAGCACAGCCAAAAGCAAACTACTACTTGCTGGCCAAGGAAGAGAAATTGCCTAAAAGTACAAAACCCTACTGGGTATTTGTAGAGTTAGCAAAGGCCACAGACCTTCTGTTATGTGTACTTTTGTACACAGCTGCCACACCTTCTGGCTTTTCTGAGATCTTGTCAGACTAGATGGTTTCTTAAGCCTGAATGCCACTATTCACTCTGGATAATGGACATATGTCAAACATCAGCTTCAAAAATGACAGCTACCTGATTTGTAACTTCCAGTGTGTTGGGGTTGTATGTGGTGACGGCATGGGTTCCAACTGAAAAGACTCGTTTATACCTAGAATACAAAATAATGTTAAGTTTCTCCAGAAGTCACAGGAAAACCCATGCTGAACTGCAAAAATGATGTTAAGATCATTAAGGTTTTTGTTAGGAAATGGATATGGAATTTTCTTTGTTGGAACTTGCAGTTTACCCTTATAACATGTTAAGCTCTTCAGTTCTATATATCCATAAAGGGGATGTACAAGTTAAATACTACTAAACAGATTTACTTATGCATACCTTTTCCTAAGTTACTGGCTAAGGCAGGATCAAAGACTCATGGACTTGCACTGAAAGGTACTACTAGACCAAAATAAATTTTAAGAAGGCTAAACAGGTAGGGAAAAAAAAAAAACAGCCATTCCTGCAATAGTCTAAAGCATCCATCTGAAGCTGTCTCAGCCAACAGTTTTAACACAAAATCCAACTTACACAGCTGTTCACAATACTGTACCAAGTCAAAGTACTACTATGGCCAAGCCTAATTTTCTCCATCTTGAGGGAAACCAAAGCTACCAAACTCTAGAAAGACTTATATCACCAAAGCTACAGTCATTGTACATTGATATCACAGATATGTTAACTGTCACAGGGCTTAAAGAATAGCAAGGTAGTTGTTTGTGTTTCAAGTGTATCAGACACAAGCAGCAGTGAGCTAAAGCTACAGAATTTTGATGCATCAAGTGCAAAATCAAAGCCTTACCATGGCTTCATTTCCTAGATAATTTCCAAAATGTACCCTGAACAAACAAAGACTCTTTACATATTTCTGAATCTGAAAGTTTTGAAACATAACTAAGCAGAGTTTGAAACAGCAGGTTATTAATAATAGCTTATTACTTGCACAAGCCATGTTCTAGGGTGCTTCCATCTGGAAGCCATCCGGCCCAACAAGAAAAGCCAATGCTGAAGCAGAGCCAGTACTAGTAAGTATTCTCTGACAAAACCAATAGCATCTGAACATGGATGCCTTTCTTGAACTTGAACCAAATAAAAATACTTTGGCTAGCTGTCCACATTAAAACTGATTCAGTGTAGGAATTTAAGTTTCAGTTCTGGGTAAACCGTGGGTTTGCTTAGAAAAGATATTAGCAACCAGATGCTTAATTAATCTGAATCTGTGCCATGTTAGACTGCATCAAGAACCAGCAGATCACTCCTTCCATCCTTCTCTGCATTCTTGTGCTGCAGTCCTTTCTCCTCTCTCACTTGACAGGTCTGCAGCACAAACCATCATTTCTGTATAAAGTCAAACTTTGCATGGGCATCAAATATATTCAGAGCAGCTCTCACATATCCCTTATAACAGGAAGGTCAAGAGCATCCATCTGACAGTCAGGCAATCTCACAAACTTAATACCCTTCCAATTTCCATTATTATTAAAACAGTGCAAGTTGAAGCTTTACTGGCCCAGAGTTTACTTTAGGAATTAAAACAAGTGCTTATTTTCTTCAAAGCTTAGGAACATCTGTATTGAACTGATTGGCCCCCTTAAGGATGTTTAACATATTTGCAAAACCTATCTGTGTTTTTCTACATAGTTGAAATTTCCTTATTTAAGATGCAAGTCAAGGAAGTAATGAAGTAATGAAGCAGAATGTTTGAAGCTACTCTAGCTGCTAATAATTCCACTATATTCAGCCTCTCAAGGAACGCTCCAGTCCTTAGTGCATAAGAAGAAACACACTGTTCCCTCTCCTCTTGTTGCACAATTTATATAGGTTTTTCTGTCTTTTATATGACCTATAAAGAAAACTCATTTAAGTTCTTTAGAACAGCATACCACAAGTAATAAAGCTCTTTATTACTTGCTCAAGGTTTTGTTTACTTACTGAGCCGACTATGAGCTGCACAGTGCTTTGTGGCAGAGTAAGGACTTGCAACCACTACACGTAACTGAAGATCAGCTTCCAAACATCATAGCCCCTTCCTTTTCTCCCCTTATGCTCAAGCCTACATTTCAAGATCTGGAAAGCATTTGTTATCCAGCATTCTTAATATGTGCTGGGATAAGGAACACAACACAGAACAGCAGTTTTGCTGAGTTGCCACTTCCCTTGTTTCCTCTCCCTAGGTAAATTCAGAAGAACCAAATCTTGTTTCATGAACAGAGGAGATTCAGAAGTCAGCTCTTACATGTGGCCTACTCTTGTTCATAACTTCACCTATAAATATTTAAGAAAGGTATTCATACAAGAAAGGACCTGAAGAGTTTACTATTAATTATCTCTCAAACTACTCTGCAGTACCGTCTAATCCCAGGCTGTTTTGAGAAGAGTTGAAGCAAATGTCCTCTGACTCAAGAAAAGGCAATGGCCTGTTCACTAGTTATTTCAAAGCACTGGAGAAATCTTTTTAATCACAATGAACCTGGCAGATCAATTTCATACCACCACACCCAACAAAAAAAATAAAAAAAACTTCGTTAATTTTACAGATCTACAGAACACTGGAGCATCATCATGTGCACTACTGGAAAATACTTTATGGACACACAGAGCCCATATTCAAAATGACTAATTCTATGAGTAGTCAAAATGATTCAGGCTCATTTAGCACCACACATTCAGTTACTGTTTTTTTTAATGTTATACATAGATTATACTGAGAATGTATAACTACAAACTGAGTGGACTAGAAAATTCAAATAGAAAATTACTAAAACCCAAATAAACTTCTGTTACAACAAACAAGGGGCAACTACTTACTAAATACTTCTTTCCCCCTCACTACAAAAGAATTAACACACCACTGAATTTTTAAACTAAATCTGTTCTAGACTTTAGACTTAGCCTGAAGTTCTTTAAGAATTCTATAAATGTACCAGAACATTACCATCAAGGTTCAAGATCATAACTTCAAGAGCTTGCTTCAGGCTCTTTAATGAGAGGAATTCTCCTTTCCTTCTCAGTACTCCCAGTCTTTGATAGAATGAATGGGTCAGACAAAAAAAATCAACCAGTTTCAATTTACTGATCAAACAACAGATTTGGACAATACCTCTTCATAAAACCATTAGAATCAAGCAGTACTCCTGTTCTCAAGGTGCAGATAACCCACTCTCTTTGTTATGTTGATTTTTGGATAGCAAGGAAAAACTCATTCTACAGAGATACTATGCATCTGAAAAGGGACAGTGGGTGAACATACCAAATCAAGTTCTGTAACAGCTGACTTCGGACACAGCATAACAGATATCAGTTATGATAACTTAGTGGATAATTTTATTAGACATTCCCAAGCTTTTGCAGACAGAAGCATCACCAAAAATTTATTTTTAGATCCAAGACCCCCATTAAAATCAGGTTAATTTCTATTGGCAGAATTCTTCAAATTATCCCAGTTAATAGTTTAACAGATAATATGTTACACAACTTAAGTGTATATGTACACTAGTAATCCTCATGAATTAAAGTACATAAAACACTACTCCTCCATAAAACTATTCTGAGAAGAAACATTTCCATCTTAAATTTAGTGGTTTATATAGTTAGCTCAGAGGCTCAGAACCTGACGAGGTCGGGTGGTCCATTTCAGAGCTACACTGCAGTGTGGGAACATAAGCAGAGGAAAGCTAAACTACAATGTTACAAATCCAAACTGATTCTAGTAAAGATACATTTAGTTCAGACACTGAGCAGCAGGAGCCTTTAGTTCAATTTTCATTCATCATTTGGATGAAGTTAAAACTATGCACTTAAATCCAGTAACAGAGGAAAAATGTCACACAAAACTTTAAAAACAAAAAGCCAAAATTAACAAACTTCAAATCACTTACTTTCCCCTCCATGAATGTTTTGTTGTGTAGAAACAAGCAAGATCTCTGTTTTCTCTAATTATATTCATTCTGTGCCAAGACCTGAAAACAAAGGAGACATCCTGTTAGCACTCAGGATTCTTATTTAAAACCAAAGTTCACCAATCATTGATATGCTTTTACAAAAAGACTTTGTTTTTAAACTTGTCTATCAAACAATACCTGGACCAAGTTGCACAAGAATTATTAGTTTCTCCACTGCATTTGTTACACTAGCTATTCCTTAACAGTAACAGGTTCCAGTAAGTTATGTCATATTTTCCATATTACAATCACTCAAATTTGAATGTGCAAAAGTGAAGTGAAAGTAAAGTACATTTTATGTCATCTCCAAAATGCTTTACTCTCAAAAATTGTATTATATAAAATTATTTAAGTAACCTCTACCTGTAACTCTAGCTAAACCAAAGTTCTACTGCAATTCTGAAATAAACAGTAAGGAGATACCAGATACATAGAACCGTTTGTTTCCCAGTCTGAATCAGAACTTGAGGTTGAGAAACTTACTAGCTAAGCATTATGACTGAAGAACTGACTAAGTACCATTCCTATGCTGTAAAAGTTTAAGCAATCTCACCACTAACATCATGACATGCTTATTTCACACAGAGGGAATATCTATTCCCTAAACACACACACAGAGGAATTTAGTTAAACTTCCCCATAATTGCTTAAGTAGATCATTGCTCTAGGAGTTGCTAAGTTCTAAGGAATGCTTCTAAACACTACTATTTTCAATGCCTGAAACAAATGCATGTTGAGTAGTTAGGAAATTAATCTCCCTCTTATTTCACTATGCTGTTATTGCATATACAAGGAACTTAAGCAGACATTCCCTGATTAAGTACAAAAGTGAAGTTGTCACTCTCCATTTACTGCTACAGCATTAGCTATATTTTCAAATGTGTTAAATCAGGATTCCCTGTAACTGATTGAAGACTGGTATTACCCTCAGATTCACACCAATAACACAGTGGCATCCCCAAAATACCACACACTAACACTGGTCTGCAAGAACACAGCTTGCCTGAAGCAACTCTCAAACAACCCAATCCCAGTCAGTGCCCCACTCAAAGTTAAGTAACATCCCATTATCTTTTACATTCATCTAACTCTGCTTGACTGGGCAAAGGAAGATTTCTTATTTTGAGATGGACAACCTGCAACATTAGCTCATTGCTAATTTCTACCCTCTACGACTTCAGGTTATTTTCTTTCTGAGCAAAGGCTATAGCAGTTATGGAGTCATGAGCATGAAGAATGGATAACCTGCTCAAAATGAACTCTAGAATTCCTTCCCTCAGGTGAAGAGCCAGCACAATCAGCACTAGCTACTGAAGGAAACTTGAAGTACTGCCTCTGGGAGGAGAGAAGAGCAGTATTTATGTCTTTCAATGACTCAGTGTTCGAGTCAAATTTTTAGAGTTAATATTCCAATGACTCGTAGCAAGTTAAATTCTCTAAAGCCAGTTTTTGGAAACAAAGGGCAGGATATTCAACAGCATCGGACAGGGAATTGTCCAGAGGGTTGTACTCAAGCAGCTGCAGTCAATGGCTCAGTGTTAAAGTGGAGATAGTGACAAGTGGCATTCCTCAGGGGTCGAGACTGAAACTGGCACTGCGTTAACATCTTTGTCAGGGATATGGACAGTGGACTTTGCAAGTTTGCTGATGACACCAAGTAGTGTGTTGCAATCAACAGGTATGAGGGAAGGGATGACATTAAAGGGACTCTGACAGGTGGGAGAGGTGGGTCTGTGTCTCACAAAGTTCAACAAGGACACATGCAACACCCTGCAGCTGGGCTGGGCCATCCCAAGCACAAATACAAGCTCCGTGGAGAATGGCTTGAAAGCAGTTCTTGAAAGTGACTTGAAAGTGTTGGTTGATGAGAAATTTGACACAACCCAGCAATGTGTGCTCACAGCCCAGAAGCACCTTCTGAGATGCATCAAATGAAAACTGGCCAGCAGGCTGTGTGAGATGACTCTTCTGCTCTGTTCCACTCTTGTGAGACCCCCCCTGCAGTACTGTGTCCAGCTCTGCGGCTCCCAACATAAGAAGGACCTGGCCCACACCTTTTGCAGTGAATCTAGAGGAGAGCCACAAAGATGGCCAGGGAGGGAGCTGGAGCACCTCTTCTATGGAAACAGGCTAAGACCTGGGTTGTGCAGCCTGGAGAAAAAGCAGCTCCAAGGAGAACTTAGAGCAGCCTTTCAATACCTAATGGGACATACACGAAAGCCAGAGAGGGGCTTTGGGCACGTTGTGACAGGACAGAGCAACAGCTTTAACCCTTTAAACTGAAAGGCAGGAGGCTTAGGTTAGATGTTAGAATTAAATTCTTTATTGTGAGGACCAGAATAGGCCCAGAGAAGTTGTGGATACTCCATTCCACCAGCCCTGGAAGTGCTCCAGGCTAGGCTGGACGGGGCTTTGAGCTGTTTGGTCAAGTGAAAAGTGTTCCTGCCCATGGCAGCAAGGTTGGAACTAGATCATCTTTAAGATCCTTTCCAACCCAAAGCATTCTATGATTACTCCTGAAGTTCCCATTTTGCTTGGGTTAAGAACTGTTATTATTATTACCATGGATAAGAATCAAAACAGTACACTCTATCCAAACTACACAGACCTTACTGTACAGTAGCATACTTTAGATCTGGTAATTTTGTTTCAAAGTTATCTTTCAGAACAACATGCCACATACTCAATCTTCACGCCCCTCTTTCAAAGCCATTTTCTTGACATTGACTAAAGTATTAGTAAAAATAAAATAAGAGGCTTATAACAAGACTAGCTTTACTAAGTACAGGATTAAAAGATCTATTTATCTGTAATTCCAGTTTCACCAATACCAGACTCCTCTGACCAGCTCTATTAGGTCTCCCAGACCTGAACACCACTTGCTCTAGAGTATTTAAAGCAAGATGTTCTCAAGGTTGCAAATATCTACTCCCAATAATACAGAACTAAGAAACATTCATTTATGAGCTACCAGCAGCTTCCAGAAATTTTAACAACAGCATCTAACTAGGATCAGGATACTGATGCATGAAGTATCATACCTGAAGTGCAATAACAAATTCACCAGGCTGCTTTTTTTTTTTTAGCTGAAAATCACTAAAATCATTTAACTTTCATGCTTTATTCACTGTGCTTCTGGACAGTGATTGCAACCATCCCTCCCACTGAGAAGACCACCACAGGGGCAATATATGCTCAAGTCCAGCAACAATTAATTCTTGTACACATTTTCCAGCAGTTTAACAGACAAAAAAGGCTAACAATAGCCTAGTGTTCTGAGCTGCTGTGGTAAAGCCCAGCAATTATTTACTGGTTGTCTTTGATTTCACAGTAAGAACAAGATTAAAAAAAAAAAAAAAGTTCATATCAAAGGCAACAGTATTTTCAAAGAAACCAAGAAATTCCTCTTCCTTCACTCATTCCAGCAGAACCAGTGTGGCACCTCTCTTGTACTCTCCACAGTGTCATTCACTGTAATTTTAGCACCTAAGGCAGTATAACCATTGACTTTGCAGAACACATCAGGCTTTACCATTAACCAAGTTTAGCCATATTGTCAGTGTGAGCTATAGTGGCCTGCTTAGTTATATATTAATTTCCTAAAATAAGACAACATTCTTGTTACCTTTACCTTTTCTTCCTCCATTCAATAGACCTTTAAAAAGTTGCCTGCCTTAACACAAAAATGGAGTGAAATTTGTTATCTCACTCATAAGAGCCCCCAGGACAGTAAGGCACTAACTTGAGCAATCATCTTAATGCTCTGGGGTACCTAGGAGTAGAGAAGTCACAACTTCAAAGGTTATTTTGAATACTTTGCAGCACAGCTATTGCATTTCCCATACTGATGGCTTTTAAAGGTTTGATACTAGAGAAACACCCAGTTGTTCTATTTCCATTGGAGCAGAGGCAAAAACTCCTTTGAAAGTAGCAGTTTGTAAACATGACTTTCTTGGTTGAGAGAGGGCATGCTGAATACAGACTATAGTCAAACTATCCAAGGATTCTGCAGGCAAAGTATTGTCTACAACTTGCAATTTCTTTTGGGAGCCTAACAAAAGCACTCTCCAAAATATCCCCTGGATATTTTAATCAGCTTTTTCACAGGACTGAAGTTCAACAATACTTTCCTATTTGGTTCCTGTAGTACTGTAAATAGCAGTGAAACAGCTTTAGGGGAAGAGCTGAAACCACATTTTTGAGTGCCTCATGTACCAGAAATAGCAACCCTTTAAACTAAAGGGCCTGAACTGCTTCCAGGAGTCTCCCTGCCTCAGAGTTTAAGCTACACAGAATCATAGAATAGTTTGAGTTGAAAGGGACCTTTTACACAATCTATATTCAACTTGTATGCACTTTCCACTTTCCAGGATTTCACATTCTGTAGACAAAACTACCATCTGGGAAAACAATCTATTTCAGGAAACTGAGACAAGTCAGTCTCAAACCAGCACTTGTGGAGTCAGAAGAAAAGCTGTGACCTTGCAGACATCAAAGCAAGAGGCACAGCTGTAGTTACACATAAGTTTTCTTCAATTTATTAAATAAAGTCAGAAGTTTGGACATGGGTTCAAAGTTTAGTGCAGAATTCAGATTGAGTTTTTTTCCTGATTATATTATCTCTCTATTATTACAAAGCCTCAATATCTTTTTTAAACTAAGGTTTAACAAAGTAGGATTCAGAGCCCCACACAGGATTATTATTCTTTTCTACTTCAGGGAGGAGTAAAAAAAATGCTGATAAGAAACTGAAGTTTCTTGGGCAAAAGAGGAAGAGAAACACAGATAAGAAACTGTGATTTTGTTTTAAAAATTTATTCCAGCACACTAGTAAGAACATTAGCAAGAGTTCCTGGAAAGTCTTTACTACACAGAGAGTCATAGCAAGCTCAAGTGGGACTTTTCTGAGAGACAGAAGACATAGTATGAGCATAAAAACAGAGTGAACTGGAAAGCAATGAGAGCAAAGCACTAAAAAAATCCCTAAGGTTCTGTTATTTTGTGGTTCTACACACCTGCCTGCTAGCTTAAAGGTCTGGAGCCTGATTTCCAGTCATCTACACCTCTGTAGCTTTAAAGCCATTATTTAAATAAGTGAGTTTTCCTGCACTGAAATGTTTTAGCTGCCTACATTTCAGCCTCCTCTTTCATTGCTGTGGTCACTAAGTGGCAGAGTTTTGCCTTCAGACAGATTCTTTCTAACAAGCATTAATTTTTCCTCTTCCTTGAACAGTACTCTTCTCCTAAAGTACTACAGCCTAAATAGCTGTGAAACAGATTTCATCTGCAGTGTAGGAACTCCCAGTCCTTTTTGTAAGAGGGGAAAGAGAGAAGATCTGCCAGATCCTTAGAAGAAGCTACATGCAACCTGCCTCAGTGATAGCAGCAACCCCACCTTCAGTGCCCCAGGACAGAAAGAGGCTGAGAATTCCAGCTTTACTGCAACCATAAATGACAGTGACAACATTAGAGCCCATCCTCCAGGTGACCCATTCCCTCACTGAGGATCAGTGCTAAGGATAAGAAAAAGTGTGGAAGATTCTGGTTTTCTTTTAAATTTATATTAGCATTCTGCTCTACCAGTGAACCAATCTGATTCACCAGCTAGACAGGTGAGTATCAGAACAAAAGCATATACTCACTAAGGGAAGGAAGAAAAAAAATATTCCTTTCAGTCATAGGTTAGCAATCCTGTCATATTTCTTCAGAATAATGTTCTGTTTTATTAGTGAGGCAAGAGAGTTGTTAATTTTTTTGACACAAGAATAGTGTTTTGGAAGCAAATCAGGAAGCTAAGGAGTTGAAGGTTAACACTTCAAGACATGGTTGAATGCCAGCAGAAGAATTATTAAGTCAGTAAGTTTCACTTACTGAGCTTCAAACAAGTTAAAAGCAAAGTCACCTCCACAGTACAAAAAACAGATCTGGCTTTAAAGACCAAGCCTCAGCATATCACTTAAAATCTGGAAATACAAAGTGATTCAGTCCTTCAGGAAAGTATGTGTTTGGAAACTATGAAAAATGCCACATGACACCCAGAGAAGCAACAAATACATACAAAATAAATCTTTCAAAAAATGTGTTCCAACAAGGCTAAAATACACAGGGACAGAAATGCAACTTTGTCTCCAAACACTCAGGTATTTGCTGCAAGTGGAAAAAACTGTCAGAAATAATAGAAAGGTGCCAGTAACTTCTAGTTAAGTGTTCTGGCACTTGGCTGCCTATAGCAGGCAGGAATTAGACCAAGCTGCACATTCATGAATTGAAGCAGGCTGGAACCAAGCATAATTTTCACATCTGTAATACCAGTCCTGTTATTTTGATTTTATTCATCAGACTGTTTGTAAACCACCTTCCTAACTCAATCCTAAAATGAAACTCAAAGTCACTAGCAGTCCCTTCAACAGCCTCCTCCTTTCCAACAGATCTCACTACAGGCAAGTAGCCTATGCAGACAAATCTAATAATCAACAAAAAAAGTCTTCAGCTTCAGAGAACTTAAATTCTAAAACCAGGAATATTTTCTGAAGTGCAGTATTATCTAACCAGTGCTAAGTAGCATGAAACAAAGCAGCTATCTACTGAATTTCATCTACTCCAACCATCACAAGTCTTATTCGTGAAAGAGCACAGGAGAAAAAGAGAAAACAAATTTCAGATCACATTAACTTCAAAAGCAGCCACACTGCAGAGATTGAGTGCATTCACAGGAAGTCTCTGAATAAACTTCTATGTCTGTGTTTTCCCCCAAGCAGAATGCTCAAGCACTCCCTCAGCTTGAGAGCACCAAGCTGAAAAGAGAAAAAAGACCTCTCTCTCCCAAACTGAAGTGCAAAGATAACATTTTAATGGCCCACAACTCAGCCCTCAGTAGAAGCACCGTGATGAAGGCACAGGCTTCACTCCACAGGAAAATCTATCCCAAAGACTGCTGGCAGCTCATCGCAGACAGAAAACCATCCAATATGACTGCTTGTTTTGACTTTCAGAAAACAAAAAGCAAGATAAAAGCATGCATGGAAGGAAATCAAATGCTCTTGGAAAAATAAGAGCATTAAGGGTAGATTTTCTGAAAAGTGCATCTAGTTCTGCTCATGCTCTTCAGGCACACTGCTAGCACTCAAAAAAGAAATAAAATCTCATCTCTGTGAGAGCATATCTCTGCCACATCTCTCCCACCCTTCATAAATTATTTCCCAAAGCATCTCCTGATGTGTATTTTGATCTGAAGGCAGGAGGAGGAAAATACCGTGTCTTTTCTTAATGGACACGTCAATGCTCTTCTAAGAAAAAAGACAAATTCTGCCCGGAGGCTACAGAAGCCGCATCAGGTGCGGAGCACGCCGAGCAAAGCGCCGGGCGGGCAGAGGCTGGAGAGCAACCCAGCCCTCTCCTGTGCCCGGATACAGGAAGCGAAGGCAGGGCTGGGGCGGCTGCTGACAGGTACCGCGCTGGGGCCGGGGGACGCCGGCTCACAGCCCCAGGCCCCCACGGCTGGGGCGGGAGCGGGGCTGTGCCGGCGGCAGCATCAGCCCCCGGGCGGCAGAGCCAGCGCTGCCCCAGCCCCGACCCCGCGCCCCGCACGGCGCCGCGGGCCGGGCGCGCCCCCTGCCCGCCCGCCCGCCCGGCCCCGAGCAGAGCCCGGGACCGTGGAAGGAGGCGGGGGCTGCTGCCACCGCCCCCTCGCCTCCCCCGCCGCTGGGATTTACCTGGCCGGGGAGCCCGCGCTGCCCGGACCTGCCCCCACCAGCAATGCGCTTTCCCGGCGATAAGGGCGAAGGGGCACGGAGCGGAGCTCTCACCCCTCACCCTCCGGCCGGCCGGGCGGGCGGCAGCCGCTACACCGCTCCCGCTGCCTCAGAGCCTGGCGCTGGAGGCCGCCATCTTAGCTCGGGCAGCGAGACCGCCCCCTCGGCGCAGTCGCCGTGCGGCCCGGGGCCGTCATGGGACGCGGTCACCTGATGTGCTCCGCGCTGCCTCCCCCTTCCCGCCGCACTCCCTCCCTCCTTCCTTCCTTCCTACCCTCGCCCCTTGCCCTGCCCTGCCTGATTCTGCCGGGAACCGGCATGGCTCCGTGCGCAGGCGCCGCGCCGCCGGGGTGCAAAGTGCCCGTCGTGCTCCCCTTGCGCGTCGCCTCAGGGGTGCCAGTGACCGGTGCGCTCCTGCCCGAGCGTCCCCGGGCCGTGGAAGGCGCGTGGAACAGTTAAAAAGCCGGAGCACGCTGTTTAATTGTGCACAGTGCTTACGTGATTGTAAAAGCCATGTTAAAATGCCACATGAAGGCTGCGGAGACTGAATCACTGATTTATGTGGTTGGCTAACCACCCTCCAGATTTCTTACGGGACTCGTAAGCTCCCCGTCAACTTCCCCATATTCTGCACCAGATCAAGGGTTCCCAAAAATGTAAACTACGGACGGCAGCATTGTAACACGAGCTCCTTAAAATCCCTACTGATTGGCATAAATATTTTGAATATTTTAAAATATTATTTGGATTAGAATACTATGGCCTTTCCCTTAAAACAGTGTCATAAATGTCTTGCAGATGAAGAGAGAAAAGAGGAAAAAACTGTAAGTGGAACTAACTATTTTGGTGAAAAATACTGAAACAACAGGTGTTAATTTTTTTTTTAATATCCTTTAATATCCTTTTCACCGTCATATCTACTCTTAAGAAGCAGCATGTAGCTGAGTCAGGGCAGGTTCATTCAGGATGGATATCAGGAGAAATATTTTCACCTAGAGGGTGTTGGACACTGGAATAGACTCCCCTGGGAAGTGGGCACAGCACCGGCCTGGCAGAGTTCAAGAAGCTTTCGGACAATGTTCCTGAGCACAAGGTGTGACTCTCAGCGTGTCCTGTGCTGGGCTAGGAGTTGGAGTTGATGATCCTTGTGGTTCCCTTCCAACTCAGGATATTCTGTGATAAACTGTCTTGTATTTTGGTTAAGATATTTAAATACTAGTCAGACATTCTTCTGTAAAATCTAGTCCTCCGAATCTGGGGCACTGTGATAAAATAGCACTGATGGGAAAATAACATATTACTTCAGGGAAGCTGATAAATTGCTTTTGGTTACAGAACTTCAAGGGAGGAAAAAAAAAGATTTAATGTTTTATTAACGTACTAGGAATTGCAGGAATCTAATTTCAGAGGGAGGTCATATGATTTGGAAGAGTTTCTCTGAGTGCATAGATGAGTTTTTGGAGTGGATTCTTGTTTTGTTGATTAGTTGGCTCAGAGGGTTTTTTTGATTCAGGGGGTGTTGATTTTTTTCTCAGTACTTATTTTGCATTGTTAATATATAGGTAAGTAAAATACATCAAGTAAAGCAAGAGCTTGTTAGCTGTTTATTACTGGGGAACAAAGAATGACACTTGAATAATGAAACTGATGTAACAAAGTAGTAATCAATGTTTTCATGGATGGATTTTAATCAGAGAGCACAGATTATATTTCAGTATATTTATTCAGCTCAAACTAGTATTTTAGTAACTGTGTCTTCCTCTATTTTTGGACATGCTTTTGCCTAAGTAGTGGTATTAACTTATGATCTAATGCAAACAAATGATAAAAGAAAAGGAGGACACAGATTAAGATGAAGAAAATTTGAGAGACAGTGAAATAATAATTTTGAAATTATTCAGAGAAAAAGCAAACAAGGAAAGTGTGTTTAACAGTTCTGACAGAAAGTTATGGAAATGATATTGTACAACATGGTGCAACATCTCTCAGAAATTAAAGTAGACCAGGATTTCATTACTAACTAACTGTGAAGTATGTGTGAAGTTACCTTGTGTGCAGAAAAAAAAGTATTCTCGCTTGGTCTTTTTTTCTTGTGAGATGACACTACTGGATATTTTTAGAGATAGGATCTCATTTTTCTGTTTAACCAAGGGTTTGTGAAAATGCTGGAATACAAAAATTCTGTCTTTAACACCTCAAATTTAAAAGTTTGTTATCTTAGTTTAAAAAGAAAGTGAACAAAATCCTCACTCCATTAATGTCAATGACAGTTTTGTTATTACCTGTGTCTGACACAGGTAGTGCTTTATTTTTCCCAGTCACTTTCAAAGTCAGAAATCATATCAGAGCCATTCTCATTATCAAAATAGCATTAGTAAAACAGAAGTTTGATGCCCTCTTGAAAGCTAAAATATTAAATTGCTTCAATCCAGTTTGGAGAAGCAAACCCAAGTTCAGTTCTTCCAGATCTTTCACATGAAGTACTGCAAATGTCAATATGACCTTGTCCATTTAAATACTTCATTTGCAAAAGAGTTCAGGCCATCTCCAGTCTAGAGACCAAAGTCTCTCCTTGCCATCCAATTATTGAAATCTGGAAGGAATGAAGAGTTCTAGTCTACCACTAAATAATTAATAGTGTACTGGCTATTTCTGTGATCAGCACCTATTCTGAAAGACAGTGGTTTAGGATGGCTGAATTCTTCAAGGAGGCTACAGTACAGGTACTGTCGAGCCAATGCTAAGATTCTCTGCATAAATATTATGATTGTAAATACAACCTATAATAGTAGAGATCCTATTACCTTTAAGAAAGATATATTGTGGTTTATAGCAATAGAAAGAACAGGTTTCTACCTAGCCTGCGTGCAGCAAACAATGAACAAATTAACTTCCCTTCCTAGTACTGTCTCTAATGGTAGGGCAGAATTTTGAGTCATCTGTTTGGGCAAAGGAGAGATTTTTCCACTCTTCCTTGTCTTAGAAGAAAATAAGTTCCTGCTAGAACTGGGAATAGTTACTTCACTCTTACTTAACTTGCAGTGTTGGAGGGTGCAGGACCATCCACTCTAAGGTCAACTACTGTTTTTCTGCCATGAAGTAATGTGGATCTATTTAGTCATCTTAAAGACTGGATCTAAAAGGTACAACACAGCTTAGTATGAATTTAGGATAACTAACAGAAGATATGCTTAATAATTGTAATTTTAAATGACCAAATAACAAGAACAGTAATCCCTTGATGATTAATTATAGTACTTGACTGAGAAGGGATAACAGAAAGATTTTGAAAGGGGGGGAGTAAATGTCAAAGTCCCACATAAATCTAATTAAGAAACATGCCTTTGGAAACCTCTGTCCTGGATCTTGTCTCTTTTACTGCAAAATTGTTGTAAATGGCAAAATGCAGGTTACACTGAGGGCCTTCTGGAAATCAGACCCACATTCCTGCATCAGTCTTTGTTCTATTCCTTGTTATCCCAAAGATTCATTAAGACTATGCTGACAATCTGCCAGCTGTTCAAAGCTCACATCAAATTTTTATGTATCTTGACATATTTTGTCTAAAAATAAGTGCAGATAATAACGATAATTTGTCTTCTCTGTGACATTTATTAACAGGTAACTTTTGGATGCTCCCCAATAATAATTCTATATTTCCTGATGGACTTGTTAAATGACGACTTGTTTGTTATCATAGCTAATTGTGATAAATTTTGGTAAATAATTAATAAGTATCTTCAATACAGCGATGCATGCCAATCTGTATTCATATTCATAGCATTCCTCCAATAACTCTTCTTCTGTTTGGATAATCCTTTCATTTTGGCATCAGCCTATGTGCAGTAAACCCTCACATATTAACTTTTGAGCTCTTGATCCATCTATACCTTTGTATAACCTGGTCTTTTTGGTGTATCTTTTGAAGATACACCAAAATCTACAAATTGTCTTTATCTTTTAACTCTTTTGACTCTTTCACCTTCCAATAGGTAAGTTCCAATATTAGTTGCAATCCAGTCTTAGTAGTTTATGTGGTACATCTGGTGTAAGAAAAGTGAATATATCAGATTTGTTTAAAACCTCAGATGTCATTCATAGTACAAAGAATCTTATAATAGAACTAAATAGCAATGCACAATAATGTAACAGTTCCTAATGAAATTACACTGTTTAAAAAAAGTATGGTTGTATTTTTTCAAAGGAAAAGGTGAAGGACAAATGTATTGTTTATTGCATGCAAAACAAAATAGCAACCAATTTATAAAGTAAGTCTTTAACTACCTTCTCTTTTGACTGCATTTAGTCAGGTTGTTGAAAAACAATCTGTACACATATGTTCAGTGGAAACCTCAATAAAACGACAATGAAAATTCCCATATACTTATTTCATCTTGGGAGTACTTCACCTTAGCATTGCAAGGCTTCTTAAGGTAAACTGTTCTTTGAAATATCTGACTCCTAGGGCTCATTTTGTGATAAAAGGTACTGTGGATGTCCCAGGTGATACTTCTTCACACTGTTGACACACAGCACCTGCAGGGAAGTGCCCTGAAACACAAAGAGGTATTGCAGAAGAAGCAGAATATGAGAAAAGTGAGGACCTGTGCAAAGAAGAAATTGGAGTTCTGGAAGAGCAGAACTGGCCAGTGTAGTAGGAGTGGGTTTTGCACATGGGACTCTCATAGGATGGATAAGTATCTTGAACAACTGAGAAGGAGAGTAATCAGTCAGCTTCTGCAGGCTAGACCTGGGAACTGGGAAGATAGGAAGAGCTGTGAGGCTATGATGTTTGAAAATTTTGCTGTGAACAGGAGAAGTACTTATGTAGGGAGAAGAGGATTTTTTTCTCATGGAAACTGATACGGCCAATTCACAGAAGAGGGAAAGCAAAAGGAGAAGATATACTTAGATGTGGCCTAGCAAAAGCGCTGTTAATGATACAAATAGCTGAGAAGAAAGGCTGGGAATGTCTAGGAAGGAGACAGGGATTGATCTGAGGAAAAGAATAGGATGATAAGAAGATTCAAATGTAGAAGCAAAGAGTGGGAGGAAGGTCTTAGCAGAGCAACAGGCTGCAAAAGACAGGACAAAAGAGGCAATACCCACAACATTCTGCTAAACTAGAAACCACAGTTTTTGCAGGACAACTCAGGCTGAAAAACCTAATGCCCATTTGTATCTGAAATCCTCTCTAGTGGATCTCAACTTAGTTCTGTTGTTAGTTATTCTTAATACCAACCAGAGATCTGTGTTGCAGATCTAGATGTGGAATATGATTAAATCCCACATCATAACTATGCGGATTTTTGAAATAAACATAGAGAATTATGCATTTACATACATAAATAACTATGCAGTATTGACATTGTAAACCCAGAAGTCTTTTAGAGTTACAAAATTCCAGAAGATTAGGATTGCCTTTGCAAATAATTGCATGCTTGTGTATAATTTTTATCCATGGGAACTTTGCCTTATTCACTCCACAAGATGAAAGGACTCATTGACTCCACATGGATGCTGTGCTGTGTTCTATTCACATTGCTCAGTTTGCTGGCCCAAGATTTATTTAGTGTACACTATACGAGCTCTATTATTCAAGCTTCAGAATATTCAAGCTTACTAATTTCCATATTGGCATTTCTGTGACATTGTTCAGTACACTGAGTGCTCCAGAAACATGAATTAATTTATTTTCTCAGCATCCTTCTGCTTCTAATATTTGACTAGTTGAAAGTACATTAATGTTTCTTTTTCTGTGTATTCCTGTGTATAATTTTCAAGTATCCTAACACAACCTTTAAGCATCACATGTTTTTTAGCAAAAAACCCTTCTCCTATTAAAAAAAATAAAATTGCTATTTGATCTCTCCCTGTCTCTTTTTATAGACATGAGAACAAAACCACATGACAGTGTACCTTGCAGGCTTATTCAATGTATTGATCTGTGTGACAGTGTGACATGTCAACTTTTGCATGTCTTATGTATTTTAGTACATGCTCCTGTCTTATAAAATTCACCTACTAAAGATATTGCATTGTCAATTTCATTGTCAGTTTATTTATTGAAAGTTGATTTTTGTGGAAAGTTAAATTTAAATGCTAGTGCAGGAATGGGAATGCTATTAATTTGAGGAACTGGATATTGACAGAGTGGCTGAAATTTATATTGAGCAATTAGGGTAAGAAAAAATTAAAATAAAATAAAATAAAATAAATAGTTAAGAAAAGTTATTTTGAACACGGAACTATTTCAGGAACACAGTGAATTAGTGGGACAGTAGGAAAATTCAGTCATTGGAATTTTATCAATTTTTTGGTAAACCAATTCTACTAATTTTTTGGTGGAACCATTCAGAATCATAGGGAGGTTCCTGCAGTGCAGGTGTTTAAATTTGGTCATCCAAACCAAAAGGGCCTTTGAAAACCAAGCAAGAGGTTCCTGTTGCTCACACAATACAGTTTTCATCATCAAGAGTTATGAAGGATTCACTTATACTTGATTCATCACTGCAGCCTGTAGAGCAATAGGGGATTTGATTCTTTAGTCTGGGGTCAAATCCCAGAAGCAGGAATAAGTGAGATTATAATGCCCAACGGAAATAATTGTGGACAAAACAACAAACAAGAATTATTAATCTTGCCCACCGTGTCTCAGATGATCCTAAAAGTCTTACTATTTTCAGAGGGCAAGAATGTTCTTGAGCATATCCAGTTCATCCAAATTTGTTCATGAAGTACAAAGAAGAACAGAGGAAATTATGATCTCATAATTTACAGGCCAAGCCATTGAAATTATAGCCTTGAGAGAAAGACTGCAAATCAGAAAGAATATTTAATTTTTCCTTTTTTGTTTTTTTTTAAAGCTTCTCATAGCCCAGTAGTATGCTCTTTACCATTTAGAATGACTGCTAGCTGAGAAATGCACACTAACCATTTATGAATGATACAGCTGCAAGGTGTTATCACAAAAACAAAAGAACATTTTATTGTCTAATAACATTCCTCAACTCTAATTCATCTGTGAACAGATCACTAGTAATAGCAGCAGCAGCAATGACAAGGTTTCTGGCTGAAAGATCTAAGTTGCATCACATGTGAAAGCTGTGTTGCTTTTATAACAATTTAATCTCAAGCATTATTATGTATACCTGCTAGGGACCCCCACCCCAATGATACCTTAATGCCCTATATGCGTGATCCACACTTGGAATGTTTTTTCGTGGTAGATTTTACAAAAATGTATTTTGGTTTCATAAACACTCTAAAGTAAAAGAGAATGCAGTTATCTGATTGCTAGAAGACAAAAAATTCCATGTTAGTTCAAGCGCTGTTTTATTGAGCTGTGTTCAATTTCTCAATGCATTCAGAATTTTCATTGTGAGTTTACACCAGGCACCCCTAGCTCCAGCACCATAGCACAGAAAATGGGATGCCCAACACCTGCTGCTTCCCACATTTTGGATGCTATCCAAATCACTATCCAATCACTATCTAATCCTGCTCTCCAAAGAAACCCTTTACAACAATTTCAAAAGTTAGTCTATCTTTGTGTGTGCTGGTTTGTAGTATTCACATCTTTCTAGCCTACTTAAGCTGCTTTCTTCCCAACCCCTGTCCCTTTTTTGCTATGTAAAACCGGAAATTAACTATAGTGACTTTCCTTTCAGCTCACTTCAGTCAGAATGCCTGTAAGTCATCAGTGATGGTATTCCAGGCTATATTCCTATGTGTAGCTTTACATTTTGGTGTGACTTCCCTCAGCAAAGTGTGGCACACAATGTCACCGTGTCCCTGCATGGCAGAGCTGGCATGTCACACACTGATGGCACATGATGCATCTGATTTAATTGACATTTGAACCTGAAACTCCTGATGGAGCCAGGAAAAGCCTTGATTCTGGGAGCTGTGTGTCCTCCTCCTCCTCAATGCAGACAGATCTCAGATCTGAGAGGTCACATGCAGTTACCCTGGAGTCCTTGACTCGGAATCTCCAAATAACATTGTGGAGCTTGTGAAGAAAAATAAAGTGATTGAACCCACAGAGGTGGGTGGTATTCCCTAAAGGCTTATTCTCACCTTTATTGTTCACAGGCAAGAGGTCTCATCATTTATGTGAGAAATGTTTTAAGCTCTCTGTGCAACATCAGTGATCGCTAGTGCTGGTCTGAAGGAGGGAGGGAAATATTCCTAGGCAACGCACCCTCTCCTTGGAAGAAGGCTCAGAAGAGATGGGCACAGGTGCTTATAAAGCTCGCGTTATGAGCTATTTAGAGTCATAATCAGATTACATCCACACTAAGAGCAGAAGGAGGGTGTAGCATATTCTGCAGTAATGCTAAACTGCATTGCAAGCTGTGGACATAGAGAAGCTGATACTTTGCCTTTCCCCCGTTGTTGAATGACAGCTACAATGTAAGATTGAGTGAGTCATAAAAGAGCTGCAGTCAGCATGATTTTCGGCTCTTTCCCATTTCCTGTAATAAGCAGAAGCAGTACTTTGGAAATTTCTGTTTTCTTTTGAGTTGGTAGATATTTTTTCTTAGATTGTTACAGTTTCACCTTCATTTCCCTCATGCTGTTGCTGGTTTCGTTTTTCTCATTCCGACAAATCACTGAGTCCCTTACCAATTTCTCAGTCTTGCAGGGATACTGGTATTTTAGATTCTGGTGATGAAAAAGAATTTCACCATTAATATCCAGATCACTGGGTCATTTGGATGAATTAATGGAAACAGAAGTAGATGAATGTGAGAGAGCACAAGCAGCAAGTCAGAAAGTTAACAGCAGTAAGTTAACACCCCTTCTAGCATCCATTTCAGGCAGTATGTTATCCATATTATCTTCCCACACTTTTTGCTTTGCTTTGACACAGATCGTGACCATCAAGTGGTATATAAGGCATATGCTGTTGTTTTTAAGCATAAGCATATGGACAGTTATGTAATCTTATTTAGTGCTAGTTTGTTTTTTTGACCAAATTCCTCTGAACTTCTGCTGTCGTATTTTTAGTGTATGGTGGAGAGGCATGTAACAAAAGAAGCTCAAATATATATTCTTATTTATACATCTTAATTTGTGGAAAATACATATTATTATTGTACTTTACTAGTAACCAGTTTTGGGTTATATAAATTAATCTGCTTTTTGATAAATTACTTAACAGAGAAGTGAAATTAGCTAGTGTGCTTATTGAATTAGTTGGTCAGCAAGTAAGCACTATCCACTCAAGAGGAGGGTAGCAAATGTTTAAAAAAGCTTGAATTCTCCTGCAAAAGGAATGATGTTATACCAACCATGAAAAGGACCATGTTCACTATTATAAATCACAGTATTATTTGTTTCTGCTTCTGGTCCAAATTGCATTTTGAGAGGAGGAATATCTTCCACTATAGGAAAGTCAAGAATAAAATTCATGAATATATAAGCCAATTTCATAATTGCTCAAGCTTTTTACTGATGGCTTTCACCCACAATCTGCAAAACAAGTGGTTTCTTAGCAAAAAAGGCACTGAGCCTTTTTTTTTTTACTACTGATCATGTTCAAACTGAATATTTTTATGAAGAGGTAATTATTTTCATAGCACCAGGTGTGCTGATTAATTATTTCAGTGTGAATCTTATAATTTGAAGTGACCTGACAAATTACAACAAAATTTTCTTTGCACAAATAAGATTGCAGTCAAGTAAAGTATAGAATACACTATACAGAAATGTACTAAAACTGAATTGTTTGTTTATTGTATTTGAATAACTAACATTTTGGTAGTCATTAAGAGAAAATGAAGCATTTAATTAATTTACTTGCTGTTATTTTCTTATGTAAAAGTGACTAGCAGTTATGTCTTTGAATAAGATTTGGTTTTCTCTCTGACCAGTGCTTAGAGAGCTGGCACACCCATTTTTTTAGGAAAACTAATGTAGCTTTTGACAGAAGCACAAAGTGATGACTTGGCACATGGCAGACAAAGGACAAACTGTTCAGTTGTGGCCCTAAATTTATTTCAGTGCAACCAGTAAACAGGGACACAGCATGGATTTTGCTGATTAAAAGCAGAATTAAAAAGCCTGAAGCTGCATTTGACAGTGTTCTAATTTTTAACCAGCTCAACACATGGCATTGTGTTTCCTTTTAATTTGTGGCTTCCGGTATCCCCATGCAGAATATTACTGTTTCATTGTGGCTTTGTATATTTTCTCCCCTCTAGGAGAATTTATTCCTTCCTCTTGATTTCCTGGAGAGACTTAATACCCTCCTGCCCAAAATCTGAGATGTTTGCAGTTTACCAATCTGTTCCTTGTTTCACTGCTCCTGCCTTTGCCATCTAGCTCTTCCAGCCTTTCTTAGGTGAGTGCTCTCAGTGTCAAGGATCAGAGTCAGTGCATGTGTGCATGTGTGCATGTGTGATGTACTCATCCCACAGGTGAGGATTTCCACGAGGTGGCTTCAAGACAAGTGTTGTGCATATCTTCACATTTCCTTTGCTATTTTAATCTCTCTTGAGTGTCCCTTCTTCGTGTCTTGTCTAAATGGGCTTGAAGCAGAATTGCTCTGTACTGCAGGAGGCAACACAAAGTTAATAAATAATTTCTGATCATTAGCTTCATCTACCTCAAGAAGTACCTCACTTTTTAAAATGTGAATACTACTATTAAAAGCAATATAAATCTGTTGCAACCATAAATTTGCTTACAGTGTATCACTATTTTTTGTACTTACATTAGTACAAGGTCTTGAAGGAGAATTTGGAAGTGAGAATTTCCTTGCCATTAATTATATCTCAAATTACTACAGCCTTAGCCATTAATGGCTTGGGGGTTTAAAATTTTTATGTTGCAGATTTTCCCATAATTAAAAATATACAAAGTTTCAAACTTGCTAGGCCTTGAACATCTGTTTCTAGAACAAATGTGTCTATCGTTGGTTTCGATAGAAAGCTTGTATCTGTGTGTGGCAACAGTATTGGACTTCAGATAACAAAGTGTTGAGAAATCCCCAGCTGAAATCCCTAGTGTTAGACCAAGTGGCCAAATACAATGGGTTGGATTCAT
This sequence comes from Ammospiza caudacuta, assembly GCF_027887145.1. Taxonomy (NCBI): domain Eukaryota; kingdom Metazoa; phylum Chordata; class Aves; order Passeriformes; family Passerellidae; genus Ammospiza; species Ammospiza caudacuta. The sequence goes on along the minus strand of NC_080593.1, from coordinate 44,264,075 downwards.
CACTGCAATCAACAAGAGGTAAGAAAATGCTGGTGATCAGTGTGGAAATTTCATATAGCACAGCTAAGCCTGTAATCAACAGCAAACTGATCATAGATATTTTTCTTCTGTTCTTCCATTTAAGGTGTGTGTTATATTTTCTGGCTATAGGAATTAGCACAGATCGAGATGCACACAGGCTAACAGAGGTCAGAAAAACAATCACCTTCTGAAGTTTTGCCATTGAATATGACTGACTAGAGGTTCTTGTCTGTGAAAAAGAAGACCATGGGTTAATCCCTGAGCCAAGTGTAGTGGTGAAATTTGGTATTTTCTGAGGCAGCAAGATCTGTTCATTTTACACTAATTTACCTATCAACTTTCTGCATTTTATCTAGAAGAAAATTGTTAATCTCTTTCCTACTCCTTTAAAACAAAAGTTAGTTCTGGAAGGGCAGAACTGACTTTCACCATCCAAGATGTTTTTAGCTTCAGATTCAGAAGAATCAGAGTGGGCTAGATCCCTTTTAAAACAAACTTTCTTATGATCTCTTACGATTATGAAAACAGGATTTCTTGCAATAAGTGGGAAGCTGCAAACACCAAGATCTTGTCTAAGCAGTAGGTGGCAGACTGCTCCCAGTAATCCTTACTGAAGTTGTGACAGCCCTTCGTAATGCCCGTGGGGCTGTAGCTAAAGGTGATGAGAAGAGAGATGTAAAGGTGGGGAGACTCCTAGGGTTCAAGCAGTCTGCCTAATTTCACAGGGCATGCCAGGGATACTCGAGGCAGCCCTTGCCAGGCGAGGATGTTGCTCCCCCATGCCCTGTGTTATCAGTTCCTAGAGTAACTGTGGCTGTTACTCTGCCCTGCAGCAGCTGGGTGACCTCGATCTTGTTTTGGAGGATTGGCCACTGTTGAGGGAAAGCCAGTGCTGTCATGCCTTTGACACCTCTGCACAACAGTTTGCCTGTAGTTTTGTCACCATTTGGAAATCCCTTTTAACTCCAGAGACCCAAGGAGATTTTTAACCAAAGTAGAGTTTAAAACATGCAATTATGTCTGAGGATGCCTGTGGGTACCCCAGAGCCTCTACTGATCTCTACATACACAGTGTATTTTCTGAACAGTACCCAAAACGCTGGGATCCAGTCTTTTGACAAAACTTTTTTTTTTGTGCTTACCCTTACCTAAATGATGTTTATATGGAACAAATATTTTCTTTTTATAGCAGATTTTATTTTGAATTTAAATTCACCTTGAGGGGTTTTCCCAATGCCCTGCTGCTAATAATTAATGTACTTAAGGATGCACTTTATGCCTTGGCTTTTGTCTCACATGTTTCATTTCAAGAGAAGCCTGTGGTGCTTACACAAACTGCCTTCCCCTCACACTTGTTTCTCATGCCATTATTTTGCTGTCTTTCAGACTCTATCTAGTGTATACCAAGACATTTCATTACCCACGTAGAACTAGGCTCTTGTATCAAAGTAGAGGGCTGTCCGGAGACTGCTGGAAACCACACAATCCAATGGTTGGTAAACACTTGGGGGAGCTGCCCATCCACTATGCAAAAATGTTGGATAATATGAAAAAAAATGTTGGAAAATTAAAAGAAAATAGATTTTCATACTAGGAAAGGCCTTATGAAAGTAAAAAATAACTTTTGGAATTTATATTTTGGAATTTATGGAATTTATATTTTTATTAAGATTATGCTAATTGTAGCTGCTTCTATATTTAAGCTAACTCTTGAGACTGATCCTTTAGGCTCTGCTGATGGTTAGTGAGACATCCCATGGATATGCAGATTCAGAATTCTTTTAGGTTTGCTTTCCTGCTCAGGCTATGTTACATTTCTACTGCACGCTTTGGCTAGACTAAGATTATGCCATTCATCTTTCTCTTGCTTTTATCTTCCTTAAAACATGATAGAATTTCTTAAGAACTCATACCTGATTAAACATATATATTTTCTGAGTTCCTTTCCATGTGTCATGTTAGCTTGCTAGCACTTTTATATTAGTTGCTTAGTGTATAAATGAAAGATTGATTTGAGAATGGGGTGTTGTCCAGCCATGCACAATTCCTCTCCTTCCTCCCTTCTATGCACTCTTTCAGACTCAGGGGAAATCAGGAGTAATCTTGTCACAGTAACATTTACAAGGGCTCAGTGAACATGTAAGCACATGGTAGAAAAAAAAACATCTCTGAGAAAAACAGCAAGAGTAACTTCAGGACTTCTTGACAGAAGAGCCCATTTTCAAATTTTTTATATTTTATTCTTAGAAATCTTCCAAACCCTTACCTATGACCATTCCTATAGTATTTCCAGTTTTCTTAGAATTTACATGAAACATTATTTACATGTAACATTCTTCTGCTCTGCAATGTAGATCATTTAAAGTTTGTCATTGTTATTTCAGGATACACAGCTCTTTCTTGAATAGTCAAGACCTATCATCATGAAGAGCCTCCTATTAGACTTCATGTTTTCTCTGATGACAAATATAGACTACATTTTAAAAATACATCCTAAACCAGAAGATTATACATGATTATAAATAACACACTTAAGAAGAGTCAGAGGATGTCTGCACTCTCCAAAGTGGCAGCTACTTTATTGAAATAAAGAAGCAAGTTTGTTTAGAATGCTCAGTCTGCTTTGATAATGCAAGCTATGGTTATGAAAATCTCCTAACATTTTGTTCAGAGATATTAAATGATTGTACTCTTGCCTGCAATTCTGCAGAATTTGGGATTCTTCTTAGGGCCTAAGTCAGGCAGTCATTAATGAAGTGAAGCAGCACTTCATAGTGAAGAGTGGTCTTTACAGAGAGTTGGTATTCAAACCATATTGAAGTCTCAACCAGACAACCAGACCAAGCAGCCCAGCTAGTGGTTTTTTTTTATAGTATTGATATTACTGAATGTATGGTCAGAAAGGGAGAGAGATAAATCAGCAGAGGCTATGCTTGGTGCATACAGTGAGGTTCAGTGTGGCAGTTAGAATGAGGAGCCAAGGGGATTAATGACTCATTTGGTTCACAAACATGGCCAAATATTTTGGTCATTAAATATGTAGAAGTACAGTATGTATAGTACTCACTGTATTGTTGTCCTTCACCTCTACCCTATCAGTAACTCAGAGGTGAAAGAAAATAGCTTTACAAGAGAAGACAACTCAGTAACTGTGCTGGAGATAGGCTAACCACAGCATTGTATGATTTAGTATAGCCTGTCTTTTTCAGGTCCTTCTTTCCAAACATTTAACTGGATGTAGTGAAAATTAGGCCTTCATTTAGCAAAAGGAGACTTCTATGTGTTTATTTGAAGAGTACTCCAGATTACTGTGCTTTTTCGTCCACATCTTCTTTTACCAAGAAAAGAGGATTCTGGTTGTTGTGGATAATAGATTAATAAGGCTATCTTCCACCACCATATTACAGAGGATACAGAAGATTCTCATGTAGAGCTAGTTGTATCAGTATCAAATGATCTCATGTGAATACAAGTTTAACATGCTGTGTCTGAATTGTTCATTTGACTGCCCTGGAGGAATCAACCTGCACTGTAAAAGTATTTCTTCATATAGATTCTAATAAAACAAGTGAAGAAACTGTTGTACAAGTACAACAGTAATTCATTAATCACATCTATTTTCATCTTAAATGTGTGTGTTTCAAAAATTCTGAACAAGGTGTAGGCTTCAGATCTGCTTCAGCTCTTGCTGCTTCCTGAAGAGCAGCCAGAACAAACTGTGAGAATGCCTTAGAATGGAAAGAATAAAGGAGCTCCACTTCCAAGAAGTACTGGTGCTGTCCTCAGACAGCTCAGTAATTGTGGGTATTATGGAATTTTGCTAGTCTGCCTGTAATTATTGATCCAAATGCTGTCAATACTTGTATGTTAGAAGATTGAGAGCTTACCTACTTGGACCTTAAATTACAGTCCACATTTATTCTCATCTTCCTAAAGAAAAGGCTTTATGATCAGGCTGCCTTTTACAACTTTTCTTTCCATAGTTTTACCTTGTAGGGTAGATGAGCTAGGAGAATTGTTGTGTCCTCTGATGTCAAGGGCTCACTGTAGGAAGTGAGCGAGAGATTTAGCTGGTGTAAACAGAGCACAAAGAAATTACCTTTTTTTGGACATGCACATGACTGCAGCTAAATATATACAGAGGCAAAGCCAGGACAATTTCTTTTGCCTCCGTGTACTTTGAACTGATAAATGCCATTATTCTGCTTTTGACAGATTTTTTAAAAAGACCACCGCAACCTCAGTCTACAGGATGGAAAAATATTGATAATGCACTGAGTCTCAGGAGAAAAGTTAGTGTCATTCTACAAGAGATGTTAACAGAATCTAGCAAAACAGGGCTTAGTCTTTTAAACTGTCTTTCCAACTGTACTTGATGTCCTACACATGATCTTGCAGGTCTTTCTAGTGCTGTATTCCCTTTGCAGGTGAAGTTGCCTAGTCACAGAAGAGACCATGTAATGTAATAGTTCAAGTGATATGCTATTATCTCAAGAGCAACTCATGTTTATCTATTTGAGTATTAATACTTGGCAATTTCTGATGAAGAAGCATTAGTGTCTAAATCAATAAAGTTAGCTGTTTATAGGTAAATGTCCATCTTTCATCCCCATCTTTATAAGAAATGCAATAAGGAATACAGTAGTTTTAACTCTTCCATGCCAAGAATACAATTTTATGCAATATTGCTGACACCACCTTGGCATGGATTTGTATAGGCCAAGGTTATGTGCCTAAGAATAAGCATTTTTATACTCTCATCATCACTCTTAAATTCCAGCAAAGTAAATCATTAATATTCTTTGTAGAGTAGAAGTTTTAGCCTTTTTTCTTTTTGGTGGAGAATAATTTAGAAACATAATTCTTGTCTTTTAGGGTTTAATCCAGACTTAATAACTTTTGGACTAAACAGGTTTTTTTTAATTATTCAAATAAACTACATTTGTCATTCTGCTTTCTTACCACAGCTAAGAAAATACATTACAGTGAGAGGAATTAATGTCATTTGGATCCAATGTTTCTACATTACTGGTACAAATGAACATGAGTGATGCTGGCTGAGACAATATTATTCTGGAAGTCAGATGCCTATTCCGTGCTGACCCACTGTGTTCAATATTCAGGCCTGTGGAAAAAGAAGTTCCCAAATAAAATCAATTCAGTGAGAGGAGGTTGTTGCTGACTGAGGTGAAAAGTGCTGTGTGTGCACTACTGTCTACCATAGGCACCAGAAAACCTTGCTGCAGAGCATCTAGTTGCTACTGTAATTATTGTAGAGACAGATGATGTCACTGCTAGAGGGCAAATTGAAGAGCTTCATACCATCAACTTTATTTGTATCAAAGCAGAAGTGCTTTAAAATCTGTTCTTACAGAAGCAACAAATCTGAACATTTACTTTTGTTTGGAAATTCTAGAAGTACTCAAAGTTCCATTGTTTTTCACTAAGATGAAATGGCAAATGATGAATTGTTTCTTTCAAGTACTTTATTGCAGTGCCACAAGTTGCTTGGAGACAAGATATTTTCTAATCACAAACAGTCTGCAGATTATATTAAGCAAATTGTAAATATGGCTGAAAAAATAAAAAAAAGCTATGAACTTATCTACATGTACATGAACTTGTCTACTTTTACTCCACTGGAGAAATTTTACTTGATTTTAACACAGCAAGACAAAACATCTTTCCTATAAGTGAGATTCAGGGCCTACTTTACTAAGTTATTACATCTTTAATGTACCCTCATTAATTCTGAAGTTACAACATCTGAACCTATCATTACATTCTCTGTAACTTGTGTTCACTGGATCCTTTCTACAAGTGCATTTGCATTTTCATGTATGACTATCTCTTAACAGAAAGGTGTCCCTACAATAAAACTCATTCCTGACAGCTCCTGCTGCAATAAGAATTGCCTTATCTTTTGAAATTCATTGTTACACCTTAGGCTTGGGCAGCATAAACCATACAAATGTCTCAGACACTTCACATTTTAATTTCTGTCTGAACCAACTTCTTTTTGTAAGAAGCAATCTTGGAAAAATATGTCCCATTCTGCTTCTCAAGGAGTGCAATCGACTGATTTTGTAATATTTCAAAACTGGTTCTTCCTGCACTTTATCAGTCGATACATCTTCATTTGTCAAGCATCTGACTTCCTCTAATAAGAAACATAATTTATCCTTAAGTGGGTATCAGCAGCATTGGGGATGTGGTAATGCAGAGCTCAGTATCAGGTAACCACTGACTGTGTATATATTTATATATATATATGTATGCACATACAAGAGCAAGGATGAGTTTTGGAGTTTGTTCTGAACTTTTCCCCACCTTGAGTACACTTCTAATAGTAACCAAGCCAACTCAGGCTTGTTTCCTAGAGCTGCTTTAATACATTTGGCTGAAATATAGGTATTTCTTCAAGTTTTTACATGAGGATAAAAATGACTAGTTACAAGCTGAAGCTTATACATCTAAACCATCTGACTTAGGGACAGCCTTTCATCTTTTTGACAGCTTTGCATCAACCTGTTATACAAGAAAAATCCTGAACATGTCAGACTCAAATCCACCCATTGATGATGATATTTCCTAAAATTGATAAAATGGAAATGCCATGGATACTACTAAAAGCTTTTTACTGAGTGAGAAATAATTTTCAAAAGGTGGACACTTCAGTCACTGAAGTTATTACAAGAAATGCAATGCTTGGGAAGTGCTATACTCCCACAAGCATGTTACTCTGACTTATGCTATTTAATATATGATATTTAATATCACTATATATAATTATATCACATTTCAGCTGTAATATTGAGAGCTGATCTCTAGATCACTATCTCAGTGATAGCTTGCTGAGGCTCCTGGGCTCCACATTGCAACCCACAGAATGTGAGTGAAAGTCAGTCCAGAAGCAGTGTATTCACATTGCTGTGATGCTGTGTCTGAGTTAAGCAGCTCCATCCCTCAGCTTTCTCTCTTTCTGAATCTCAGCAGGACACATCAGCTTCAGCACTTTATACCTGTTGGGCTGACCCTGCTGTTGGCACCTGTTTGTGTGGTTGTCTTGGTTTCTAAAGAGACTTCTCCAAGGTATTATAATTCACAGTATCCTCTGCAGGACTACAGGATGAAAAGGCCTGGATTCAGTCTTGAAACATACAACAATAAGCAGGATTTTATACAGCAATATTAGTGCTTATTATGCATATAGTTTGTGACACTCAAGAGCAGTTACAGAAACACATTCCCTGACATTAGAAGCTTACAATCTAAACAAAATAAATTGCACAGAAGAGATCAACATACAAAAACCAGAATCATTTTCTTACTTTTAGTGTACATCTTGCTAACATATAGTATTGTGAACAGAGCAAGGAGTTAAAGGAGCTATTGTGATTTAAAATAAAAGATAATGAAGAGAGTGATAGCTTGAGGAATTATTCTAAGAGTGGCTCAAAAATGCATAGCAAAGGATCATTCATGACTGGGAACTCAGAAAAATAGGAAAACAGTGTAGCAGCTGAAAATAGATTTTAATATATTTACTTATCCATATTAGTGAAGTTACAGACACTGGCCAAGGTGCTGTTGCACTAAGCTTCTTGCTTGATGCCTGGATATGTGACAGATATGATCCAGTTCTATTAATTTCAGTAAGAGCTATAGAGGTGTAACTCCTTTAAAGAGCAGGCTGAAGACTTATTAGCTAAAGACCAAGGTCAAAACTCTTGCATAAATTTGCATTAATAAATGCAGGAACAGTATCTTCAAATGCTGGTATGAGTCTTTTTCATACAGTAATGCAACTTCTGCTCACTAAAACTATTTTCCTGTGCATCAGCAAAATAGCCATTTATAGGAAGTAAGGTAAATATTAGAGTGCAGTTTTGAAGAAAGGCTTGTTGAGCAGCAGGGGGCTAAATGGTAATAGGCAATATAAAATAAACATAGGCAATAGCATTCCTTCACCCCATTGGTTGATATAAGATTGATTAATAGTAGTAGTAGAATAAAGATATAAATTGGAGTAATTCCATCCATCCAGTATTTCCTGAAATAACATATTTCTACAGTATTTCTCACTGCAGATGTGTAGAATTTTAGGCCACAGATACCTCAGTTGTTCAAGTATATTGAATATGCTTTGGAGATTATTTTGACCAGAGCAAACTGATGGGTATCAGCAACTTCAAGTATTCTTTGATGTCTAGCTGCTCTCACTTTCATTTTTTACCTCCTCTTTAAATGTCTTGGTAGCTGTTTCTGCTCCTGCAGCGTCCATAATGATAAAGGAGGTAGAGCAGTACAAGGTTAAAAAGGGACAAGAAGCCAACAGCAACATTAAATCCGATAAAAATATCTGTGAAGAACAAAAAATAAATGAAAAGGGAGTTAATGAAAGACATATATGTATACCATTTAATATGCAAAACTAACAGTCTAATTATATATATGTGCAATGGAAATATTTCTGGCAAGATCATATTTACTGACATGTAACATAAGAACATATACTTCAATCCTAGAAATTTGCAGATTGCTTCCTGTGCATAGGTGAATCTTGCTCCCATGTTTCCATAGGGCAGGAGGGCCTATGTGTAGTTAATGAAAAAAGAAAAATAGTTTCATCAGGGATCAGCAGAATGGTGAATATCTGCAGGACAGGGGAAATAACGGGACTATTGAGAAGTAACGTGTATTGCCTTGCTCTTCTCCTCCCTCCCAGAAATAATATTCAGGCAGGAAGAGGTGATCAGTTCTCAGCTGTTAGTAGATCAGCTGCACTCAGTACAACTGCAGAAATACAGATGCACAAATCTTGCCATGCATTTGCAAGCCATTCTTGCTTTGCATTTGCAGAAAGTCTGCTGTATCCAACATGAACGGGATGCTTGTATAGCACCAACATCCGTACTTCTCTTCGATGTTTTCAACAAGTGGTGATCTGGTTTTGACCATGGCCTTTAGGCAGCTCCTTTTGTGAATATGCTAATTTAATTTCTACTGACATTTCTTGTCCATAGTAAATCTGGCCCACACTTAAAGGGAAATCTATTGATTGTGTGAAAGGTACAAAGTTCGGAGCCACTGATAAAACATCTGCCTCTGTGTCTTATGTGGAAAATACAGAACGGTTACACTACCTTTCATTTTGTCTTTCTTCCCACATTCTTTTGACCAGTTTTCTGTAATCACAGGAGAAACTAGTTCAGCGAACTTCTCAAGTGGGCAAGAAGAGGTGCACCCTGGCAAAGTGAGGAGATAAGGATCCTTTGAAGTGTCGTTCCGATAATGCATTTCGATGCTATATTGCCTGATTAACGACATTGAAAAGCTTTTTTTTAAAAAGGTTCTTAAATAGAAGGTTTCCTATTTTGAGACAGCATGATGGAAATAGGCTCTAACATCCTACTCTAGAACCTGTCCTCCAATAGTGGAGGCTTTGTGAAAGACATCTGCAAAGCCCAGTTTGGCAAAGCTGTTAATTTAACTGCACAGATCAACAGACAGCTGAAAAGGTCTTTCTGCAAGCTCCTTGAATGGCACCAGCACTGGGCTCCTCTAAGCCAACTGGCTTGCTGTGGGAGTTATGTCTTGGAAATGTTCTTGCTATCATCTGGTGAATCAAGAAAATTTATTTTACCATTTTCTTCCCTCTCATAAGACTTGTTTTATATCTTCTTCCTGTCTTTCAAAGCATACATCTAGAAAATGTAATTTTCCCTAGTTTTATTATGACTTTTTGCCTATGGGCTGTTAGTGAAGGATCTATTTAAATGAAAATTGTATCTTCTCACAATATTTGAGAGAAAAATGGTTTTGGGGAAGAGGGTAGCAAATTCTAAACACTCTTTCTTGCATCAATAAGAAGATACTTGCCCATTGCTTTCTTGGTAGAGTTCAAAAAACTGGCAAGCAGCATATGGTGGCAGTTTTCCATTGAAAATATTGAGAGCAATCTGGAGAGCCCCAACTGTGGTGTCATGCTATTGGAAAAAAAAAAATCCATCCTTTACAGTCAATTAATTCAACTAGCATTCATCCAGAGATATGAGACAAGAATAGAGAGGGAGTGGAAATGAAGATAAAAGAAAGCCTGTGTAAATTTGACAATAAAAATGTATTCAGTATATTCATTGGGAAAAACATGTTAACTGATTACTACAGACAGCAGGAGGCATTTCCAAAGAGTTACTGCAGTATGTGTCTTACACCATCTGGCAGGATTTTGGAGACAGATACTGAGGGAAAGCAAGATGTGGTTTGAGTAATAAATCTACTTTTTCAGTCCATTTTCTCTTTTCCTTCCTTCGGTAGTGTCTTTTGCTCCAAGGTCAGATTAAGGCAGTGTACAGTAGTATAATCTAGGGCATTTCAAGTGAAGGTACAAGTACTTTTTTTTTTCAGGTAGTATACCAGGCAAAATAGTTGTGTTCAAAGATTATTCTCCTTTCTTCCACTTCAGATTTTTTTCTATTGTTCCTTCTGTTTGGACTCATACAACGATATCTCAGTTTGGCTTCTATTTTTATGGGATCTGTTACCCACCCACATATAGTTTCTTCATCTACCCATTACCCCTGGCTTTTGCAAGGATCATAGGAAGAGGAGCTGAAGGCAGGAAGTCCAAACACTTTGGTGCATTAATTTTGCAAGCATCTTTAGGCACATATATATATATATATATCTGCCAGACCTATTTATACTATAGTCTAGCAGCTATGCTTTAATTAATATTCAGGTTCTGGAATTTTATAGGCTGATCAGTTTCAAAAATAACAGTATACATGAACTCAGGTTATTAAAGCAGAAGTGAAAAATCTGGATATACTGCTCTTTCCTCTTCAAAAAGAACATGGAGTCATGTAGGAAGGACAGTGAGAAAGATATGAGGTATCAAGTAGTTTCTATAGGAGAAAAGATTAAATACAGTAGGACTCTGTCTTGGAAAAGGAAATATGGAAGAGGAGTGACAGAAAATACTAAACTCGTTAGAGACCTAGAAAATGTGAATAAAAGCAGGAGTACTTTTTAACACAAAAATCATTGTCACAGGATGTTGCAGATTCCAAAGGTAGAAATGAATTTAAAAAGTAATTAGGCAAGTTGATGGAAGACAGTCTGTCAAGAGAGACTAAACACAGGGGCGAATTCTGTCTCAGGAAGTCCCTAAGACACAGATTGCTGGAAGGTTTTATCACTCTGTGCTGTCTTTATTCTCACATTCATCCCTGCCTTTGGTTCTTGTTAGAGACAGAATAATGGATGAGCTAAGCAGATCTTGGCCTGATGGAAGTGGCCCTCTTCACCCTCTAAAATAAATAAAATAATAGTAGTAGTAATAAAAAAGGACCCACAGAAGAGAGGTTTGGAGGCACAGCTGAAGTTCTGCTATTGCCAGTACCTTTGCAGCACTTCAGGAAAGATGCAACTAATAGAAACTGCACCATTGGGTTGTAGGAATAATGAAGGATAAAATATATATATAGGTTTTTTTGCAAAATATAGTTTAACTAAAACTGAGGTGAGATCAATGCCTATAATGTGTTCTTGTACTGGTTAGTGTTTAGCTTGTTGGCTGAATTAAACTGTAGTGTATTATTCCTTCATTTAACTTAAATGCTGATAAAATCAAAGCAAGATTTATGAAAGATGAAAATACTCACTGCAGAGTAGACCTCCATTTTTGTTGGTTTTGAAGAATTGGCAGCTTGTTTAATACTGTTTAAAATAATATTCACAAGGACACCTTAAAAAGATGGGAAAAAAGGAAGTGGAAAATGAAGGTATAATGCTTGAATGGAAACAAAAAAGACAAAATAATGTGAGTATCAAATATAAGACATTTACTCAGGCCTCATATTCATTTTTCAGTTTAATACAATTTTGTAACTACAGAGAAGATATTACAGAGGAGAAAAATATGATTCGTCATCCAGGTCAAGTGAAAAAGCAGGATTCACAGGAAATAATTTAAACCATCCTGAGAACTGGTGATAATGACACTTCCAGTTCTGTTATGCTGAGATCTCTCCATTCTTTATTTTTTTTTTTTTTTGTAGTGTTGGAATAATGACAACTGTGCTGGTCTCTTCCTCTATACATGCCAAAGAAATATTTTAACTATTTACTTCCAGCATGTTACACATTATTGCTTCTTTGCTTTTTCCAAAGCTCTTTTGTGCTTCTTCTCCAGCCCAAAGGCATTCTAAAACCAATGGGTAAGGGCAGCAGAAATTCCCTGAAGAACAGTTTATATAATTTTAAGAAAAGAGGATGTAGCTGGTATGCCAGTGAACATTAAATAGTCCTGACTATTTGATATGGGCATCTGCCAGCTAATAGGCTTTACTGCATATTGGAGCCAGTAATTGCTATATATTTGATCCTGTGATGTGCATGCCTAGATGATGGATTTGCTAATAATTCTTTACCTAGATCTAGGCTGCACAGTTGGTGCATTAGAAAGCCTAGCCTCAAATGTTACAGCCTGCAAATATTCTGACTCAATTGTTTGGATTTCCTGCTCATGGATACCTGGGGATTATGATAAATTCCAGGGTTGTGTCCTGAAGTAGTGTCAGAAAGTGCAGCACAGTCTATGTGCCCCCATTTTGGAGCTAAGCAGTAGCTCCCAGTTCTTGCAGTTCTTGCAGTATAGACATAACTGGAATCTCTCAGCTTCTACTCTGATCAGACTGTTTTGGAGCAGCTTTATATCACTCAGAGAACTACAAGTATGTTGCCAGTGTTTTGACACAATATATAACCAGTACATCAAAGGGAGAAAAACAACAGTAAACAATTAGAAGAAATGTTGGAGAAACAAATAAATCTAACCTACTATAAGGTAAGTAATGATCATAACCATGAGGGCCTGATTTATTCCCTTAGTTTTCTATACTATTTCTAAAAAGTCCTAATACCTTTAAAAATCTGGAAAACCTGAAGATATTAATTTTTACACCTTGTTGTGGTATTTTATCCATGCAAGTGCCAATGTTCAGCACATATTTGAATAGTTAATATGGCATCCAATGTCCATAGTTTCAAATCAAGGGATTGTTTGAATAATTTTGCATTAGTGAAGTGACAACATGTTGCATTACCTCCTCCTTTCTTAAAGCTATGCATTTTTTGATTTACCTCCTTGTAGCCGTGATTTCTCTTCTGTTTTATAAACCCCAAATAATGAGAGTAAAGCCAATTCTGCCAGTTTTTCCATCTTGTTGATTACATCTTTAGTGGCCCATACAGGGAGAGTGTAATTATGAATATCCTAGTGATAAAGGAAAACAAAAGCATGTTTATAATTCACTGGTTTCCATCATCCTATCATCTACACTCACACTACTTAGTTTAGACTTTCTGAGGCTGTCCTGCAATTCTCTGCACAGTACGGTTTTACACCAGAGCATGCCTTGAAACACATTTTGTGGGAATGGGATTGGCCTGAAGTGAGTGAATGGGGAGAGCAGAAGCATCTAAATGAAGGAGATTCCATAATGTGTTCTTGCTATAGAGACACTTTTTTTGGTGGGAAATATTGCAGACATATGTCTTCTTCTCTTTCTTTCTCTGGGTCTTCAGGTTATAAATATTTAATTTTTTCTGCCTTTCCGTATAGCTGTCCACATACCAGTTCTATCACTGGGCAACCAGAGACAAGTGTCACTCTTCAGTCATGTAACAGTGACAGTGTCGTATCATGTTTGAGCATATCCTCTACAAACTGAGGTAATTAAAGTCCTTCATGCACTGCTGGTAGTGGCTGGGGTCAAATGGAATTATCCCATGTTTGTTGTCAATTTGGGCATTTTTTAACTGATAGCAATCACTGTCTCAAAAATTTTTAACTGATAGATCTTTCATGATCTCTCATGTTCAAAATCATAAGTATTTTTGATGTTTACCTGTTAATATTTTAAGCTAATAATTTCATTTCTCTGTTAAAAATCACAAATCTGTTATAGCCATCATGCTGAATAATTCTATAGCAGCATATTGGGAAGGGGAAAAAGGAACTAATGGGAATGGTACCAGTTCTTCAAACCTGAAATGGAAATTACAATCTCCCAAGCTATAGACCATGTTTTTTTGATATCTTTTTTTTTACCAAAGCACTAAAATATAACTTAGATTAAAAAAAAAAAAGTAGGAGAAAATACAACTCATTCCTGTGAAAACACATTGCCATGGTTTAATTGAAACCCAAAGTTGGACTTATATTCCTCCCCAGCATCTATTGATTTATTATTACCTCACAATGAAGAGTATCATATGTATTCCAGAGCTGGAAATTGTCCAGTATTTTAAGGTGATTTAGTTCAAGCCCTGTGTTAACTGCCATTGTTTGCAAAAAATCCTGTGGGGAAAAAGTGAAGAGTATACCACAAATGCTCAATACACATGGAATGTACATGCATATAGATTCACTAACACCCAACCCTTTCACAGAATTAAAGAAAAAGCTGAGTTTGAAAGGACCTGTAAGGATCATTTAGTCCAACTCCTGGCCCTGCACATGACATTTCTAAGAATCGCTCCATGTGCCTGAGATCATTGTTCAAATGCTTCTTGAACTCTGTCAGGCTGGTGCTGTGATCACTTTCCTGAGGAGCCTGTTCAGTACCTGACTACCCTCTGGGTGAAGAAACTTTCTCTAATATCTGACCTTGGAGATGCAATAGTCTGGTCAGAGATGGAGAAAGCTAGATAAGCTTTCCCATGAATTGGTCTGGGAAACTTTAGGGAGCTGGAAAGAATTCTAAACAATCTACACCTGGTGTTTGGTAATAAGCTGTTTTGCTCATAAGGTTGTTTGCAAATGGGTGTCTTGTTAATTAGCCAGTCATCTGAAATGTATTGATTAAATGACCATTCAGGTCCACCTGTATCAGACCAGTGTATAAAAGATGTGGTTTCAGTAAAATCAGGGCTTTTGCCACTTTGCCTTCTGGTCTGACTCTGTGTCATCTCTGACTCAATGGTGACCTTACCTAAACAGGAGTTTAATTTTTTCAATTTGTTTTTGCATTTTAACAAAAGAAAAAGTGCAATTCTTTAACTTCTACAACTTAGTTACTTTTCTTTTTCTCACATCTTGGGTATGTTTAGATTTTTGTTTGTTTGTTTTTCCTCTTACCATGTATGGTTGTATTCTACTTTGAAATTCTTTAGATGTTTGTGTTTCATGCTGGAGTTCATCAAAACGGGGACAGTTGGGCAGAGGGAAGTTCAGCCTCTGAAACATGAAAAGAAAAACTTAGAATAGTTCTAAAATTATCAACACCCCTCTGTTTTTTCTGTTCCTGAGATTAATGGTGTAATATTTTTGGACAGATTTATGGTTGTGCTAGACCAACTCAATAATTGTTTGTTTGGGTACCTTAATAATTAATTCAGTTAACATAGTGAGTAGACTGGGGTAACTTGACTTTTCAATGGTTTCTTGTTTCTGTGATAGCTTGATTTCCCTCAATTCAACTGATTTTGGCAGAAAGAAATGGCACATGTCTGTCAAGGGGTTGCTTTGAGAAATGGGTTGGGGTCCATGATCAAAAATTTTAAAAAGCTACAATTTCACTCTCATTTTCTGCATTCCCTCAGCTGTAACTTAACTCCACCTGGTGCTGGAATCTGAATTGCTTCTCCATCTACACATCCAGGTCTCATCTCTTTGGTGGTAACCAGTGGATTATGGTAAGCATTTTAAGTACTACTTAATAGACAGAACGTAAAACAAGAGTGACAGATTGTTCTCCTGAAATATCAAAAAGCTATGGGGCTAAGGGCTCTGTTCTTATTGAGGGAAATGGTTCACTTTTATTTACTCCAAATATGTGCTTTACAAGATCACATGATAACACATATTTGATCTGAACAGCATGTAAATACATGCGTGCTTCAAACCCTGAGCTCTGGCAAAAAAGATTTATATCAATTGCACAAAGACAAATGATACCTGATACAGCATAAAATGTCAGTGAAAAGCCATGGTGAACAAAACAAGCTTGTGCTGGTTCAGCATTTTATGCTGCATCACTAGAGCATTTTTGACCCAGCACTAGTATTATCCTGTAACATTTACAGACTGCACTTCCAGCATGTCTCCAGTGGGACATTGGCAGCAGCCACCAACTGACCCTAGCCCACTTTCCCTTGGATAGGTTACCAAGGATGCAATTTTTCTGTAACAGCAGCACACTGAGGATGAAAGCTCAGAGTTGCAATGTGAGACTGGGGAATGTTGTTTAATTACACAATATAAATGTTTTTCTTGCTGTATGCCTTAATTATCCCTCTCTAGGTGTTATTAATTAAGCCACTCCCTTTGGCTTCATTAAGCAGTACTCAGTACTGTTGCCTGTCAAGTCTTGATAGATCTCAGCAGCTTAAAAATAAACTGTGATTATGGATTTTTTATAGAACTGTATCTGGCTCCAGTTTCCCACTTTGTGTTGCTTGGGGCTTGAACATACCTTCAAACATCTGCTTGGTTTAACAAGAGAACAATGTTTTTTTTCCAGGTGGTTTGCATGATAAAAGGCATTTTATGCTGCTGCAGAGCTGTGTTTGATGGAAGCATCAGTACTCACTCCTGAAGCAGCCACAGAAATGATGAGGCACTAGAGACTCCTACAAATGAGCTTCCCTTCCTCAAACAGGTTGTTTCATTGCACTATGATTCCCCTAAGGGCTTTGAGGTATTATATAGCCAAAACTCTAACCACCCTGATGTTTTTCTTGTCTTCTGGTGAAAGGACTTCCTCTGTTATTTAAATAACAATGACAATGTTCTTTTCTGTTTAGGAACAGGGTTAAGTTTCTGGTTGAATCGCACTTGCCTAATCCAGTTTGTGGGAACCCTTTCTCCCTGTACTTGTTTTCAAACATGGGCTCTAAGAATGGAGCAACATCAAAGGGAGAGAGGTGTGGCAGCCCCCTAATGAGTGAGTCCATGGCCTGATGTTGGTGATGGGCAGTTATGTAGATGTGTTAGTTATGTAATAGGTGGTTTGTACAAATTTCCTTAAAGTCAGCTTCTCAAAGTACTCAAAGCCAGAAGTAAATGAGGCTTTCTGTTTTTACACTCACAAGCTTTTTATCCTTGTTGGCCACACTGTTCCTTACACAGTCCTTGTCACAAGAGCAAGTGAAATTAAAATCTAAACCTGAGTCAGCCAGAGTGAGCTACATGAAGTAAAACTTCTACAGGACATATTATTCAGGTAGGTATACCCTTATGATCTGCAAGAGAAGTGCTAGGGTTTCATTAAATGTTTCTATAGCACTGAGCATAAAAGAGCCCTTGTCTGTAATTAGAATGCCTAAGTGCTACCAGAATAGGAAGGTAATCATTTTGAGGTCATTACAGTGGCTGGTGGAAATTCAATTCCTTGAATAAACTATGGAAAAAAAATTGCCAAAGAGAAAAGATCTGCCTACTTGAGTGGTGTTTAGAAAAGCACTTCTTTCCTGTAAAGATTTAGGGCAGCTTCTCTAGAATATTGTCCAAAAGTGTTCTGGTCAGAAGAAATAACCTCAGAGAAAATGGTAGTGTGTGTGGTAATTCAGGTGTTCTGCAACTATGGAAGGAGGATTTTCATGAAGCTGTTACAATTGACCTATGACATGTTTGTCAGCCAGTAGCTGCATTTGATATTTTCTATTATATTGAACTCAAAAAGCTTAAAAGTATTTTTTTGCTATTTTCCTTTTTTCTGTTCTTTTGCTTCTGTGAAAGATTAGGACTTTATAGAATGCTTCTAGCCAGTACTCACCTGCTCTGCTGTTTTATGAAAAATGTGGACTGGAATGGGTTGCCAGAGAAGATCAGGGTTCCAAATTTGGCTGCTAGTTGGTGGAAAGAGGCCAGAAAGATATGACTGGGCACTCATAATGGTGCGATCATAATCTGTACTTTGGATGTAAAACTGAAAATAGAATGGCAAAGAATTAAAGATAAAATGGAAACTATAAGATATTAGGGAAATTTTACCCAACTTGTCGATAGTGACTTCTTGTTTTTAGTGTTATATTTTTGCATAAAGTCAAAACCGTGAAACTGTAACTCAGTTTTTCAGGGCCCTACTTCAGTTTCACAAATGGAATTTTCAAGGCATCTTTTAATTTGAAATCTAACCTCCAGACTGAACTGAAAGAATAGGAAAACTTGATTTCAAAGAAGGACATTCTTTATCTTATTTCTCTCAATCTTAACATTGATATATATGATTTAATGGTGGACAGGTTGACAATTGGACTTGAAATTCATAAAGGTCTTTTCCCACCTAAATGATTCCATGGTCTATCAGTGATCAGGAATGTTAAAGCACTCAAAACCATAAACTTCTCTTGGAAGCATAGCAAAGGTATTTCATGCCTTCCCATAATGCATGCCTCCTCAAGAGACCAAAATGTTAGAGGTGTCTTCCCCACAATGGATCTGTGCTGTATGATAAGCACATCCAAAGAGCTGTTACAGGAGGAAGTGTGTAAGCATGGCCCATCACATGACTGGAGAAGTATTTATCTGTGCAGTGACCATTCTTGTCTTAGTCTGTTGAAAAATTCCCAACTCATTCAACATGGAGCTGTTCAGTTTGGGAAAATTGAAAGATCCAAACAGAATGCAAGAGCTGAAGAGTAGATTTTATTCTGTGTTTACCTTGACATAAGTCTGTCTTTCAAAAATGTTCTTCTATTACCTGAATTTCTCCATTAATGAAATGAGTATGATAATGTGCTTTTTTAAGTCCATAGTTCTGCTATGCCAGAGAAATGTGCTGCAGACAGATCTGCTCTATACCTCTTGCCTGTTGTATGTGCTGTTCAAGAAGCTGGAATATCGTTTCCTCATGTACTGTCCAAGTTCAAATAGCTGCTGCATTCCAGTCTGTAAGGCAAGCATATGGGTAACTACAAGATTAGGGTGACTAGAGACTTTTAGTGTAAAAGTGTCTTTTTTTCTTTTTTTTTTTGTCTTCAGCTATCACCTTTTACGTTATCATTAACTGTTTGTATAACGTACTGTTATTGTGGTTTAACCCCAGCTGGCAACTGAACACTACACAACTGCTCTCTCATTCAGCCCTGGTGAAACTAGGGAGAGGATCAGAAGAGTAAAAGTGGGAAAACTCCAAGGTTTGAAGACAGTTTGATATGAAAAGAAATAGCCACACATGCCAGTAAAGCAGAACAAGGAATTTATTCATCACTTCCCATGGACTGGAAGGTGTTAGGCCTCCAGGAAAGCAGAGCCCCATCCCAGTTACTTGGGAAAACAAATGACATCAAGCTGAATGTCTGCCCCTTCCTCTTTCTCCACCCAGTTTTATATGCTGAGCATGGCATCATATGGTACAGTATATCTCTTTGGTCAGTGGACACCTGCTGCCCCAGCTGTGTTGCCTCCCTACTTCTTGTGCCCCCCCAGAAAAACTCAGGGTGGTACAAGAAGCAGAAAAGCCCTTGAATCTGTGTAAGCCCTGCTCAGCAGTAACAAAAACATCCCTGTGTTATCAGCACTGTTTTCAGCACAAAACAGAGCCCTGTCCCAGCTCTCTCTCAGCCAAAACCAGAAGAACTGTGTATGTTGCAGGTGATCTAGAATTTTTAATATAAATGTTCACTTTTATCTATGAAGAAGTTTTATGTTCTGAAGTGCTAAGATTGCAGTATCTGCTACAGAAAGGCAATGCCCCTGACTCTGTACAAATATTATTTCCACAGTGCTATAGATCTGTAGACACCGATCAACATTGTCCTTTACAATGTATGTCATTTAGTGATAGCTGAGAGAGGATGATTGACAGCATAGTATTTATCATTGTCATTGCTCTGTTATTTATCCAGCCTTATACATTTGTGGCTTATATTTCTGCCTTAAGTAGCATTCTTCTGTCTTTGCTTTGGTGTGCCTGCGGTTGTCTTTGGTTGCACACTGTCTTTTCTGTTATTTATTTCTAAAGCCTGAGCTGAACTTTTTAACTTTTATCTGTCAGAGAAGTACATTCCTACTACTGTTTTTAAAAAGATAGCAAAATAGCAAAAAGCTATCAAAAAATCAATGCCAAAGCAGGGACATCTTAGTATGTAAGCTAGTAATGAGACAGTAATGCATTCAGTGTGTGAATTTTTCACATCTTTCAAGCCCCCTTCAAGCATTAAACACTGATCTGTATCTGTTTCATACTTCTGCACCATGACAAAATGTTATTAGGAAATGCATTAGCTTCCTTTTGCTCCAGAGCTTCATATGTCAAGTAGTCAAAGAGCTAAGGCTTGGTGTTAAAATGCCAGAGCAGCAAGTAGGTTCAGTGCATCCTAGTGAAACTCGGGACTGCAAGTGGCCTTGTTGGAAGACACATTGTCCCCAGAGGTGACCTCCTCCTGCAAGTCTTCTCTTGTTTTGTGAATTGGTGGTTGTCAGTCCAATGATGAGATGTGGACTTGTTGTGTCTTTGACCTTTCACAGGGCTCAGTACTTAATGGCCATTAGAACTTCATCAATGTTAACTGTACAGTGTTTAAACTTGCAATTTTTTTGAAAGCAGACCCAATATCATGAAGTTGTTGCTTTTAGGAAGGTAATTATAAAGCTATGATGAACAAGATTTCAATTTAATAACAGCTAAATGAATAATATTGCAAAAATGTTTATGAATTACTGGTATTGGTATTTGCTAATAGCAACTATCAGAAGCTGGGATTTTTGCTAATGCTTTTTAGACACACACATACACACACAAAAATATCTTCCCACTTCCTCTTTCAATAGCATTTTTAAGTTCTTATAAGAAAGTCAACATACCTTGGTGAGCTGTCCAAATCCCTGGGGCCATTCACTTTCTTTGTGTAGATCAGTTGGAAAGTTCACAATTGGTGTTCGGTCACCATGTCGGAAAAGCTGACAATGTAAGCAATCAAAACCCCTTGAGTTCATTACTGTTAACACTCCTTTCTTCTCTAACTAGAAGTGAAGCATATATTATACTTCCAGTGTCATTTTTCAAATGAAAATGTTGGAGAGGCTGCAGAAACCTGGTCAAGTAGGATGTGAATATATTCTTTAAAATCAAGATTATGTATAATTATATTAGAATTAAGTGGGCATAAGCCTGATGATTCTTCCTTCTAGAACATTAATCACCCAGGATGTTAATGTTGGGATTGTGTTCACAGCTAGGCATCTAGACAGGAAATATGCCTGAATTTTGGAAACTCAGTTCCTGTGAATATTAAGCCAGTTACTGATTTGCTTAGATTAGTATTTAATTACTTTGTCATAGACACTTGAAATGTTTTTGGTAACCTTTTTTTCATAGCAGTATCTTTAAAAGTAATTCTATGTACACATGGATCTTATGCTCAGTTTCTCAATCATCCTAAAATATAAAGATAAAAGAGTATAAACATTTACATTGTTGGCTTAATTAATACTTTATTAGTACTTTTACATGCAAATATAAAATATTTTTTAAAGTCTTTAGGATTTTATCTCTATCAAATTCAGTGAGAGCAAACACTTTTGTTGCTTCACTATCCTGAACAGTCCAGCATGCTGAGTATTAGTGTGATGCATTCAATCATATGATTTTTAATCAGAAAAATTAAATGAACCTTTTTGTATTTTTATTCCAGCATACAAAGGAAATTACAGCCCTAGATTAAATGGTTCTGAAAAACTAAATTATCCCCCCATAGCATATGCTGCGTGGGCTTAGAAAAATTAAATCCACAGAAGATTCATGTGAAACAAAATGCTGAAATACAAATTCACAGGGCTCCAGACAACCTTCCAGGATGCTGACCCAAATTGTTGGAAAAATTACCTTTGCTTATCAATGTTCCCATCACCAACTTCTTTCCTGACTTAGCACAATAAAATGACAATGTAGCAGCATGGTATATTTGTTAATAAAATGGCATTTATGCCCTAATACCTCAGTGGCGCTTAACTTGTTTATAATTAATACTCTCCATTGCCTCATTAAGCCACATCATTCTTGCCCAGACATGAGAGAAGGCTGATCACACTTGTTTGTTTGCCACTCCCACTGGGAGGAGGTGTTTCACATTTATATTTTTCAAAGTAAACACCAGTGGTGTGACTTAATGTTTTAATTACAGCACATACCCTTTCCATCAGCCTTCTCTAGTAATGCACACAGACCTGTGCTGGAGCAGGTACTGCAGAGATGGAAAATACTGTCCATTAAAGGCAAATATAATTGGATTTCTCCCTCTGTTTCTACAATAGACAGCAAAGTTTGCTAGAGTATAAGTTACCATTAGAACATGTAGAAGACAACTCATTATGTTTTTTGTTTTGCCGGTTTAATTTCACTATGTGGCCAACTTAAAATGTATATTTTGCAGTGAATTGAGGAGGGTCTTCACCCTCATTATCAAGTTTCTTGTTTGGTTTTTTTTATTTCCTTTTCTATGCAATTTTTAATCCTCTTTAAATCTCATTTATTATAGTCTGGAATCTCAGTTGGTTCTTTATAACAATTTCTCAGTGCACCTGTAGTGAGCAGGAGAATAAGTTACATTGTCTGGTGGTTAATTCAGCTCAGTGCAAGAAAAATGAGTGATAAGGACTTTTGTACTACTGCTCTTTTCCTTATGCTTACGTACATAGGTGTCAGGTAGGATTTATTAGTTTTTCTGGACAAGCTGGTAGCTGTGTCAAGAGTGAAGGGTAAATTCCCAATCACAACATAGCTGCATCCTCTCTTGTTAAATTATCCAGCTTCACAGCAGAGCATTTTTATAGGTAATTGACAATTGTTCAAACTGACTGACATGTTTAAATGACTAATTTTTATGTATTTTTTAGGCAATAATTAAAAATAGATCAACACTTGGCCATAAATATGCCCTTTTTAGTAGAGAGAAATTACTGACAATGTGTTAGATTTTAAACACTGGTTTGTGATGTTTTATGTTCAGTGTTCTGCCTAACCCTGAGTGTGTCACAACAGTCAACCCATAAAGCTTTCAATAAAATCAGAACAGCATTTGTTCTGAATAGAAGTTAGTGTGCAGAAAGATCAAGATCAAACGATATATATGAGCAGGAGATGTAAAGGAAAGTATTTAATTTCTTTGTAACCTTAAGAATTTGAAGGAGTGGAGGTGTGCTCTTCTAAAAAGAAGCTTAGTTTCTTTAAGTCCACAAAAAGAGGAAATAAAAATTAAGATCCTTGTTCATATTTCTGCACCTTCATTGCACAGTGTCGCCCAAATATGGTATGAACACTAAGCTGGAAGCAGCAAGAGGGGCACAAACACTTAAAAAAGCAGAATCCTGTTTTTAGGAATTCAGGGATAAAGCTTCTTAGCCAACTGGTTTTTGTATGTGCTCAAACCTCCTTGCTACTTCTGAAAATAACCTTGCTTCAGCTGCAAATGAAACAATGACCCTATGAACAACCACTTAACCTGAAAGACTAATTCATTCACTCACAGCGTCATCTTAGAAGACTTTTTCTAAAATTTGAAACTGTTTTTTTCATTAGAACACCTGATAGGACAAGAAAGTGTATCCCTACAGATCCTACCTTACTCATCGATATGAGTTTCTCAACACTCATAGTTTCAACTGTTTTAAAAATTAGTTGATTCATCAAATTAATTTAAAAATATGTGTGTTGCAGCATTTATTACTCCTGACCAACAGATTACCTTCCTGACCTTTCAGGAGACACAAAACATGGAATAATGAGAGAAGAGGAGCAAGGAAGCATCATTAAAAGTGAAAAGACTCCAGAAATCAAGAAGGGGGCAATGGTAAGGGGAATGTACACAAGAGGAGAAAACAGATCTGTTTGGTATATTAATTTTGGCACTTCTTTTGAAGTGCTTCACTTCTGTTCTCGAAAGCAATAGGTGAATAATTACCAAATTCATTACTGTCTCCTTCCACTCTGATAAGGCTTGAATCTGATTTGGTGTCTGGGTTTATCATTCACTCGTGGTAACTTTGTGAGCATGATCACTTCATATGAAAATGGTCACATGAGTCAGACTTTGGCCAGCATTTGCTTCCATTGTTGTCAGGTAAAAAATCAAAAATCATATTGGAGACAATCTGGTGCAGGGCAGGGGGTGCACTGAGAATATGGCCTGTGTAGCATACATATATATACATATATATACATATATATATATATATATATATATATATATAATCTTCATTTAGAAATGCCATGAATTACAGTGAAGTGTCTGTCTCTGAGTGATCTTGCAGACCCTTTTATTGACAGACTTAACTTCAGACAAAAAGATCTGTTACTTTGAAGCCAGGAGTAGGAAGGGAGAAACAAAAGTGAAGCCATCATGCTGCCAGTTCAGGGAAACCAGATGTAGAAGTACTGAGCATGTTTAGTCAAGATTTCAGATGCTTTGGCTTGATTAGAGAAATCACGCTCAGAGATAACATGCTCAGTCAACGCTTCCTACCCTGAGTTACAAGAAGAAAAACATGATGAAACCACAGTACCTCAGAAACCACACCTCTTTGTATATATGACAGGTGAAATGTGTGTGTGTAGAGGCAGAAGGTTCAGGTCAGAACTTCTTTAAACAGAGGCAATAAATCAGCACTTCATTTCTACTTGGGTGCCTGATTGTCCTACATATTTCCTATTTTCTTCTTTAAAGTTTGTGTTTTTAAATTTAAATTCTGCCTTTAATCTTAAATTTATTGCACAAGATTGTGGTGAAAGCTAATGTTTACATGTAAGCAAAGAAATTTAAAAAGCATTTTGATAAATTGGCTTGAAGTAGAGCTTTTCAGAGAACAGGGCTTGTGGCCATTAGTCAAAACGCACAGAGTTGGAAGTTGTGAGGAGAGAGTGAGACACCTTCTCAGACATAGCACAGTTCTAGAAGTGAGAAAAAGTGAACATTTATCTGTGTTTCTCCACCCCTGCAGGTGTATTTTATATTGTGCAGTTCTGCTAAGGAAGTTTTATGTAACATTTTATGTGAATGGTCAACTTAAGCAAAAGTAACAGGACTGAAAGGAAGACAGCCTAAATGAAATTTACCTGCTATTTAATGTTTATTGTGACAAGCTATCCTAGAAATTGTTTTTTGGTTTTTTATTTGTTTCTTTTTTGTGGGTTTGTTTTTTTTTTTTTTTTTGGTCAGGTTATGGTAAGCAGATGATTTTGAGTAAGAAGCCTCTCTCTCCAAAATGGTATACATTTCCAGTAACTTTCTGCAAAATCATTGCTTGTCAAAACACAATAACAGTAATTCAATAAAAATCTCATTCCTTTCAAGGAGTTAATGCTCCAAGGCTTGCTGTCTACCTGTTTTCATCCAGTTTTCCCTGTTACCAAGTATGCATGTTTTTCCAATGGTAACATGGACATGCAACATTCTGTACACAGAATGTTACTGGAATTAGCGTCAGGTCCCTGCTATGTGTGGTGTCTCAGCAGGAGCAGGAACTGGTTTTTCCTGTGCACTCTGGCCTTCCTCCAAGCTGTGCATGCACAATGCACCCAATGTGGCTATACATGGAGTACTCTACCTGGAGCCAAAAGATATGTTTTGGATAGAGTACTTCTGCACACATAATGTCTCAAATAGGGAAGGGCTGAAGGAGAAGATCTTCAATTGCCTATTTATAAAAGTTCATTCCAAACTCCTCAACTTTGCACAGAAAGTATTGCTTTGGACTAACTATTCTTTATCGTTATACATTTTATTTAAAAAAAAGAATGAAAAGGACCATTGTTCAACCTTCATAATCCAAAGTATTACATTGAATTAATGTCTCTTTTTTTAAGAGGTATTTGGGAAAGTGACATTGAAGTAGTGTTTAGCTACTTTGAAATAAGAAATTGTTAAACAGCAAAACAATTGTTACAGTCTGTTTTCAGTCTAACTGAAGTTAATACAACTTATCTCTCAAATCTCCACTTAAAAACACTTGTCTATTTAGTTTCTCAGTGTATTGCTGTGACAATTCATTTATTGTGAAATGGAAAATATTTATTTTGTATGTTTATGTGTGGTAACTTCTGTAACATGATACGTTTCATCTTCCAAGCATAGAAGAATTAGTCCATTATCACCAGCTCTAACAGTATGCATTGGAGTATCAGGTAAATTAAGGAAGAATAGGTAAATGTGGACTTTGCATCTCCTAATTCCTCTGCACTATGCATCTACCACAAAGTCAGTTACCTTGAAACAATAATTAGGAGATTAGGAGATGAAATAATTAGGAAGATTAGGAGATTAAAATTCTAAGCACCAGAGACATTTTTATCTTTCTTTAGGTTAGGTCTTTAAACTCAGTAAGCAGCAGGGCAGCAGTACTTATTTCTAAGTTTGGACACAAGCAAAGAAACTGTACACCTTGTCTGATTCAACAGACATGTAATTCTGTCCCTGTAATCCCCACAACAAAACAGAAAACAAATCTACTTACTACAACCACAAACTTCAGTTCTCGTGCTGCAGTAGTCTGTTGAAGCAGAATGAGAATAATGTGAAAAGAAAAAGACAGGATCCTAGACAAGTTGGGAAGCTGTATCACACCCATCCTGACAGGAGAGGAAAGAAAGACTTTGTAGCTCTAGCAGCTGCTCAGGCTCAACTGTGAGACGTCAGGCTGTACCTTCAGAAGGGGTGGAACTGCCGCTGGTGCATTTCAAATCCAAGAGGAATGTTGTGTGACTACGCAACAAATTGCATCGCCCTTTGTTTTCAAATTACTGTTTACATTCTTTTTAATCAAATCATAATTCAGTTCCTTTTTTTCCTGTAATATTTTTTTTTCTTTTGGAGTGTGAGGATGAAGTTAAGATACAAAGGAATTGCTAAGCATTGCTGGTGTTTCAGCCTACCTGTTCTGTTTTGACTTTTCTGTGCCTGGAATTTTTCCAAACTATAGCCACAAGGATGAACCACGAGCCAGGCAATACTGTTTCTCTTTGCTGCTCAGCTAACCCACTTTTCAGCTTCCTACCCCTCAGTTTTTTTTTTTCTTTCCCTCTTCCACATTATCTTTGTAAAATCAGAATAATTATTTTAAAACAACATTTCATGTTGTTTTAAATTGCCAATCCATCAGATAAAAGACTAGAATAGATTTTGCAACAAATATGTTATTTAAGATCCTTGCTGGCAGTTATTTGCTCTTCACTTTGTGTGTGTTATTTTTATTTTCCTTTGGAGTATTCCTATACTTCCCCTTTGGAACTGCTTATATCAAGATCTTTTTGGCCTCAAATCTTTAAGAAATTTCTGGTGAACAAGTCCTGGATCTCACCTTTTTATTATTACTGATTAATAGCACTGTTTCTGACAGTAGCTGAGTGGCTTTGAGGAGATTGCTCAGCTTGTCTCTGCTGACTTCCTGTCTATAAAATAAGAAGAATGATACCTGTAGACTTGATTTTATAAGCACTGAGTAATGAATTAGTTTGCACAGAACTATAAGTACAGTTCTGTAAGTGCTAAAACTTTAGGTTCTTTGTGTATTGTCATTCCATTCCTACCATACCCAAACCTGTCTCAGGGTCTACTGCTGAGCTCTCTGCAGCAGCGTTTTCTACAATTTCTGCTTCACCATTTACCAGAAATTCCATCTTTAAGGCCCTAAAGCCCACTAAGCCTCAGGTATTCTCTCCTCTGAGTTGTGTGAATGTCTTTATGTATTCATTTTGTCTGATGGATGGGGCCAGATGGGAGGAGCATGACAGCTCCCAAACTTTCCTGTCTGTCTTCTCTGTCCATTCCCAGTTTTCAGCAGTTGGACTTCTTTCTTCCTCCATTGTAATGTCCCCACCCTCCTTTTTGATCTCTCCTGGTGTGATTTTTGCCTATGCAAAGGGTGCATGAGAGTTATCTATACTTCATAAATAAATAATATGTTGTCTTTCTGAAAACAAACATAAGCTGATAATCTTCCTCCATTATTTAAGAGTTTAGGTCATAAAACAGACTCTCAGACTACTTTCATATGTCTCAAAACTCAAAAATGGATGTCTTACTTTTTAATCTATGTAATGGGTGGTTCCTAAGCTATTTGATCAAGGATCACTGTTGGCTCTTGGAATCTTTTGTTGTCCTTCTTATGACCTTCCCACAAAATTCATAACTGATTAGTTTTTATAAGATTTGCTGGTTTATTGTGTTTCATTGATGAGTGACTATGACCACTGTAGTCTCACTATTATGGAACCATTCTAGTGACTTCACTTTAGGACATAACCTCAATTCTATTGGGACAGGGAGGGGGATTCTGGATGGCATAATTCAAGAATGTTAAAAAAATATATGACAATGACATTTTATAGAAAATCTTTGCTAATGTCTCTTAAAAATTATACCTCAACACAAAACCAAGCCTATGGTAAGTAGTAGTGATTTCTGTGGTTTCATTCTTCCCTTGGCATGTGTACTTTGTTAGGGAGAGTATTTTGTGCTCAAAATAATAGGTACCACAACAACTTAAGTAAATGCTTGCACATTCCAAAATGGAAAAGAATCCCCATTTATGTGCCATACTGGTTAAGATAGAGTCATGTAGGAATCCTGTGTGCAATCTGAAAGTATGTTGGTAGTGTGTATTCAATTTGGAAATTTTCTTGTGTTTCTGGAATTATCTCCATTTCTACTGGGCATTTGGCAGGTATAAACTTGGCATATTCTGCAGCAACTAAATCCTGGCACTTTTCAGGAGAAGTTGCTTCAAAATAATAATAATTTTAAAAGTCCTTCTTAATCGATTTATGGTTGCTGAAGCATCATAATGCAAGTGAACCTAAACAATTTAAATCATACTTATGTTAATTTGACTTATTGTCATAAGTTCTAATTATGATATTACGGCATTAAGTAGAATTAAACACAATTATAAATTTTAAGTGCACGTACCTATCTTAAAGGCTTGCTGAAGCCTCGATTTGCTTTGAAGTGGCTGGTTGCAAAAGAGCCTGTGCTTTATTGTACACAAGGGTTACCTGAGGTAACCACTGCTGCTGGTGGAGCACAACCTGCACCCTCAAAGGGTGGCAGTCACTGCACTCAAAGCACCAGGTATGAAACTGCTGCCAGCACTCATGAACCAAGCTGCTTACACAGGGAAACAGCTCAGGTCCTGCTGCTGACTGCCTGTGCAGATCAGCACTTAGCGTGGCTTGGATTTATCTCCAATCCTTTTTTTCCAAGCTTTTTTTGGTTTTGTTTTTGGGCTGAAAGAGGGAAAAGATTTTGTTTCAGTAAACAAAGTGACACCTTTTCCAAGCATCATTCTGAAACATGAGGAAAATAAGACTGCCACACAGTCCTGTTTGGGAATGTTTTCACCCAGTTGTGGGGAGTGGGAAGGGACCAGGAAGTTAATTTGTGACACAGAAAGAATTCACTTATTTGTACTGCTGACAGAACATGAACGTTAGACTACAGAGAAAAATGTCCTAAGCCCAAAGTTACTAATCTAAGGCAGATGGGGGGAAGAAAGTGTCTACTCACTGTGTAGTCACTGTTTTCTAATAATTTCTTAGTTGTCCCAAGTTTGCAATATGCACCTGGTTACAGGGCACTCGGAGAATTTCTTCTTGATCTTATGAGATAAAATGTTTGCATGAGACAAGGGAAACCTAATTTGCAGGTTTTTCAAAAAAACTAAGTGAACTGCAAATAAAAAAGAGACAGAAAGCACTATTCCTCTTCTCTTTCCCCTCTGAAACTCTGCAATTTGGTGGTGATTTTATTTTCTGGAAGAGGTGGAGACAAATCTTTTTGCTAAAGGAAGGATTTGAACTTGTGTCTGCCACATCTTGGGTAAGTACTGTGAACATTAAATAAAAAGAAGGAAAACCTGCTTCTAGTACTACCATGAAACAAATCTAAATTAGTTAATTAATTTGATCAGAGTTTAGGTTGTTTTGCATTTTTTTCTTTCATTCATTTCTGATAGTCAGCTCAGTAAATAACCCAAAGAGAAACAGGTGATGAAATTGATGAAAATGATAGTTCAGGCTGTCCATTGCCACCATTCCCAGATAGCACAAAATTACTGTTGCTTTTCTGTTGTTCATTCCCCATTTTTCTGACACTGCTTCAGCATATGAAAGTAAAAATAATGATCACAAGTTATATCCAGCTCTATTACAGCATCTATGACTATTCAAGTTATTAAGCAACTCTTTAAAGTATGACTGTCTGTCTAGCCATTGCTTGTGAAAGAAGAGAGGGAGTTGCATATCCAGGTGATCCTGGTTTTGCAACATATTTAAAAAATAAGTAATCTAAATAATTCCAAAGTCAAACTGTTTTTACTCATTTTGACTCACTTCTTCTTTAAGAGGAACTGAAATGAACTTGTTTATGACTTCACGTCTGCAAAAAATATAAGACAGATTTTTCAAATTAAGTCAGCTGGTGAAGTTGTAGGAAAACATAATTTAGAGCAGTTTATTATTCATTCACTGACAGCCCAATTTATATTCCTACAATAGATCTGGGCTTTATGTTCCAGCCTTTATGAACACTGATGCTTATTTTCCCTCTGAGTTAGGGAGGTATAAAGGAAATCTTCCTTTCTGTGTTTCTACAGTGATAGTCTTAGGAACAAAAAGCATTACAAAGAATGTGTGTGATGGGTTTTTTGTACAATAGGGATAGGGAGAATAAAATAATTTAGAAATATCTTAATTTGTAAATTAAATTTTAAATTTATTTTGCTCAGCAGAAATTAGGTTATTCAAGGTATATACACTGGGGCATGTAGCATGGAAGAAAACATTGTCTCAACTTGTGATGGAAAAGGGGAACCTTACATTGTTGTAGTGTAAGCAGTGACCTCACATAGGATGCACTTCCACAACTGACTGAAGTGCTGAGGCCAGGGTCTATCCAGGTCCATGATCTCCCAAACCATACAATTCTCTGGGACAAAGGATCTTCATGCAGCTTTGAAAGTTTTTGGACATGGATTTGGGTTAGGAAGGAGTGGAAGAGCTGGGAACTGGAGACTAAAAAGAATATTTAAGAATGTTTCAGGTCTCAATCACATTTTCTATGGCAGTATTGTCCAATTCAGGAAATTAACAGAAAAGTTACCCTTAACTTGGATGGGAGAAGCATGAAACTTACCCTTTTACAGCTCTTGAACTTTCGCTTCTAAACATCTGGCAAACAAAACATTAAAAGCAACTCAGCACCACGATTTGGCACCAGTTCAAAAAAAAGAAGGAACAGGTTGAGAAGAGAAAGTGCTTAGAAATTTGGTTTTGACAGCCAAGGCTACAATCTGTTAGAAGTCTAACACTGATAAAGATGGAGTCTTGGCTTTTCCTTTCTGTTTGCTTTCGTCTAGCAGGTTTTTTTAAATTACTTCTTAGGACGGGAGGTGTGATGATCAGCGTGGTTTGGAGATGAATAACTTAAAGAGCTTGCACTAAATTTCCTGTGAAGGCTG
The DNA here is from genome assembly GCF_027887145.1 of Ammospiza caudacuta. NCBI lineage: Eukaryota > Metazoa > Chordata > Aves > Passeriformes > Passerellidae > Ammospiza > Ammospiza caudacuta. Next base: position 44,232,592 of record NC_080593.1, on the reverse strand, counting down.
CCAGACCTAGGATGACTTTCTTCTGGTGTCCATTACGGGATATTAGGGTAATACAAAATAAACAAACTTGCTCTTCTTTGCATTGAGGAGCAGGTAGAACTGGTTGTCTCATGTTGTCAGAAAACATTTCTACCATTGTTCGGATGCTATGGTAAAAGGGGTTGCTTTTTTTGACTGGAAATCTAACTACAGCTTTCCTGGTGAACTGTATTTCCTATGGTGGTTTAAGAGCAGAAATTGGGATCTGTTGGGAAGAGAATAGGACATTTACAGTGAGAATTTTGAAACTTAGATTCTTGTTGGACAGAAAAGGGATATTTTTATTATTGTGATTCATTTTTATCTTGTAGAGTGGCAGTCATCTGCTTATGCTATATAGAATATACTTTTCAGGTTTAGCATCCATTTAAAAAGCCTGATGTGAGGAAAAGAAGCCAGAATGGCAAAATTTTCTGCACCTCAGCTGTTACTCTAGTTCTCTTTAAAATGATCTGTAGGCAATAAGACTGTTGACAAAAGGTCCTATCTCCTGTGAGAAAACAAACAAAAAAAGAAATCTTTGCTTCTTTAAGCAAAGCCATATCCACTGGTTTCAGAAATTAGTTACATCTGATTCTTCTGATCCAGCTATTGTAGTAAGGACACAAGCTGTTTTTTGCAATAGCAATATTAGAAAACATAACTAGTGAAGATTGCCCAACATATTCTGCATATTTTAATGCAGCTCTGATTTTTTAAATTTTTTATTGCCTTTTTTTTTTTTTTTGTTCATATCAAGAGCAGCATCTGCTTACAGATTTCCCAGGAGAACAGACTTGATATGATCAGATCACAACATACAATCAAGGTAATATAACAGAAGGAAGGTGTTAAAAAAGCTCTTTGAAACCAAAATTTATTTTTCTTCCAAAATTAACACTTGGCTTTGCTGTCTTTTTGGAAGGAATATCTGAAGGTCTTGTTGGGTTAACCAGTTGTTGCTAGGTCTTCATGGTAGCTAGCCTGGCTGTTTTTAGGCCCCTGTTAGGTCTAGATTCACCATCCAAGTTTTCCATAAGTCTCATCTTCCTTCTATACAGAGATGGAATATTTGTACATGTAAAATGCAGAGAAAAGAAGGAGAAACAAATCTCTTAGGTAAGTAAGCAGGCATAATCCTAATTCTTGTGACTTCTGAGGCTGTAAAATGATTCATTGCTTCTTAAGTAAAATAAGGTCTAAGGAGTGTGGAATGACTCCTCCTTTTAGTGTCTCCATTTGAAGCATTGCTTCTGTCACCAGTTCTGGAAGTTCATCAAAAGAGGGCAACACTCCTTCAGAGGTATTTTCCAATTTTGCTGTAAATCAAGGCTTTAGCCCTCCAAAACAGTCTAATTGCGTAGTTGAATTAATTCTGACAAAGTCCCTTTGGAAAGAATAGGTCTTGCAAAATTGCATTGGTTTCATATTGCACTTAGGTTTTACCAGGTGATAAAGCAAAGCAAATATTCATGAAGAATAAGTCCTTGTTTTCTATAACTTTTGTTTGTAGAATTAAGGAATATTTTCTTTTGGTAGAGATCAGGAGCCTCAGTTGGTCATGCTGATGGAATTTAAAGAGAAATGTTGGACCACAGTCATACACAGCGTGGAAAGGGTTCTTTCATGAAGTGAACCACACTGAAGATAAAGGAGGGAACATCTAAAGGTAAGACAAAAAGAGAGATGCATTCTTAGCATTTGGCATTCTCCAAAAGCATGACAAACCTGTACCTCAACAAGTGAGCAGTTCAGACTAAGTGGATAGGAGTTAACACATTTGCTCTCATTTTAACGGGATTAGGAGAAGTCTGTTGAAATGTTGAGTCAATCCATGCTTAAATCTTCCTGAGCAGCAAAAAGAGCACAGGGAGAGCTCACAGTTTTACCTCCTTCCCAAATATGCTAAGCTTTATTATTTCCTATGTTTCACCCTATGGTCATTGAGATGTGGAGGAACTTAAGGCTGATTTAAATTACCCTCAAATACTGCTATTGTATTGTGTGACCTATAATAATAATACTTGCCTAACCCCTTTATTTCCTTGTAGTGGGGACATAAATCCTCTCCACAAAACTTCAATTAAGCTTTTTATAGAAACATCTGTATGTTTGCAAACTGGAGTCTCCCTGTAGAATAGTTGTCTCTATAAATTACACTTTTGAGCTCAGTCACACTTCTGGATTTTATTTTTTTAAAAAGTCACATTTATGGGCTTCATAAAATGCTCTCATGCATGCATAATAAAATTAATAACATATGGATTAGCAATGAAAAATAGTTGAGATGAATTTTGACAGAGTTGGAAACATCTGAAATCGGGGATTTTGCAGCTGTCTTTGTCAAATGTAATTCTGACCTATTAACTGTGCATCACTCTTCTCCTTAATTTAGCTCACTGGTGTTAAAAGTCAGCTGTTCCAGGCTGTCTGCATTCCTTGAGAATTGGTAGTGCACAGTGGTTTAGCACAGTCTGTCCGTGTGCTGCACTGTGCAGCCTGTGGATCAGTATGCCTTGGCTTTTTCCCAAGTTCCACTCATGCACAGCAGAGAGTTTAAAACTGCCTGCCGGAAAAATAAAATTAATGTTTCCTAAATGAGTCCAAAAAATTAGGATATGGCCCCAACAGGTCCATTCTGAACTATTCATATATTATCTAATAAAACAGTAGATAGTATAGTGGAAAGTAGATAAAATAGTGCAAAGTGTCAAACTTTGATATGACAAACATTTTTATGGAGTGACATTTTTATTGGAAAACATTTTTATTGGAGTATCAGGTTTGGTTTTAACCTCTTTTGTGGTCTATATGTGTTTTCAGCATTCAGGATTGCTAATGAAAGCAGTGATGCTGGATTTGGTGTCAAATGCCTAAACACCATCTAACTTCTACTTCAGCAAAATGTGAGGATTGAAACAAAATAAAGCCTTTGTCTTAAACTTTAAGTCTAAATATTTATGTCATTATTATTGTAAAATTTTGATATATTATATTTTTTTTGGTTTATTTATCTGATCAGTTACACAGTTTGGTTTGTGAAGGAGGGGGATTAATTTCCACAAATTATTAAGCACCACAATATAAACATGAAGTATTTATCATTATCTTCCATGACTGTATTAGTAGTGTGGATGGAAAAAAGAACCTCATCAGAAACAACCTGCCACTTCCTCTGCCAAATTACCTTTTGCAATTAATTATGGTAATTTCCTGAAATATTTCCTGAGAATTTGTGGGCAATGACTATAGTGAATAAATTTGTTTAGTGAATCATTACTTGCTGATTTTTTGTGTATTCTGGCCAGACTATTTCCACTCTATTAATGGATTCAAGATATTTAACAGGAAATTATTTTCAACCAGATGAGCTGCCTGGTCTGCATTCTTATAATCTCTGACGATTCAAATTCTTCTTGAGATCAGTGATTCAGAAAGCCATATGGGATTTTTTTAATGTTGGGTACAATATTTGAACATTAAAAAAGTGAGGTTTCTTAGATTTTTATTTCCCTTAAGTAATATAAAGCTAGATAAAGACAGACAATGTCATTTTTTGCCTTTCTGTTCCTTCATTTTGCAAAACTAAGAATTGTAAGTGGTCAAAGTGGAAATTTAAACATCCTAATATGATGATATAGACAAGCTATGGAGGAAATGAGTTCGTATACCAATGTGTGTTTGTACACTTTTGACATTCTGGTAAGTACCAATTTGGTGTACTATTCAATATTCATCTGTTTTGATCTCTGAATGCCTGCTAAAATCAAGAGAATGACTAATGTTGACTGTTGTAATCAGCTTGGACAAATACTCTGTAGTTAGAGAGGAAAAGGTGACTGTTGTAAGTCAGTGCATTTACATGTACTTCTTCAGTAACTGAAGGTCTTTTTGACTGTACTAAACCAAACAAAACCAAAAAAAACTCCCATGAAAAACAGAACTCTAAAGTCAGATCAGCTTTGATTTCATTTCACCAGGAAGTTGGTCTGGAGTAAGTAAATGTATTGATGGAGGAGAAATGACAGCCATGGGCACAATTCTCTTTTCCTGGATCTGCATATTTTTCATTTCAGAGCAGACCCTTATGAAAATGATTGTCACTTCAAATGAGCTGTTGGCTCAAGATGTAATCCTGATTTTATTTTTGGGTACATGTGCCCAAAGCACTTAGCTTACCTCTTTTGATGTCCTACATTCTACATTCTCTTGTCCAATAGGGTACAAGGATGGGAGAGACCAGATGAGTGAATCTCTCCAGGGGACAGCGAAATTTGCAGCCAGGGAGAGTGAGGGGGTGAGGCTCCCTCAAAGAATTGTTCCTGTAGTACATTTCTATGGTGTATTGCCTGTTTCAAAACACAGAGGGATCAAAATAAGGTGAGCTATGCAAAACTACACAGCCTTTCCATGCTGCAGTTATTGTACCTGGGGGTAAACTTTTAGCCAGCTTATTTGTCTGGTTGCTAATATGTTTATGGTTTACTAATATAATTAATACTGTGAAGAGAATTTATTAAGCAACAGGGGGTCAACAACAATTTGCATGTAGTTTGCTGCCTTTGCTAAGGAGTTAAATAGATAAAAAGGATGGAGTAAAACTTTTCATAGGTGTAAGATATACATATATAGATATATATAGATATGGTTTGCAGGCTTATTCTGCTACTGACTACTAAAATGAATGCAATTACAATAATTAAAATCAATGTGTAATATTTCCCTGAATAGTGAACCTCAGGTATCCGGTTTAATTAGTCTTGGGTATCAGAAAATTCTTTTTTAGAAAAGTACATATTAGCAGCATAGCTTGCAGATACTTGCCCATTTTTTTCCTGGTAAAGTTCAAAAAAATGGCAGGCACTGTGAGGAGGCAATTTCCCATTGAAGACATTGAGTGCCATCTGTAAGGCAGCAATGGTGGCTGCATGCTGTGACCAGAGGAAATCTTTAATTAAAGGTCTGTTGAAAATGATTGCATGAACCTATTATTTAACAACACTTCCCACACATTATCTGTCCACTCAACATTAACCTCATTAGGGCCTCATTAGTACTTGCCCTCTGCACTGTTGAGCAAATATTGTCCCTCTATGGCTATATAAACTGAAGTCCTGCATGTATCAAGTATACATATATGTAAATATTTAAGAAGTCTTAGTCACTTGCAGCTCTTACATAATTAATAGGAGCTGTTAAAACTTCTTTTAAAAAGAACTAGTGGTTTTGCCTGTTAAGTATACAGCATTTGAGATCAGATCAGTAAGCTCTTTAGCTGATATGTACCCAATAGGTTTTTATATAAATGCAGTTTAGAAACAGGAGCTTTTTAGTGAGAGCAATCCAAAATTTTCCTCCTTCAATGACAGCATTTGTACATTCTAAACAAAAATAAAAGATCACAATTGAGTAACTGCCTTCATAAGGTCTGATAAAATAACTGTAACTTATTTTTTTTTTCCCCATATGCACTTGAAAAAGATGCAGGAAGAAGGAGACTTTGTTTTAAATTAACTTTGTGATCCAGGTTTAATAAAACATGAGGCATGATTTTTCCAGTTCCCTACTCAATCAAAACATTATTACAATGAAAAAAGCCATGACATTCAGTAGAAAGTGGAATGCTTCAGGTTTCAAAGTAGCATCTGTTCATTAAAATTTTTTTTAAATCTGAGGACATTTAAGGTTAACCAAATAAAAAAAATGCTTGTAGCTGTATTTCATGAAGGAAATAAAATTTCACGGCTTTCAATGCATTTAATAACTGCAGAAAGGAAACACAAGAGAAACAGAAAGCACTCACCGTGGAATACATAACCATTTTTTGATGGTATGAAGGCTTTTTAGCATCTAAGATATGCTTTAGAATAGTTTTTAAAAGAATACCTGAAAGAAAATGGGGAAGCAGTGACAATGAAAGAGATGCTTGTGTTAACATCTGTATCGACTGCTGCCATTTCAGCAATCCGTCACTAAGTGCACCAGATTCATTCAATTGACTCAACTGGTAATTTGTGCAGAGTGCCTTGATTAATAGTGGCAGTATCTTTCAAATGAACAGTGGGCCTGTTTTACTTCTGTGTAAAATGTTTGGGGGATCCCCAATAGCCTCAACAGCTTCAAGCAGTGCATTCGCAGTTACTTTGTGCCAGCAGAACAGTGCAAGAAGAGCACAGTAATGAATGCTACCCTGCTGTCTGTGTAGCTTGAATGATTTCCTGCTTTCCAGAGAAAAAAGAAAGAGCATATCCTCTTGACTCTGGGGCTTTATAAATTGTCTGATTTTCTGCATTTTGTTAATGTTAACTGCTGAAAAATTGTAAGACAAACTACTTGATTTAAATCAATGGCTGCACTAGTATGTTAATATAAGGTTGGCATGTCGACAAGTTAAAATCCTTAAAGTAGAACAGTACCAACTAGGAAATTAGACAGAATTGGTCTTTAGCTTCTGGCACATTTTTAATAGCAATTGTTAGTAAAGCAAGGAAAGAGGTTTGAACTTTGTGCCAAGTTTTGCAAGTTGGAGTTTTGAAAAATGCAACAAGTTAATTCAAGTTATTTGTTCATTTGTCTTCCTAGCTCACAGATCCTGCCTGCACACTGCCCATATAAAACAAAAAGGAGGCTCAAAATATGACAGTGGATGAATGGAGGAGAATGAGTGATAAAAAAGGTATAAAATACTTTCAAATTTTAGTCACTGTTTTCTGAGCAGAGTAAAGTTTAAAAGCAGTTAGTAATCTCATTTTGGGACTCTCAGTAGTGGAATATGAAGATGTTAGGTAACAGAGTCACCATTCTTACAAATAATATTTTTTTTTAATTAAGTTACACATGGCTTATGCTAAGTTTAAGCTTGATTCAATTCAACAGGAATCTGTATGTTATATTGAATTTCTTATACAGTGTAATCTAAATGATACCTCCGTTACAATATTAGATTAGGATATTCATGATTCATATGGTCACCATCTCCCTCCCCATTAAGCAAAATATTTCAGTGCTGCCCACCAATATCCCCATAATGGTATCTTTCACCATTCTACCATAGAACCAGCAGCAATGTTTGTCATATACCCTTTCTTCTTTCCCATCCTACTTTTGGTTTTAAATGGTGTAAGAATTCAGCTTACCTCCCTGCAAACGGGATTTTTGTATTTGTTTGTGGAACCCAAATTCTGCCTGCAATAACAATTCTGACAGCTTTATCAGCTTGGTCCTGACACCATGAGTAGCCCAAACAGGTAAAGTGTAATTGTTGATATCCTACAGTGAAGAAAGAAAACATAGTGATTTTCTTACTGATTCCTACTGCTAACTGTTATTTATTCTGGCACAAAATACTTCTCAGAACAAATTCCGAATGTTTCGCTCCAGTAACATTTTCTCATTGTAATAAAATGATGACTGTATTTTGCATTTAGACAGCTGTAGCATTCCTATTTATAACATCATGGTGCTTGAAAGAAATTTGAAGGGCAGTTTTCCACAAGAAGAGGAATATTTATTAATAATACTAAAATTATGCAAAAAGCAACTGGCATTTTTATGTTGTCAGGTGAAAAAAATCACTATATGACTTTTTCAGTCATGTGCTGGGTTGTATTTTTACTGAAACAAATCCTATATAAACACCAGGATTTTAAGGGCTGGTAGCTCTCAGATGTAAGAGGAATACAGAGATCAATGTATAGCTGTAGTATGGATGTACCAAAGTAAGGGGTAGGTATATAAGGATGAGATATAAATGAAATTTGTACGTATTATGGTCTATTGGATACTGTCACAGTGCTCAAGTTAAAGTGGAATGGATTAGTCTTTCCTTGGGGATGCAGTCCAAGGTGTATTAGTGATCACAACTGTGAGAAGGGAGGACATCCACAAAACTCCTCGTTTGCAGTACCCTGAATTGCTGTTTAAACAAGGTTGGTAATTTTCCTTTAGAGCAATGTAACCTTTGGACTGATCTCACCTAAAGGACTGTCCTTGTAACAAGCTAGCTCAAAGGAAAATGTCATCTACTTTAAGGGTTTGTTTAAACAAGAAAACAATAGAATGTGCTAGGTTAAACCAGCTCAGATCCCAATGTTATCCATTGCTCTTTTAATAAGTGTGATTTATGTCTTGAGGGAAGAATTGGATGGTGGCATGCTATTAAAGACAGTCTGTAGGCAAGTAAACACCTCAGTGTCCAAGTTACCTGAAAGTCAGCTAACACTTAGCTGAAAGTAACAAATACAGAGAGATGTGTGCTACTGTAGTTTCATGGATTGTATTTAAAAACTGTGTAAGCACTCTCTCTTTATATGCTTGAAAAATGAGAGAGGTTTTTATGGCAGATGCCTTTAATTGATACCCTGAGAGTCCTCAGTCAGTAGTATCAAAGACCAAGACTCATCAAATAGAACACTAGAATGAGAAGCACTTTTTTTTTTTTTTATTCCAGTATTTAGCTAGATTCTTGATGGGAGCTGTGGGTTTTCCAAATTAGTCTGGTGACACAGATTCTCGGTATGATTTAACTATTGAAATAGAAAGTTATGGTCCTGCATTTGGCAAACATGGAAGGGTGACCTCACTGAAATTACAGTGAGATGTCCCAACATGTTAACATTTCATTTAACTTAAGGCCCTGGCTAACATTCTATTCAAGTCTGCTTTGAGCAAAGTTGGACTTTTGCAAAAACTGCAGGAATGAAGGTAAACTCATTTGTATCACACCCTGTAAAATATTACATGCTGCTTCTGAAATCCACCTTAAAACTCCCTCACTAATATCCCAGTACTGATGACCAATTTATCGTTAATATTTGATTATAAATAGCTATGCATGAAAATGTACCAAAAGCTGCCTTCAAAAATAACTTTTTAACACAAGACTCTGCAATTTTGTGTCAACAGAAGTAAGTCTAGACTTTGAAGAGGGATTTCTTGCTAGATTAAGGGCAGTCAGGGTGTTTTCAAACCATGACCTTTCCAGATTGCGGAACCCAGATACCCATGCCAGTCTGGCACCACAATAACCCTTTTGTTATAAAATCCAAACTCTTTTGTGATACCTTTTCTTAGAACAAGCTCCCAGACTTGCACAAATAGCAATTTGTGTCATTCCAACATCTGCTTAATTCCTGAAAATACTCCGTCCACTACTGGCCGTGTACAAATAATGGCTTCTGTTGCTTTTACAATTTGCATAAAATCTTTGTGGAAGGATGCTTATGTTTCTTTGCCAGCAACATATTTTTATCCCTGTATATCTCCTAGTGGGGCCTGGGGGAGTTACAAGAGAATTTTATCCAAAGGTAAGCTTTTGCCTAATTGTCCATATGCAGTCACTGGCTGGATCTTGAATATGAAAGTCCACTAGTTTGTGTTCCTTGCAGTAGTGGATGACCCACAGCAGCCTCACACATAAGTTTGACCTTAAGTGAGGGTTTCTGGGAAAGAAGCTGCAAATAGTTGATGTTTAAAAAAAAATTTGAAGCACAGATCTATGATCTTTTTATGACTTACAATAAAAAAAATTAACCAAATACAAATACCAGGTTGAAGGAAGCATAGGAATTTCTATTGGACTCAAAGATCTTAAGGGTCTTTTCCAACCTAAATGATTCTATGATTCTATTTACCTCATATTGTAAAGTGTCGGAGAGCTTCCAAATCCTTTCACTCGTCAACTTCTTTACTGGATATCCTGTATGAGTGGCTAAAAACTTCAGAAATTGCTGGAATACAAAAAAATCCAAACTTGTAGTACTGAAGGCATTTTTACATGATTTCTACACACTGTCATAGTAGTACATAGAAATTTTTAGAAAGAAGACAGTCTTTGCACTTTAACAATGAACCATTGCCTAGATGTAAGAGAATTTGGCCTACTCATTTAGACAAGGTTGGTGATTTTAGTTCAGATTTGAAGTATAGTGATTGTTTATGCTTGGTGGAAATGTTTAGAAGGAACACAGATATATGAAGAAGTCTGGTAGAAATCCAAGAAGTGCTTAAAGGAAGTGTGATAAACAGAATTATTCTGATATTGGTACTCAAGAGAAGGAGAAATGTGAATTGTGATTTACTTGCATATAATACCCAGATGCAGAGCCACAAATGGATGCTTGAGGTCAGTGGTGAGAGATAATAGAAAAACAGGTGAGGTTCATGGTGTCATTTTGAATACACATGTGAAGTAGAAGTTGCAGCAGAATAAACATGTGGTTATATAGTCATGCAAAGGTTTTGATGATGGAGAAAGAAAGGAAAGGTTATACCATATGAAGACAGGCACAAAACATAAGAGAACACCTAAATTAAGATTTTGGGTGGAAAACATGAATAAATACTTGAGAAAAACACTGAGACTGTTATAGAAATTCCGAAGAATTGAAATGAGAAAATGAATCTGAACCCACAGATTTATGTAGGCAGAGATGTCAGAGGAGTTGCTTTACATGGGAGTAAACAGAGAGAGGTATTGGAATAATTTCAGAGGCATTGACACTGATTTTATCTGAGTTTTTGTTTTGTCTAGTCCCCTAGAAATGAAGTTTTTGCAAGTAGGTCAATAATTTATCTTTTCTGTGACCTGCCATTTTCAATTGTCGGGAATAGCCCAGTCCAGCTGGATGTTGTAATTGTTTTATGGGTATGTTTTCTACACCCACTCTGAAGATTAGAGATCTGAAGGGAGCATATTAACTGCTGTTTTAAAACCTGTGTGTTAGATAATGTTGAAGAAGTGGTACACTTCAACTGGATTTCCAGAACTCAGAATACTTTACCTTGTAGTGCTTGAATTGCCTTTGGAAATCCCTTGTTGCAAAGGTTTCTCTCAGAAGCTCCTTGTATTTTGGGCAGTGTGAGAAAGGTAGGTATAGCAACTGGTAAGAAAATTGCAAAATCCTAGTTAAGCAAGGTGCATCTTGTTCTGCAATTCAATATATCCTTGCAGGTTTGCTGTTTTGATTCACTGCACTAGTTGGGACAAGCTGAAAAATAATTTGGGAATGTAGTTTCAAGGATATTCATCTTCAGGACTCTAGGAGTCATACTGATGACTACACACAAAATAATCTTTAAATGTTCAGAGGAGTAATAGCTGCAGTAGTTCAAAGTTAAAGGATTCATTTACACAAGATGAAATTTGTCCTTTGACAGAATACTAAGACAAGCCCTCATGAACTCCTTTGTTCTTAGCTTCTCCAGGGATGATTTCATTCATTATGTTCAGTCTTTCTTTAAACACACCATCACATTTTTACAACAAATTACAAAGCAGCAGCGGGACTGCAATAGGATTCTTTGTGCATACTCAGCTGTATTGAGTCTATTTAACAGAGCTTCATTTAGTTCAGCTAAATTGTAGAAACTTGTGAACTTTCTGTAACTCGGTTTTGTCTTTCATTAATCTAAGCTATATGAAGGTTACATATGGCTGGAATAACTTAAAAACTTACTATTTCATTTATATGTATTTATATATGTTAGCTAAATTGAGTTTATTTTCATTTTCTGTGTTAAATTTTAAACAAAAATTCAAATTTGACACTGATATTATTAGTGCTTTTCCCTAATGTGCTTTTTTGTCTTTCCAGTAATGTAGCTCCATCTATATAGTCCCAATATTAAAAGAACTTTGAAAAGAACTTGAGAGATTTGAAGGGATAATTAGCTTGGAATGCTTCACAGCAGTTCCTCAATCTTTTTAGAAATACAATCTATGCAATCCACAAGATAGGAAGATATTTGTCAATTATAGCCATAGGTTCATGAGCAGGCATCATTTCACCAATAAATGATGGGCACTTGTTTTGTATTGTAGGATACATGCAGTCTCAGGTTTAGCCTGTATATGTAGTAAGGATGAATAAAGTTAAAACACAAATATTTGAAAAAAGTACAAAAATTCTGCATGTGCTCATGATTTTATTATTTGTTTGAATAAACTTACTTGCTCCCCTAGATGTGAATGAGGTGCAGCACCTGCTTGCTGAGTTTGCCTTTTGTGTTGATACTGGCAGGTAATCTTGTCTCTCTGCTGGGATATCCCCACCTGTGACAGTGCCAAGCAGCTCCTGTGCTGTGCCTGGCTGTGTGTGTGATGAGGAAGACATGTCTCCATACCTTCCATCTCCATGCTCTCATCACCCTGAGGTGAGAACCATTGCTCCATGACCTCTCTGACGTGAGTCCCTTATCATCACAGACTGTGTTAATTAGACTTGTAAAGCCCACACAATTTATCTTGCATCACAAGTGCAAACCTGCTCTCACAAACTGGGACTCATGCTGCGCACTCCTGATCTTCTTAACTTTTTATGATAGATTTTCCACACACAGGAGGTTCCAGCTCCAGCCAGCTGCACATCTTTGCCCTCTAGGACAAGTACATGCAAGCTACAGAGCTGCTATCCACAGGATTCCTTACAACTCCTAAGTGAGGAGCTGAGGAAGGGAGATGAATAAATATATTGCCCCATGAACTTGTGCTTAAAGCTCTGAGTCCTCCTTCCTTTCCCCTTTTACTTTTCTCACCAATTGTTGGAGTACATGTGTTGACCTGCAAAGTGCATGAAAAACAATCCTGTAACTCAATTCTCACCATAATGTAAGTCCCAGAATGATTCTTTTGTCTTTTCCATTGGCTGTGGACTAAGTAATACTGAAGCACCAGTGAGATTAAGTATGTTTTCTCTTGTCACATAAAGAAAGTCATGTTTGCATTAAATTTAGAATTAATCTACTTTTACAGTGATTTACTTGCTTTATAAATGAACTCTTTTCTCTATGCCAGTACTCCCATTTTTATTTCTTTTTTGTTAAGATCATGTCTCTGATATGCAAGTCCATTCCTGTGGAAATACTTGCCAACACTTCTACTAAGCTTATTAAGCCTTTCTGCAAAATGCTTGTAACAATGTTCTTTTCTTGCCTTAACCATGCACTTTTTGCTGCACCTTCATCTCATGTCCTATGTACTTTACTAATGCTCAAGGGAAAGCAGATGCCCCTAGTTTATACTCACATTATCCTGTGACAGTGGCATTGTATGAACTGGAATTGGCTGCCAAAGGATTTTGGGATTCCAAATCTCATCCTGTGTTGGTGGGTAGAGTCCAGCAAGACTTGCCTGAGCACTCATAAGTGTATGATCACAGTCAGTGCTTTGAACATAAATCTGAAGGAGGAAAACAAAAAAGAAAAAGAAACATTTTGGATGGTAATTTCTTTCATTAGATTACTTTATTGTCTTCTTGGTAGGAAAAAAAGAGGTACTGGGGAAGTTGTCATTAAAATGGAGTGGCATGAAGAAGGACTATGAGAAAGAAGGAGGAAGGAGAAAGACTTCAGCTGGAATAAAATTTCACTGTACAACTGAGCTGCAGCAGGGTAACATCTTAGAAATCCTGGTAGACAGCATGAGATTGACTCTATTTGACCCTCTAGGTTTTGGGACATCGTATGTGCACTGAAAAGCTGGAACCTAAATGAAAACTGAGTTGTATCTGCATTCCATATGGAAGTGTAGCATTGGAGGTATTTGACATAGATGCTCTGCCATACAGCAGTGAGGGAGCTGAACCTGATGTGCTGCCTAAAGAGCCTTTCATGTGGTTTTCAGTTAGCCATCAGGATAAAAGCTGAACTACAGTTTCAGGGATATTTTGGAATGACATTGACTTCAATTGATATTAAATTTTCTCCAACTGCACCAGGTTTAGACTCTTATGCATCCAGGAAGTCCCATTACCAACCATGAAAAACATCTTCCTGCCCAGATCCAGTACTTGCCTCACACTGCTTGTATACAACGCTCAGGAAATGAGAGTATCTCCTCCGCATGTACTGGCCAAGCTCATACTGTTGTTGTATGCCAAGCTGTAGAAGTAACACAAGAGCATGAGAGGCTAAAGAAATGTGCTATGCATCCATTCCTACAACCAAAAAATAATGCAATAATATTTCATATTATTTTAATAAAGACTTTTTTTCTGTTTCAAATTGAATTAGGAAGGAAGACATGAGAAAAAAGTAGTGAAGTTGCTACATGTATGGTGTTGGATAACACTAGCTATGACTCCTGGTGGATGCAATTGCAGTTTTGTATTTTGCTCTGTGGAAAGCTATGTGTATGTTTATCTGAGCTAGTGAGACTTAAAGCAGGCATAGAGATGTTCCAACACCATCTGTCTACTTTCTACTCTATTGCTGTCTCAGAGCTGATTAACTGGGAGTGCAGACAGAGCAGCCACCTGTCCATGGAGACACATCCAGGATATGAATCCCATAGAGTATCACCAGAGATTCCTTATGGGGGCTAGAATTTTAGCCTGGGCAAGATCTAGTTTTTCAGAACAGAAGTTTTGAAGTAAAAGTCCTCCAAGCCTTTGGGCCTTTTTCTGCAATAGTTAATTATTATCAACAGTCTGAAGCATTTGATTTTTGATTCTTGCCTGATTATGTTCCCAACTTTCAGTCACTGAATCTTGTTACACTTTTGAATAACATTCAGCATCACAGATCTTATTCACAGTTAAACAATAACCCATAAAATGGAATCAAGTCACTTTATCTCTGTGTTAAATTAAACTGATGACAATTCTCTATCCTCAAAGCAAAATTTTTCCAGTCCCAACATTTTAGTAGCTCTTAGCTGAACATCTTTCAACCTACCTACATAATTTTGTGAACACATGACACATGAATCACCAAATCACAAAATCAGTTAGGTTGAAAATTACATCTGAGATCACTGAGTCCAACCTATTACCTAATGCTACCAGGTCAACTAGACCATGGAATCAGGTACCATCCACTCTTTCCTTAAACACCCCTGGGGGGTTGACTCCGCCACAATCACACACAGTGTCCCTGTAATAGTCTATATTGCCATCTTTTTACATCTACCTGGTGTTTCCTGGCCTAAATTTAAATATTTTCCACTTAGCTCATGTAATCATTACTGTACATTGGGATCTCAAGTACAGTACTCATTGCTTCCTAAAGCAATTTTCTAAGTTGTGGGATCAAAGGATAATTCAGGCTGAAAGGGGCCTCAGGAAGTCTCTAGTCCAACCTCCTGCTCAAAGCCAAGTCAGCTAGGAGTTACTCAGGACCTGCTGTGTGTGCTTGTGATCACCTCTTTGTCTTGCTGGAATTGTGCAATCAGTTTCCTAGGCTATATGTGTGGTTTAGGCTTCTGCCCCAACTTGCCTAATATGCATGTTGATGTTGTTAAGTCCTGACTCCTGGGTCTTGAAGTCTTCTATGCCTTGGAGCAAGCTGGCATGGATTGCATGAACTTGCATAGCGTTTATATGGAATGATTGAGTCACAGCTGAGTTGGGAAGCTGCTCTGTTACTCCTGTTTCTTCAAGGGAGTTGACATGAGCAGAAACAGGCCTGATTGGCTTTGGAGAGCAGTTTTGCCTCTTAAGAACAGTGGGGAAGAAGAACCCCTCAGGCAATTTGTTCTATTCTGATTTTAGTGGAGACCTGGCAAGTTCTTTTAGGACAGAGACCCATTGGACATAAGGTGTGTGTTCCTAACAGAGAGATGCACCTCACAGTCTGCCTCCACATGCACTGTAGCCATTGTCTGGGGCAACAAGACTTCTGGCACTTCTCAACTACTTCAGGGAGACTGCCTGGTTCTGAGTGCTGGGCAAATAACTGGGAGCTTTTCCAATCCAAATCTTGGGGGAAAAGGAATGAAGCACAAGCACACAGACACAGTGGGTCCTGCCAGTGGGAGGGCAAAAAACACCCAGTGTCCAAATATTGCCTTACAGTCTGATAGTACAGTTCACCTGTGGCTCCATTTGTAAGAGGTGGCAGCTACTAGAAGTTACAGTCAAGGCAGGCACAACATCTGTCAGATACAGAATCTGTGCTGCTTCTGGTTCAGCTCCTGGTACATTTGTGGCACATTTGTGGAAACAGCTGATTCCACAAATGCCTTCACTAAAATAGTTGAGGTTTAAATCAAGTTTCTTGGGCATAGCTTAAGAAAACTTTCTGCTCGTACTGATCTTAACAGTTTATAATTAAGGAAGCACTCTGGTTCAGCAGAGATTGAGGGAGGGTTGTGTCTGTAAGCACTTCTATCTCCTGCTACTGATGTTTAAATTTTCCTGTATGGTCTCAGGTGAACTGAGGTGGTCACCAATGCCTGGCTCCTCCCAGAAGATCCTAGTCTGCAACCAAAAAGCTCAACATATGCTGACACTGGATCAGAACAGGCTGACTCAATTTCATTCAAAATTAGTGAGTGATGTTGCTGTGATTTCCTAATAAGTTCCTTGGCTGTCCTTAAGTGGCAACTTATTAAGGGCTTTCTCCAAGTGAAAGCAAAGTTCCAACCCCCACATATCAACACAACATCTTTCAATATTTCAGTTCTTTGCCCAGGTAAATAAACTCACCTTGGTAAGCTGGCCATATCCCTGTTGTCTTGCAATTTCTTTATGCTTATCAGTTGGGAAAAACTCCTGTGGGGTATGATCCCCATGGCGAAATACCTGATAAAATAGATGAAATTGGTTTTTTGTTACTGGTATTTTTTGTGGTGATTATTACTAATTAGTGTAGTCACAAGGAATATGCCATGACAGTGAGTACTGTATCTGACAGATGTTAAGTATATAAATGGTTCTTGCCTTAAATTTAGATAGCTACATTTCCTGTTTAATTTATTTAGACAAACATAACTGGTTCTTTTTTGGCATTTGAGAATAAATTAGCTTAAATAAATTTTTGCAAGTTATAAAAGCTACAGGATACCCTATTATATTTTAAATAAGTTTAATGTATTTTAGAAGGTATAGACCATAATATTAAATAAACAGAAAAAACTAGAAGCATGTAAGCAATTTTGCAGAGATATTTAAACATTAGTATTTTGGTATGACTAAATTTGGATTCAAAAGGGAAAAACCAAGGCTATTACTCAAAGTAACAGTTCTATGGCTGACTCCTGTGAAGTTCTGTTACTTGGCAGAAATTAGCCTTAAAAAGTCCTGTGTTGGTTTTTTCATCACAAGAGGTGATAGAAGTGTTATCTAATATGTAAATGCATGCTAAACTGTTGCTCTGAAAACATTGAACCTGTTTTGAAATTTCACTTCAGATAAAAGATGTATTTATAAGTTACATTGGATTTTTTCATTCATACGATGAATTCTCTGCTTCACATGTTTTGCAGAATAATTCCTGCAGATATTTGCCATATGATTCTAAAATTTTAATATTTGAAAAAAAATTCTTAATCCAAGCAGGGAGAAATTAAATTGAAAACTGCAAGAAAAAATATAATATTCATGATTTGTATGTGTGTGATGTTCAGAATAAGATTCAGGCTTCCTGCAAACAAATGGTAAATCATAACCATTGCAAATAGCGTTAGCTTCAAAGCACTGGTTTCTGTGCTGCTTGCTGAATGTCATTGAAGCCTTGGGTTTCACATACTGAAATTTACTTTCTATGCTAGTCCATTGAAACCACTGGAAAAGTGAGACTCTTCCATGGCAAAGAAGGTTTTTGCACAGTTGGTATTTAGTAATGAAATCCTCTTTAACATTTTAAAACAGAATCCTGTGTTATTTTTATTTTAGTGCTAGAAAATAAGCATTCTATATCTATAAGTTAATTTAGGAATGCACAAACGAGACAAAATTATAAAATCTTATTTGAAATTGAACTTTTTTTGGACAATGCAATAATGAATTTTGAATATGGAGGAAACATTTAAATATTTGAAAAATTTTCCCCTCCTCTCTACCCTAGAGTACAAGAAGAGTAGTGAGTGACAGGTTTTGAAGAAATTTCATTTGCCCATACTTACTAGGGACACAAACTTCAGTTTTCTTTTAGCTGTTGTTTGATGAAGAAAGATGCATAAAAGACAGAACAGGAAACACAGACTCCAAATTCCACAGACCAGCTGCCTTGCTCTCATCTTGAGGGTAGCTTTTAGCTATTTTGCACACCAAGGTCCTGGCTGGACACGGTGACACAGTAGATATATGGCTAAGAGGGGTGGAGTCAGTCGTGCTTAGTGACTGTAAAGAGCTAGAGGTTGCCTTCTGTTATTTAACTAGGATTTAGTATGGGTCAGTCAGTCTTCCCAAATATGAAAATGCTGTGGGTATCTTACTGTATGCAAAAGGGCAATTAAACCATCTGCATTACTAGTGCTCCCAGTCTTCTCTGAACATTTTGTGCTAGAAGGAGCAGTGCTAACAAATGTCCTTTTATAAAGTACCTCTGGATTTTTCTGAGATTTGGCTGTGATTCGTAGGAAGAATAAGCAACAAAGGCTTTGTTGCAAAGGAACAGGAATAAGCCTAAATTCATTGCAAAAAATATAAAGGTACATGAATGAACTTTTAATCTCTTTAGTACATTGACTCTGTCTCTAGTGGCAAAGCATGTGACACTGTTTTCTAGAGCTATCCCCCTGAATTTCATACAGTTAGTTAAATTTAAAATTTCCAAATTTCTCTTGCTGCAAATACTCTTATTGTTATAGTGTGCATATATCAAGATTTGTTTCTGTCATTTCCCCAGTATACTTTAAATAAGAAAAAAAAAAATCTGGCTCAGAGACACTGGTCTGAGAGATGGGATTGATCTTGCAAGTTCCTGTTTTATGTTCAGTCCATTCATGTGTTAATGAAAGTCCTGTTAATATGTTAAAATTGAGAGTGATTTCTTAGTCATCAAAAGCTCTCTGTAAGAATTTAAAAAAATTACTGAAAACAAATTATCATGTTGCTACCCAAAAAGGTTGTATAATCCCAAATTAGTTTAAGACACAAAACAAAACTTTTCTTGTGATTATTAGATATAGACTTCTCTAGGGGAATCAGTTCTCCTTTCTGAGGAAACAATGTTGTATCTTTCACATCTGTCAGAGCTAAAGAGATCCCTCTGTGAAACATCCAGATGTCACGCTTTCATTTCTGCTTTTATCTCTGACAATTTAAAGATATTTATAAATAGAAAAATGTGGTGGGGAGTTACATTTATTGAGAAACAAAATGCCCTTTTTTTTTAATTTGTAGGCGCCTGGGGGAAGATGTGGGTCTACAGGTTGAAGCTGTTCATGCCCTGTATATGTCATACCTGAAAAATTTCTCTGAAGAGTCTGTGTTTTGCTGTTTCTAGAAAACGTGGCATCAGACACTACTCCTAAAATACACTGCTCTGCTAGACAAGATTTTTAAATAGACCAACTCATAAAAAATAGGCAAGTTCTCAGATTTGCAAGGCTCCGGTCAGGTTCTTCATATACTCTATTCATGTCTAGGAGGGACTGCAGGTCTACAACAGAAGCAGAAAGATTTAACTTTCATCTCTTCAAGTATCCATTGTCTCACACTTTATGTGAGACTTCTGTAACTAGGAAGGTAAAATTACTCTTACTTTGAGGATAACAAAATATTAGTGTAAATATTAGTGTAAAATATTAACAAAATGTGGAAAAGATACTAGTGTTAAAGCTGATGCTTGCTTTGATCTGATCTTGATGCTTCTAATTCTGTGAGAAGAGACATGTAAAGGGCTGGAGTTGTTTTTAAGTACACCATGTTGATTAATTCTGTTCCTGTTGAAGGTCACAGAGGGAGAATGAAACAGCGTGCTGTGCCATGGTGAGAGGTGTGTAAACTCTAGCTGTTCCAAAGTCAAGGTAACTGCTTCTGTAATATGCTTGCAGCCTGTGTTAAAGCAGCAGCTGAAGGTGGAAGAGGAGAAGATAATGATAAAGGTAATAACTGTACCTCACTCACCTCCTTGGGAGTACAAAGGACAATATATAAGGTGTAGATCAAATGCCTTTATCTTACCAATAAACCTGATGAAATATTTATGGGATCATGATAAACATAATATTACTAAGCAAGTAAAAGTACAGCTTTGTGTTGTGTTCTGTACTGTGATATCTGAAGCTGCTGGATCTTTGACATTGTTGAGGGAATGCAAATGTTCATTAACAATACTCCAGTGCTTTAAAATTGTTTCACGGTTTAAGTGCTAGTATTGTATTTGAAAACTTATTAATCCAAAGAACAAAATTTGACCCTCTACCCCCAAATTACAATATAAAGAATCCTTTCCATGCTGTGATGCTCACCCCCTCCCCCCACTTTTTAAGTGTAGGGTTAAATCTGCTTACTGTGTAAACACAGGGTAGGATTGGCCTTGCGGCTTGAGATGCTACTTCTTCATTGACAATGGAGAAGTGTCAGAATTGGTTGAAGATACAGTAAAAAGAATGTAGAGGAAGACTCCAGTGTAGAATCAGTGTGGGGAGAAGGAGGCAGGTGGAGGAAGATTTCAACCTGCTCACCCTGCCTCCTCTTCTTAACCCTGCCTGAAACAACTCCTTAGCGGGATTGTTATTCCAGTCTCTGGTGTTGAAGTCATGTTTCTGTGGCTTCTGTAGTTTTAGTGTCCATGTCTGCTTCCATGACTTTTCCTCATCTTCTTTTCTCAGCTCCAGTCAGGTCAAAGCTAAATGCGTCAAGAGAGTTCAAGGTTTGCTCTGGTTTGCAGTGTACCTCTTTGTCTCCTGCTTACATGCTTTGATTAAATGATGAAGAAAAGTGATGGTATCATTTCTTCAGCTGCAATAAACTAACAGTCAGAACAACAACAAAAAAATCCGACTCCAAGCCACTGGCTAATAGGTAAATAGATAGGAATCAGCTGCCTTTATTTGGCTAATGCTTAACATAGACTTCTTTGGTCCTTTGTGCTTGGAAAACAAAGGCATGTTATGTCACCATGCCTTGCCTCAGGCACACACTACCCCTGCCTCAACATGAATTCTGCTCCAATCAGATACACCTTTTCTGTTAATGAATTTCAATGTTGGCATGCAAGAATACTCATTCAATAATACTCTTTTCTACACATTTTCAGACTGAGTTAGAAGCATGACCAGTTGCTTTGAGGAGTTGGGTTAAGGCTTGTCATGAATATGAACAAAATGGAGCCCTGCAAATAAAGTGATCTTCAGTGGGAGCTGGGGCTCTTAAGAACTATGGATGATGTCCTTGTTACTGCTGTCAGAATACATCCCTTATTACCCCATATTTTCTGTTCCTCCTTGAATTGCAGCAGAAAAGAGGAGACAGCAGTCAGTGTTGGGACTTGTAAGGACTACTGCTGTGGCTGTTCTCTGGCCATTCAGTGTTCTAGGCAATTGCCTTCTTTTTGGGTTCAAAGCTGCACTCTTGATGTAATCTGAGACAAGGTACTTTTTTTGCACAGTGGCCAGCTTCTTCTCCATTACATTGATGCAAATATAGAGTAACTGTTTAGAAGCTGATGAACTTAATCCAGATAGATTTTCCTTTGTGTTTACACAGCTAGTCTTCCACTGATGATGTTCTCAGTGGAAGTGTTCTCAATCAGCTTTATCTGGAGTTTTGCTGGATTGTAAAACTCCCTCCTCTCAAATGTGAGCACCTTCTCTCCAGTTCTCTATGATTCATCAACGTTTGGTCATAAAATACACTGACATGGTGGAGTTGCCAATTAAAATGCAGTTTGGTAGCTGTGTTTTAACAGATTATTACTATAATACCAGAACAAGGGTTTGCTGGCAGTATTCCACAGAGTGGTGGATCTTGTTTTGATCTTGGACCATAAGTGAGTCACAAACCTGAATTTTGTGCAGTGCAAAGTTCCATTATTCTTTTTTCCTCCAAATTCTGTGAACAAATTCAAGTGCTTGAGTGTGATGGATGGCTGTATTCCATAACCAGACTGCCACTGCAGGAAGGAAGTAAGGGTGGTAGCAAATGGCTAGGAGATGGGAGGCCTTTACATCAGTGACACTATCTAGTTATTTAGACTTGCTAATGAATTGTATGGACCAGCAGGATCATGTTGTTTTGACAATGAGAGATGAAATATTACTTGTGCTGAAAGAACATTTTGTTCAGCCAGCCACGGCCACAGCTGTCTAGCTTGGGCGTAAAGCACAAGCGTTTCATGCAGGTGCTGACATCAGTCCAAACAACCTCCCTGTGTGTAATCAAGCATCAAGCTATTGTCCTTGTGCACCTTAGAATACCTGAGGGGTTTGGGCTCCTGCTTTCTTTAAATTTTAATAACTATATTTAACTTTGAGAGAGGCTACAATAGCTATGATTAAAGCAATTGTTCTGCTCAGCTGTAATGATTTCTGATCATGCACTAGCACAATGCTGCAAGATTTGAAATGCAAATATGTGGGAGGGAGTAAATGTTCTCTCAATAACTTTTTTTATTTCTCTTGGAATAAAATACCAAGAAGTCCTTTATAAAAATACCAATAAGTTCTCATAAATATTGTATCTTTCTGGTAATCAGTATCATTGACCCCTGTGAGTAATTTACTTTTTGATATTAAATCCTGAATTAGTAGTGAAGAATTAATAAATTAGCTGTTCCTTCAGATATAATTCCTCCTCCACCTCCTTTCTGTTCTGTGCCTGTACTGTTATCATCTTTCAGGGTCTTTGGATTCTTGAAGGTTTTGGTTATATTTGCTCTTCCTCATTTAAATCAGTAAAGCATTTTATGCTAGGACATAGGCATGCTTTCATGGCACATTTCAAATATTTTTCTATCAGATGCTTTCTTGAGAAGCTGGTGATTAATTTAAATATTGCTACAAAAGTTTTCTGAATGAAACTGTCAGAACTGTTAAAATGGATGACTGTGCTTTTATGTCACTACAATGTGTTTATTGATACTGACTAGACTGGCTGGTGGTGTGTTTCAAAGCTGTCCTTGGCATTTCCAAGGAAATTTGCATTGACTGTAAATACACAGGCTGTTAGAAACAAACTGTGTATTTTTCCTTTAGGTCATATGTCCAATTTCTCTCACTTTAAATCAAACTAAAAAAGATATTGTATATCAGGGTTATGGAAATTTGAAACTGTCCTTTAATTTAGAAGTTACAATGTATCAGGTATCTTGATTGGCCTCAACAAAGTACCTTGAATACTCTCCCATTTTCTTACCTACTATAATCTTGTGTTGTTCATATTTGTCTTCACAGACACATCCATAAAGAGCAAAAAAGGCATAAAATTGCCTTTTGCAGAAATATGGGACAAACTGTCCAGAGGGCAATAGCTAAGATGGAGAACAGACAAAATGGTACTGGCAATTACCCTGTTGTTTTGTTTTGGGAGAGGGAAGAGAAAATAGGTTGTGTGTGGGAGTGGTAGTAGCTTCAAGGAACCCAATTTTTTAGAAAAAGAAGTGCCAGTAGAAGGAAGATGCACCTAAAATCATGCAGGAAATTGACCAAGGCCTTTCTGAGCTGCTGTCACTGCTGAGACAGATCAATGTTACCTTCAAATACTGATAATTCTTGGAAACAACCAAGTTACTCATTATTTAGCAGCTAGCTGATAATTATAATGTGGGTTTAGTTTTACAAAGTGTAGGTTTATTGGTTTGATTTATAACATGTTGAGCTTTCCAAGGAATTGGGAAAAGCCCTACACAAAGTACAGAATGCTTTGATTTTTTAACCCAAAGTACAGTGGGTAACTGTAGCACAATCCAGGCTATTCCAAAGGTATAACAGACTTGGGCTTTGGTGGAAGCTATTCGGTTAGGTGAGAGCAAAAAGTGGGTAAGCAAGTTTAATGCTTCAGGTAATGGGAAAAAATGCTACCCAAAGCAATCCAGTGTTTAAAAGGTACGTGGTTAGGTTCATGCTCTGATTTACATCAGTAGAAGGAAGATGGTGGGCCACAAAACAAACTTCCTTTTGATTTGCAGTTTGCCAAGCAGGAGAGATTTGGTCAACATTCCACATGTGATTCTTCACATGTTTTCTATGCACACAAAATAGTGAATAATTTGTAATATATTTTCAATTAAACTGTGAATTGCTTCTGTCTGGATCAGAGTATTGTCTAAACTTAATTTAAAGCAAACAATGAGAAAAATACAATAGCATGAAATGAGTTTATTTTAGTGCAAACAAAAGAAAAACAGTATGTCTAAACATATATATGAGAACCAAGAAATAGTACAATCGCTTGAAGAATATTTGCCTTTATCTACAGGCACCCCAGATAAATATTTTGCAAAAGCATATTGCCATCTAGTGTTAAACTCTCCTCTGTTCATTGCACTTTGGGTCGCTGTAGCTGCAGTAGGTTCCTGATGGACACTTCTGTGAGAATCATTGGAAATCCCATCATGTGTTGAGAAATGCAGAACAGCATTACTGCAATCAGACATTGAGAATACATGGCCATATTTCCAAATTTAAATAAAGATTAATTTCAATCATTTTTCACTCCTATATTCAGGGTTGCTGGCAATATATATGTACCCCCCAGAAGTTAACAGTTTGTTTAAGTCAGTGTCTGATTCTTCTTTCAACACTGTGAGATGAGGTGACAAAACAATACATTAATTTTTATATGTTTGTGTTATTAACTCTTAAATAACTTTCTCTTTCTATATTTTCATCTGTGTTATAGGCGTTCAGCAAGAGACAGAGGCTTTTGGATTAATTTTACAAAATGTGAGAGCGTAACTGGTCACAAGGATCAAGCTGGGGTAATGTACTTTCTTCTCTTCCTCTTTTCACATAGTTTGTTGGGGATTTTTCTCCTCTATGCCTCTTAGTTCTTGGTTTTACTTAATGTGAAAAAGAGAAATTCTGTATGTTTTATTCTTGATGGTATTCAAAGATGATATAGCTTTCACATTTTTCTTTCCATGCTTTATTTTTAATTTGAATTCATTTGATTCGTAACAATGACTTTCAGATAGTGAGCTGAAGATTAGAACTTTATCAGCTGGCTGAAAACACTTCCTTTTAAAAAGAATTTTTACCTTTATGATATCCTGCTTTATAGTTGTGTAAAACTTTGCTGTACTTCAGTGATTGAAGCTGTAATTTCCTATTTGTATGATGTTTAAAAAAAAGCATTTTCATCTAGAAGCATATAAAGAAAGCTCCAGTATATCCAGCAACACTGCCCTCTCTGTTAATACATTTTTTTCAACTGATGGGAGGAAAAAGTTTTCAACCATTCAGACTAATGGTTTTGCATGGAACCATTTGCTGAAAGTTGTCGACTAGGTAAAGAAAAGGAAAAGGGAGAAGTTTACTGTACATTTCATCATCTGCTCACCTTGGAAAGGTAAAAGTAAAATGTAAAGATAAATGTGGTAGTTTTATTAATTTCTTAACTATGTATGTATGTATACATTAACTGTTGGACTGCTAATACAGCTGGGTCTTAGACATTTCAGGTAAATTGCAAGTAGATGCAGTTTGGGAAATATGTATTACTTCCCTTGAAGAAAATGAGAAAAGAAGAGATACCATTGCCAGAGATCATTATGCTAATTGAGTTACCACCCATCTCTAAACCCATGAGACCATCACAATGTTCTAGAACATACTTGTGTTCTGTAATAGTTCCAGGTATATTCTGTAAAGTAAATGACATTACTATAGAATTAAATCAGTGGAACATTGCAATATACTTTCAATGCCTTTTGACTTGGCTGTTTTGTGCATTGGATAACTGAATTTCTCCTTCCTTTTTGGTCAACTGTGGGCAGAGATTGTTGCTGCCTTGCTTAAGGTAAGGCAAGAAAAGAGATGCCCAAACTCCCAGTCCCTATGAGCCATAGGCTGAGATTTTGCTATGGCAAAGAGCCAGAAGATGCATATCTCAGAGACTTGAGAGTATTTCAGAGGGAAGGGACAATAGCTTCATTCTTAAGATCACTCACTTTGCTGGAGGCAAAAATAGAACAAATATGCAGCTGTTTCTCAGCACTTTTTGTGACAGAAGATTTGTTGGTTTGTTTCTTTACAAAGTCAAATATTTGGAGAAACTCACACCCTTTATGTTCATTGCTGTTGATTAAAATAAGAAGTTTTGACCTGGGATGTCTTGTTGCTAATGATTCCTGTGGACCAAAACATTTCCTCCATGTGAATATAGTTCTGCTGAATGGAGAAATGTCATTTACATCAATAGTGTGAAAGTACATTGGAAACTGTGACATCTCCAACTGTGAAGCTGTGGGGAAAACTGTACCATGTACTCAGGAGAGAAAGATTGTTAAATTAATGAGTATTATAATAGCCAAGGAATTAAGCAAGGGAAAGGTCATTTTAAGCACTTGGTTTCCATAATGCTCTGGCCAGATGAATGGCTAAGAGTTAATTTTGGTTAGACTGGGTCAATTAAATGGAAATCATAACAGCTGTTTAACAAAATACTGAGCTCCCATAACTCCATTTTCATAGTCATTTCATAAATGACTAAAAAAATCAGAGCCCTTGAAGTATGAATTTCTATAAACTATCAATTTATCTGTGAAGACAGCTATAAACTTGGGCTGGATACCGAGAGAGAGCAGGTGAGATTTGTGTGCTATAAAATTGCTGCATACAGGGAGTTTGTGCAGTGCTTGAGATCTTCCTCTTTATATTAGTCAAGGAATTGTTAACAAAAACTAGATGAGAGGGTAACTCATAAATCAACTGTTCCATCTTACAGTTTGTCTGATCTCTGTTACTTACCCTTTCACTAATTTTAAAGTAATAGATGTATCTGACAAAACTAGTCTGAAAATGTTTCTATTTACAGTTGATAGTAAAATTAGACTGACCAAAAAAACCACTGGTTTTGGCTACTTTGCTGTTTGTGACAGCAATCTTTCCTAGAAAAACCAAGGACTTTCTTTGGATAGAACTTCCTTGGAGGAACTAATATGTCATGGAATGGAGGAAGAAAAATAGTTGTTACAGCAAACAGTGCATTTGTTATAGGGTGTCTCTTTCTCAGGGCATATTTCTAATCCCATCTGTGAGCCAGCTGTGATGCCTGTGTACACTTGTTGTGCATGCCCACACACACACATGCACCCAAACCATTGAACCATTGGTCTCCAAAAGTCCCAGTGATCTGCCTTGCAGAAATTGAAGATAGTTTTGCTGTGCAAATAGTTTTGCATCAGAAACATATGATGATTACTTGCTTCAGCTCCTGACATCTCTGCTCTGTAAAACATGTTTCTTTCTGCTGGGTTTCTCACTCAGAGATGATCAGACTGCCTATAATGTTCTCTTTCTGGCTAACCAAAGCCAGGACAGATTTGTTCTTGAGTTTCAGTGAAAGTGGGGCTGTGCAATATCAAACATGAATCTTCTCTCCTTTTGATGATTACCATGTGTAATACAAAAATTTCTATTCTATTCTTATGTCTTTTTTAAGATTCACAAGTTAATTAGCCAATGCATAATTCAGTGAATTAATTTTCAAGTTCTGGAAAACATGCATATTCTGCTGTACTGCCTTAAAGGTATATTTAGGCCTAGAATATCTTCATTGGACACATACAATTATGAAGGCAGGTGTATTTCCTGCCCTAAGGAGCAAACAAATGCAACCCATTAACAAAAAGATCTTAATCTGATTTTATCCTTTTGGTCTTTTACACTCTGCCTCATTAAATTACATGCAGTTGTCTCCTCTTTGCAGTATTAAAAAAATACTGCAAAGTCAACAAACTGTTCAGGTTTTTAGAATTATTTTCCAGTATTAACATTCAAATAATGTAAAGAAGAGCAAGCAAGCATAGATTTCCTGTCAGTGTTTAAATTACATTAAATATTCTGTACTAATTTATAAAAGATTATATGTGGACCTCAGTGATTAAAGTAATTTGGATAAATTATATAGTATGCTACTATTTGATCCAAACAGTCTTCTTCTTTTCATGATTTTAGAGGAAAATATTAGGATTTCCATTTTGTCCATAATGTATGCTGCATATAAATGATGAGGGTTACTCTGGGAGAAAATCTGCCTTTGAATTTGCCATCATAAAATAGAAGTACATCTAGGCTAAACTTGAAGAGAACAGCAGAAGTACATAGTTTTAGTGTAATATGTAACAGTGATTATTTGATTTAATGTTTTGAATTTCTTACATGGAGCTGCAGCATGACAACTGTGTTACAGTGCAGGAAATGGAAATGACTGGTGTGAGACAATCTGTGAGGGAGGAGACAGTGAAGAACCACATTCCCTGGTAGGGCAGTATTTGGATGGAAAACTACTACTAGGATGACTTTTTTTTTTAATCTCCTACTGCATGCCAGATTGAAAATTCTACATGTCAATAATATTTTGAAAACTGCTTTATGTTGGTCCTATAGTGTTTAGAAAAGAACTAGTGTTTCCTTTCTAAGTTATTTCTTTTCTTTTCAAGGATAGTGTCCTTCCTGACTATGGCAGAGTATCTGACATGTCCTAGCACTATAGAAATTGCTGTCTAAGTAACAGCAGCCTTCGATATGGCAAACTACTCAACCCTCCTTCTTTTCACAATAAAACCCCACCAAAAAACCCCAAAAACTAGCAAGAATGAGAAAGTACAAATCTCTTGAGTCCTGGCCCTTTCTGAAGTCCTTGCAATTGTAACCTTTGTGATTTCATGCTGTATGTGACCACTTTTCCTGTGTCAAATGGGACTCCTCCAACAATCTCATCTTTTTCACAGCACCACTGTAGTAATTTTCAGCTTTTTGTAGCCTATTCTGTGTTAGTACAATTCACATCTCAAAACACCAGCTCAACCTGTGATTGCTTTTCAGACAAATGTTCTATCAAAATGAAATGTGCACTTTCCAGAAAGTAAACAAAATAACATCAATGGTTGTCTGCTGGACACTTACATGGGCCTTTTATCCACACCAAGACATATGCACTTTTCACATCAGCTCTGAATTGTGACTGAAAGCAACAAACTTGTGTTTGTGTAACAAAAACTACAAATTATTAGGAAAAGCATCCAAGCTGTTGTTCCTCAAACCATCCCTCTTTTGAAATCCATTGAATACAAAATGACCCACCTTGGAACTTTTGCATTGCCAACTTTCCATTACATACTCTGAAGCATGGAATTATCTGTACAGCTGTGGTATTTTCTGGGGTCCCTGTTGTTGGAAGGACAGATGAATCTGGCTCCATGTTCTTAGAAGGCTAATTATTTTATTTTATGATATTATATTAAAGAATGCTGTACTAAAACTATACTAAAGAATAGAGAAAGGATAATTACAGAAGGCTAAAGGATAATAATGAAAAACTTGTGACTCCTGCCAGAGTCCCGACACAGCCTGACCATGATTGATCATTAAGTCAAAACAATTCACATATTGGTTAAACAATCTCCAACCACATTTCAAAGCAGCAAAACACAGGAGAAGCAAATCAGATAATTATTGTTTTCCTTTTTCTCTGAGGCTTCTCAGTTTCCCAGGAGAGAAATCCTGCCAAAGGGATTTTTCCAGAAAGTATGATGGTGACATGCAGCAACTCTGCAAACCAGAGTGCTCTGATAAGATTGAATCAGGAGGTTACTTTGTACAACTCAATGGCATTACATGGCTAGTCTGGTTTTCTGATGAAGAAAAAATTAAGTAACAGGTCTTCTCTTCTATATTACTACTCTTGGCAAGCTCTGTAAATTGTTTTACAATCTAATGCAATGACACTTCTGGTTCATGCCTTTGGTTTCTGATGCACTCAACAGGTGCATCACATGAAATGAAGCTAACTATTATTCAACCACCACACTGAACCACAACAGCACTGTGCCATTGCTCTTTCTCAGCTTTGGAATATACATTTTCATATCACACCATCTGTGGGGCTGTTTCTGGTCAGCAATACTGGTTGATAACTTGAGGGCAGCAAGAATGGGTGGAATAACACTGTGGTGTATTTCAGGCAACATTTGATGAGAACCCAGAGAGAGATGAGGGAATTTTTATTGTTAATCTCCAAGTGGGAACAGAATTACTCAGGGAAACTCAGCCAGATTAATGACAGTTCCTGAAGAATTTTTTAAAATTTCAACAAAAAAAGTGAAATGAAGGTACCCAGACAAATATTGAAGTACAGCACCCAGAAAAGGTGGTCTCCATGACAGACCACAACCCTTTTTTAAAGCAGGATAGTCAACACTTTTGGCCACAGTGTCAAAAGAAAAAAAAGATATTTAGTGACTGTAAATGAGCTGAAATGACACAGATTTGTCTGTTTCAACCTCACAGTCCTTACCCCTAACCAATACTGAGTTTTTCTCCCTATCTCAGTACAACTTTAGGGTCTATTTCTGAGCATTGGCTTCTTTCTTTGCATTCAGAAAAGACACTGCAATTCTTCCTAGCTCATGCTTGGCTGCCATCTGGAAATATCTCTGTTTCACTGAGCTGTTTTATCTGTATTCATCATTGTTTCTAAGCTTTTTTATCTTTGTTTATTGATCCTATTAGCATATTTTTTCCAGCTGAAAACCATCAAACAATTACTATGTGGAGATTACTGTGCTATAGCAATGGTCTCCTTCTCTAGTGAATTGTAATACACTATTTGTCCTTGGGTGTGAAGCATTAGTCAGCTGGTAAATTGGAGTGCCTACACTGCATTTCTCATCAGGCAATAGTGTAATGGAGCTGGGAGTGAATATCTATGGAGCTGGCCATAATATAATTTTCAAACTTCTCAACACCCACTAGCTCAAACTTTCTCTCTTGAGAGCAGAAATAATTAATCCACGTTGTAAGTAAATACAATTTTAATTTGAAAAAAAACAGGTTGGTCCTTCCCCTCATACACCTGTGAGTAGAAACCCTGGAGGGGGTAAGACTGCAGCATTTCTCCAACATTCCCATATTACATTTTAGAAAGGTTTTCAAGTGGTGATCACATCAGGATTGTCAAATTCCCATCAGATATGCATCAGTTCCAGTTCTTCACAAGAAAATGAAAGCAAGAGAAGAGGTGATTTGTTCATAGATTCCCAGGAGATGAATAAAAAAGGTGGGATTTCAAAGCCCACAGTTCTGGCTCTCAGTTCTCTCTCCCATTATAAAGCCTGTGTTGTGGAAGCTGGTATATTCTTTATACCACATTTTTCCCTTTTAAAGCTACCCATATTTTCTCTTGCTGGGAACATGACTTGTTTTCAGTCCTTTGATGGCACAAGAGAGAGGCCAAAATGTTGAGTGATATTTCAAGAATGAGATATGTCCACTGCTTTATAGTTATTTTATAATACTCTGAATGTGTTACTCATGATTGCATCTCATCCATGCTGTATTTTTTAGTTTGCTTACTTTGACTGTCAAACTGGGTAACTAATTAATTTTTACCCTCTAAACAATGATAGTTTCATCCTCCTCAGCAGTTCCTCAGACTATTTCAAGCTGATCTTGTGGAGCTTCTGTTGTTGTTTTTGACTTTTACATATATATCTCCACACTGCTCGAGATATAGCTCTTTTGTTCTCTTTTGTATGGCTGAAGTACACCTGGAGTGTCTGTGAACAGTGATATTTTTATCACATAGGAGATCCACTAATTGTGCTTTTGCAGAAGTTGTATGCAGAGCTCCCCTCATCTCCTCTGACTTTTTTCGAAGACTTTTCAACTCTATATGAATTATATTTCCTACCTGCCTCCTTTAAAATATTCTTCTTGCTTCTACATCCCATTTTTCATTTGTTTCATCATGTTCTGTTCAGCAGGATATATTTCAGAAATATTGCTGAGAGTAAAGTACAGCCGGATTAAAATCTAGTAGTGATATGCCTTATTGTCAAATGGCTTGTGTAAAAAATCAGGGGGCAAATCCCACAGTCAGACCTACATTAACACAACTTTTTTCCAGACTAGCAACAAATTTTGCTTGGAGAAAGAGGTTTTAACATTGGTCAGGCAACTTTCAAATTATCCTTCTTTGCTTTCATATTTTCCCCAAAGGACCTACTTCTCTTCATGATTTCATAACCAGACAGACAGCTAAGGGGATATTTTTTTTGCGTAGTTTTGCTTGTTCTACCATTGCTCCTTCAGATATACCCTTGTTTATCCCACTAAATCATCCTAGAGACAGACAAGTCAGGAAAATGGATCATCTTGGTGCTAAGGATGCATGTTTCAGATGGCTGTAATACCTGAACTGGCAATACTCCCAGAAAATGAAGGGGCTCTTTTGTGCTGCAAATTAATTATTTTTACATAGAAATGTAGTTTTCCCCATCATCTGTTGAGAATACATCTAATAATATGTTTTTTACAATTTAAATTATAAAATATTCTATTGTCAACAAGGTTTGAAATGCTGTACCTAACTTCTGCCACCAGAAATAATTCCCTCTTCTCCCCTTCTTCTTGACTGCTGAGGTGAGAGCTTTCCAGGCGATAGAAACCAAGAAACATGGTGTGGGATTCTGGACTGGGACATTTTAGTTTCTTTAAGTCAGCTGGTCTAGATCTCTAAAATGTGTTGGTAGAAGATTTGAGGAAGTCACTTAACAGGGTGGAACTGTGGAACACCAGGATTTGACATAGGTTTTTATTCAAGATCAGAAAGATTCAGATCTCATCTTTTATTCAAGAGCATACAATTCTCACCAAGGCTCCCAAAGTTGCTGCAGCAGGGATGAAGTGCTGACCAAGTTGAAATTGAAGCTTCTGGGTGTCTCAGACACAGTCCTCTAGCCCGGCAAGCATTTCCAATGCTAGATCATTCCATTGTACAGTGAAGTTCCATGCTCAGTCACATAGCCAGGGAATCCCACTTTTGGTTTTCCTGAAGTCCGGTGAATCCAGGATATCTTGGCAAAGCACTGCTGTATCACCCCAGCATTTTTTTAAAAAGTGAAATTCTATTACATATACACAAAAAGTAACTCTACAACAACTACAATCACTAGTGTTATCATTGGAGAGGACTTGGTAATAAATGATGAGGGCTTCAATGGCTACCACAATATACTAAGAGTGGTAGAGGGGGCCAGTCCTGCACTTTTTTTAGAATTATTTTTTTTTCCTAAGAACTAGAATGCAACATATATTTTCAACATCTAACCCATACTTTCTCAGGATTACACAGAGTGTCTTCCATACAGATCTTTTCTGGTTGACTTCTATCATCCTCTGTCATCCTACTCACTGTCCATAGGATGTTCATCTATAATTTCACAGCCATTTTTAATGCCAAAACCTGAGCAGAATAATTCAGGGAAGAAGCATGTGTTTCTACTGTGTCTGAAATTGGCTCATAACACATTACAGTACTGTCCCTCCAAGAAATATCTGGTGGAGGACTCCAATTCTTTGTTCTGCTTTGTGGCTCTCCTACTCCCTGACATTAAATTACTCGGGCGAGATGTTTCATTTGAATATCTATGGTATAAATTGCCAGTGTTGTTCTCTCCTAGCATTTGCCTGACAAATTAATTACCAATATAGTTTTGTGCAGCCTGTGCATTTGTAAGGCTGTGTAGGGTAGCAGCTGAGAGTTCAGCTTGTATAAATTAATTATAGGTGCAATTGACCTTGTGTGAAAGTGGCACATAGAAGATTCAGAGCCATTGCATTTGGCTGTAGCTACGAAGCACCTGCTCTTTGTATTTCTGATTCAGTCAGTGTAATGGGCAAGATTGTATCTAATAAGAGATCATGATATCTTTCTCTGAGAAGCAGAAGAACTAGAGAAGGGATGTAATACTGGAATAGACTCTGCCTCAGTGACTCCATTACTTGATACAGATATGTAGAGTGGGCTATAATCCAACTTTATTCCCATGGAGTGTTGGGTTAAATGGCATTTTGGAGGTGTTAACGCTGGCCTAACTCAGCTGCTGTGGAGAGCTACATGGAGTTATACTAACACTTCACTTGTGAGTGGCACTCACCAGTTGCTGGTGCCTGTGAGCCTCCTTAGCTCTTCTGATTTATCTGCCACACAGGAAGGAATCCTTTGGTCAAGGAAAATGAGAAAGGGAGAGGATGCAATGTAACTCAACATTGGCTCAAGCTCAGAGAGGCATCTTCTTAGCCAACACTCATGATTCATAGGTCGTCCAGATACCTCATTACTTTGCTTGTTTCTCATGAAAAGTGTGGGAATTGTTACATGTATAGTTTCCCTGCTGTTCTGGTTTTTTAGATTGGGAGAGGGGAAAGTTTTCAAGAATGCTTTTTTCCCTGCAGGTTTCATCATCTCCTGCTTATTTCTCAACTGAAAGAATACTCTGTAAAATCAATTGGGTTCCTGAAGGAATGATTATGCACCTCAGGATGATTTCAGGTGGGGAATAAATGAAAGGATCAGACACTTCTGAAAAAATAAATAGCTTGTAAAATTTCAGATGTCCTTGGCAAAAATATATATGGCATCTTAAAAAATATTTTCTGAGTATAGCACTGCCTTCTAAGCGTTACCCAGAGCAAGAATTACAAATACAAACATCAAAATCATAGCATGCATAAACTTGTACAGTGAGACCTAAAGTGCTGAACACCACAAAGACAAAGTGTTTGACCACTTTGACAATATAAATATTTTTTAAATGGAAGTTTCCTAAGTTGCAGCTTGTGTCTACTGCTTCTCCTCTACCCACTGTATAACTGTAGAGTCTGACCATTTCTCTAATCTCTCCCATCCAACAGCTCTAAGCAAGGACTCAAGTCTTCTTTTTTTCGGTCTAGGCAAACCAGGGTCCTGGCAGATATCCATCCCACCTACCCCAGTCTAGCCCAGGACTCTCCCTGTTCTATATTATATTTAATTCATGCTAAAAATGCTGTATGAGAATTAATAGTCGTTGTTTCAAAGACTGAGCCTAAAGGTGAGAAACTTAATATTATATTAATAGTCTGTGTCAGCTAAAGTATTGGAATGCTACCTTGGACTAAGTAAAAAATTTCCATTTACTTCAGACTATTTCCATTCAATATCATAGAAAGCAGCTAAATTTTTGCTGCTGAATTTAATGGGTCTAGGATTAAACATTCATAGTACAGAAAGCTGATCTGAATGTGTTTTATATGCTTCTGAAAGGCTACCAGTGGGTGGCTTGAACTAGAATAATCTCAGATCTAATGGTAGTTTGGATCAGGATGTTAGGGTCAAAGTTTGGGTGCTAAGCAAATGTAAATGCTGTGAATTTTGGCATAGATGTTGCTAGTTTGTCCTGATGTGCTACTGCTTATTCATTCTTCTCACAGAAGTGAATGGTTTGGGCAATTCTGGGCTGTTAAATCAGCATTGTATCTTCACAATGTGTGGAAAGCCAAAAACTTTGGGAATTCCAGGTTTTGTATAGAAAACCCATGAAAAACACCAGTTGTGCACTGCTGATTTGTAGCAACCCTTTTGAGTGAACTTCTGTCCAAACAATGTGCAAAAATCCTGGAAGAGTAGACAAAGAAGTTTTGCCAAAGCTGGGTAAATTTGGACAAATGGTAAGTGCTTGTGGGTCAGTCTCTTTGTTACCAGAGTTTGGATTGTGCTTCAAAATGAGCTTGAAAATATATGGGGGGGTAATATTTCTTCTAGGCATATAAATCTAGATTTTTGTATAAACTGAACTTGGGGTTCGTTCAAGGGAAGAAATACTGTCTGATTTCCATATGAAATACCATATGTATCAGAGGTAAGTAAGCCCTTCAAAATCAAGACCCATTTTGTGCCCTACTCTCAAAATGCTAATACATGTAAAAGAAATGAATGTAAATTTACTCAAAGTAAATTACTTTGAGTGTTTAAAAGAAAGCTTTTCTTCTTATTGTCCTTCTTTGAAAGATTGTAGTTTCTGTGTCCAGATCTGGACCTGCAAATTGTAAATACCTGTGAGTAATACATACAGTGCAGTAATGTGGTACTGTGAAATGACAGTATGGATCCCAGAGTCAAAAATACGGTCCTTATTCTCTGTATCCTTGTGTTTCACCATATCATTTTTTAAGAAGGTTTTTTTTTCTGAAAACTACATGTAACACTACCACTGGATGTTTTAAAGTTTGTGGCCAGTTGCCAGTAATAATTAGTTATAGGAAAAGAAAAGGCTGGGAGGTTTTAGCATTTGGTAAGTGATGAGGGGATAGAAAATAGCATTGGTGTGTCAGGACAGAGACCAGGAATCACAGCCAGGACTAATGTTCTTAACTGCTCTTTATGTGAGACATCTTAATTATCACCTTGGTTTTTGTGTGATGAATTAACTATACAGTCCACATCCTCCAGGAGAAGTCTGTGTGGTGCCTAGGATGAATCTCTGCCCTCACTTAGCTCCCTTTGAGTTGATGACAACTCTCTCTGAAGCAATTTTGTAACACTGAAATTTTAAGTTTAATACCTGAAACTGACAATTTTGGTTGATCAGGACTAGAGTTATAGATATAGTGTGATATAGTTTGAGTTGGTGATTACAACAGCAGGTCTGGCACAAAGCTGAAACAAAAAGGTCTTTAGCAGTCATCCATGGGGCTTTTCTGTGGGAATTCTGAATTTGGGCAGCAGCCTCCAGAGAGACTGGTTCTGAGGGAAGCACCTTGGGAGAAACCCTCCAGCAGGGTTCTTCCTAGGGAAGCCTGGAGATATAAGCAGCCTGAAATAAATCTTTATCTTTCTTAAGAGTTTTGACTGTCTCTAAAAGCCTGACCTAAATGGAAGTCAGTACTGCTGACAGCACACTGCACAAGAGGCCACCTGGTTTTTGCACCATGTCTATCTTGAAGGCTGCAAAGTGCTGTGCTCTTAGGGATGTAGGGGTAGTGGTCTACTGTGCATAAATCTCAGCCTGATATTGGCCACTTTTAGAGATGCTGCTTATTACAAAAAATAGTAACAGTGGTAATGATCAAAATGATAAATGTTTAAAGTCCCTTTTCTGTTACAGTCATGATTTGCTGCCATCTGGATTTTGTCACCTGCAGCTTCTCACAGGAATAATGCATTTAACTCTGAGCTTGTCCTCACAATGTTTTACCCTTTAATGTGTTTAATTAAGCCTGGCTGTACCTGCAGTACAGCCTTTACCCTTGCAGTGGCTTTCACAATTTTTTTCGGTTTTTTTGCTTCCTGCAGCCACTTATAGCCTGCAACCTTTCCCACATGGTGTCTGTTCAATTATGTTTTATTTCTGAGGGTTTATGACTTAGTATTTTAAAGAGTCAGTTGGAGTGCTTGCTCATTTCTGAATTGGTTGTAACAGCTTTTGTTTCTCTTACTCAATTCTATTTACAATTTTGAAGTTACAGCTTCTGGCAGCAGTGAATTTAATTAATGTAAATACTTTGATACTTTCCCTTCAGAATTCTTTGTTTGGAGCATATAGATGTTTTAAGTGTGGTGAAACCACTATGGTTTTCTTGGTGTGTGTTTCTAGCTCAGTGTTGAACAAGGAGGTACACAAAGCTGTGAAGGTGCACAATACACAGTAGAGAAGAGCTATTGAAGATTTTATTTTGAGCTCAACTATTTAGGGAAAAGTATTCCTCCTCACCTTCTCCATTTTTATCTCTGAGTTAAGTTTTGTATAGTTAGCTAACCTCTCAAGCTAGTTTTGTGTGAGAATGAAGAAATACACTAAAAGGATTGTCATGCCGTTCTCCTTGCATAGGAAAACAGTATATAACTACAAAAATTCAAGCAGCAAAGGGATCAAAAAGACAGAACAGAAAAATATGTGTTATATGTTCTCACATTCATGGTGCTCTATTACTGTTTTTTTCTCCTTGTTCCCATGAACATTAATGTCAGAAGTAGGAGTTGCATGGATGGATAACACAGGCTATATTCCAACCCTATGGTAATTTTTTTTTTTTCTAAAGTGGTACTTGTGAGGATGAGGCTGTTAAGGATATTCCTGTAAGGAAAATGTGCAATGTTTATGACAGGGGGAAAAGGCTGTAAGTATTTTCTGTAGCTATCAATATCAAATATTTTATTTTATTTTTGAGCTAGTATCGCCAAGAATTAATGTTCTGGAGAAATCTTTGCTGTATTTGTTATATCCCTGAAATGCTATTAAGCTGTCATAGATAACTACAGGATGTCACATAGCCTTTATATTTTACCCACTGGCTTTGGCTGCTTGGGTTTTTTTAATATAGTTTATACTCTTGAATGCTTTTACCTGTCATGGCTCAGAACTTTGATTTAAAAAAATATTTAGGAGATTAGATGCCTTGACTTAAACTTTTTCAAACTCCATTAACTGGAAATAGAGCTTTATAAACCTCTTCAGTTTTGTTCAACAAGGGCTATCTTGAGTAGAGCCTTTTAATATTTCAATACTTTTATCCTGTGGAAAACAGGCATACCAAAGTATGCAATACAGTATTAATTCACTGTTAAGTTTGGAGAAAAACTTTTGATTTCACTGGTAAATAATAATTTATGAAATCTGTATTCTTTATGGGAGATTTTTAAGATATTTTAAATGCTATATTTCTTAGATAAAAATTTGGAGGTTGTCCTTCCTTCACTCAAACGTAAAAAATTGACCACCACTTTGTGTTTGTTCTTTAATGTTTCAGCTTATTTCTCCATGTAAGGACAATCTGGAAAGATATTTTGTTAGAATGGAAGTTTTATTGGAATCACCTTTAAAACTTAGACAAGGACCCAGAGTTCTCATGGCCTTTTACCAGAGGCAGATTTGGGACTTTTGTATTTTGCCAATCACCAAGCACTAGCCAAAACTGGGGAACATCTGTGTTTGCTTTTTCTTGCCAATCTTCTGAATTACTGCAGTATTTAAGGAGGAAAATCTGAAATTGCAAGTGTAACTTATGTCTGTCTCCAGAGAATTTTGCCTTCTGTCCTCCATAAATCAATTTATAGTGACATGTCTTGCAGATGGTCTATCAGCAGCCAAACATTTAGTGTAGCTGTCCACACAGCAGACGTTTAGGGTGCAGGATATAATGTGCAGTTTTGTTTGCTAGACATTCAAATAATGGAACCAATGCTTTGATGTATGCGGTGGTTATGATAATTTTATGGAAGGAGAGAGATCAGTGCCATTGCACTCAGACAAAACAGTTCTGTCATTCCAATTTTAGGGCTGTAGCCAGGTACACAGTGGTGTTTCATTTCCCTGGTTATTAAGAATTAGCACTGTGTATTTCCCTTCTAAAATTATTAGCATAACACTGAGGAGGGGCTCCCTTGCAAGCTGGGCTGTCAACAAAGATAATACAAACTGTGACACAAGCTGGAAAGAAACAGTACTTATCACATGAAGGGGGAAAAGGAAAACAAAGTTAACTGCTATTGATTGCTGTGGCACAGGCAGATGTTAAACCTACATAGCAGACAATTATTTGCCTTCTCACCCCAGTTCAAGGGAAACCTGGTGTGAGCAATGTGACAGGAAGGGGAACTGTTCTCTCCTTTCCTTTTGTCTTGTGAAATGTTCCTTTCACTGCTTCCATGGACTGTTTAGTTGGGTAATTTGTTTGCCATTAGTAGAGATGTTAATTCTGTGAGAAATTCCATGCTTAAGATGCAAGAAAATGTGGACTCTGAAAACTGGGAGAAAATCTCAGTGTCTCAGCTGCTATTAACTCTTGCAGGTCTTCTGAGTTCAGTATCCTTCTTCAGGCACCCTCCACAAATCTCTCCTAAATTTTCAAGAGACTCTCTGGAAGAAGTAGAAAAGACCTGGATCTGGACACCTGTGTTGGCTTCTCAAATCACTGTTCAGCTCCTTCCCAAATGAGCTCTGAAGATGGAAATCCAAACTCCTAATGAAGGTACTTAGCGGTACAGAACAGCTGTTTCTCACCACTACCTGGAGACATTTCTATCACTATATACTGTTATATGTAGAAATGTCTTCCATTATTTTTAGTGCTGAAATATAACCTAATAGATCATCTTGTAACTTCTCATCCCCTTGTCAGTATGACCAGGCAGGATGGTGATACTTGGTTACTGACCTTGTGGGTGAAGGAAAGATGAATATTTTTTCATAAAATTTTAAGACACTGTTGAACCTAGCAATAAAAATTGAATGAAGATCTACAAGTCTTGAGAGTGCTTCCTCTAAGTTGTCCAGCTGACTCTATATTTATGAAATATTACTATTTGACGGCCAAAGAGTAGTTTCAAATAGTTATTTACTTTAACTTTTTTTCATACAACCCTTTTCTAGTTGTTGGTTACTGGAACTTTCTCTCCTATATGAAAGGACAAGGGCTGGACTTAATGTGGACCAGAGTTTAAAAATATAAAAAATATATACATACATATATACACACAGGTGTACAAGTGCACCTTTTAGGTTCCATGAGTAACACTGTTAGAAAAAAAAAAAATTCACCTGCTTAAACTTGGCATTACCATACTTGCATAGAAGCTGATGTTAATTAATGTTTGACTCTAGAAGGGAGTACTTCTGGAAGATGGACTGAGATGATCTCTGAACTGAATGTTTATGTTAAATTTGGCCTCAAAGTCCAAAGAGTATGACTAAGGCTGCCATCTCTTCAGCTTTCTGTTTCCTCAGTCTGGTGTGAGGAAATGTTGCAAGGCTGGCTAATTTCATGCATTTTATCTGTTTTCTTCCACCTCTTCTGGCAAGGCCCTTGCAGAGAAACTGTCTATTGATTTTAAGGATATGCACTCTTTAGCCCTTGTTGCAGAGTCTGGTTTGTTTTCTGTCTATATTGACTGCCAGTGATTTTGATTTTTCTTGACTGCTTTGTGTCTGTCCTGTTTGGCAGAATGTATTCCTTTGGTGTGTAATAGGAGTGAATACCTGTAAAGTCAATGAATGTTTGTCCCACTCCCTGGAGTAAGCAAAAATTGAAATTACCTATTTCATCTTTACATGCTCAGTCTTGTTCCTATGGGATACTGCTGGAAACTAATACAGAGCTTTGGTTTAAATGGATTTGTTGAGTGTGTTTGTTAAAATGAACATTGTTTCATATTCCCACGTTTTACATAAAAACATCTTCATTAATTTGGCTTTCTCTAAAAAAATCAATTCTGTTTAATGAAATCCAAATTTCCTTTGGCACCAAATAGCACAAAACATGAGTTTTATCTTGAAGTTTTATGTGTCTAGTGTATAGATCAATTGATCCTACTTCTTCTTTTACTAATAAATTAAGGGGTGGGGGGGAGGGGGGGTTGCAAATATTTGCTCCAGCATAGAGAATTTGAAATATGGGCAAATTTAAATCAAGATAAATTAGAAACAGATATTCTCCCAAGATGCAGATTTCCTTCTAATATTAAGACTGCATTAGATTGGTCCTGAGCTGCACTGTGCATTTATGAAAAAATCTGTAGGTAGAGAAGAGGTGGTGTAAGATGTACTTTTACTTTAATAATTTTTTAGGACTCTTATTTGGGCACAGATAAACGTAGAGGGTTTTTTTGTTGAGTTTCAGTTGGGTTTTTTGAGGCATTATTTTGTTTCTTAGGGTTTTGTGTTTAGTTTGGTGTTTTTGTGGTGGTGTTTTTGTTTTGGGGGTGGAGAGTTTGTGAGGTTTTTTGTTATTTTGTTTTGTTATTTTATGGACAACTTCACATTCCTGGTAGGTGATTGAGGTTGAAATAATGAGGACCAGAAAATTCTGCTTATTTACTGCTCGGAGCAGTAACATTCATCTGAGAATCTGCATTATGACACACAGTGATGCAGTGGAAGCTCCATCTGCATTCAGCTTTCTTTAAAAGTTTATGAGGTTGTTCACTGAAATACTGCATCCTGGGAGAAAGAAGCAAATGAATATATTTGTATGGTTAGCAGGTTTTGATTTTGCAGATAATCTGTCCCAGTCTTAAGTGACAAAGGTTGAAAAACAAACTCTGGCAGCAACATCTAAACCCACAAGACATTCCATGCAAGGGTTTGTAAAGGTCAATAAAGATTTTATGCCCAAGACCCAGTTATTCTTTTTGAAATGCTACTCTATGTCTGAACTTGACTGACTGGTGAATAATTAAAAAATAAAACAGGAAGGAATTTGCCTGCTATAATTATATGAGAGAAAAGTCCTACTCAAACTTTGATTTGTAAGATGATGACTCGTATGCAGGTATTCTACTTCTTAACAAGATCCTAAAACATGTTCCCCCAGAGCCTGGACTGTGATCATGTTATTCAAATGGATCCTCTTGATTCAAATCAGAAAAAAGATGGTCATGATACTTGATTTTTAAGAAGAACCATGTATTTCATTCAGGTGGTGATAAACCCCTTTCACAAACTCTCGGGTGGCTGGACTATTTGAGCAGTTTTAAGGTGGGAGTGAGAGTCTAGGTTGTGATATGAGAATACCAACTTAAACACTTTGAGGATGTCCTGAGAAAGAGCAAACACTCCTGTCTGAAGGAATTATGGGGGCGAAAATGTTTTACCCTTGAGATTTTGCCCTGCAGTTAATCAATAGCATGGTTATATCTTCTCTGCTTTTGTGATGATGAGTCTCGACAGGTAAGACTTCTGTGGACAGAAAAATTTCACTTCTCTACTATCAGTCTGTCACATTTTGAAGAGCACAAACTTAACTTTTAAAACAAACATCTGGAAATAGAAATGTAGTTTAGAAGAAATAGAAATATGAGGTCACAGCCTTCCCCTAGCAGTCTGTTCTGAGAGCCCAGAACTTTTCCAATATTGAGTTCACTCTGACAAGAAAAGCTCCAGATGATTTTTCTGATAAGATTGTGGGAGATAGAGACCACACTGATGTGATTCATTTCTTGATCCAGAGTGGTCTGCAAGCTGGTGAAAGTTCATTCTTCTGCAAGTCAGTGTGGAATATGTGGTTTCTAAGGTGACTGGGGCACTCTGCCAAGGGAAGGGTAGGGGTTAATATCAGTTAATTAATATTAGAAGGCTAAATGAAATAATTTCTTCTTAAATGCCTAGAAGTAAAGCTGTGATTCCCATGAGTCAATGTTACATAGGAGGCTTGAGCAGCATCATAGTTCCTCTGCCAGAGGGAGGTAGAGTTGCAGGTAGATGAGAATTATTGAAAACAAGAATGATTGAAAACAAGGATGTGTTTGTAACAGGATTTTTTTGTAACAATGGCTATGAAGACAAATGAGGTTTAGTATTTACATGAGACTATGCTAAATGTTTAATTTGCTGATGGTCAGACAAAGATTAGAATTGCATTAGATGGGAATGAAGACTACTTATTGTTGGACTATGAGATTCAGCAGTGAAAACAAGACTGGCACTTCCAGGAGAAACTGTTGTATCCTCATTATGGTGGTCACTGCTCAAAT
The DNA here is from genome assembly GCF_027887145.1 of Ammospiza caudacuta. Lineage (NCBI taxonomy): Eukaryota > Metazoa > Chordata > Aves > Passeriformes > Passerellidae > Ammospiza > Ammospiza caudacuta. Next base: position 44,189,456 of record NC_080593.1, on the reverse strand, counting down.
CAGTTCTGTTAATGGAAAAGATTTGTATTTGAAGAGGAAGGTAAAACAACCAGCTTACATGGACCTTGTGTGGGTGGTAAGGATGGAAATGCTACTCATCATGCTAAGTATCTCCAATGCTTTAAGATACAGCAATGAACTTGTAGCTTCTTTTTTCCTCTAAAATGTTCCATGGGACTGCTAATGGGAAAAAGTGAGCATCATCTTTTATATCATTCCAACAATATAACTGGGCATATCAGGTATAAATTTGGTAATTTCAGTGTCCTAGAAATAATTTATTACACAAGAGTTCAGATATCTATCTGCTGCTAGAAATTTCCAGAACCACAGCTCTATCAGATATACTGCCTAAACCAAATGTTTGTGTCACATTTTACTTCAGTACAACTAAAAAGAAATGTTTTATATGTGTGTAGGTACTTATGGCAGGATATAGAAGGAAGGTCGCAGGTGGCTGTTTGATGCTTGCTTACTGAGACAAATTAAATTTTCACTCACTTTAAAATGATGAGGGATTTGGGGGTGTCAAGCAAAAGTACTTTGGACCTTAAAATGATGTGATGCAATTTATTCCTTGCCAGAAAAAGAACCAATAAAGCCCTTCCAAATAGATGCTGACTGCTGGTGGGGACTTAGGGAAAAAATGTGGCTCATCACTGCTCAGCACTTGTCTTCTTGATTTTAGTGAGTAATTAAGTTGTAGAGGCCCTTTTAGTGATCTGAGCTACACATGAGAGATTCAAAGCCCAAAATTCAATAGTGTGTGCTCTCCTGTTTCCTGACTAATCCTGTAAGGTACAGTGGGTTGAATAGATGATCTAATAAGGGAACATAGCTGCAGTCAGCTAACTCTCCTATAAAAATTAAAAATGAAAGGTCACTGAAATAAAGAGAAAGAAACTCACTTATGAAGGAATAATAAAATAAAACAGCTAATATGGAAAGTTGCCCGTTGGAGAATCAGATTTTGTAAGCAATTGTGTGAAGTATAAAGTGTGTGTGCTGGGCTGCATGAGCCTGTGATTGCTGAGTTTCTCATGTCTGCTCCACATTGACAGTAACCACATTGACAGAAAGTGGCCTGGGAAGATGGCTTTATGCAGCACATCATTCAGAAAGTTTGAATGTGGGATCATTTATAAGTGCAAAAACATCTGAGATACTTACTCGCTGTCCAAGGAAGTTTGCAAAAGAAATTATTACCACATACACATAAAGTATAAACTCTGCTTCTATAGCAGGAAAAGAAAGGTAGATGCAGAATTGCAGGAGCTGGTTTATTGGGTCAGTTATTAAATTGCTCCTCTGTAACTTTATACACAGTGAAGTTTTTTCACTCTTCTGTGAGGAAAAGGTACATATAGAAGATGCTTTGCAAGCTATGGAACTGACCAAAATATCTATGCCACTCTGGAAATATTTGCAGCCATATATCACTTCACAAAATTTTTGCCAATCCTTCCCCTTTGTGTGAAGTGGAAATTTCACTTCCACCCCAGCACTTTCTCCTTGCTCTAGGACCTAATCCTTCTTGCTTTCTCCAGCTCTTCTCTCCTACTCATCTCAGACCCCCTAATGCTGTTTCAAGCCAGCACAGAAACAATAAAAAAAAAAAAAAGGAATTAAATACAAGCTGCAGGTCATTCCTCACTGCAGCTCCTTTACCTTCTGTTTGGCAGCAGCGTGATGCTGCTCTCCAGCAGCTGGCAGTTTACCATACTGCAGCTCTGCAAGATAAATCAGGGGCCAAGGCAGATCAGCTGCTTTAAAAAAAGTTAGGAATTTATTTCCCTGGGAGGAATTTCAGCTACTCTTGTAGGACTGTCTGTACCAAGCCACCCTAAGGCATTATGAACTTGGCAACTTCCTCGTAGCAAACTCAACTTGTGAAATTTTCTTTTGGTGAAGGAGACTGGAAATTTTTGCAAGAAGTTTGCATCTGCAGTCACCCTTCTGGAGTGCATTATAACTTACATGTCCTTTCCACATACCTGTGGCTCTTTGTTCCTGTGTCCTCAGTGCATCTGGACCAAGTAGTCTTGCTCTTCCCGGGGAAAATCATGCGAGTAGCTTCCTTTTTTGAGTTGTGAGGATACCTGAGCAGAACCTTCTTTTGTAACAAAATCAGTTTGGGCCACGTCTTTAGTGAGGAACAATGACAGAATGAGAACATCTCACCTAATTCTCACTTAAAATCAATTTGGCAAGCATATCTCAGTTACAGTATTGTGTAACAAAGAAACAGAGTGTGGAGGCATCACTGAAATATTGCTGATTTCTTATTTTAGCTTCAAGGCCCTGGGTAAGGTATTTCAGTATTTTTGAAGTGTCCAACACACAGGAACTTGGATTTGAATATGACAATAAGGTCCCTGATGGTACATAAGTAGATTCTTGACACTGGGAAGGCAGAGGGTGGCTCATTTACTGGGCCAGAAGTCAGTCCTACAGGTCACACCTTTGAAGCAAATCCTCTGCTCTAGTCTCTCTTCTCCCATCAATTGGATGAAAACCTTTAAAATCTGAGTACCAAGAAATAGAGAGAAAAGAGAGGAATCCTTTGTGGCTGTTTGCTATACTTAATCCTAGTCATCTGTAGGATGTATTTTTATCCAAAATGACATCCATCTTAGTATGACCATATTCTATGTGGTAAGGATCAGTTATAGAAATTCAGTCTCTTATGTTTTCATCACTACAGTGGAGGAGTAATAGGTTTATAATGTTCTGACCCTTGACATTGTTCATATTCAGATTATGGAATATTCCTATGACTTAATTTGCAATTATTTTTTCTGAAACCTCCCTGTTCAGAAGCAGATTTCTGTGCCAGGAAACAGCAGTGTTGGTGTCCTAGAAGGTTTGTAATTATGTGTGCTTCTTATGGGAGGAGCCCTGATTCATTACTTGCCACCAACCTGGAGCAATTTTTCATCTGAGTTGTGGGTTCTATTGGTTTCCCACACAATGGGCAAAACTCATTTTTGTTTTAGCTCCAGGGTGTCTGTGGAGGTTTGGTTGGGGTTAATTAGGAACAATATATTAACTTCAGCATTCAGAATTGGAGTACTTTGCTAGATGTCATGTGCCTGCCAAGGCTCATTCTTTTTCTGTCAGAACAGTCTTTTAGCCAATTGTTTTGTTAAAGGATGAGATTGGAAGGCAGTAGACTGGCTTGTGGTGCAAATGCTCAGTCCTGAAGAAGCCAATCAGGTCACAAGCAGCTACTTGCTTTCTACAGACTATCACAGTTTAAGCAGGGTTTGAACCAGCACTGATACTCAGAAGGGCTTTTATGTCATGGGCAGATTCTGCTCTTTCCTTTTACTGAAGAAACTGAGAGGTCTTCAGCCTGTGGCAGTTATTGTTCTCACAGATGTTAGCAGTCTTATAGTGATGTTTTTCTGGGATTTTATTTCATTTTACTAGAAGTCTTTATGATTCTATGGGTTGTTTTTTGTTTTGTTTGAGGTTTTGTTCTATTTTTTTCTTTAATTGCAGGATAATTACATTTGTGTCTGCAATGGGCAAAGCTGAACTTGACTGTCTATTGCATTTGGTCTTAAACAGCAAAAGCAGTGCTGCCATGAGCACCTTTGGCACAGCATTAGTTGCCAATCCCGAGACCATTGGGTAGAGAGACCACACTCCTCCTCTACTTCTGTGTGTGCCTGCAAGGAGTAGGCACACTGTAGTCCTTAATGCATGTGTTTTCCTTCTTAGTTTATATTAAGATCTATAACATGAATCACAACACAGTCCTGGTGCCTGTATTATACTCCTACTGCACACACCTACAGCTGTCTCACCACAAACCAACTCACAAATTACAGCCTCTCTCTGCTACTCTGTGATACTGATCCTGGTATTAGAATGCTGACTTATTAGCAGACTCTTCTCTCTAATCCACTAACAACAACCACACTAATAAGTGCATTGCCTTGGGTCTGACTGAATGCATTCAATTCCTCTACTGAATTCAGGGAGGGCAGAAGTAGGTTTAAGGTTGATAAGAAATTAATTTCCTTGGGAAAAATTAACCATGAAAGATTTTTCTTCTTTTAATTAAATAATGGGTCTTAGGCAAGGACTGTTAAATCATGCTGTTTGTCTTGTTTATGTATTGTCACTTCTCTTGATATTTCCCCAAAGACTTGCTATTTGGGGAGAAAAACATGTTCAGTCCACCATCACTGTCTTCCTGTGTGGTAAGGGAAAACAGACATATTGTGTCATCAAAAATAGCATTGCCTGACAGCCTCTAAAAATATACATCACACATCACTAGCTATTTTAAATATCTGGCTAAAGGAAGAAAACCTCTCCAGCACATCTCAGTTATGAAGTATTGACACATTATCATTTTACATTAAAAAACCAGAACTTCATGAGCAAGTACTTGTAATGAAGTTACTAAGCATTTTTAGCCATTTTGAACTATAGAATAGGAAGATACATTAGACTACTTAGATACTCTGAGGAGGTAGATTTGGGAAATGCCCACAGAGAAATGCTGTGAATCAATACACTAGGTACTCACTCCATCCCCTAGAGAATATTGCCCAGTTATTATATAAGCTCAAAGCCTCCATTAATGACTCAAGATCAGACTGTAACACTAAGAAAAAATCAGCAAAGGGAAACCATACAAATCATGGGTTACAATTCTGGGCCCCAGCATCACCTTGAAGTGCTCTCCTCCAGTCCAGGAAAGTTATTTGGCATTTGCACAGAAATGAATTGTGAAAATCATGCCAGCTCTTGAGGGCAGATTTTGCTTTCTTCAAACTTATCTGGATTATGGAGTTAGTAGAAGTGCAGCATCTACAGATATTTCAGCAGGCAGGATAGCAGTAGGGAACTAAATATTCCTTTTCCTTTCTCTGTTCACTCTTCAGAGAAGCTGACCAAGTTGTGAAGTATGAAAATGTGCTGCACCTTTAAATCAACCACACTAATATCATTTCCATCTCAGACAGCACAGGACTATCTGCAGGTCACAGTACTATTATTGGGGGCAAAGCCTCAATTACTATATTTTGCTCAACAAGAAGACCCAGAGTGCACTTTAGTCCTGGAAAAGGAACAATTTAAGCACTTCTGTGCAAGTAAAAATGTTTCCTTTTGAAAAATCTTAAATTTACTGCATTCATTCTTTGCCTATCCTTACTTTGCAAGTGATTTTTTCTAATTTTTGCTCTGATAGGGTGGTGATGAGGTCACCAGCAGTCTGATATTTGTTACAGGGCAGGGGCATATCCCTGTGGGCTCTGAGTTCAATTTTACCAACAGTTCTAGGGATGCTTAAAATGTCCCTCAGCGAGGATCTGACATCAGGGATCCTCTGAGGGTGTCCATCTTACCTGCATTGCTCAGAAGACTGAAACATGTTAACAGAAATGTGCCATGGAGCAGGAAATTTAGAGCTTTCATTCTTCTGAACTGTTACTCTCCTTTAATATTAGTATTTTATCTGTATATTGCCTACTTTTTCTTCAGTTAAATATCTTGTTTACACCATGTTTACCTGCAGACACATAATACATGCAGAGTGATTTCTGGTCATCTTGCAACTGCATAGTATGGAATGGTAGAGGTTTTTCAGGGCTCATAACAATAAATTTCTTTTCTGTAGTCACTGTAGTCTCCAAAACCCAGGTAAGACCTGCACTGTGAATTGGGAAGTTCTGCTATTACTGGTGATGCTTTGGAGTTGCTGTGAGACCTTGAATAAAAGACAATTCCTCTATGTTGCCTTAGTTTACCTTCCCAGACACTTTTTGTCTGTGTCTCTGAAACCTTTGGAACACAGTCCTTTAAAATAAGAAAAAAAGTAGGTTAAAAAAGAAAAGCTTTGCACGTAACATCTTTGCATTTGCAAGTAATGACATGATGTTGTTGCTTTTTTCCTCATCTTTGAAGTTAGTCTACGGAACTGAAATAAATAGAATTTACCCTGTATATATTAGAGAATATAGGGAAGCCCTCTGAGTTGCATAGCTCCATCCTGGAATTACAATAAGCATTTGTGGTGTTGCCATGCCAGTGAATATTGTCAGAGTTTAATGATCTGGTTGACATTAGATGATTTAAAACTAATGTTATAAGTAACTTGACTAAACGTCAATAATTTACTAATGAAACAGCTCATTTTTCTTTGGGAATGGCTAAGAAAAGGAACTTCTTGTTTTAAAAAATGAAACTCTTAGGTAATAAAAACTTTGCATCATTGTAGAATTAAGAAAAGTACTGTCAATTTGAGAGAAAACATATTCTCTGTGCTTATTCATCCACCTCTCTGTTTCTGGGAAGTGAAAATTTTCTGTTGTGTCCTGTTGAGTTTTGGAGAGCATGCAGCAGAGGTTTACTGTCAGCATGAAAAGGTTTAATAGTGAATAGTAAAACAGCACAAGGTAATCATGCTTTACTACTGCTTTGTGTCTCTAGATTTGTTTTCTGGACAGACTCAAAAACTTTTGCTTTTGTGCCAGAGAGCTGATGTGAAAGGTTTTCTATTTGCTAGCGGTGTCTTACATTTTCTTTCTGCTTGCAGAACTGTGTGATGAGTTTACAGGAGGGTTAAGACCTCCCCAGCAGAATTGGCATGAATTATTCCTTTACATTAGTACTGAAACACTGCTCTATGTGAACCCTCTGGATAAAGGTTGTAGTATCTCAGAATATCTGTTTCCCATAGAAGGAGAGACATAATGGTTGTGAGAAAGGTGATATGGACCATGAAGTGTTCTGCACACAGAGGTCACCATCCTGAGGTAGCTGTGCCACTGTTGCTCGCTTTCACCAGTAAGGCATGCCCTGGGAAAATAATAATGTGCAATCAGGGCAGGGCTTGGGTGTGACAATGCCAGGGTGTAAGTCCAGCCAGGAAGAGCAAGCAGGTCATTATCTAAGGTCCTGTGAGATGGTGGGAGACTTGTTACTTCACCAGAAATTTGTCTCTGAGTTGACTCCTTGTATAGCAACATTTTTAGGGTTAAAAAGAAGACATGAGGGTTTTCTGTTTAGATTTCTGTAGCTCTGAGAATGGGAATTGCTTTGTACACTCTGGTCTGAGTCTAATGAATAAGCAAATACTTTGGTTAGAGGTGAAAAAGAAATATTAAAATAAGGATATTTCAGAGTTACCTTGGGATCTATATTCCAGCTCCCGTCTGCAAAGTGCATGTTTAAAATGTCTATGAGAGGGTGGTAGATACCTCTGCATTCTGACAGCTACAAACAGACCATGGCTCATGGTCTCAGCTTTGTTCTTTATACTCTGTTGTGTTTTTTCTTACATTAATACTTGGCCATGTCTTTTTTTCTCAGGGAGTGTTCTTCCAGATTCCATATTAGAATATAAGTATCCTTTTTGCTTGCAGATGATGTGCCTATCCCTATGGAGAATGAGAAAGACAAGAAGTACATTATCTGGGCAACTGGCAGACTGTGAAGACAAAAGTGTGATACATTTTGAGCTCCTGAAGCATAACAGTGGTTTGTGTGATTTCTCAATGGTAAGCTGCTTTCATTTTCTTTCCTGTTGTTACCCTTATTTGAGAAATTGTGAGGCTTGAAGTATTACTGCCTAAAGTTCTTTAGAAATGCAGAGAATTGTCCAAGTGTTCCTGCTGAAAACAGACTGAAGGGAGTAAACTCTTCCCTTGCTATGCTGTAACTGGTAAATAAAATAAATACAGACCTGTCACATTTCCAAGTGCTGGGGTTAAGGGTTGGTCATCGTCATGCCCCCAGATTTACACAGCAATTTCTTGTTGTCATGCTTCAGAAATGAAGGAATTTCTGAAGCAGCATACGTCAACAGAAAAGAATACTTCTGCTGAAAAAATAATGTGTTCAGGTGGCAGTGCATTTGGGTTATGAACTATTTGTGGATAATGAATTAGTCTTTCTCTAATAATCAGTTTGTGCAACATCCTGGAAAAAAAAAGAAGACTGAGACTGTGGATACCTTCTAACTGTTTTGCCATTTTCCAAATCATGCTTCTGGCAAGATATGAACAGGAATTAATAAACATTGATAAAACCTGAAAGCAACAGCCAAAAGTGTTTGATTCAGAGGTGGTAAGTACTTGCCTGCTGCCACTCTAACTGGGTGCTCTCCAAGCACGGGCATGCTGCACAGAGCAGAGAGCCCACTCTGATGGAAAGCTGTGAGGGGTGGCTTTGGCACGGGGATGGAAGGCTCACCTTTCACAAGGAGCTGTGTAACTGATATAAAATGGCTTCTGTTAGCAGGCCAGCAGGCTGGAAGGAAGGCCAAAAAAGCATGTCTGGGAATGTGACTGATGGGCAGTACACTGGAGATAAAAGACCCTGCAACTCCAGTCTCTTGGGAATAGTCACAGAAAAGAAAGCAAAAGATGGATGGCTTGGGGAGGAGAGCTCCAGCACAGGTGGGAATGTGCTGCCTTCTGATTTCACACAGCTGAGCAGAGCCTGGGATCCCCTATGTAAACAGCTCATGTTAGTTGGAAAAATCCAGACTGAAATCCAGAAGGTTCTTGGAGCCAGGGTTGGAGATGGTCAGCCAAAGTGGGGACTGCATCACAGATGCGGATGGTGTGGTGGATGTGCTCCTTCTCTCTCGTGGACAGAGGGCATATTCCAGCTGAGGGGTAAATCCTGGATGAATCAGGACAGACAGTGGTCTGGGCTGTAGAACAGACATAGCAAACTGTGTTTGAATATTTGCAATTGTAAAAACACCAAATGGTGAATCATCTGATTCTGTAGTACCTCTGTCCTGTTGCCCTTGTCCTGTTGCCCTTGCAGTGAGGAAGTGTGGACTTTAGAGGGACGATTTGGGAGGGATGTTGCCACTGAGTAAGAAAGCGGCATGGACTCCAAGAAGGTGGCTTTGTACAACTGCACTTTAATACGGAAAAACTCTTTTATAGACTGTTCTGATACATTCCACTTGATTGGCTAATTAACAAAAACACCTTTCCCACAAACAATCCTTGAGAAGGACAGAAAGAGTAGGAAAACATCACCTGCAGGTTGTTTATAATAACAAGTTATCATTGTTTCTCTACAACTCCCTAAAAAGTCTCACAAGTCCGTTGTGAGAAAACTAATCTCGTTTTCTCGCTCTCTGACCAGGCTGTCATATCCACAGGGAGGCCAAGGTGGAGTCAAGAATAAAAACTGTCCCAAACTGGAGCAGGAGAAGAGATGATGGCTGCAGTATCTTCATGCTGCTGTTATCCTGGCCAATTTTATTTCTTCCTGATGACCCATACTTATTTCTGTCCATAGCTTAGGCAAATGCTTCACTTACTAACTCCTCCTTGAAAATACAATCTCTAGTTCTCAACATTCATAAATAGAAGGATTTTAGATTTAGCCCTTCAGTATCAGTGTTACCAACTCCTCCAATGAGTCTCACATATAAAGATTATATTGTGGTTACTGTAAGCATGCAGAAATGCCATATACTCCCTGAAGGACAAGGACTTGAGGGTCCTTCCTTCCCAGGGCAGCAGGACAGGACCTCACAAGTAGGAGTCCATCCTGTCATCCCAGAAGTGAGGCAGCCCCAGCCCTGGGCATCAGGGATGGGATGGGATGGGATGGGATGGGATGGGATGGGATGGGATGGGATGGGATGGGATGGGATGGGATGGGATGGGATGGGATGGGATGGGATGGGGTGGGATGGGATGGGATGTGGACACAACTCAGTGGGGCTCTTGGCCAGCCAGAGCTGTGGGATGGCAGAGTCCAGCTCTGCTACTTCAGTGCTGGGGCAGGTTCTGATGGTCCTGGACATGATGGGCAGTGGTCACAGTGAGACAGAAACAGCCAAGGCTGGTGATGCCCTCAGGGCCTGGCTGTTACAGTGGGTGGCCTCCAAGAACCCAGAAAAACTTCAGCAGCTGACATGAGCGTGTCTAGAGAATGGCATACAAGAAATAACAGGCTCATTCCTAGCTAATGATGACCCTTGAGGACAGCATGTGGATAACAGATGATGCAGGATTCCCTCCAGTAAGCAAGTGCAAATCTTTGGACAGGAGCTGCTGAACCCACTTATTCATCACTGATGTATTTGCTATGGAAAATAAACACTGTGCCTAGGTAGGAGTCAGTAAATAGAATCAATAGTGTTCAGTAGTTCCTGCTTGTTGTAAGCTACATTTTAATGGGAACCTTCCTGGAGAGCACTTTTTTTTGGAGCTAAGCCAATTTTCTGCTCAGGCACAGGAAAGTAATTATTTTTCTAATTGGCTTCTCAGTACAGCCGATGCATATGAAAGATTTTTGATAAAATGATAAAATATGTCATTAATAATAATTTTGATCATCCTGAATATTGTCTAGAAAGGAAAATGAACCCAAGCCTAAGGTTAGTGAAACAGAGCTAGAAGAGTTTATAGCAGAGGGGTGAGGAAAGAGACAAACAAAAAAGTGGAAGCCCAGATGACCTGCCAGAGGTAAGATTCATGAAGAGAGGCAGGACACACACAGAGAAGATAAAAAGGGATCCTAGAAAGGATAAACCCACATATTTCTGATTTTTTTCAGGATTCCTGCATAGAGAATCAGAACTGTTCTGAGGTAGAGGTGTGCACAAGCCCTTTCCCTTTGGTCACAAATTAGAACTTCAGCTTACATTTTTGATTTAAGCAAGGTGTTATATAGAAATCATTTCAGCAGATAGTTGAATGTCTTCACAGGTAGCAGTTCAGGTCAGTCAGGGTAAATTCTTGGAAATATTTTGTTAACTTGAAAAAAAAGTTGAAAAAGGACACAACAGGAGATAACTTGTTCTCATTAAAACTCAGGTATAAATCACAGTGCCCTTGAAGTTCTTCTCATTACCTTTAACCTCCATCTTCAGCAAATATGCAGAAAAATATCAGATCAGCAGTGTTAGTCACAGTACAAAAGAAAACCTTTCTGTAGGAAATCTAAGGATTCCTCAACCCTTTTATTTATGACGCAAAACGTCTGAAACATTGAAATGTCACAGACTCCATTTATGGAAACCCTGTTATAGGCTGTAAAAAACACATGCATGCACAGCAGCCTGAAGAAAGGAGGATGACAATCTTTCTTTTTCTGTTTAATACACTTGTGTGTGAACTAAAGCCAGTGAGGATAAAAGTCAGCACTTTGGGGAAAACCTTAAGCACCCGCATGTGAGAACTTTTCATGCTGAATCAGACCAATGCTTCATCTTGTTCTGACATCTTATCTTTGAAGAAGGCTACCAATGCCTTGGTGGGCAGCTGATTAATGTAGAAAAACCTGTGCATAGGCAGAATTTCTTCCTAATCTTATCAGAGAAGGTTTGGGATTTGCTGAGCTGTATGAAAAGTTGCACTCTTAAACAAGTAGATTTTAAAATAGTCATAAGTTCTAAAAAATGTAGTTACAAATATAGTGGGTGGGGTTTTTTCAAGTCCTTGTCCTGTAATGTGATTTTCTGTGACTGATCCCCATCAAATTCTGCATTGAATTCATCCTTTTAATCTGACAAGGCAGGAATCTCCCTGTAAGGATCACTTTTTCTGGTTTCACTCACCATATTTTATTTTCTGTTTGAATATCTGTGGCTCACACTTGTAAAAACACTTATTCTGTTGCTGGGAGAACAGAAACAAGAAAGAAAATGGTCTGCACCCTGCTTCACATGTTAGTAGTTAAAATAACTGCAAACAACACATTTCAGGCGTCCTTTTGTGTAAAATGTTTTTGGTGTATATTTTCATCACCCCTGAAGGCCTCTTCCACCCTTGTTACTGTGGTAATTATTTCTCTTAGCACTAGCCAGAGAAGCTGGCAGAATGGTTCAGGCCTCTCTGTTAACATCTGACACCTCCTCACACTGCCCTTGCTACAGCTCTTACTAACCAATTGTTGTGTACACACACATTTTTTGGTAATTCTCTGCCTCTCTTCTGATAATCTGGGGCTTAGCCCAAGCTGGCTTGCTCATATTGCCTGAAATGTTCACTGGGATCGTTATACACTTCAAAATGTAAAGTTTATCCTTTCCTTGAGTAAGGAACAACTTCTTAATAGTAAATACTTCCCTAGGCTCAAAACCCCTGGGTGAGTTGAGAACACTTGGTTGTTCATAGAGGTTTTGTACACCAGGTGATAATGAGGGAAGGTTATTATCAGAAGTTGTGGGTCTCCTGTTGGCTCTGACACTGGTTTGTTAACAAATTCTTTCACATTTTTAATCTGTGCCACTGTTTTCCCACTCACATCCACCTTCTCTAGGCATCTTCTTAGGCACAAGCTGCTTATTTTATTCATGTAAAGCCCCAACAAAGGAGGCTTCAGTTTCAGCTGGGTTCCCTGGCTACAGCAATTTATTTTACTAATTTCTGCTTTGCAGAAGTGGAGTTGGTGTCCAGGCCAGCTTCTGCAATAATAAAAATTGAACCTCAAGTTTAGCAGAATTAAATCTGATGTTATAAGAGAGATAAAATTAATTTTTCATTCGCCTTGAATTTCTCATATAATTCTTTCTAATGCATTTATCTATGAGCTCCTGAAGCTGCCCATTCAGCTGCTTCTTCATTGGAAATCTGCCTTCTCTTACCTGTTCCTGGACACCTGCAGTCCCTTTAAAAAGTGAGGAGCAAAGAGCTGAAGCATGTGTAATAATAACACTTCAGATGACCAGACTAATGCCACTGCACAATACGGAAATGAAAACCAGACTGTGGCTGCTTCTGGGTCAGCTACTGAAAGGAGCAGGAAATCATGTCATTGTGACTAGTCTGGGAATGCTCCCTGCCAGCCAGCAGTGATTTTAGTTCTGATTTGCTAGTTGCAAGGGTTGAGGTTAAAATTATGTTCTTCTCTACATTTGTCCCCAGCTGCTTTGCAGGGAATCTCAAAGGCTTTCTAAATTTGACAATGAAAAAGAGAAAATGCTGCAGGATATTTGTCCTTCTCTTCCAGTTGAAGGCAAATATTTCCCTGTTCAGAGTCCCATCCTTGTGGCCTGTCTTTGTTGGCCCTGGACATCACAACTGGTTTTCCATAGCAAGAAGATGGAAGCAATGGTTTCCGTAATCATTACTGCTAAAAAGATGGCATTACTTAATTGCATGACTAGAAGACAGCTGCAGTAGAGGTAATTTTGGCCTAGAAAAGCTGCTTTTGATGTTTAGAAAAAAAATACTAAGAGAGTGTAGGAACAGGTTAGATAAGTTAACTTTATTTTTCTGTGGTGAAATACTAAAGAATCTTATAAATGAAACTGGAATTCATCGTTAAGGTGCATTAAGGTGTCCCCTTTTTCTGTTAAAAGCTGTACAGAGCAATTAGGAGTCTTAGCTTTGCATCAGAAGAGACTGAAATTATGTTTTTCCTCTGTTTCTTCTTAAGAGGATACTGAGAGGATATGTGAAGAGGAATTTTCCATTGTGATGGTGAAAAACTGATTTTTGCCTTCATATAGTATTACCCTATAAGAGAGAACAGGCTTGATGATGTCTTTAAATGGTGAAGATAACAAGATATTTAAGGGCCCTAAATGTGGTAAATTCCCATTTGGTACACTACCTCCTTATTCATATTCTCATAAAAGCCAATAAAATACACCATCTGTAGGATACAGGGAATAAGGGATATTAAATATCTTCTCTGATATCAGGGCTTTAAGTGTTGCCAGGAACCATGGTACCTAGCAAAAACCCACCTCGGACCTTGACAGTAGAGACTGTAAAATAGAGATTTTATTACTGAAACACAGATAGTCTCCTGCTGTGTGTGAAACTTCAGCACAAAAGGAGCTGGGTGTTTTTAAGCAAACCATTTGTAACAAAAGATGCTTTTTCTCTCTCAGACAATTGTTGAGAGAAAGTGACAGACTCTTACTGTTCAACAAGCTTTAGAGATTTTTGTTCCAAGGCAAACAGCATGAGGCTGGTGTAATCAATTGCTATTTGACAGAGTATAGAAATGCATATGCTACATTGTAGCTAAAAACCTGTCCAGAAACAGCCAGAATGGAAAATGGCCAAACACATGTGGGCAACAGCATGGCCAAAGTGTAATCCTTACCCTTTATTAACTAATGGACCAAAAAACCAGGTGAAATTGAATCTTTGTTTCTAGGTGAGACTTTATGTTTCATTCAGAAAAAAATGTTATGATGGACCAATTATTTTCAACTTGGTTTAGGTTGGAACATTTTCTCATTCTTAGCTCTGCTCTGGGGGCAGGGGAGGGGGCACATAAAAAATATTATGGGCTGCCAAAACACAGAAAAGGCTGGTTACAGGAAAATTATATTAACATATCCTTGCAAAATTATCACTAAAGAATATTAGGTAAGTCCTACTATAATTTGTCCCATTTTCACAATTGCTACAAGGAAAACTTTATTCAATAATATAATACCATTTTAAAGCATTATATCTCTCTCTAGATGCTGTGATCTGTCTTCATTTCCCCACAATATTTAGCCAGCTAGATTACCTTTTTAACTGTCTTTTAAATTCCCGCACATTGAGTCCAGACATGACCAACAAACAGCAAACAGCTTCCTTCTGCACACTATAAACTTATATCCTCCATCCCTTCCCACAATGTAGAAGTTTGGTTATGGCACCCTGACCAATGCCAGTTTACAGTGGCAGCACCATACTTGTTGGGTAGGCCTTGCACCACCACTGGCCAGCATTGGCCCGTGAAAGACTATTTTGGCTGCCTGTATTGAGCTTGAAGATCCATGTAGGGGTAAATGGAGCTGAAATTGTGATCCTGTTGTGACAGGGAGGAACAGCCTCCCCTAACTACTTGTCTGATGACATGAAGACTCATGAAATATGTGAGGTGTGACACAGTTAGGCAAGTCCTTAACATTGTCTATCTGTGATACGCAGCAGCTGTTGCTGAACATGTTTTGACTATAATTACAGAGCCTATAGAGAAGCTACAGGTCCCCTTTAGTACTGGACTCCTTTTTTTCAGGCAGGACTTAGTCTGAACACGGCTATGAATCCTGCAAGTTGTGCCAAGTGAATGGTTGGCTGCTTACTCTGATTTCTGCTGAGCTTCGTGGTTCTTCAAAAATTAACCAGCAAGTAAAGCCAGAAACAGACAAGTACTGAAATCAGAAGGACTGTACACCTAAACTCCACAGGTGGAAACACAACTGCCATAAAGCTCCACATTATACTTTATTTACAGTTGCATTGCATTGCTACAGGATGCTCTCTGGCATCACTGCTGGCCACTGTCACCAGCCATGAGAAGTCCTTGTGACTTTTCTGGAGAGGATAAGGGAGGATTCAATTTTCCTTTTTGAAGTTTTGGACAGTGATAATTGTTTTTATTTGGAGGTAGGGTTATTTTTACTATTTTCCCTGTTGATCAATTTGATATCACTAAGCGGGGCTGTGAGATTGCACAAAAGGGATGAATATATCAGGGAAGGGAAATAGTACCACCTATGGTAAAATGGCATGAAGTTCCCCTAGCAAGATGAGCAGGTAAAGGTGAGGTGATTCGGTGTGCCTCAGAATCTTCAACTTTATCACTTTGATTATTTTCCTTTTAAGCAAATTTTCTTCAAGACAGGAATATTTTAGAGAAACAAAGATATCTTTGTCTTTTTCACATTCTTTCACTTGGTGTCAATTCCCAGAGATGTCAAATAGCTTAGCAGGTGGCACTGGAGATAATACGGTCTTGAAAAGTTGCTGGAATCAATTTCTGCATCAGTTATTGCTTATAATGGTGTTGCTTGGGATATCTCTTGTTTCATGGAAGCTGCTGGGCACTACTCAGGCTCCCCACAGTCATGCCATGGCATGAGTGCCTGTGACCCAGCAGTGGAAGGCAGCAAGAGATTGTACCACTCAGCTTTCTTTTGCTACAAAGCACAGCCCTGCCTTCAGGCTAATGTGTACTGGGTCTTGTCACACTACTCCATGCCACATCCTCGTGTCAGCGATGGTGCCAGCTCTATTGCTCTTCAGTGCCACAAAGCTGTGCCAAGGACCTCTGGGCGATCATGGATTGAAGCCAAAAGAGCCTGGTGTGAGGGTTCAGATAGTGCCACATATCACACAACTGCCTGAATGATTTCTCAGACCTTTGGGATACAAAGTTATAGCTGTAGCCCAAGTAGATTCTGTTGTTGTGGGTTTGGGTTTTTTAATATATAATTCCTGTGCCTTTCTCATTTCCTCTAATATGTTTAGTAGCTCTGGATCCTCTAAATGCAACAATATACTGGCAGAGGCTCTTGGGAACTGTTGGTTAAAATTCTGCTGCCAACACAATGAGCGTTTTAGGACAATTTCCTGGACTGGGAGATCAGCCCATCTCTGAATATGATCAAAGCTGCCAATGTGTATCTATTGTGCCTATCTATGACACACATAAGGACCACATGCAAATCTAAAAATAGCATCACTGCTGACAAGAAAAAAACCCCACTCATTCTCTGTGATGACTATTGTACACACAGACTCATAACTCTAAATCTCATGAGAACAAATCTTGCTTTTTTTTTTCAATAGGAACTTTGTAAAGAATAAATTAATGGCAGGAAATGGTAAACTGGAATTGATCCTCTATCAGTACTAATCAGAAATGAGTTTTAGAGCAACATATGGGATTTCTTTTCTTGGAAATATTCTGAAAGAACCCAGTTTTTCAGAAGGCAGATGATTTGAACTTCAGACTTCTTTCACATACCTAAACTTTAATAACCAAAATGGTCCCACCTTATCAGTTGTTGTAGAGATCAAGTATTCAGTCTCTAATGAAATTAATCCAGGCCTTTTGCAAGAAACAGTGTCAATGAAGTTCCTAAGCAAAATCACATTTTCTGGCGAGAAAGTCAGATGTAAATGTCAGGTGAGCAGATCAATGCTTGCAGCAACAAACACCAACTTAGTCATCTAAAATGTTTTCAAAGCAGAGAAAGAAAAAAAAAAAAAGAAACAAAAAAGAAAGAAACATTTCTGATGTGTTTTTGAAGGTCATGCTTTCCTCCTTCTACAACTGATGGCGGCTGCTGGGCACAAGTTGACTAAGGTTTGCTGTGATTATGGTCTCAGGCAGTGCAATTTAGTCATATGGGCAACTGAGCAGTACAAGGCATGATCACATTCTGAAAAAATGTGTTCTAAAATGAACACAAGATACTCTGCAGGTAAGGCAGTCATTTCCTCTGTAGTCAGACCCATAGAACTTGAATGTTTCCAAAATGTATATTGGCTTGGGAGTATACACTGACCTGTCTCAGCATGATAAGGTCTTTCCTGATCCATATAGGTACTAGAAACAAGCATGACAATTGTAACACAACAGTTTAATAACACTGGACAATGCTGCTTTGGTTTCATCTGTAGCTTTTGTTATCCTGGCTACACTTAACCCTTCTGTGTCCTGTTGGGTGACTGTGGTGATTCATTTGTGTTCATCAGGTATTTTTTTTTCAGTACTTTCTTTTTTTTTCAGTTTTTATTGTGTTCAGTAAGCTGACTCCTTGAGGCTTACATTAAGAAATATGAAAGCACTTTTAGTGTTGATAAAGTTCCCATTTTGCTGAAGCTGTAGAAGCTGTGAGTTTAAACCATGCATGTGCATCCTCCTCTTGCGATAACTGTAACCTGTACAGAGCTTGGCTGCAAGGTTTAATAAAGGTTTCTTTGTCAGAATGAAAAGGGCTGATGGAGTGATGTTAATTCTTACTACTTTAAATCATCCTTTTAATTTAAAGATCTGGTGATTTATGTGAACTTCTTAGCAGCACTCGTACGGTAATCATTCTGGCAGTTGGCAAGTAGGACGTAGTATCATCCCTCTCCTCTTTCCTCGGCACATCTTGGTCCACTGAAGACATTCTGATGCCACCCGCAGGAGGACTCAGGTACTTTCAGCAGTTCTGTCCTAATTTACAGCAGCTCTCTGGGCTTTTAAGGGTGATTTAGCAAAACAAGCTGGTAATATTAGCAAGCAGAGGGGACGTCGAGGCATGTAGCTGTGTGGGCACATAACTACAGGGTGATATTCAAAGCCCTTATTTGATCTGTGCCTCAGAATGAGAAGTATTATTTTAGTGCTGGAGTGTAAGATAGAGAACAGAAAGCTCCCTCTTCGTGTTCATCTGGACTCAGGCAAACACAGATGGAGGTTAGACCCTGCTCCTTCCTTCTCACAGCCCCTTACCGCAGGTTACCCCAGGGGTAGGCTCCAGCCTACAGCTAGACCACAAATCTGTTCTGTGAGAGTCCTGCCAAAGCCACAGATGCATGAGGTCTCCCTTGTTCCTGCAGGGCATCCTGTGTTTCTGGCTGTTTTCTAGAGAGCTGAGCACAACATCCAGCACCCTGGTGTGCAAGAGGCTGTGTCCCAGTGGCAGGAGGCAGTGCCAGGGTGCTGTCACAGCTCCCAGCCATGACACAGCACGCAGAGCCTGGGAGCCCAGCAGCCGAGCCCAGCAGCTATTCTGGGACAGCACAGTCTGCCTTTGTATTAATTCACAGATTTTCCCTGGAGGCTTCACCTATGCAGATCTGTGCAATATGGTCCTGCTGCTATTAAGCTAAAGACTTGTGAGATCCAAGTAAAATTAAAGGAAATCTTGGCTTCCTGGAGAACTTGATTACCTTTATGGTTATGCTATTAAGTACTGGTACATAAGAAAAAAAAAAATCACAGTTTTACAAAACAGTAACAGAGAAGAGATAAGCAGAAAAGACAAGGGAAATCATAATGTTTATTATATTTAAATGAGTTTAGATGTATAGTTCTCACTGTACCATAAAAGGAATATAAGTTTATTTCTGTGAGTTCATAAATAGAATGACTTTTTTATTTTAATGATGGGAACAAAATACTGGTCAGCAGGATTTTTTGCATAATATCCTCAGTAAAATGCTGCTTTTTGTTGCACTTTATGAGCAATGTGAAAAAAGATCAGGTTTACTGTGTATAGTTTTAACATTTGCACCAGTATCATGTTGAAGTCTCTAATTAGAGAGTCGTGGTATTCTGATGGACGACTTCAGCTATATCCCAAGAGGTGTCTCCAAATTTTTAATTTGGAAGGCTTGTGATGTGTGTTCCTGGTTTGGGCTAGCAAATGTGTTTGCCTGCCTGTTCTGTGTTTCACACTTCACAGTGTAAGGAGCAATAGTCCAGGGTTTGCCAGCTCAGCAAAACCTGGCATCAAATTCACAGCACACACTGACTTGCTTCTGTCTCTCACTCCTTTCCTGAAAAATTTGCATCCCTGGAGATACCTTCTTTTCAAAATATTTTATGTTTTTATCTTTATGCCTGTTTGGAGGAGAATGGGGTGAAACTGCACCATCTATCTCTTAGTGGATATGCTTTGGGAGCTCTGTCACTGTGAAATCATTGTGCCTCAGATAGGTCTTCATCGGATTCTTGCGAGGTAGGGCGGGGGGTTTGATAATAGAGATGGGGAGCTACGGCACAAAGATGCCATATTCTGCAAATATTTGTGCACTTGTTTAACTGACAAGTATGAATCCAATTCCCTGTGTAATCTGAGGATTTCTGGGAAGCCAGCCAAACTTTTAACAAGAGCTCACTTCGGCATCACCACAGTCGCTCGGTAGATCAAGAACTGAGTGGCTGCCATGGGTGGGCAAAGTCAGTCAGTGAATCCTGATATCCCAAGTCCTTGTGCTGTGTTTTAACTGTAAGAACTCTCTTTTTCCTTAGTTGGGGCCATCCTATCCCTTCTCCCGGTTAGGACACTTAGGGAGGCACTGCAGAGCCAGCAAGAGCCCCGATGCCAGGAGAAGCAATGGTCCCACAGCAGCCAGCCAAGCTTGTTTCATTCTTTCAGGCTGACCCTGTTGCTTCCTTACCTTCTGGGCCCCGATGCATTTTCAGTTCTGTGAAACTGAGAATTCCGCCGGCATGTGGAAGTTACAGCCCGAACTTACCACAGTGTTTAACTCACTGGAACCACTGGTTGGGGTTAAACACTGGCGGCCCCTCAGCAGTACAAGCAAACTGCATCGGGTGTGCTGAAGGGGCTCTCCGCAGGGAGGGCAGAGAGGGCCGAGCGTGCCCAGCTCCTGTCGGTGCCCGCCGCTCCCTTCAGGGAGGTCAGAGAGGCGCGGGGGAGCCCCGGAGAGTGCCCGGCTCCTGTCGGTGCCCGCCGCTCCCCTCAGGGAGGGCAGAGAGGGCAGAGAGGCGCGCGGGAGCCCCGGAGGGCACCCAGTGTCCAGCGCCCGTCGGTGCCCGCCGCTCCCCGCAGGGGGCGCTGCCGGGTTCGGCGCCTCCGGCGCGGCCGGGCCCGGGGCGGCTCCGCGCGGGGGCAGCGCCGGGCGCGTCCCGCCCTCCCGCCTCCTCCCCGCGTCCCCTCCCCTCGGCCGCGCTGGTGGAGCCGCCGGGCGCCCTCGCTCCTCTTCACATGGGGCTTGTCCTGCCGGCGGGACGGCGCTCCTGCTCTTCCGCCGACCGCTGACAGGGACCCGGCGCGGGAGAAGGGGGCTCGTCGCCGCTGCCGCCGGCGGGCAGGTAGGAGCGGGCGGGCGGCGCACCTGAGGGGACTCGGGGAGCGGGCGGCGGCGGGACGGGCGCGCCGGGCTCTGTCGCCCCGGCCGGCGGTGCGGGAACGGAGGGAGCGCACGTGGAGGGAGCGCCTCGCATCCCGCCCGCCTCCCTCCGACCCTCGGTGCCGCCGCTCCGGCAGGGTCTTCCCTGCGCGGTTTCGGGATGCTCGGGGAATCCCCGCCGGTCACTTGCGGGCGCATCGCGGGGGGATTCTCTTCCCGGCTGCCGCGGGGAGCGGCGCAACTTCAGGGAGGAACCCGGGCGGGGACGCTGATCTTCCCCGTTCGCCCGAAGGGGATGGTGTTTGATTAAAGAGCCGCGGATCTCCCTCTGTCTGTTCCATCTTTTGCCTGTCAGGAGAACAGGTCCGTTATTTGTGAAATGATTCTATGTCAGTTCAGGTGTTGTTACTTTTTTTCCTGTACCCTACCAAATGCAGTTGGTAGATTAAAACATAGGACGAATTCCTTATGCCGATAAAGTGAGCGCTATGGGTTTGCCGAGTTCATATACTCTGATGTTCTCATAGCTCAAAATAAACCTTTTCATTAAAAAGGAGAAAACCGGAATCAGTTCTCAGAGCTTTTGATTGATTAGAGCTCCCTCGTGGTAATCAGCGGGGAGTTTTGCCTGATTAAGAGCTGTAAAATTGTCCTGAGGTTTGTTACACAACTGGCTGTAGTTGTGCAGTACGGGCTCAGTTAGATAACTTTGCAACTGGATCTCATTTTCACCGGTCCAGCTGAAGTACTTTCAAGTCAAATTCTTTTCATTTCTCTACTTGAAGCCCTCTCCGCTTGACGTGTACAAGGTAGGGGGAGGACTCTTTTTACCTGCCTTAAAGAAGAGTAAACGTGTTGGGGAAACAGGGAAGCTGGTGACATCCTTTGGAGTGACAGCGATTGCAGTTTAGAAATGCTCCATGTATTTTGCTGGCAGTGCCAGGTTAACTGCTTTCATCCTGAACGTGTTTGATTTTGCTTGTGTTGCAGTTGAGCCTCAGATGCTCTATTTAATAAGCAGGGACTCAGCTGTAACAGAAGGTGTACAGACATGCATGTTATCATAGTCCCTCCAGCAAAGAGCATGCTTTCTGGTGTGATTATGCACAAATGTTACAGAAAACAGAGCATTGCTCCCAGAATAGCTTGGAGGTTTCAATTTCCACACATGTGAGCTGACTATTCAGTTACTGCTGTTCTGTTTTTTTTCTATGCTGCCGAAATACCTGACAGTAAGCAGTTTACAGAATCCAGTCACTTGGTTGTGGAACTTTTCTTCTTGCTGCAGCTGCAAGAGTTTATGTGAAATTGCTTTTTTTTAAGGTAGGAAAGTAGGTAGAATAAAATGGAAACTTTCTTGCCCTTCAAGTAGCAGCAACACAGGACCAAACTTGGGGAGGGTGGAACAAACAAAACCCAACATTTTTCTTTGTGTTTGTAACTACTTTCAGATGAGAAAAACTCCTTTGGGATGGTGCTTCTCAAGTTTGTTCTTGGTTCCTTGAAATTTCAGGTGGTGTAGGTCTGATTGATCTAGCTATTCAAATGAGGAAAAGGTACTGTATTGTGGTCTGTGGAGTTCAAATGCACGTTACTGGAAAGCTTCGAATAGCCTTGAAATAGTCTCTAGGAGAGCAGGTGTATTTGCTATGTTTGGGACAATTGCAATTCCATTTAAAAGAATAGGGAGTGTTTCTGAAACAGGGAATAACTGTTGGCTTTGGTTTTCAGTACTGGTGTTCCCAAACTGAGACCACAATCCAGTATGAATCCTTTGCATGCAAATTCAATGTCTGCAGATACATGTGTTGGTATTGCTAACCTCATTGGAGGTTGGATACCTAATGTCTTTAAGGACAAATCAATGGGAAAAACTCAGGGGTGAGATGAACAGCTTTCCAGAGCTAGGGCAATGGAAAACAAATAGTGTATCACTGAAGTTAAAAGTATTCAAGAAAGCTGTTAATAACATTCAAAAGGAGATCCTTAATATGCATGTGAAGAGCATTATCAGTTTGTGGAGCTCAGTAGCCAGCAGGCAGCTGAGCTATCATGCTTAACTGTCCATCTCCTAATCCTTGGGTAGAGATTTTTCTAAACCAGGCTGCTTAAATGTACCCCAGTTTGAAGCATTGAAATAAGGTGAATTATGGTGAACTCTTTCAGCTCAAGAGATTGGATATTTGCAACTTGAACAGAAAAACTATCTTCTTAACAGTGTGCCAAAGCCTGGAGATCTCCCTGCACAGCGAATCTAATGGGATGCACATTGTGGTGTTGTGTGCTCAGTGCTGGTTTAAAGGAGATTTTTCTGTGGCAGCTATCACTTATATATCACAATTGTTGATTTGCCTTCACGAGGTGGGCTAAAAAGTGCCATGGATATGTAGAGATTAAGTGCCTTGCTGAGTTTGAAAGAGCAAAACATTGAGGCCAGACTGAAAAAGGTCTAGACTGGCAGTTTGATCTGGCTTGTCTGCCTTGTTTGCTATAGGTTGTTTGAGCAGCTCTTTCTAGGTATTGCATTCAGTGGTTGGCCGACAGCATTCAAAGTCTGATTTGTTTTTCTATTACATTCCTTTCTATCTCTTTGCATGCACATGGTATCTGGTAGTTTATCATGCTGTCATAGCTTCCCTTTTCCTGGGTTTATTATTTTGATGGTTTAAAATCCTCTATTAGACTCCATGCCAAAACAAGGCTCTGTTAATGGATAGTTGGAGTGGTGAAATTTGAATGTGAGATAGCCAGTGGTCAGCACTATGGTTCTTGTGCAGCCATCAGTCAGCAACTCTTCGCATAAATACCAATCTAAAATTTAATATCATCCGCCGTAGGGAATCCCATTGGAAAGGTGACTTTAGGTAAGCAGGAGGTTCTGACTGGAGGATGAAGGATACATGCCTACGAATAGCTGTGCCAAGGCTGATGTGAAAATGGTAACTTGGGGTTGAAGCATTTGTACATTTTTGTGACTCAAAAGTGTAAGTCCATTTTTACTTATAAAAACTGCAGTGTAAAACTTTAGGGTGCCTAAGTATTTTCAGTCTTTTTGCAAGATGCCTGACAGCAAAACCTGCAAAGTAGCCTGGTCTGAGGAGTTGTGCTTTTGTCTGCCCTTGGAACTGAAGTGTTCTTTGCTGGTGCAGTTGCCAAGATGCTAGTTGTTGGTAGAGAGAGGTTTTTATTCAGTTTATATTCACATTTCAGTCGCTAAAGACCCTCATGTTGTCTCCCATTAATCAGCCAACTGTAGTTGCTGTCTTTAAGAAAATGAAGTTGTGATAATTTGCTCCTGCTTGCCCTTTTATGCTGCAAATGCTACACAGCTGTGAAGTTGCTGTCTAGCTTTGACTCAGGATGCATTCTTCCTTCCAAGTGGTGTGCAGTCCTCAAACAGCCTGGATTCTCAGAGAAAGGTAGGTCTGAGAGTGGCATTTGTGACCTAGAAAAAAGCTACACAGAGATAAGGGGAGCTACATGCATGCTTGAAAAGTAGCACATGCCCAAGTGTTTTGGTGAATAAGCTGGAATGCTTTGCTGAATCACAGCTGTGAGGGTGCAGAAATACTAAACCTCTAGCGTCTGCTGTGGCTGAGTGCAGGGCTTGGAGTGAATTTCAGGGCAGGTGCTTGGATACCATCCGGACAGCAAAAATTAACCAGGAATGGAAATGTTACATTGCAAGTCCCTTTACTGGGAAATTTTACCAGTACTTTTCCCTTTTTCTCTGGTACTCAAACGCCGAGTGAAAACTGATGCAGTAAAAACCCAATTCCCACTGATTTCCTTAAGAAAATGATTATGCGAAGGGTGTGCCTAAGCAAACTGCTTTGGCAGCTCCACCTGCAGCCTGCAGAAACGGTGGGATTTGCCCAGTGATGACGTTTCTGTGTCAGTCCCTGTTAACTGATTCCATACGCGGGACCAGCGCTAAGTGTGGAACTCCGGTACCGACCCGGTCTTGGTCCCATTAACCCACCCGCGACCTCCGCGGGCGGCGGCGATGCTGCGGGCATCCCCCGGGAGCGGGGCCGGGCGCTCCCGGCGCTCCCATCCCGGCGAGCGGGACGGAGCCACCGGGGGGCGCCCGAGGACCGGCGGAGCTCGAGGGGATCCCGGCGCGTCCCGAGGCACCCGGGATGCCGGAGGGTGTGCGGGGCGGAACGCTCGTCCCGGGACAGCCGGGATGCCGGAGGGTGTGCGGGGCGGAACGCTCGTCCCGGGACAACCGGGATGCCGGAGGGTGTGCGGGAGGGACCCGCGTACCGAGCCACGGGGATACCGGAGGGTGTGCGGGGCGGAACGCTCATCCCAGGACAACCGGGATGCCGGAGGGTGTGCGGGGCGGAACGCTCATCCCGGGACAACCGGGATGCCGGAGGGTGTGCGGGAGGGACCCGCATCCCGAGGCACCCGGGATACCGGAGGGTGTGCGGGGCGGGACCCGCATCCCGAGGCACCCGGGATGCCGGAGGGTGTGCGGGGCGGGACCCGCATCCCGAGGCACCCGGGATGCCGGAGGGTGTGCGGGAGGGACGCGCATCCCGAGGCACCTCTTCCCTCCCCTGGTGAGGGGCATCCTCTCCGCGGGATGCGCATCCCGAGCCGCTTGTTCCGCTCCCCTGTTCTTTCCTTGTGAGCCTCGTTATGTATAGGAGCTGGTCAGGGCAGAAGGAGATTCCTCTCCTAACTTATCTCGCTGCCCTCCCCCCCCCCCCCGCCCCCCCTTCCTTTCCTCTTTGCCAGCCCAGGCTCTCCAAAGCTGGAAATGAAATCTCTGCCAGCTTCTTTGGTAGCCTGACTGAAGGCAGTGCAAGAAGCACCTCGGGATGGGGCACTAGGAAGATTCTTGGCTAGACCAACCTTTTAGGGCTAAAGCAGTGATTCCCATCAGTGTGACTTTGATTTCTCATTTCTTGTCAATATTATGTGATTGACACAGGGAGAATACCCACGGCGTTATTTGCTAGTGACTGCAAAGTGGCTCAGCAAAGCCTGTAGTCAGGGGCTGTTACAGAGAGGTGGAGTAGTACTGGGCAAGATTCCCTTTAGCTAAAGAAGAGACAAATGGAAAGCATGTGAGCCCTAAGTAAGAAAAGTTTGTGTAAAAGACTGAGCTGGGGAGCTGCTAGGGCAATGAATCCATGATTTTCTAATCTACTGCCTTCCATAATTTCCTCCTGTGAATTGATCACTAAAATTTACTCGGATTGTCATTCATCAGGCAGCAAGGTAGACATTCACTGTGTACCTGGAGAGGGCAAGGCACCCTTCTCACAGGTGGGAAAAGCCAATAATCTGCCTGTGGGTCGCAGCTCAGACAGGGGCAGTCCCAGAATTAATTTCTGACTCTTTTTTAACTGTTTACTTGAGAAAATTTCTCCTTTTGCATTATGTTGTCCAGAGCCTTCAGGCAAGATTGTTGTCTTTAGTAATGCTTGCCACTCTGGCTCAGCATAATGTGAAGGACTGGGATTGCTAATGTTAGTTGCCATCTAGAAGAACTCTGCCAAAATCAACTGAATATCGTGAAAAATGCAGAAGTGGCTTGTTGAATTAAAAATATCTTGTACAATATCTGCAGTAAGGTAATAAGTGTATCATTATGTGAGGACTGTGACTGGCACTTTGAAGTCATTGCCAGTAAAATCCTCAGAAATGTGGACAACTGAATAACATGCAGCTAACAGTGTGCTAAGTAATGTAGACAGCTGTTTCTTATTAGGTTTTACACTAATTGCTGCTGTTGTTACCATTGCATTTGTGAGTTGATAGAGTTTCACATCATTTGTATGCTCCTGGTGCAAATGGTGCCCTGGTACATCATGTGTTGATAAAAGCAGATGCTTTTACTTGGCTTTTAATTTGTGGTGCAAGTTTTATGGGATCATTAGAGTTCACTGAAAAAGATAGAAAATGACTTGGGGATCTTGCTAGACATTTGGCCAGGCAGACTCATCTTTGTATAGTGATCAAAGAAAGGAGGAAGAAAAGAAAATCTGTGAAAATCCATGAAATTATTTATTTGGAATGAGTGTGTAGATGTAGGAGAAGAGTGAGGGAAGGGAAAATAGAAAATTGGAGTAGCCTGCCTGTCAGAATGTTTTTAGTAGGGTCCAGTCCTCTGTAGGGTTTGCAGGCAGCTTGTAACTGCTTGGGGATGTTCTTTTTAAACTCACAGAAAGCTTTCAGTTTTAAGTTTGCATTAAAGATCTGGGCTGAGGCCAGCTTTACTTGTGTGGAGAAGACTGAAAAAAAAATGCTGTACTAAAGCTTAATTAAAATTTTTTTGTGTGTATGTGATTTTGGAGATGTACAAAATACAATGTCAGCTCTTTATGTTGGGGATGGCAGTATATGCTAGAGGTGGCCACAGTGAAGTTAAGAAAGATCAAGCAGAAACCATTAAGGCATCTGTAATTTTCTCTGAAGTTAGGAAAAGTCCATTTGGCCCTTCATCTAATTTAAGTGGCACCTGACTATCTGTAATTTTGATTTTGCTTGTCTTTGTGACATAAGCAGTCATGCTAACTTCGCTATAGATTCCAAATAAATATTGCTGTTAGTTTTGGTTTTATATCTTAAAGGATCATATGCAGCTTCTAGGGAAAATGACAGTATCAATCTTTCCTTTTCCTATCCATCAAAGTCTTGTCTTCTGTAAAAAAAAAAAAAAAAGGGTTAGGACTGCAGAGTAGTCAGAAATGAAGAAATTGGTGAACTGTGTTAGAAAGTCACTTTTTAGTCACAAAATCAGATACTCTGTGTCTCTATCAAGGACTGGGAGATGAGGCAGAAAAAATGTTCATTATATGCAGGTTGTAACTGCAGTTTGAAATGTCAGAACAGTTTATAATTAGAAACAGGAGACTAAAACTTCATCTCTCAACAGAGATTTGTAATAAATGGCTGATTTAAAATAAGGTATACACAAAAAAGCATGAAAATATTTAAATGTTTTTATGAGATTATCCCTTATATTGAATTAAATATTGTGTTGCTTCTGTACTTATTTTAGGTGCAAATAATGATATGAAAGTGACTGATTGTACAAGAAACTATTTTTTGTGTGAGTTGAATTTTAATAGTCCTATTTATGAATTATGTTCAACTGTGGACTCAAGGAAGAGATACCTGAATAAGCTGATGCAATGTTTCCCCATCAACTCAAAACAGTTTGCAATAAAAACTGCAACATTAAATAAAATAGATTGCAAGGATAAGTTAATTGGAAAAGTACTCTTCAGGTGATTAATTCTTAAATGTTTTCCATGGACTAGTAAGGGAAATATTTCAGTTTTTGCACTCAAAGCTAAAATATTTGGTTCATGGCGTCTTATTAAGTATGAACTTTCTGATTTCATCAGTGCATTCATAGCCATAGACTTTTTTGAACTTTTCAGTGAATTTGGTTGGCAGTGTGGATTCTGTTAGATGGAGCTCTTGTGAACCACCCCTGTGGGGAGAAGCTAATGCATTTAGCTGTAATGTTCCCTTGGCCACTTTGTGAACAAAGTGAACAAAGAGTGTGTGCACAAAGAGACCATGAAAACAAGATGCACGTAATTTTTAAACTGTTATTTACCAACTGAGAAGTGTGGTAGGTGACTAGCAACCAGGCAAAGCACTGACATACCATTCTGAGACGCCTGCTTCACAACCTCAGAGGACAGCTGAGGCTGGAAGGCACCTCTGGAAGTCATTTGGTCCAATTCCCTTTTCAAGCATGGCCACTTGAGCCAGTCACCCAGAACTGTGTCTAGGTGGTTTCTGAATTTCCCCAGGGAGGGAAACTGCCACTTCCCTGGGCAGCTTGTGCCAGTGCTTGGTCACCCTCACAGTGCAAAAGGCGTTTCCTGCTCCTCAGAAGGTTGTGTTTCACTGTGTTTTATGTAGTGCCTGTCACATCTGGTCTAGTCACTGGGCATGACTGGAAAAAGGCCAGCTGCATGCTCTGTGTGCCCTCTCTTCAAATATTTGTATATGTTAGTAATTTTCCCCTGAGCCTTCTGTTCTCAAGGCTGAACAGTCCTAGTTCTCCTTCCTCTCATGTGAAGTGCTCCCATCCCTTCATTATTCTTGTGGCCCTTTGCTGGTCTCTCTCCAGTATGTCCACATTGTTATTTCACTGAGGAACCCAGATCTCCAGGTGTGGCCACACTCATCCAGACCATTGCTGGCCTGGCAGTCATCGGTATTGGGGAAAGTTCACTTCTATTGTGCTTGGATGGACTGATTCCCAGTATTGCTGGGGTTTTTCCACAGCTTTTTGTGGGTCATTTTTGGTTTTGGTTGGGGTTTTTTTTCCGTTTTACTTTGGTTTTTGTTTTGTTTTGGGTTTTTTTTGACTCCTTGAACTGTTAACAGTCTAGGTTCTTTCAAGGATCTTCTGTCTAGCTGCAGATTTACCATTCCTGTCTGTCATGGCTCCCGTCTGAGTATTGTTGCACAGCTTTCTTGCAAGCTGGCAGTTTCCTCAGAAGTTTCATTCAAGGTTATGCAGTTTTGCTGTGTCAAAACTAGGCCTTGAATCACAGATAGCTGAACCCCTAGGAGGAGGATTCACACAAAGCTGAGGTGTGAATTCAGTATGAGCTATGCTGTGCCAATTCCCTTAGGAGGACATACAGTGAATAGTAGCTGCAAGGTTATTTGAACTACTTTCAAAATAACTGGAGAAACTTTGTAACTTAAGCCTTCTCTGTGCTGCACTTTTACCTGTCAGTGTGATTTTGTATGTGTTTCTGACACTAATGTGGTTTGTAATTGGCTCCTTGCCTGATCCTTGACAGAGACAAGTGGTGCTGATATGGATTGCCTATGGCCAGGAAAACTCTTTTATTTTTCTGCCAGGAAAGGTTTATGTTCAATATCAGGAAAAATTTCTTCAATGAAGAGGTTGTTAAACTCTGGAACAGACTGCCCAGGGAACTGGTGGTGCCACCACTCCTGGAAGTATTTAAAAGATTCACAGATATGTCACTTAAGGGCATGGTTTAGTGGTGAACTTGGTAGTGTTAGATTAACTGTTGGACTCAATGGTCTTAAAGGTCTTTTTCAACATAGGTTATTCTATAATTCTATAAAAAGAGGGCACAAAAACTATCAAAAGGAAGAAATAGAAGAAGGTGAAGCTCAAGATGTTGACAGGAGTTGTAAAGGAGCAATGGACTGAGGGTGAGAATCAGGACATATGCCTGCTATGTGTTATGCAGGAAAGGCTGGTAAAATTAGAAGGAAGTTAAAAATAAAAATAAGTTTTATGAAGAGACAAGATACTTTTAGTATTTCTCAAGGGATAGAAGGATCAAATATTACAAGTGTGTTTTAAAGAAAAAACAGCTAGTAAAGTTCTCACTTTCTTAAAATGCATAGCAAAACTTATATTGCATTCACTGGTGCTAGAATTATTTCTGTCCTGAATGTCAGAAAAGGAAGTGAATACCAGGAAAGGAACTAAATGTTTTCTTGTATTTGCAAGCATTCAGACTTGGAATTTCTGTTATCTGCAGTGGAAAATCAGGTCAAACACTGGGAAAAACTTTCTCATTGGAACAGTAGTGCAGCAGAAAAAAAATCTGAAATAATTGAAATTTCATTTGCTTGAAGGTTTGAAGAGCAGAGAGTGTCTGCTGTGAAGTTTTCAGATACAGTTAATTCAGTTTTGGGGACAAATGGTATTTCAGCCACATCCTTTATGATTTTATGAAATCTTCCAGAAGTAGGCTTTCAGATTTGTTTGATCCTTTCTATGCCAGAGGCGTAGCTTTCTTAAATTGTTAATATCTATGCAGTACATGAAGGAAGTCAACATGTTTCTGGCAGAAAATCACAAGAGTTAAAAAACTGTGAAAATAATGGGGTTTGTTTTGATGTAGGTTTTTTCCTTGAACTAAGAGTTCTGGTAGTGTGCAGCTGGTAATGGTCCTATTTTGCAAACTGGCTGTTTATTAACACTTTTTTGGTGTATTTGCTGTTTCAATTTAGATATTTGACTGCTTGAAGTGACTTCTATGACATACTAGTCAAGTGCTAGTTTGACACCTTGGAAAAGTGTCAGCCACCCCTCTTGCTGCTGGAAATTTGTAAAATGTGATGTGAATGACTTCCCACTGCTCTTTATGAAGAGGGACAGACGCTGTGGTGGCTTCCTCAAAGAGATGCCACTTCAAGATTCAGACATGGGACATAAGCATTCATCAGGTGTTATCAAAGTGACTGGCACATCAGTCATCCTCCACTTTCTGCTCTGTTCAGGATTATTTTATGCACTGGAGTGGTGGTGGTTGTATGTGGTGGTGGTTTTGTGATTTGTTGTTTGATTTTGGTTGTGACTTGGTTGCTTTTTTGTGAAGTTTGAGAGCAGTTAAATTGAAGAAGTCTTTACAGGATGATTTCTGCTAGTTTTGTTTTTCAAAGCAATCAATTCAATGACAAGACTGTATGCATGCTAAAATTCTCTTTCATTCGGATGTGATGCTGAAGAATGACTTTTCCCCATCCATGATCTTTACTTCCTGTAAACAAAAATTTGTAGCAAAACAAAAATTTGCAGGGATTCTTGTATCCAGTTAAAATTTCTTACAGCATTGTTCTTTCCAGGTGTTTCCCTAATTAAGGGTTGAATTTGTCACCTAAGTAAATGGATTGGGTTGGTTTGTTTAAAAATAGTCAGAATATCAGATACAATTTGTTTTGAAGTTCTCTAAAACCTCTTTTGAAGCAACATCTTTTAAACTTTTTGGAGTTAACGGCTCAAAGAAGTGTGCTTGAAGGCAAGCAGTGACTCTCAGAAGGGCTGACTGGAGAAGATTAAAAAATAAGCTATTCTAATCTGCAATGGATATGGATTTGCTTTGAACCAATGTTTAACTGGTGCTCACAGAAACTAGTTTCATTGTGAAGATGTTTGTTTCCTGCCTTAAACAAATCTTTAATTCCTGCACCTTGATACTCATGATGTTAATGCATTGATTTGCTTTCCTGTCCCATCCTTCTTTTACTGGAATAAATCTGTTCCTGACAGTTTCCTTTCATAAACACTACCTACATGGCATTTAGAGGGTCTAAACCTGGTTTGTACTGTGTAAGTTTAAGATGAAGCATGACTTTTACAAGTGAAGCCAAATAAAGATATTCTGTAGGAATTTAGGATGATAATGTGCATAAAGCAAAGTTTTGCATGACTTGAATTTTACTACCTTCCTTTCTATAATTGCTTTTACTGTGGGCAGTTAGTCTGTAATCATTCTCCAAAGTGAGTACCCAGAGTTAATTTCCTTACTTGCACTTATGACTTGGTGGTGTTTTATTATGGAATAGTTATGTTTAACCACCCAATTAGCAGGTGAATAATTCTTTCATGCTGTTGCATCCATTTCTCTATGACCATCCATTGTCTGATGTGAATTTTTTCAAAGAGTGCTGTTTTTAACTGTGACTGGAGGCTAAGCTGGGGTTGAATGGAATAGCAAAGAGAGAAGGTTGAGGATTTGATCAATTTGAAATGGTCCATTTCTCCTGCAGTTCAAGACAATTAGGGAAGATGGATGCAGCAAGTGACTTGCAGTGTAACTGATCTCCTTAAATTCACTGACAAAATATGAGCTGCGCTCCAGAGATTTTCACAGATTACCAGTGTGTAGGTTTCCAGCAGAACACAGGAGTTCTGTAGAAGTGGCAGTGACCAGTGGTAACTGAAAGATATGGGAAAACAAAGGAGAGAGAATCCCTAACGTTTTTCATGCAGCTGTTGCCAAGAAACCCCAGTTGAGCATAACCTGTTATTGATTGTGGTTTCCTTGGCTTAGTGAAGATATATACATTAGACCACAAATTCAGTTTCTCTAAAGTGGCTCTCATGTGACCTATCCCTGGCTCTGTTAGTGAAGAATTTTTGTAATCTGGATTTTGTGTTGGGGTTTTTTTATTTGTTTGTGTTTGTTTGTTTTAAATTGATTATGGACGCTGTAAGCAGATGGAGAACACCCAGTGGACTTGCAGGTAGAGAATAAGGTAGAAGGTCATGTCACTTGTGTTGAAGTGAAGGAAAAATTAGTATGCAGCTAAAAGCTTATGAATGAGCCAGTGATGGGTGGTAAATGCTCCTATTAGCCATTTGTTAGGAGGAAAACACAGAAGATGACCTCTGTGGAAGAGGTAATGCATTAGCTGTCAGTGTAAAATGTCTTGTGAGCCCTGTAAAGAGTGAGGCAGTCACATTTGGTTTGCTTTGTTTGTCACCTGCCATGGAGAGTGGCTTGCCAGGATTCCTCTGCAGAGGAAACATTGTGTGAGCAGCAGAAACTTTGGAGCAGAGGAACTGAAAGTTGTTGATAATTTTTGGTTGATAAGGGTGGGGATGGATGGAGCAGCTGAGCATTTTGCAGGAATTCCTGCTGGAATTGTCTGTTAATCCCTACTTGCCTGTACAGCTGGGCTTACAGATGATGAACACCTGAAAGGGCCCCTTGTGACAGCTCCCATTGTGAAATCACTTGTGTTACCAGGGTGTGATTCATGAGAGCTCATGTCATCCCTTTCCTGGTGAATGATCTCTGGTTCTCTTTAAGTGGTGTGGGTCAATGCTTGGAGCTGTGTGAGGCTCTGGTGACAAGGAAGGCTGGCCAGGCCTGTTCTAAATAGTTCACTAAATCATATTTGGTGCTTGGAGCATCCATGTATGTTTTCAGAGATGCACTCAGACTTTAAACAGAGAAGATTAAATAAACTTTGAGCATGATTTAGCAGCATAGGTGTCTCCAGCTGTCACTTGGCCCTCTCTCTGTGCTGCGCTAGTCACCACCCACATTTTAAGGGAACACAAAGGAAGGCTGTGGGGCCTCAGAGCACTGATTTGGTGACTTTTCAGAAAGGAGACTATCACAACATTTCCCTATTGCAAATAAGAAGGAAATATGCTTAAAAATCAAACGAAACAATCTCAAGGAAACAATTTGAAGCATCAGCCCCACTCCATGTTTTCATGACAGCTCATGAAGAAGAAATGTTAGGCAAAAATACTAAGAGGGTTTTCTTCATTATTTCTTTCTTGTAGGGTGTGGGGTTTAAGGATTTCATGCATCTGGGATGCTTTGAAAATAGAAAGTGGGACGGGAAACACTATTTCGTAGTATGTTTTTTCCCTCAGGGTTTGTTATTACAGAATTACAGCATTTGCAGAGCCCAGTTTTATGACTTTTCTTGGTTTTTTCCATCATTAAAAATGCTCACAAAGCACAAAACAACACTAAGTTGCGTAGAATATGAAAAAAGAAAGCAAACCAAACAAACTACAGTGACACAGTTTAATATTTTACATTGTTTTGTTATCTTGTTTTCTTGTTAGTGGTGAAAATGATGAAGCAAGTTGTGATCAGTGTCTCAAAATGAAATGTAAACATCTGAAGATGTTCAGATTTTTGGTGTGTTCTATTTAAACAAATTATGTATAAAGATTTTCAACTGAGTATTTTTTCTATTTTATTCAGAGATAAAGATGACAGGCTTTTAGTACTCATTAAATATCTAACTCTTGGTTCTACTCAGCTCTTACTGTTAGGCTTTTCCAAAATAGACTTTAAGGAGTTTATGGTTCTCTTTAACCTTATTGTTAAGATAAAAAACTTTTAAACAACCCCAAACTTGCTTCTAATTACTTCATATTTGTGTAATAACTCTTATTTTTTCTAATTTTAAAATTATCATAGAACCATAAAATAGTTTGGGTTGTAAGGGACCTGAGAGAGAGCCTGGTTCCAACCTCTCTCCATGGAGCATCATCTAGTAGGTCAGATTGCTGAGGTCCCCATCCAGCCCGGCCTTGGACACTTCCAGGGATGGGGCATCCAGAGCTTCTCTGGATAACCTGTTCCAGTGCCTCACCACCCTCACAGCAGAGAATTTCTTTCTAATATCTGAAAAAGCAGAGATTTAGGTTAAAAACCTGTTCCTCTTGTCCTACCACTCTCTGCCCATGTCAAAACTTGCTGTACTGAAAGGCCACAATTAGGTCTCCATGGAGCTTTCTTTTCCTCAGGCTGAACAGCTTGGTTTGTTGAACTTCTTCATGAGGTTCTTCTCATGGGCCCACTTCTCAGGCTGGTCCAGGTCCTTCTGGATGGCATCCCATCCTTTTCTTGCTCTGCATCAACTGCACTGCTCTGCTTGGTGTCATCTCCAAACCTGCTGAGGATGCACTCGGTCTTGCTGTTTATGTCACTGATAAAGATGTGATAGGGCTGAGATACCAAGACAGAGCCCTGAGGAGCACCCTTTGCCATCAGCCTCCACTTGGCCTTGGAGCCATTGACCAAAACTCCAGCTGCATCAGTCCAGCAACTTCTTCATCCAAAATATAGTCCATACTTCAAACCCATGTTTCTCCAGTTTGGAGATGAGGATATCATTCAAGACTGTGTCAAAAGCTGTGGTATTTTCTGGGGTCTCCCATGGCAGGAAGGAGTGAATCTGACTCCATGTTCTTAGAAGGCTAATTTATTATTTTATTATATTATATTAAAGAATACTATACTAAAGCTAAACTAAAGAATAGAGAAAGGATACAGACAGAAAGTTTAACAAGAATGATAATGAAAAATTCATGACTCTCCAGAGCCTTGACACAGCTGGACATGACTGGTCACTAAGTTAAAACAATTCCCATGAAACCAATCAAAAAATGACCAGTTGATAAACAATCTCCAGATCACATTCCAAAGCAGCAAACACAGAAGAAGCAATCAGATAATTATTGTTTTCATTTCTCTCCGAGGTTTCTCAGCTTCCCAGGAGAAGTCGTCCTGGTGAAGGGATTTTTCAGATAATATGACAGTCACAAAAAGCTTTAGAGAAGTCTAGATAGATTACAACAATTGGCCTTCCCTTGTGGACTGTTGCCACCACTTTATCATGGAAGGCCATAGGATTGGTCAGGCATGTTTTGTCCTCAGTAAAGGTGTGCTGGCTGTCTTGGATCACCTCTTTGTCTTGTATGTGCCCTAACATTTCTTCAAGGGGATCTGCTCCTTGATCTTCCCAGGCACAACGGTAGGTTTGCTGGTAGTTTTCATTCTTTCCTTTTTAAAAGCAGGAGTAGTTTCCCTTTTTCCAGTCACCAGGAACTTCACCTGACTGCCATGACTTTTCAGATATGATGGAGAGAGGCTTGGCAACAACATCATCTAGTTCTCCCAGGACTTTGGGATGCATCTCATCAGGCTCTGGGGACTTGTGTCTGTTCAGTTCCATCAAGCCCCAGACCTGCTCTTGGCTTACAGTGGGAGGAACATTGCTACCCCAAACCCAGCCTAGAGGTTCAGGGACTAGAAAGCTATGGGAAGCCTGAATTATACTCCTAAACCATTGACCTGGATTGAAGCAGATGTGCT
Source organism: Ammospiza caudacuta (assembly GCF_027887145.1). Classification (NCBI taxonomy): domain Eukaryota; kingdom Metazoa; phylum Chordata; class Aves; order Passeriformes; family Passerellidae; genus Ammospiza; species Ammospiza caudacuta. The sequence continues at coordinate 44,153,512 of NC_080593.1, read as the reverse complement.
TTCTGGCTTTCATTTGTCAGGAAACATTTGTCTTTGCTTGCAGGGTCAGGTGAATACAGTATTAGATTTTTAATTGGCCACTGAACCAAGTAACCATAAATGCTTGCTTTTACAATATACAAATTGTATATTGTATACAAATCTTCATCTAACTTGTTAGTTATTTTGAAAGAACAATGATTTACTTTTTTAAAGATTTGGGAAAAATATTTCTGAAGTAGCTTTCATGGCAGCACAACAAATAGGTGGCCTTAAAAGTCAATAGCAAGGATTGCTGGTCCTTAAGTGCATGGGCTAGTGGTTAGAGGACTTTCTGTGGGTAAATTGAAACTTTCCTTTTTCTGTAAAATGTTTGTACTTGGAGCTGGGCCAGAGGACAAGAGAACTGCCTGGATTCCCTGCTCAGCTGGCTGCAGCAAGGAGAAGAGACGCAGTGCCTCTGCTTCAGCCTGGTTTCATGTGCTGCTGGAGTACATCACTGGCAGGGGCACGCTTACTGAGGCAGCATCAGTTAACTGCATTAATAGCACTGGTGTTAGGAACAGAAGTGTTATTCAATTTTTAGTTGAAGGGATTTAGCAAAGTGAGTGGAAATGACGAATAACTTGGTGTGTCAGAGGGACTGAAACTCTGGGTTATTGGGTTGTTTATCTGAATAAACATTTTTGGTAGCTCTTACCCCATCCTATTCAACTTGTTTGGGAACCTCTTGCTATTGTGCAGGGTATTGTCAGCTGTCAAGGGCAGTGGTGACTCTCAGCTTCTTTTGCTCTTGTTCCTGTAGGGTGTTCTGGGAAAGCAAGGCTCAGGTATGAGGTATATCTGGGCAGCAATGCCAGGTGACAAATCTCCCTGTCATGGTCTTGCTTACCTGAGGTGTGCATTTGGGAGCTGCTTTTAACCCCCTGGGAAGGAAGAGCCAATATGAAAGGTTGGAACAGGAAGAAAAGGAAGGGACAATTAAAAAGAAAAACTGCCTTTGAAGTCACGCTTTGAACCAGCCCCCGAATTCCTACAACCATTGCATAAGTGTGGCTCCTCTGTGCTGTGGTGAATGACTCACAAACATTGCTGCTGTGCCTTTTCAAATCTGTGTAAAGAAGGGAAGTAATGCTGCTCCAGCTCTGCTGACTGGGAACTGAGGGCAGCAGGGTTATGGGATTTGTCTGTAAACATACAAGAGACCTGTGGCAGCACCAGAAGAGGGATGTCTGGACTTCCAGCCCAGCACACATGCTGACACAAAATGCTAAAAAACATTTTTCAGTATTTTGTGCATATTGGACAAAAAGAACAGAACGCTTGATCTCAAACTTTTGATTAATTTCTAGTCAAACAAATTGACAGGCAGAAATAGTTGCTTGTGATACATATTGTGCAGATATTCTTTTAGCCTACGCAGGGGCCCTTGTGGAAAAGTTACTGTTTATGGAGAGATTTAGAGCTATTTCTCTTCCATGCACTATTTACTACTTCAACTGAACTAACATCTATTAAACATTCATTCTAAGTACAACACCCTCAAGAGTCAATTTAGGTAAACTGCAATACCTCTTTCTAGGCTAAAAATTGCTCTGTGTAATGTATGTAGAAAAAAATCCATAAAATTATTTTTCCTGTTCCTTTCAGTCTTCATTATATTTTGAGTTTTTTTTTTATGAGGTAGTAGTGAAGGAGGGAGAAAGCTCCTTTGTCAGCTGCATAAAGGGACAGTCAAATCTTTTATGTGTAAGGGGCTTTTGGAATGATGTCTTCAATTTTCTTTTCTTTTGAGTTTTGTATATTATTATGACTGCAAACTTTCACACTCCCATTGTCATAAACAATAGTCTTTAGAGCTTTGGCATTTTCCATCCTGGCAGCCAAATGGATGGCTAGAACAATGCTGAAGACAGTGACTTAAATCATGTTGCAATACACAGTTAGCCTGTGTGGTATTTACTTCAAATATTGTATACTATTTTAAAAGCATTGTGCCTGCAGCAGTGGGTGATGTCTGAGCATTAGCATTGCATTTGATTGCTCTTTGAGAAGACAAGCAGCTGCCTTGGGTTGAAGGTAAGAGAAGAGATGCTGCTGAGCTGAAAGCTTGTGAGGGTAGGAAGGAGGGTGATGCAGGTGAGACGTGCCTGGAGGTGTGGGTGTGGTGGGGAATGGGAGGGATGGAGTCATGGTCTGGGTTGGGTGTGGGTGGAGAGGGGGTTCTGGAGTCTCCTAACCTCACCCTGGTACCTTTATCCCTCTCTCTTAAAATTGGACTTTACTGTTCCTTTGGGTGTTACCAGGTGTAAGGGATAGGTCATTAAGTGGCACACAGAACTGGTGCATGTCAGATTTGTGGAGGTATCAAGGAACGGAACAACAGCCCAGTGAAGTCTGGGAGGATTTTTTTCCTTAGTCTCTACTTTTTCTTTTTTTTTTTTTTTTTTTTTTTTATGAGGGTGTTTTAAAGAGGCAAAACCAAAAATACAATTTTGGGACTTTGTGCAAGGATTCTTTGTTCTTTTAGCTGCAACAGTTGTCTGTTAAAGGTAATATTTACCTGTACTTCAATGAGTCCCTCCCCACCCTCCTCCTAATCAGCTCTTGCCAAGCACAGGAAGGGGATTCAAGTAACCAATACCAGCACCTAAACTTTGGGTCAAGGAGGGCTCTCAACTTACTTTGAGTCAGGCGAGCCAAACTAAGTCTTCCTGCTCATGCTCTGAGCTGCTAACTTGGCTGACTAAACTAACTCCAACGAAAAATCATTGGCTGCAAAAACGTTACGTTTTTGCACTGTTTGAAGTTGATTTCATCTGCAGGTACCTACCAGCACCATGTTTGTGTACAGGTCTGCAAGCAGAACAGATGTGTTGGATTATCCTAGTCTGCTTCAGTCTATATCTGTTAGACTCATTGAACCTGCTTTGCATGGGGAAGTGGGTTTGAATTAGCTCACTGGCTTTGCTGGAAGGAGATCAGGGAGTGCTTTTTATCCTCAGAGCCATAGGGAAGGGACAATGACAGGTAGCACAAGGATGTCTTGGTAGAGCCTGTGATTTTTTGGCCAGTTCATTTATCTTGCATCTATACAGGCCGAAGAGGTTAAAATGTGTAAAAGCTCAAGTTGGTCCTGACTCTGCTAGCAAGTCTGGCTTGATTTATACCTGTTATGACCATGGGAGAGGAATTTTTAAATTTGGTGTCCCAGCAAAGTCTTTTCATTGTAGACAAAGGCACAGTGTTGATTGTTCCACCTCATCTATCTTTGATTATTTTAGAAAGACCTGCTTAATAAGAATCTCCACTTACCAAGTAATGCAGCACTAGCTTGCTATTCTGGGTCCAGCTGAACAAATTTAAAGCTATTTTCAAGCATGCAAATCTATGTAAGAGATTTGTCTCTGTGAAAAACATCCCACAAGCCCAGCCAAGTCCATTTGGCACCATGGCTTGAGAAACTGCTAATTGCTGGTGGGTTTCTCTGTAGTATACTGTCTTTGCTGGATTCTGGCAGTCAAACTGCAGTTTGCAGTTCAAAATGCAGATTTTATTTTATTTGTTACCTGTAGTTTTCTCACATGACGCTTTTGCCATCTTACTTTATGAAATACTCAAATTGAGTATTTTATAGGAGCCCTGGGAGCCCTATTTTCCCAGCTTAAAGTAATTTTTTATCTCCACGGGAATCAGTGGCACAACATTTAATGCCACATAAGAGTATAGCTGTAAAAGGTTTTTCTTTTTATTTTTCCCCTCTTCATCCTCCCTCTTATAAAGTATAAATTAATACTTTACTACATTGTAAAACAGCAGCTATTTGGAATGTTTATTTCAAATGATTTCATAAAATTCCTAGTTGTTTCATAATTTTGTTTTTCTATACATGAAGTATATTATAAAAAAAGTTAAATTACAGCAAGAAGTGAGAATGTTAGGTTAATGGAGCAGGACTTGGGAAACTCAAATTCAGGTTCCCCAACAGAGCTCCAGCTAATCACCCTATCCTGTTGGTGGTTTCTGTTTGAGGCTTTTTTGTTGTTGTCATGTTTTTTTAATCACCCTGATGATTAAAACCCGTGGTGAGGGATAAAACACATCCTTCAAGTGACATGTTGAAAAGATGGTACTTAATTTTGGATCTTCCGTTTTGGAGACCATATATAAGTTTATCACCTGACCTCTCAAGCAAGTGGTGTTTCCCACCCAGTATTGTATGACAGCAATAACTTTAGCCACAGTGAGCAATGATCCAGTCAGTTTTCAGTATGTGTCTGTGAAAGGGTGTTAGTACAAGCAGTGTCTCAGAGACCTTATAGTCTTTTGTGTCATTATATTCATGGATTTTTTTTTTTATCCTAGTGTCCTGGGATGACATCCATTCTATATCTAATTTAGGAGTTTCAGGATTAATTTTTTCCATTCTTCACAGTACCAAATGATGTTCTCCTTCCCCTCCAGAGGGGTGCACAGCCTCTGTATTGCAGAGTCTATTGGGGCCAGGAATGCTGTCTTATATAGTACCACAAATAAACTTCCCAGGATGACTTTTGCACAGCACTCTACCCCATTCTACAGAGTAGTGCAGAGCTGTAAAATCGGCCATATAAGTCAAATCCCTAAGAGGTGCATTATTTTAATACCTCAATTTGCCATGAAAAATTGCCAATGCATATTTCCAGACCTAGTAATTCCTTCAAAAATTGGTTTCTCATTATCTACTTAGCTAAATAGCAATTTTACCCTTTTCCGAATATAAATCATTAAATTAGAATACGTTTAACATTTACCTCTTCCTGCATCCAAATTCCTTGAGGCTCAGGAGACCAGACCATGCCTGATGGAACAGAGCAATTCAGTAACTTGATTAAAAGGACTGGGCTGCTCAACAAATAGGCCCTGCAAAGGTCCTGTGTTGAGGCTTTCCTGCGCCAGCCTTTTAATTTCAGAATGACATTCAATAAGGGCAATAAATTAACTAATCAAAAGGACTTGCATGAGTGGGTTAGAGGTGCCTGAACTTGAACTGAGAAAGCAAGCACATAGATTGAACAGCAAGGATAATGTTCTTGTTCTCCTTTAAAAGGGCTATGTGTGCTGGGATGCCCATCATATCAGCACTTCAGAGGCATCTCTTTTGGAGGGAAACAGGGTCAAAACTGGGAGTTTCTAGGAACTTCCTTCTGCTCTACCATTTTCAAGTATTCACACCAGTATTTTCAGACTCCCCCATTTTCACATCCCCCACTTCACATTTCCAGTTTCTATACAAGATGCGCTGATAATAAGGCTGCAAAGCAATCAGTGCATTTCCAGAGCCAGAAAAAGATCAATTCGAGCATGACCACATTGCCAATCATGTTACTGTGGGAATTAGGAACAATTCTCCCCATTGTTATTCTAGAGGCAGTGCAATTCCATAGTATTAGGAACAGTGCATTAGTAACAACATTTACTGGACTAGTCACATAATATCCCATCATTATCTAGATGTGCCTTAAATGAGATGTGATACCAGACTTGAGCCATTCAAATACTGCCCAGAGCTCAGGAAGGGGTTTTGGACATGCACTGGGCACTCATGTTCCATGCTGACAGAGTCATCAAGGGGCAGCCACTGGTCTTTTGCATCCACCTCTTCTGCTGAACAAGGGAAATAGCAGTCCTGCTGGACCATAGGCCAAAGCAAGAACCAGGGATGAAAGCAGACAGAAATAATTGTGAGGAAACATGGGCATTTTTCCGACTTGGAGGAGTAATTTCTGCCTTTTATTTAGTTGGTTTAGGTTTTTTTTTAATAAATAGCAGAGCCCTACACTTCCTGAGTTACCGTGTTTCACTGCAGGACTGCTGAATTGCCCAGCTCTGCCTGCTGACAGCCAGCACACGTGCTCTCTGCTGCAGCCTCTTGCACAAATGCACAGGGAGCTCCTGGCACCAGCAAATTCCCTCCAATGCACAGCACTGATGAGCCTCCATGTAAGCATCAGTGACCTGAAGCAGAGCTCTGCCTTGTCATTAAAAATTCATCTTGCATGTATTCTGTCTTTTAGAATTAGGCCTTTTAACAGCTCTCCTATCTCCATTTCTGATTCATGAACAGCATCTGACAGGTCTAGGATCCTCACCAAAACTGGCAAACCATAATCTTGAAAATTAAAAACAGCCCTTCCCAAAACTGCTTTTTCTTTTTAAAATACCCACCAGTCATAACATTAATTCAGCTACAACAGTTTGCATACTGTTTGTATTTTACTCACATCCATTAATGTAAAGGAGAATTAAATAATGTACAGGAGAGGCTGGCAAAAACATTCTTTGGACTCCATGCTCTTTTAAACAGCTTTTCCTTACAGATGACAGATTCAGGTCAGGAAAAGTCTTAAATGGGACACTATTGCCACAGATAACACTGTGAACAAGTAGTTAGTGCCCTTCCCCACCCTCACCACAACACACCCTCAAGAAGACCTGATTTAAACACATTTGTTTTCACAATGCTTTGGAAACCTTTAACAGAGGTTCCTTTTGCACTTCTATCTTCCCTGTAGTGTGTGTGTGGCACGGACCTGCAAACAAAATGCTGACTCTCAGGTAGTCACACTTGACTTTCTGTAACCAGCAAAGCAAGAGGAGTGGAGAAGAGTTGTGGAAACCTTTCTGAAGTAAAGCATCCAGAAAACAGGGAGGAAGTAGATACATACATTTACATCTATCCAAAAATCTCTTGGCACTTTAAAACTGGTAGTCGTCTATAGGAGAGATCTGTTTTCCCATCATCTTATCCAATTTTCTCTAGACACAGTAACTTGAGATACAGCCCCTTGGATCTGTTTCTATGGCTGCCAGAGATGAGAAAATTAATCATTGTAGAAGTATTTTTCTGGTTTCTTATAAATCATTGTTACTATATCATCAGATCTTCCTTAGTCTAATACCTAAGCAGTGCCACGTACTGAGCTTTTCATTCAGCTGCTTCATTTTCTCCCAAGAGCTGCAAAAGTCTGGCTTAGCCTGTGAAAAACTGGAGGCGCATTAATGGCGCCAAAATCCAGACATTTTTCCACTAGGGGAGTGCAGTATAACAAATGTAACACTCAACATGCAATGAATGCCCCCCCTCTGTAAAAGGCAGCAACTTGAAGTGCTGATCCAGCTCCCAGCCCTTGCCTTAAGGACAGAATAGGTCACTGTGTACAAGAAGTTTGTTACTCTGCATCAGAATCGCTGAAGTTTAGAAGAGAGCCTATGATTTATTGTTGAGTCAAAGGCCAAACTTTTAAAAACTCAGAAATTATGATGCAACTTAAAATGAGCTCATTTCATCCATAGTAACTACATCTAAAGGTTACATATTCTCCCTATTGAAGTAAACACAGTAAGGCTTGGGCTTATTGGGTATGCTCAGCTGTTCATAATCGTTTTGTAACATTAGTTCAATATTTTCCTTTTTTGATATACTGTGAAGTTGAGATTGTTTTGCCAGGAGATCTTCTACTTGAAAATTTATGGACTCTTTTATGACATATTTCATGTATAGAAAAATGAAATTATGAAAGTATTAGGAATTTTAAGAAATTATTTTAAATAAGCTTTCAGAATTGCTGCTACTTTACAATGTGCTTGCAGTACTTCTTAAGGGGGAAGAAAAAGAACAGAAAAAAAAAAGTAATGACAAACCTTTTACAACTCCACCTCTATGTGGCCTTACATACTGTGCCGCTATTCCTGTTGAGATAAAATCTACTTTTAGCTGGGAAAAATAGAGCTCATGGAGTTCAATTTGAGCATTTTTACAAAGAAAGATAGATGGCAAAAGTGTCATGTGAGAAAACAACAGTTAGAAACTAAAGTCTGCAGTTTGACTGCCAGAATCCAACAAGCATGGTGTAGTGCACAGAGTAGAGAACAGCAAAAAAAATCCTCCAGCGGTTAGTGAGAAGCTAGACAACCAATATTTTATAGACATTTAATTTAGACATTTAAAGACAACAATAGTTTGGGGCTGTCCCTAGCTCTTTAGTTAGTCTTGTCCTTAATTAAAGAAATAAAAGAAAATAGCAGTCACCTGAAGCTGATTGCATCAAGCTTCCACCAGCATCGAGATATTCATCAGTGCACCTTATGCTGTGACCCTAAGAGGAGGTGAGAGGCAGGTACAGGAGCAAAGTACCTTAACTGTAATTTTAACATCCTCTAATAGAAGTTATTTCTTGTTTAACTTGGGAGGACAAGTGTGAACAATTGCAAGCGACACACAGTTTGTCTCCATGACTCCTTAGAATTGTTTCATATTGAAGACTGCCATTCTTCTGAGGGATTGTACCTGTTCTGGAAGGCTTAAAATAGTCTAGAACTTCCAGACATCCCAGATCAGAAAGGGAAAATGAAATTAATTATACCAGGAGACTGTTTTGGGTTGCTGAATACGAAAATCTTTTTAGCAACCCCTCAACAAAAGAACACATAAAATATGGAGGAGTTCTACTTAAACCTACTGTGGAGTGTGCAGTCCTAGCTCTGGGGTCTTGATAGATCAATCAGTTAAAGTAATAACTTTTTAAGAAGAATTTAATGAATAAAGCACCTATATTAATATTTCTATTTAAGCCTGCCTAAGCCCTAGTTCTTGCTCATTCTCAGCATGAACGCACAAGTCACATCTCTCTCTAGAGTGCCTTAAACAGAGCTGGCAGAAATCACCTTTCTGATGCCCATTGTGTGACAAAGGCTTATCATGATTTTCTCAGTTTTCACTGTGAGCTCTGGCAGGAGAGGGCTGGCAGAACAGGAAGAGTATTGGGTCCTGAAAATTAATACCATCATCCTTCCTGAAAATGCTTTTATGTCCACAATATTAGGGGTTTGCTGATTGTCCAGCAATCCTCCTTGTTATAAAAGAACATTATGGCCATCCTACTTTAATTATTTAGGTTAGGAAAATAATTAGGATTTGTGCTTTAAAACCTCTCTGCACAGACATATGTGACTGAATAATTGATCAGGAAAGTAAATAGGAAACCTCTGCAAATGGTTCCACACAGTGCAAAGACAGAAGTATCTCTGCTGTGCAGATTTTGTGTAGGATCATTGTCATCTCATGACAACCAGAGCAAAGCTGGTAAAAACAGGGAAGTACATGGCTTTACTCTAAAGCTGTGTATAAACATACATATTCTCTTCCCACTGATGTTTCAGGCATGTGTCTAAGCTTGACATCAGTGAAAGCACTTTTCTCAGTAATGTTGTCTTGATGTGATTTTGCAGCAAAGGTCTGAGTATTCCAGTTATTGTTATTTGTAGGTCTAATGCATTAAGTATTTTCCAGGACAGTATTAAATTAAATATATGGTAGTCACAGCCTCTGCTTTACATATGCTTGTGTAATTCCCTTATCACCAGAGGTCAGTTGTCAGCTCCTCCTTGGTGTGTGGCAGACAGGGTCTTAGGAAATGCAAACACCAGAAAAAGAATCAATAAACTTGTCATATTATAGTCTGAAATTTTAATAAAAACAATGGGGAATACAGTGCAGTGCTATGGAACATATTCTGTACTGCAGCTAGATAAGAAATTATGAAAAGAACTATTGATCATTCTGAAGCAGACCCATTTCTTCAATGCTGTTCTTCTGAAGACACTGAATTTCTTCTTGAGAATCATGGCATTTGTTTGATTTTGTTTACTTGTTTACTTTGTTGGGTTTTTTTTTTTTGGTTTTTTTTTTTTTTTGCTTGGGTTTTTTTTTAACTACCTTTCCTACTGATTGAAATTTGTTGTGGGAGGAATTAAGGCTGATAATAAAATAAGGGGATATAAGGCTGATAATTAATGAAATAAGGGGATATAAGTCTGAGTAGAGCTTCATAATCAAGAGATGTTGGGAAATGATGAATAATGTTGCCAAAGGTTTCCTGCACAGAGTAATTGGGATAGAATAGGGTAGGGTCAGTTTGAAAGTAGCAATTTTCTAAGCATGTTTTTAAAGGCAAATATTAAAAAAAAAAAAAGCATGCCATCAGTTACAGAGTGTTTCACCTGCAAAATTATTCTGAAATTTTAAAACTAGGTTTTTAGGCTTTTTAAATATTCCATCCTTTGGGTCTGACTAGATGACCTCCTGAACTCCCTCAAAGTTTTAACTGACTCTTCACCTTTTTTCCACAGGCCAAAACTATTTCTTAAATTTAATTTCAAATAGTTTTGTTTTCCAAGAGATTCTGTTCGTGGGGAATATGCCGCTTATTTTGAGCGGGTGATTGCATTTCCCTCCCTCGTAATAATAATGAGTGTGAATGGAAAGGTACAAGTTGAAGGAGGATTGCTAAAAACAGTGTCAATACTGTGGGTGGATAGTCAGAAGTTAAGATGAGATAACACTTGCATCAACTATGAACTGTTGTTTGGCACATCTTTGCTTGAAATCAATGGCAACTACATCAGCATTTTTTGGTCTTTATGTTTTTTCATATTATTTCAATTTATATAACCCACAAATTCACTTAAGCCTAGCAGAAATCTTGTTTCTAGGCAATCTGTAGTGCAATATCCCTAATTTTGTCATTCATTTTTGTATTTAAAATGTAACCCTACTGTTGACGTGTTATCAAGGTTTCTTCACTCAAAGGTCAACTCTCCCTGGAGTCTCCTTTTGTCTGGAAGATGACATATATTAAAATTTTATAACAGTTCCCACTAGTTTCAATCCCACAATCTTGGGATCAATGTGGCTGTCTTCTTCACAGCCTATCAAGTGCATCAAATGCCTTAGGTGAGCAATAAGGAGATTGGAATTAGGCTCTTCTAAGCAAGACTTGTTTGCATAAATGTTTAAACCTGGTCACAGGAGGGCTACTAAGGCTCCTTTCACTTCAGATGAAAGGAGCTGCCTACACTTTCACGTGTAATACAGCTGATATTTTAAAATAAGATAGAGCAAGGATGGGTGCACCTGGGTGCAGGGCTACACTTAGAACCATGATTTTTTTTCACTGCTCTTTGCACATAATTTAAAATAATAAGTAATCTTCTCTTAGTGTAAAAGTCACAGATATTAGGAAGAAGATCCAGATCATCCAAGAATATGCTTTCTTTGATTTGTGTGAAGAGACTGGCCTTGGTTGTCTAAGCAAGCTCTGTGGGTTGGCATTTGGTAGGAGTGGACTTGAGAACAGACACCAGAATCCCATTTGTCCTTCAGCCACTGTAAAAAGGGTACAAACAAATCATTGTGGCTGAAGAGCTGTATTTCAGATGTTTCCATCAGAATACTTTAGATAAGGTCAAGGCAATTATTTTTTTTCTATAGACTTACTCCACTGTGACTAACACAATGGCCTGGTGCCTCTGGAGACTATTATACCCCTGGACATTATTATGTGGATAATAAGATTACCTTAAAAGCTTGGAGAGTCACTAAATACATATTTTCAGTATAGGAAATTTTTTTCTCAAACAGCACGACTTTTCATAATTGATTGCATATTTCAAAATGTCAGGCAGCATCCTGCTAAGTTTATTGATGTATGCAATGGCTGAAATGTAATATTAAGGGGAAAAAATAACACAGCATCTAACAAACAAATCACGGTTTTCTTTTAAATCTCCTCTTGTCATGGGCTCTTTGAACGATGCTGCAATACATCTTTGAGAACGAATATTACAGCTCATTGAATATTTGTGAAGGATTAAGGTGTCTGTCCTCCTGGCCAGCTCTTTAACAGGGAGGATGTTGCCTGGGCCAAACCTCCATGATGAAACTGTTTGGATGAGCTGCTCCCCTTTACCTTTGTAAAGAAGCCAAACTGTCAAATACCTTACACTAAAAAGATTCATTGAGGTATGCTGTGATTGTGAAGGTTTCAGATAGCTTTTATCACCATCATTTGATCTGATGTGTGCCCCACTGGGACTGATTGATCATTTGCTGCTTATCAGTAGATAAGTGTGTGAGCTGGACTGAGTGGTACTGATTGAGCTGCCAGGGGCCATTAGAGAAACTTGGGACAATTCCAGCATTAGGTGATCCTGTGGTCTTATATAATGTGATTGCCTGACTGAGTAGGTCAAGTTATTTACCAAGTTGTTTTTTGGTTGGTTTATTTTTTGGTGGTTTTGGTTGGTTTTTTTTTTTTTTTTTTTTTTTTTTTTTCGTGTATATGTGTGGTTTGGACTTTTAGTTAGGGGATGGGAAAAATAGTATCTTAACAGCTTTCTCACTTCATGCAAGTGTTAAGTTTTCCCAGCAAAATAAGCAAACATGGGCAAATGACTTCTTTCCAGTCCTCTGCTTCTGTGTTTATACATAACTCTAGACGTGCAACCTTCTGTTTTTGTGGATAAATGAGTAATTAAGAAAACCTAGAGAAAGACATGGGCATTGAATTTAGAGGTTCATTTCTTCAGAATATGGAGAACCTTTACAAAGTCCTGTGCAAATTGCTGAGTCACATGAAATTATTTCAGTCATTAATGCCAGCAGAAGTTCATCTCGGTGGATACTGAAAGCAAGTATAAATGTTATTTAAAAAAATGAAAGCACCGATAAGTTCTGAGGAGTTGGTTTTCTTCTGATGTATTGGGTGGGAGAGAGAAATGGCTCCCTTAATAAAGGCATAATCTGATGTTAACCTAAAACTTAATTTGTTTTCTTCAGAAAACATTTATGCTTGCCTTGCTGCAGGTTTCACAACACTGTCGTCAGCACCGAATATATTAATGAAGCTGGGATGCTATTTTGCATCACTTTACAATAAAAATACACTAAAGTTATTATTAAGTTCTTCTGACACTTCACAGTACATTTCTTCATTCAGAATTGCCTACTGACTTAAAAAAAAATTATGCTGGAATTTGTATTCCTTACTGCAAATGAAAGCCCAAACATTGCTGAAGTAAGGTTCCAAGAAAGTGACATTTTTATACCTTTAAAATAAAACACAATGGTCTTGTCTTTGAACAAGAATATGTTCTCTTTGTTGTAGGTGAGGGAATTTCCTCAGCCTTTTTTCACAGGAGAGATGTTCCATTCCTCTGAATGCCTCTGTCCATACTGCACCCCCTGAGGGACACCACTTGTCACTCATTTCCATCTGAACATTGAGCTGTGGTCACTACTGTCTGGATGTGACCATCTGGCCAATTCCTCATCTGCAAAACAGTCCATCAATCAAATCTGTATGTGTCCAGTGGAGAGAGAAGGATGTTTGGGGAACCCTGACAAAAGCCTTGCAGTACTCCAGACAGTTGATGTCCGTAGATCGTTTCCTTGTCCGCTGCTGCAGTCACTCCATCACAGGAGGCCACTGGGTTGGTCAGGCAGGACTTGCCCTTGGTGAGGCTGTGCTGCAGTCCTGAATCAGCTCCTAGGAGGATCTGTTCCAAGATCTTCCCAGGCAGAAAGGTTAGGCTGACAAGTTTCAAGGTCCTCCTTTCTACCCTTTTTAAAGATGAGTACAATGTTTCTCTTTTTCCCATCACCTGGGACTTCACCTGGTTGCCATGACTTTTCAAATACCATGGAGAAGGGCTTGGCAGCTACATCAGCCAATTCCCTCAGCACTCTGGGATGCATCTTTCAGCTCCCAGACTTATGTATGTTCAGATTCCTCAGGTTGCCACAAACCTGATCGCCTCTAAGAGTGGGCGGCACTTTGCTCTCCAATCCCTGTCCTGCCGGCCATCCATGTTAGAGATACAGGAACAGACTGCCAGTGAAGACTTGGACAAATAAAAGTCGAGTACCTCAGTTTTCTCCTTATCTGTTGACACCAATTAGTTCAAGTTTGTCTTTTTGGCAAAAAGGAGTGAGAACCATATTTGAGAAGAGAAACTGACAGATTAACTTCTGGAAAAAGGGGAGCTGTACACTAGGCAAGGAAGTTGGAAGGGCTAGGCAACATTTTGGTTGTCTTTGGAAAGAGCTTGGATGTGTAGGTGAGAACAGAGGAGAGATTGGTACTGTGGTAAGGATGAGGTCTGAGCTCAGATTCACGAAATAGAGTTCTTAAGGGTTAGATGGGATGATGATAGGGAGCCTCCTCATCAAGATGATTTGGGTGACAGGAGCAAAAGGCAATGAAAGGTTTATTTTGAAAGCCTTGTGTTGTTCTTCCTCCCAAAACCCCACACAAAAAGAAATTTAAAAACCCCAAACAAAAACAAAAGAACTGTTGTGGAAGAGAGAGCAGAGTGGATTGAGAAGCACTCAAGACTGGAAGCTACTTAAGAAAGGAAATTTGGTAGAAGATTGGTGATGTTAGCTCAAATAAAGAGCAGAAATGGAAACTGAGCTAAGAGTAGAAAGGAGACAGGGCAGGCAGCAAACAGGAAGGATGCATAAATGAGCAGTGTATAGCTGTGCTACAGTCTGGAACAGGACCTGAGGTTTTTGTTTTTTTTCTTTGTATTGCTCTTCATCTATAATTCACAGCAGAGTTACCAATGAACAAACCTTTTGCTAATGAAATGCTTGCCTTCTATCACCTCTGCTGCTCTTGCTGTGCTCTCTGGCAGAAGAGCTTTTGCATTAATTACATTTGCTGCACAGGTCCCAGTACTGTATACCCATGCCAGCAGCCATTGTCTGGGAGCAACTGCTCCCCTGACAGGATCTGAGAGTGGATGGGCAAAGCTCCTTTGTACAGACCCCACTGCCATGGAGTGTGCTTTGGCACAGCCTTTGCTTTGCTATGGCCTATAGCAGACAGGAAAGTCTATTGCTGCTGTGAGGCTCCACTTCATCATGAGCAGGAGGTATCTGGGTGGTTAAAACCACTCTGTCTTGTTGATGCCTCTGTTTTGTACCACCAAGTGTTTGTTGGAGGGATTGTCTGCTAATGGTTGGCTTTCTGAATAACTCTGGCATATTTCATGTGGTAGCTCCCTGCTTTGAAAAGCAAAGCCAAGCCCTTGAGGGTCAGGAAATGCCAGAACAAAATATGCTGTATTAATTACTCAATTGAGCCTTCTAGTTTGTGTGTGTTATGACACTGGTTTTTATGAACTGTTCACATGCCTTTCTGTGACAGTGCTGAAACAGGAGAGTCTTTGCCATCTTTGGTGGCAATTCTACCACTCTTTTTGAGGGCAAATGGATTTGTGGGTGACTCACTCCTTAATTTGCCTGTAGGAAAGGTCAAATGGTGCAAAAGCGAGAGAATACAGGGACTCCTCAGCCTGTGATGTGAATGACATCTTCACATTGTCTTCAGTAGAGTTTAGACTGAGCTTCACATTCAGGCAAAATTTGGACTTGAATTTTTTCCTTTTCCAATGACTTCACTGATAGGAAGACATAAAAAAAGGATTTCAGCACAGCTCCCTTACTTTCGGAAACGTTTTTTCTTGTATTTTTTTTTTCAGACACTAGGTAATATAAAGTAGTTTTGTATTAAAATATATTATTTAAAAATCTCATGTTTTGGGTTTTTTTTAAACATTTGGATGCTTTGTTGTTCTTTTATGCGATTATTAGACTTTTCCTTAGATGAAAAAACCCCACAAACAGTAAAGATTTATGTTCCAATCTAGTAATGCAATTTAAAGTGATGTAAAGGATCTTAAATTAGGTAAAAAAAAATCAATCCTTTTATAATCAAGGGAATTGCAAGGAACAAAGCATTTGGTTAGTAGTATAAGCTGTGTGTAATTGTGATGGAAGATTCACAATACTTAAGCCTTAGGAGAGAACGTTCAGGATCCTGGAAGTCTTTATAGTTTAATTAAAACATTATTGGTGTAAAAAGAAGCATAGAGTTATTCTGAATATTTTGAAAACAGTTGCTTCAGGAGAGTCGTTCCTCTGACACGTGCTTACTGCTTCCATATGTGTGTTCCCAGCTCCCTGTAAGGGTCTGATCTGCGTTCTCAGTGTGCAGCAGCTGTCGTGGTTTAACCCCAGCTGGCAGCTAAGCACTCCACAGCTGCTCACCCCAGTGGGATGGGAGAGGGAATTGGAAGAGTAGAAGTGAGCAAAACTCATGGGTTTAGAAGAAGACAGTTTAATGGGTAAAGTGAAAGCTGCACACACAAGCAAAGCAGAATAAGGAATCCATTTGCCATGGGCAGGCATGCGTTCAGCCATTTCCAGGAATGCAAGGCTCCATCACATGTAGTGTTTGCATGGGAAAATGAACCCCATCACTCCAAATGCCTTTGCCTTCCTTCTTGCCCCTGCTTTATATGCTGAGCATGATGTCATATGGTATGGGATGTCCCTTTGGTCAGTGGAGGTCGGCTCTCCTAGCTGTGTTCCCTCCCAGCTCCATGTGAATCCCAGCCCATTTGCTGGTGGGGTGGTGTGAGGAGCAGAAAAGGCCTTGACTCTGTGTAAGCCCTAATAATAAAAAAAACACTTCCCTGGTATTATCAACAACGTTTTTGCAAAACAAAACATAGCCTTGTGTGAGGAAAATTAGCTTAATCCCAGCCCAAAGCAGCACAGCACATCAGCTGGGGATAAGGCTCTCATATAAATCACTGGAACACCTTGATATATGAGGAAAAATTCTGTTTTGGAGAGGCACTAGAATCCTGCAGAAACATTCAAGAAATTCTCCTCCACAGCCATAAAATGATATTAACTGAGCAAATAGTTTTGAATGGATACTTTATGTGATGTCTCTCCCTGTGTTTGCAGAATGCCCATGAAGAAAGTGATAATGTGCTCAGTGTATTTGCTGTTCAACAAAATTTAAGCAGCAAACAGCATTCTTCCATAAACATTGATTTTTATTGCGTACTTGTGACCAGCCAGTGGATGATTTTTGTTATTTCTGGTTTGATTTTATATGGCCAAAATCTCATGGAAAAAAGGTTTTCTCTTAGACTGGCATAGAAAATAGCTGTTTTAAAGTTCTGTGGCTTGCTGCTCTTAAGGGAAAATATGGAAACATTTTTTCTCTTTTTTGAGTGAAGACAGGTAGGCCTGGTATAATTATGGTCATCTGTAGTATTCTTCACCGTTTTGGAGCAGATGCAGATTCTATCCAGGGAAATTGACAGGATACATTTGACTCAGCAGTCCAGATCTACTTTTTTATTTGTGTTGGAGAAACGGAACATTAGGGCCACACTGTGTATATAGTTCTCTTCATTCCCCCTCTCTCCTAGTAAGTCATTCTAGACCAGCAGACTCTGCTGTCCGTAGCTGGCAGTAGGAGTGACATTGCAGTGCTGTCAAAAAAGGTCGGGAAGCTGGCCAAGGTGGAGCTGGGACCGAAGGACTGTGAAAAGTTTGGCAAAGAAAAGTAAATAGAAAAGGCAAGTCAGAGGCAGACTCTTTCTAAAAGGGTTTAATGAGAAATATTGCTTACTGTGTTTTGTTGAGGGGAACACTGGCTTCTGGCTTCTCAAGAGCTTCAATCCTGCATGTTACATGTCTGAGCTCCCACTAGAGAGGTGTTGGGGACAGGAAAACCTTGCTGTTTTCATAAGTAATCTCTAATGGTCTGTGTCCTTTTCTTACCTCTCTCATGGCTTTTGTGGTCCTTTTGGACCATGCTCTTGCCACAGTGTCAATAATCCTACTGAATACCATAGAATAACTGGTCTAGGGGAATTAAAAGGTGCATTTTGGGTAGTTTGTGCTTTTCTAGAGCAATATACCTTTGGAAAAATACTGCCTGTATCAGATCCAAGCTTTTGGCTCTGGAGGTGATGAGAATTTTGACTGTGGTCAGTGTGGCTGTGGAAATTCCAACCACTCCACTTTCACTCCAAAAGGGAAGCAGTTGGTCCCTTTTGATAGTTGACGAGATGAGCTGTTGTGCCAAATAACTCTTTTTTAACCAAAGAGCATGTAGGTACAGCTGCTGTGTTGGCAGCAGAGGATAAAATGAGTATTCCAAATCTTTCCCTTGGGAAAGAACATTGGCTACTGGAAAAAGAATAGCTCCTCTTCAATTTCACAGGAGCTTGTTCTGTCGCAGCAACTGTGTATTTAGACCTCATATCCTCTCTGAAGACAAGAGTTGTGTGTGGTTTTGGTTTGGATCTTTTATTTTGAGGTAAAAAGGGAAAACTGTCTTTAATCTTACCTTTTGTGAGGTTTGTAAAGACTGTCCTGTTTTTGAATAGGCAGGGTCATTGTCTATCTTGTGATTATTTGGAGGTCATCTCTGAGTCCCTCAGGCAACAGGTTGATAAGTGAGATTCATTACTTTGTGTGGGGACTATGTTTTGAATTGGAATTAGTGGAATAGGATCCAGGGTAGTAATTTGTACCTAAAAATTTGCTCATCTAAGATGGAAAAGTATAGGAAATCCTACAGGTTGTTTGGGTAAACACAGACTGTGTGAAGGACAATGTGGAATTGGCCTTCCATGTGGTGATATTTTCCCTTATTTTAAAATTTAGGTTGTAGACTCCCCGTGATCTGCAGGGAAACAGCTGGTCAGAAGTGCTTCTTCCTCTCTCTGGGTCACTGGTACTTACAGGCATATTTGTGGTCTGCCTGTAATCAGACAAGGGTATATGGGCATTTGTGAGCTTCTCTGAGCAGTGGTAGGAATGAACTGGACAGGCACAAGTGAGTGCTAATAGTTTTGTAGTGCAACAGCACCAGCTAATATGTCTCTCCTATTTCTACACCCTTTCTACCATAAATTGTGTTACCCAAATGTTTGAATTCTGATAGTCACGGTGCTATATGAAGCCAAAACTTAATTATCTGAGGGATTTGCCTGTGTCTGTGTGGTTTGACCTTGAGTGACAGCTGTGTGGGATATTTGAGATAAGTGGTAAAGGAAAATAAAGCAGAAAGCTTACAACTAGAAAGGACAGAGACTAGAATGACATGACAAAGTGTAGCATCCATCAGTAGTTTTCTCAGCCTAGTCTTCCATCCGACCAGGATAGAAGCAGGACCATTCCATCCTTGTTAACACGTAGGAAAAGTGAGGAGCAGTGTCGTCTTTGAGTTATTTGCTCTTTGGAAATGCCAGGTCCTTGGACACAGAGGTTGGTGGTTGAGAAGCTGAGGTGCAGTTTGGCATTCTGCATTGGGGTGGTTTCAATCAGCTTACTCTCTGGGTAGTCTCTTGCACCCTCTTAGAACAAAACACATTATTTTCTTCAAATGTAAAGAAGTGCTCAGTTTCTCTTGATGTCAGGTCCTGATTTTGCTGACCCAGTGGTGACAGGTACTTGCCAGTTCAGTTCTGGGTAAGATCATGTCAGACAGCTGGCTAAGCCAGGCTAGATTGAAGTGGTTTCTTCTGTCCTGTGTAGAGCAGGGTTTCCTCTCATGGAAGCTGGCTGACTGCTGCCTGTTAGGTAAACAATGCAGTTTTACACATTTGCTTGGGATCTGTACACACTAATGTGTATTTTACTGTAAATGAGGAAGACATTGGAGTGACAGAACAGGGATGAGTTCCTCCCACTTGGGGTCTGTGCTGTGTCAGCTTAGGAGTTTTCAGCTTGTAGGTGCTTGAGGGGCAATATCAAGGGTTCCCTGACTTTAGGTCATTATAAATGAAGGGTGAGCATTTCCTGTACAATTGGCACAGCTTAAATAAAAATATTTTATACATGGCAAAAATCGAAATGCCTGAGTAGTGGGTGAGAAATGGAGTGATATTTGAGCAAAATACTTTGAGTTTTCATGCAGCCAGATTAAAAAGATCATTTTGTGGCCTTTAACCTTTACTAGACTAAACATAGCATAATCAGAACTTTTTTTTGTTTTTACTTAAAGCTGTTTTTGAGGTATCATTTTCTGATTTTTTCTTTGACAGAAATCTTTTGTGTGATCCTCTGTCTAATCCTAAGGATTGTATTCTCTGCTTTTAGATGGGGACAACAAAATGAGGTTTTGATGTCTTGGAGCTTTTATCTTAGTGTAGGGGAGTTTGAGGCTATTGTTTTGAAAAGTACAAAACATGAGGCAATTTTTAAGGATAAGAAACAGAAGATGAGAATATTGGAAATAAGGCGATAGAAAATACAGTATCTTCAGTGAGCTGTCTCTTTTGGTTATTGCTTTAAAAACTGGGGAAAGGCAAGGACAGCATCCAAGAGAAAACACAAAATCCAGCAAAGTTAAAAACTGCTGTATCTGTGGCAATTAAGAAACCCATTATATTGATAACAGACTAAGAGGCTTTACCAGAGTCTGTTTCAGTAAGTTTGTCACCAAACTACTTTTAATTTTCCTACATTACAATTTCACGTAATGGGCAGATATGAAGTGTTTTCATTTTGGACAGCAGGTTGAAGCTAAGACAGAAATTTTTCTAGCAGACTACTAAATTTCACATAATAAGAAATACTAATTGTACTGGACAGCAGATAGATAAAATGAGGAAACAAAAAAGGTTAGAGCCATTAAAATTGGACAGCAATTTTTATTAAAACTTTATTTTGAAAATACGGCAAACAGAAATTAGAATCTATTTTGAACAGCCAGGAAGTAAAAGCAACATTTAATATTTCATTTTCTCAGAACAATCTTTGAACGAAATTCTGAGGGGGGAAAGAAATCTTAAAATACCATTTGTTTGAGTTCAAAATGTGTTCACTGACTGAAAGGACTTATTCAGGAATTCAAAATGCCAAGGAGTGAAAGATAAGGTTTTTAACATTCCTCCCTATTTATCATTGTGTTTTATTAAGCCACCTTTCTGCTATGGCACATCATTATAGCAACCAGACTAAACTTGCAATAATTTGTATAACCTTTCTTGAGTGTCCCTTGAAGAAATGCATGGGAAGTACTACACCCCCATTAAAGATGTTTGTCTCTGTATTAATAGTTACTCTGTAGGCAGTGTGTAAGTGAGGTGTTCAAGAGCTTGCATTTGTGTTGGTAGAGTTTGACCAGCCAAAGTTTTCATTGCAAATGCCTTTCTGAAAAGCCAGTTATGGATGCAGGTCCCAGCTGGAATATGCTGCTTGTTTAACGTAACTATGGTCTTTTACACCCTGCCTTCTGCCCATAACATGCTGGAAATTGCAGTGATCTTTCTCCTTTTTAGTCCTAAATTATTTTAACTGAGTTAACCAGACCTTCTGACACACTAGCTAAGTCAGTGAAGGGAGTCTTGGAAGGATCCTGGCTTTGTTCAGTGTTAAAAGGAGGAGGCTAAAGGAATGTGATCTTAATGCTGTCATCTGAGAAGATGCAGCCAGGGTTCTCTTGGAGGAACAGTGGTAGGATGTTTGGCAGCAGGCATAAATCCTAACAAGGAAAACTGACAATAAATTTTCAGAGATGGTGGTCAAGTGCTGGAATAAAGACCCAGAGAGGTAGTGGGATTGTCATCATTGGAGACTGCCAGAGCTCATCTGAACAAGATTTGCTTTGAGCTTTGATGGGAAATAGAAATTCCCAGTGGTCCCTCTCAACCTAAATTACTCTTACTAGACAACTGGCCCATGTTAACTGTACTGAAGGCCCAGTGCAGTTTGACTGCAGCACTTGTCAGATGTTGGAGTGACAGAATTAAAGAACTCCTTTGTGGTATCACTGAGAAACATGATGTAGGTGTATTCAAACTGCTCTGAGAGTTTTCTTGGGCAGCCTATTTTCTTGGGCAAGCCTTCCCCTGAAAGCATAATCTTGGCAGAGGTCTGAAATGGTTGTAGGTTACTTACCACAGATGGGAAAACATGGCTGCTTGGAGGCCAAAAAAGGGGAGGAATGGAAAAAGCAAGCTGAAACTTCACACTGGAAGTAGCTAAATAAGAAATGCCGCAGTAATCATTTGACTGAAACAGTTTTCTTAGCATGTTGTAAAATGCCCATATTCTTGTAAAAGGTAAAATTAAAAGCCAGCACAGGTAGGAAATTTAATTGATGTCAGGCTTTCTAGCTTATAATAAAAATCTCATGACATGAGAAGAACTGGCATTTTCCTACAGCAAGTAATAAATATTTTCCTGTGTTATTCCTACCTTCAATTAAGTTAATGTTTAAGATGCCTCTATGTGCTTCATTTAATAACATATTACACAAGTGAATAATCTGAAGAATTCTTCAGTGAAATATGGAAATAATATTTGTGTAACATCAGCAAGTTAACATCCTATTTTGATGTATTGCTCTACACTTAATATCCCAGCTCGGTCTTTGTTGATGTATTTACTCCGAAATTGAAGCAATTTAAAACACTAAATGGAGTGACTGTGCCTTCAGTCTCATTACAGACTTAATGCAACAGCAGTCAAGCACCTCATTATTGTATAACCCAATTTTTGTGGAGGGCAGAAATTGTAGGTAAAATTTACATGTTGACTCCAGAGCATAAAGACTGCCATGCATCATTCACTGGGTCAGGTCTGAGTTGCTGTAATCTTTGTACTTGGAAAATAATGCTTATGACTGAAACACCAAAATTCTTGAAAAAATGCATATATTTTCAAAATGTTTTAGAAATGTTTACTACATCTTTTCCACAGGTATCCAAGCGTGGTTTTGATACCATAAAGATGTTACAAAGGCATCTATCACTGAAATTTTGATGGACATGCATTGGGTGGGCTGAAATGTGAGGACATGCATTTGCTATAACCCATGTTCTCTATTATTAATTTCTATGATTTTTTTGCTTCTTTTCCTCTCAAAGCACCTTTACCTAAGGCAGTTGCTGACAGCAGAGAAGAAAATAAAAGCACAATCTTCTACTAATTAAAAGGAACAGAAATGAAGATCTTGGTTTCCATACTTATGAAGGGCTTTTCAATCTCTTAATTTTGGAGTTAACCTATACTTGTGTACACGGAAACATGTTCATGCATTAGACCAGTAATTATATGAAATTATGAAATTATAATTATTTTTAAGTTATGAAAAATATCTTTGACTATTGGATCTATTTGCACTGGATCACTGCAGATCAGGAATAAGACATAGATGAGCACACAGAGCACGGGAAATGTCTTATGTCACTGAAGAAGTCAAAGATCAATTTGAACATTTTTTATTGGTACAGTTACATTCAAGTTACTGCCAACATGCATTTTCCTAATTCTAAATATATGCAGGTATAAAGGAGCCCAATGGCTATCCATTCAGGGTTAAGAGAGATATAAATACTTGGAAAAGGAAGACATTGCCTTGTGCTCTGAACAACAAAAAGCATGTTCTAAATTTTGTGGCATCTCTCATGGAATATTTGGGACCCAGTTAAGTCATCAACACTCCTTTTTGGCATGGTGAGATATCTACAGAGTCTAGTTCTACTCTTCTATGCTCTTAGGAAATATGGTGACTCTGCCTTACAATTCCTTAGGTCCCTGATGCTTTGCAACTGTCTTTCAACAGACATTGTAAGAGAGGAGATAAATTTCTGTTTGAAGAGCAATCATACTCAGCAGAGGACAGGTGAGGGAAGGAATTAAGAGTTTCACAGGTCTGGAGAGAAAGTCTGGAAATAGCTTTCAAATCCCAATTAATACATAACTGTGCCTTAGATAATTTGACCATAGTCAAATTGCATTTGTGAAGTGGAAACATCTGTCTGGGACTTCAATACCAGCCTCTTGTGTCTCTTGTCCCGTGAGTGCCATCACTGCTTATAGGCATTATAGGCACTTATAGGCATTCCTTTCTCCCTGTTAACAGTGGGTGCTTCATGGACATTATTGCACCTTGTATACATTTGTCCTTTAAAGACACACATCAATGCAGGTGAAGTCCTGTGCAATATGTGCCCAAATCTTAGGGGTATTGCTTGCCTAATGTGAATTGCATAAAATGTTCTCCTACACGGCTGTGATGTCAAGACTAGCAGGTGTTCCAGTGTTTTTTGTGTGTGGCAGTAGGAATTCCATCAATATTGATTATGTGAGTTCATTTTTCTGTATGCATAATTTTAGGAACTGAGAACCCCTTCCCTCTGCCTCTAACTCTGTAATCACTTAAGGAACTGAATTTTTCATTTTGCCCTTTTGTTGTAAGTTTATGCTACCAAAGACAGATGGAGACTTGCAGATTTCAAAAGGAAGACATAATTATTTTGTATGCTCATAGGTTCCTTTTAAAAGTGCTTAAGGGACTTTTATCATGTCAGACAAAGTTTTATAAAAGACATTCCAAGTATCTTGCTTCTTCTCATCTTTATTACTGGTTGGCAACATAGATATTTCTCACACTTCAAGAATTCCCGCGGGAGAGAAACTCTTGAAAATTCTTGGTGGCTTGGATTTCTAGAGCTTGCTTTTGAAAGTGTTATTTAGCCAAAGTCCTGGCACTGTGTCAGAAGGAAGTAGGTCTCCTATAACATTGCTGACAAAGCTCTGTTGCTTCCAGGGCCCAGGTTAGGATCTCTGTGAGGCTGCGCTGTGTCCTGCCGCGTTAGGACCCATCTTTGGTAGCTCAGTAGAGCACAGATCCTGGGAAGCATGGACACGCCAGCAGAGGAATGGCACGCCACTGGCACCAGCGGCACATTTGGCACTGGTAGGACTTTTTGCTGACAGCATGCTGCAATTCTTTTGTGAATCAATTTGATACCAAAAATAGCTACTGGCTTTTTCAGAGACTGAGTCTATCATGGTGTGGTGGTACTGTGATTACAAAACACTCCCAGTATGGAGTAGGATAAAACTTCCTAGAGGAAAGCCAGAATAAACTAGTAGAAACTAAACTAGGAGAGAAATTAACACTCTCCATATAAATATAATTTGGCTGTCATGGCTCTTCTCGTGCCTGCAGTTGGAGCTGCAATGTGATCATATCTCTTGCTGATTTAGCTGAGGCAGAGACAATGTGTGCTTGGCCTGAATCTCATGGGTGACTCTTCAAATATTTGATTGAGGGTTTTGGAAAGAAAATAGAAAGTAAGTAAATGACAAGAAGGCAGGAAAGGCTCAGGATCTACCTTAACTAGTGGTCCAAATCCCAGTGTGTTGTCCCTGAATCTCTGTTGCAAAGGGAATGAACTCAGGACTGGCTCCAGCCATCAGGTAAAGGTGTTCATTACCCAGAAACCCCCTGAGGATGGGAAAGCTGCTCCTTGTCTGTCAGACTCCTGGCAGGCCATAGGAGTTCTGCTTGTTGCTGAGAAAGGGGCCAAGCATGTTGGGGGAGCAGCTATGAAGTGAGAGAGCAACTGCTTGCAGCATTATCCATTGCTCCTTTTCTTCTCCTCCTGCCCTACCTGACAGAGCAACTTGACTTTAAAGCTCTGCCCCAGTTTTGGGCTCAACTCTGTAATCAATAAATTCAGTTTTTCTCACATTGCTAGGAAGCTGAGCCAACTTACAGCAGGTGTACCTTCTGGCTGTATTGCAAATGCAACAACCAAACAGTAAATGGGAAGTCCTTCCTCACTGCTCCTCTTGATGTGCTTCTCTTTGGATCAGGAGCAGGAAGCAGCTTCGCTTGTAGAATCATTTTCATGCTGCAGAAAGAGCCACTATAGCCATCTGTTGAGGAAAATTAGCAGTGTGCAATATGTTACATCTGTAAATTTATAAACTCTTGCAGGCATTCCGTGTGTTTATATACATACTCTGGTGTAATTGGGTATAGCTGAGGAACTCAACTTGCTGCTTCATTCCCAAGCAATGAGACATAAAATGAGAGGAAATGGCCTCAAGTTGCACTAGGGGAGGTTTAGAATGGATATGAGGAGAAAAATTCTTCACCAAAAGGGTTTTCAAGCAGCAGAACAGGCTGCCCAGGAAAGTGATTCAGCGTCCTTGCAGATACTTTAAAGATGTATAGATGTGGTGCTTAGGGACATGGGTTAGTGGTGGACTTGGCAGTGCTGGGTTAATGCTGGACTTCATCTTAGGAGTCTTTTCCATGTAAACAATTCAGTGATTCTCCTCTAGATGATAGACAATATGCTTTTGCAGGGTGGATAAAGGGTAATTTTAATTTAAAATGTATTTTATGCAAGTGCAGATGATAAGGCAAGGATTAATGTAGTAGAATATACATCTATCTTGTTGTTCAGAATTGTCTAATTATTTCAAGAATTTAGCCTCAAAGATGTTCTGAAGGTTCTCAGTTGGATTTATTTGATATCATAATTTTGACTGCTGCACCTTAGAGTGCTGGGTTTATTTGATTTTGTTCCAGGCTTATCTTTCTTTTAAGTATAGCAAAATATCCAATTGTTTAAGATTCTTGCATAAGTAGCTATGTTGTAAAGCGTTGTTTCTTGCTAAGACACTTTTATTTTCCCTCTAATACCTGATTGGGAAAACCAATTTTTAGAAGGCAGCAAACACAAAGGTATATATAGTGAGTATACCTTTGTTCTTGTGTTTCATTTGATATATCACTTAGTGCACACAGCAAACTGAAATGACAAGCCTAAGAAAATTGTAATGGCTTTTAGTGATAAGCAGTCAAATAAATATCACATGGTAGTAGCTTTGAAATTTTTGATTAGAGAGGTTCAATTACATTTCTCTGATTTTCAAGGCTTACGTGTCACTCATATTTGCAAACTGCTTGCATATTGTAGGTTTGGGGTTTTTTTTATGTGTGTAACTCCTCCGTGTGGTGTTTGAAGTGGATTCAAGGGTCCTGAGCTTTTCCATGTATCAGTGCTTAATCCCTGCTCTTATAGCTGCCTGTGCTTCAGGTATTCTCTCAAGAGTAGCACAGACTCAAGCCAGACTCTGAGAACCAATACCCAACCCAGCAGGCAAATAATTTATTTGTGGAAGCCTGAATTTTGCAGGGGTTTCATGTTACTCAGTCCTGCTTATAAATCATCAGCTCCAGGAGTCATGGTATAGAACACTGTGAACTTTGCTGGCATTTATTTCTCTTAGTTTTTAGCTATATTTTTAGCTTTTATAATGGTGAGAAGGGGCTGTAGAACATCAGTTCTAATTGCTTTGTAAATAGAAATGCTTTGTAAATAGAAATGAACTTTCGTTCATGTTTTTAAGGGAAAATATACCATTTTCATGATTTGGAAGAGGAACATTGGGACTATTTAATGCTTTTGCTTGAAAGTATTGAGTTGCAAGTGAAGGCTTTGGATAGGCATATTTAAGGAAACAAGACTGGATAAGAGGACAACTGTGTGCATTACTGTGTCTCAGCATGTAGATGATCCAGTTTGTTTTCTCTCTAGCTTCTACACTGTTCCAAATAAAACACATTCTGTTATCCTATTGAACCAACACACTGCTTTAGAAGGTGCCATTTTATCAACAAGACCAAGCACTCACCCTCTGGAGCCAGCCTGAGAGCCAGCCTTGCTGTGGGAGAGGCAGACTCCTTTGTGACTGGTACAAATCCAGTGAATGTAAATGAAACAGACCTTGGTTGATTCTGTGGGGAAAAAAAAAAAAAAAATCTCTGCTGCATTTCCAGTAAAAAGCTTTGAGACTGCTTTTCAGTAGAGGAGTTGTCTGTATTTATGCCTAGGAAGGTTGTTTTGATCTTGCATTTGTTCAGTCTCCTGGTTTTTGTATTAGTGAATTTTTGATTTCTCTTCCCCTGCATGTTTTACAGCATTGTAGGAAGGAAGACAGTGGGAACTCAGTGAAGTAAGAGGTGACTGATGGCATTAGCTACATGCTAAAGGAGCCAGGGCAAATCCTAGATTTTTTCTTCCAGTGGAGGAGAATAAAATATATGTATTTTAGCACTGACTCCTACAGGTGCTTTGCATTGCACTGAGTCTGACTTCAGTGGGAGCCACTCAGAGCCTCCAGAACTGGGCACATTTGAGCATCTCCCAGTGCTCCAGTTATTGTGGGGATTTTCCCTCTCTTAACTGAAATGGGGTTATTTGTGTAGGTGCAGCACACATCTGTACAGTGTTTTGTCATGCATTAGGTGTCTCAGTTTCTTTCCAGTGACTATCCCTTTTCCCCTAATAATTGAAACAGCTGGTTCTATGGTAATGAGTCCCTTTGAACTGTCATTGTGTGTATATTTCCATTTACACCACTGGCACTTTGTTCTGAACCTTCTCCCCTTCTGTCCAAATAGATTACTTGCACTATCAGATCTGTCTCATTGTTCACAATAGCATTGCTGTGGATTCTCCAGATCCCCCTTCCTTACTGAGTTTATTGCTCATTTTTCAAAGGCCTTTGACAAACTCTGGTAGGTGTAACTTTAAATAAATCTTCATTAATAGTTGTCAGATAATCCAAGTGAAGGAGGAAAAATTGTATTTTTAATTGCACAAACTATCCTGTGGAGGGGTCTAGCTAACCTATTGACTTTTCATTACATAATAATTCATATTCAAATTAATTTTGGCAGCTTGCATTTTGTCTGTATTATCTATGATAATTTAAAATTCTGTAGCATTTTATAATATAATTGATGTTGATCAGGATAATTTTTAATGCCAACAGGAGGACAGTCTTGTGCAGTGATTTGAGATATGGCTGAAAACCAGGAGTCTAGGAACATGGTCCAAGATAAGTAATTGAATGACTGTTTAAGACAGCACTGATTGTTCATGACCAGTTTCCAGAGATGCACAGAGAAAGGGCCAAGGCAAGGGCCACAGCAGCAACAAAGATTAGACATAATGAAAAAACCTTAATGCATATCAAAATAAAGATAGGTCTGCTTTCCCTGTCATGCTAGGGTCTCTGTTCAGACCTGGGCAAGCCAGGTGTCTTAGTGAGCCCCTGATTAAGCACATGGAATATTAATTTAATGAACTTGCTGAATCAGGAACTCCTGATGAATTCCCACCTTTCCTCATTTGCACAAAACCTATTTACAGCAGAATGTGAAGGAATGGATTTGCTTTTCACAACCAAGGAAACCTTGGTGTCAATAGCTGGTACAGTAATTATTAGAGAGTGGGAATTCCCAATTACATAAAACTTCTTAAAGAAAAATAAGTACTTATCTCAATTACTGTCACTCCCTGAAGGGGCGCATGGCCTACATTCTGCTGGAGCTGAACAAGTTACTAAACAGAGGAACTTTTAAAAGCTCTCCTATCTGAACCTCCTGCCTAATTTCAGCCTTTTCTATAAATCTTGCTCTTACTGTATTTTGTTTAATTTTATCTGAGTTTTATTAATTTTAAGTTTCTAACTGTAGACTTGGTTTCCATACTTCCTTTTATTAGACTTAAAACCTGGATGATCCAGAAACTGTAGGTACAAAGCTTTCTGTCTAGAGAGTTAAGCTGTTCATGTGTTTTGAATACTAAATGTCTCTCCCATTTATAATTTATAGATGTAAATATGTAGGGAGCAGCTAGTGCCACAACAACCAGTGCTTTTAGGGCTGCTCTCTTTTGGAGGCACTTATTCACAGCTCTTACTTCATGTAACTCTACTATTAGTATTTCCCACCATGTGCACATACTGCAAAAATAATTTACCTTTCCAGGAGCAGGCTCTTGCTGTTTACTTCTGTAGAAGCAGACAGATGCTATTAGCTCATTTTCATTTCGTGACCTAAGTGGCAGTAAAATAATTCAGACACAGCTCTCAGCATATGGTGATGGGAAGCCTGCAACCCCCAAATTCATTTCCGTGTGGTTTGGTCTGGAGTACAGGTTGGGTACAGGTTTCTAAATAACCAGACCTTTCTCTAAATGCAAAGCACATTGGTTACTGCTTTTAATCTCAGCATCTTTGTCATTTGCTGCTCTCTTATTACCTGAACTGAAGGTGAGGCTGAGTGTGAACATTCCCCTGGTTCTTCACAAGGGGCTGTAGAGAGCAATATCTTCATTTTTCAACCAGACAGCTTGCAGAAAAACTCTTTGGACATTGTGTGTGTGTAGGAGGGCAAGATGACACCGTGGGCAAAGGAGTAAACTTGAAATCAGAATTCAGTTGGCATCTTAGGTTTATTTCATGGTGAGTCTAAGGAGCCTGGTTCTGAATTTATGCTGAGCTTATGTGGATCACCATTTTGCAACAAGTTGGATCTGGTTGAGTGAGCTGAATTCAAGTCTTTTAACTCTGAGAGAGAGGCATGTACCGGTTATGTTCTGTGTCACAAAGATCCTTACTTCTGCAGGCACTAGACAACTGAACATTTTTAAGCCATTTGGTCCCCCTGAATAGAGAAAGATGTAGCTGTCAAATGTGTAATACTGATTTTCACTGTAATCCAGTTATCCAGGCAGGCACAACTTTCTGAACTTGTGTGCTTTTAATGAAGTACCTACACATGGGAGCCTGTGTAGCACTACTTTGTGCCAGAAATGCTGGGCTTATGTGTACATTTTGATTTTCTGCATGGCTTTGTAGCCAAGGGCCTCAAATAATCAGTTAGTTCAACAACATATCACAGAAACAATCTATACCCTGAAAAGTTTATAATTTGATTGTTTGCTGATTAGTCACTGAGTAGAAGAGGTTGGAAAAGACCTCTGCAGATCATCTATTCTAAGCCTGTGCTCAAAATGGGCTGTGTCCTGACAAGTTTTGGATATCTCTAAACATGAAGTCTCTACAAGTTCTCTGAGAAGCATGTTGCAGTGTTGAACCAAACTTATAGTAAAAATTTTCCTTTTCTTTAATCAAAATTTCCTGAATTTTAGTCTATGCCAGTTGCCTCTTGTCCTGTCACTGGGCACTACTGACAAGAATTTGGCTTCATGTTTCCCCATCTCATCCTATGTATCAGTAAGATCACTTTGAGCTGTGAATCTCTTTAAAAAGGTCAAAAGTTAATTTCTAGCAAATGAGTTCTAAGTATGCCAGATATACAACATGTTTGAGAGACTGGAGACAGAGACCTGTATTGTAGGTTCTCACTTTTTCTTTGTAGCTGACACATTCTTTGGTGGTTTGTTTTGTTTTGTGTCTTTTTGTTTTCCTTTGGTGGGGTTTTATTTGGTTGTTTGTTTTTTGGGTTTTCTTTGTAGCCTGGTATGTTTCAATTTCAGCATAATGCAGTTTTAATTTTTTTTCCAGTTGGTACTGTTTAATGGATGTTTCACCATGGAGAGGTGAAAACAGACGGCCTGTTTTTGCTTCCGTCTAGCACTGGCTAATAAGTTTGTGTGGGAAGCATATGATCCACCACTTTCCGTTTTCCTGAGGAAATGAGAGAGAATGTATGCAATGATGAAATGAAAACTTTACAAATATGTGACCTATCACTTACTTTTTGTATGTGTTTTATTGCTTTCCTCTGCTGAGCACAGCTCTTGTTCAGTGAATATCAAAACTGTGTGGACATTGAATGAAAAACAAGGTTCTAATGAACTGAAAAAGGAAGAGTTTGTAGCAAAGAAAAATGAATAATTTTTTTCCTCCATCAATAATGTACCTAGTTAATTGACAAAAAAAAAAATCTTATGCAATCTAACTTCTCTATGTTTGTGCAAAACAATACCATTTTTAGCCACTTTCAGTGGGCTCAAAATCTATTTTCCAGGCCTCCAGCTTCCTGGTGATGTGACATCAGCACAACAGCCCAAGCTGGTGATTATATTAAAAGAAGAATATAATGACACAAAAGAATAAGGCTGTACCTTGATCTTTTCCATTGATAAATTTAGAACTTGCAAAAGCTGAAATAATAGTTGTTGTGATGAAAAGAAATATAATTTTTATACTTACCTGCTGTTCTGAAAAACCAATGTATAATTATTGTAGGAGGAAGAAAAATACATCTCTCCCCCTCACTCTGCTACTTTTTCCTCTTCTATTCAGTGTTGAAATCATCCAGTTTAATTAAATCACCAGCCTATTTCTGCACAAAGGATGACATTTTATTAATGATGCATGATGTGTATGAGACAGAATTAACCCAATTTTCAAATGGATTTCAATTTGGAAAGGGCAACATGTAAAAATGTCTTGTAAATGTGTGGGATGAGCTTGTTGAGCAGCTTTCTGCAGGAGATGGGATTACAAAATGATGAATAATTAGACAACAGTCTCTCCAGTCCCTGGCTTTATAACGTAGCCCAACATCATTGCCTTTTTCATGTGTTGTTCAGTTTTGCCCATTTTCTCAGTCATGTCTCTTTCCTAGCAGTAACTCCAAGGAATAGTAGTTTAGGTGACAATATTTACAAGTAACTGGGAGGAGTTGAAGGTGGCTGTTTTGATCTTAGGATGTCAGGCACTATGTTTGTGGTGTGGCTCACGTTTCAAATATTCCTGGAGAGCCTGAGGTTCAGAGAGTGGCTGGGGTCCACTTGGACTCCCTTCACTTATATCTGAATGGGGTAGTCACAGCAGGTCAAGGTTCACAAAGTAAGTTGTTGTATAGATTTGAAGAATTGTGAGTTGTTAACAAGCTTTTGTCCCTCCTGCCAGGGGAGCAGATAATCTGCCTCATCAGTCACACTTCCATTCCTTAAATTTGATTGAAACTCAATTGCCAACTCCCCGTACTCTGAGTTGAGAAATGTCTTCCTAATTCATAGGAAAACTGGATAGGTGTGGTTCTGCAGGTTTTGAGTTTATTTTTAACTTAGCAGATTTGGGGGAAAAAATCTTCACTTCCCTTTTCATATCTCTGAAATGTAATTTTTATCAGAACAATTCTCAAAAATCATTAACCTCTGAGAACAGGATGTTGTGGAATAGACAGTGAAAAGATTTGAAACAGACAGTTAAAATGTCTTGCTGATTAAATGGAAAGACAAATCTGCCTGCTAGAAGTATGAGATTCCTTTTTTGTGGCCGTTGTATATAGGATAAAGTGATGAAGGCACTAATCCATGTATTAGGAAGCAATTTTTTAAAGGGTCAGGCTGTGAAGCTCAGAGCAAATGTGCCAATTAGAGTGTTCCTGTATTCTTTATTGATGCCGAAAT
This sequence comes from Ammospiza caudacuta, assembly GCF_027887145.1. Lineage (NCBI taxonomy): Eukaryota > Metazoa > Chordata > Aves > Passeriformes > Passerellidae > Ammospiza > Ammospiza caudacuta. The sequence goes on along the minus strand of NC_080593.1, from coordinate 44,120,845 downwards.
GGTCATATAGGGATTTTTTGTAATCTCTGTGTTAAAATATTTTTGTTGCTTCTGTTGAGAGAAACTCTTGAGCTACAAGATGGGTGGTGGTGTTCATAATGAAGTAAGGGTTGGAGGTCCCTGTTATTCCAGCTATCTGTGCTTATGTAACTCTGATGCCTGACCCAAAAGAGCAAACACTCTACAACAACAACACGTGGCAGCATAAATATCCTGCCCTTCTGTACAGAACATCAATCTTGGCTACTTGCTTAGGAATGGAGGCAGGTAATCTGCTGCAGTAAGTGTGGAAACAGTGAAATGTATTTTGGAATTTAGGACTGGTATGAAAGGGGCCTTCTATGGCATTTATGCCAAAAGTTTATGCAAGAAGTGCGTACTCTTTAGAAGGAATAGAGGGAAATAAAAGCAGATTGGAGGAGTGCTGTACCAATTTAATTTACCCTTGTCAATGTGTTGTCCTAAGAAATACAGAATTACCATCCTGTCTATCTAGCCTGTGGCTGGTGAAATGTGGCTCTATAAGCAGGAGCAGAGCTGGAAGTCAAGGTCACAGTTCACCCCCAGAGTTCAGAGGCATGGTGGAAAATATCATTCTGAACTTGGCTTACTTATAAACATATGAGATGATTATTTCTTTTTCCTATAGGTATTCCTTTGATTTTATTCCTTCCCCTCATGCTCTGGTTGTCATTCACTGTTACTGTGTGGAAGGAGGGGCTGTGGGCCTTGTGTGCACCATCCTTAATAGACTTTTTCTCTCTTTCAGAACAAGGAATGAAGAAAATGAGCAACATCTATGAATCAGCAGCCAACACCCTGGGAATTTTTAACAGCCCATGCCTGACTAAAGTGGAGTTGCGAGTTGCGTGCAAAGGCATATCTGACAGGGATGCCCTCTCAAAACCAGACCCTTGTGTCATCCTTAAAATGCAGTCACACGGACAGTGGTTTGAGGTGAGTGTTTAATAAAATAAAATTGATTCTTCTGGCACTTTAGGATGGCATAGACAAACTGCTGAGGCAAAATTGAAATAGCAAGAACACTAAAGAGAAGCAGCAGTTGGAAGCCTGTGGCACAATCTTGCAAGAGCGAAGGGAGATTTTCCATTAACCCTAACACGGTTTGAATCAGAAACTTTGAACTTCTCTTTGGAATCTAGATTAAAAATCAAGATGAATAAAGAAAGAAGCATCATAAAACTTTTCCCTTCAGGCCTTATTTTTCATAAAAGCTATATAATAGCACAGATGATGATAATGACCACAAGGTATTACAACATAAAGAGGAATACTGTGGAAGAGGAGGATTTATCATTAGTTGGCAAGGGATTTGGTGACAGAGTAGCTTGATTTGAAAATTTTGAGCATTACAGTTGGATTCCTTGTTGCAGTTAGTAAAACTAATGCGTTTGCCTTACCAATTTGCCTTGTATTGCAGGTTGCATGTTTGATTAAAATCCTGCTTTGTGTTATTTTACCTGATCATGGAAATGATTTCTTTGATAACTGGAAACATGGTGTCTTAAAGAAATTCAAATTGTAACTATAGAACATAGAATAGAATGTAATATTTTTAATGGCATCTTGTTGGTTATTTTACTTAAAAATGATAGTTGAGTGTTTGTGGTTAATCAAGCTGAAAGGTGTGACTTTAAAAAGAGAATAGAAAGTATGTAAGAGAAAATTAGGAATTTATTAAATCCAGTTAATTTTAAGTGCATATTCATCCCTCTCTTTTCAAGAATTTTACCATTCAGCATAAGATTGTTTTATCTATGAAAAGATAAAAAATAATAATGGTGAGCATATGCAGAAAGCAAAATCTTAAATTTAGGGGTCTTTTAATTTAGCATTTTCAGCCAAGTTTTTCAGACTTTGAGAAGTTTCTTCTATTTATTCCAATTGTTTTGACCCATGAAATTTTTCCATTTCAGAGCCTAAGAAAGCTAAGGGGGTTTTGATGGCATTCTTCTTTTTTTCTTAGTTTGCTTTTGTAGATCCACTAGACATATCCCTGGTAGAAAACCAGACTATAAATGGAAATAAAACTCTCACCATTGTTTTTAGTTTGTGTCCATGTAATTGAAATCAGCATGTCCATGTAATTGAAGTTTAGTGTGATAAAATAGCCTAAAAAAGAGTAATTTTAGCTCTCTGTGTATAAAAAAGCATTTAGCAGCACTGTGTGTAATCACACAAATAGTTGAAATTATTCAAGAAATGAATTAAAGGTCAAAATAAATGAAATGGCCCTGTTTGGAAAGGACACAATGAAAACTTTCATGCTGTCTCAGTTTTCTGAATAACTTTGGGTGCATGTACATACCGTTTGTCTCTGGCAGGGTAAGTTGATTTAAATTATATATTCTGATGTAGTAATGGAGATTCCCTTTATTTGATGTGGTTTTTAATTTGGAAAGTGATTGTCTGAATAGAGTAAATCTTATAGAATAGATCTGCCCATTGATATGATTCTCATCTTACGTCAGTTGCTGCTACTGTCTAGTGAGAGTCCAGGCAATTCATTTTAGTGTGAAAAAAAGAAAGGTTTTATTAGTTCATGTTCCTATCAGTGCTGCAAAGCAAATGCCACTCTGCCATGATGAGTATTTTCTGGCCAGCACCTTCTTAAGAGAGTTTTTAATTAAGTTCCTATTGCTGAACTAAATTGAGCAGAGTCACTCAGGTATAGCTGGAGACATAATTTGGCTGGATGAATCTTCTGCTGATGGCAATCAATGATCCAGCAAGACCTGGAAAAACAGACAAAGTAATAATTAAAAAGTAATAAAGATTAATAAAGTGAGTATATTCAACATAGAAATCACTAAATGGCAAAGAAAGAAGTAAAACTGAGGAGTGTGGATTAAGTGCCTTCATAAATTCTCTTGAATTTCCAGGTACCTTAAACCCCTTGGAGATCCAAAGGTGCTGTAGCAAGATGCAGTATGACTGAAATGTACACACTGATCACATGCTCTGGTTGTGTGGAGGTTTTGTCAGCAAAGAGAAGCTGAATTGAAATGTCCAAAATACAGGTTTGGGTCTGTGTACGTTGTGCTCTTGCACAGAAGTTTGTGGTTAATCAAGCTGAAAGGTATGATTTTAAAAAGAGAATAGAAAGTATGTAATAGAAAATTAGGAATTTAATAAATCCAGGTAATTTTGAGTGCATATTCATCCCTCTCTATTCAAGAGTTTTAGCATTTAGCATAGGATTGTCCTATCTATGAAAAGATAAAAAATAGTAATGGTGAGCATATGCAGAAAGCCATTCTACAGGTGCAGGCAATCCCTGAAAGTGAGTGATCTGTGTACATTTGTCTCTGGGAGAATTTTGATAAAATATGTCAGCCTGTTGCTGAGGAATTTTTATTTCAGTTCTGCAGTTCTGTAGTTCTGTGTGTGCATATGTGTGTGTTTGTGTAAATTATGCCACCCACACATGTAAATATAGAATGAAAATGTGTTGATGCTCTTGTAGAGTGGGTAAGTGCTGTTTCCAGAGATTGGAAATGACGTCCAAGTATTCTTCTTATTTTGTTTTTAACTGTGGTTTTCCTGTTTTGTTTAGTTTTGGGGGGGGGGGGTTTGTTTGTTTCCCAGACACAGAATTGGTGAGGTTGGAAGGGACCTCTATAGGTCGCATGGCCCATGTGCTGCTCAGGTGGGGACACCTAGAACCAGTTGCCCAGGACTGTGTCAGACAGGTTTTGAATGTCTCTAAGGAGGGGATTCTGCATTCTCCCCAGGCAACCTGTGCCAGTGCCAGTTGCTGTCACAAGCAAAAAATATTTCCTAATGTTCCTGTGTTTCAACTAGTGCACATTACCTCTGGCTCTGCCATTAGCCACCAGTAAAGGGAAGCCTGTCACTGTTGTCTTTGGACCTTCCCTTCAGGTATTACACTCATGAAATGTCCCCTGAGTGCTCCAGGTGTGTCACCTACAAACTTGCTGAAGGTACAGTCTGCCCCACCATCCAGGTCATGAATGAAGATCTTAAACAGGATCCAGTATTGACCCCTGTGTCCCACTGCTAGTCTCTGGCATCCAAACAGAATTTGTCTCACTGATAACCAGCCTCTGAGCCTGGCCAGCTTTCAGTCCACCTCACTGTCTGCTCATCCATTCTCTGTAGCAGCAGCTCCTCTATGAAAATCTTATGGGAGGCAGTGTCCAAGGCCTCACTGGAGTCCTGGTAGAAAATATCCACTGCTCTTCCTTCATCTACCAGGCCTGGTAGATCGACTTCATCTCAGGCATGACTTTTTCTTGGTTGGCTACTCATGATGATTTTCTTGTCCTTCATGTGCCTAGGATTAAGTTGCTGTACCAAGTTCCCAGGAACTGAGGTGAAGTTGGTGGGGCTGTATTTCCCTAGATAATGTGATGAGGGACACAAAACTCCTCAGTAGTGAAACCATGGGGAACTTGGACAAATACTCAAAGAATTCTTGGTGCTGTCCCCCATTCTGGTACAGATATGCTTGCTGTTTTTTTCCTCTTGTCTGGGTAGATGTTTCTCTGTAAACAAACTGGCACAGTCACAAGTGTGCACACACAACTCCCCCTAACATTTCCCTATGTGTGCATGTTGGTGCTGTCTGTAAAGCACTGTCCTCCACCAAGCTAGAATGTAAATGATATATTGTGTCTCCCAGGAAAATCAGCAGTTTACTCCTTCTCACACATGAAGCCTAACATGACAGGGTGTGATACAGCATAATCTTAAATTCTGCTGTATTTATGTACTAAAAGCCAATTTGCTCATCCAGGGCTGAATTTTAGCTCTTTTGGCCATAATTTTAAGCAGGTGTGCACTTGCAGGGTGCCCAAAATTTGTACTTAAACTGTTTGTATAAGATAATTATTCAACAGCTGTTTTTCTGTCTTGACTTGAATGTGTTCAAGGAGTTTAAATACTGTACCAAGTTCCAGATGGTGAATGACTGAGGCACATGGTGATAAATTCCTTTGTTCCAATGATTATTTTACCCACCTAGAGTGTGAATGTCCAAGTGTAATAAATGTTAACTGTTAACTAATGCATTGCATTGGAGCCTTCAGCTGAGATGTGCTGGCACTGACATTCTCATTAACTCCTTAATCCTAAGGAAGTGTCTTAGCCCTGTTCACAGATGATCTGCATATGGCAAATACCCATAGTACATGTTATTTTGAAAGCTGAGTAAGTTGCAGAGCTGTGTCTGGTCATACAAGATTTACATGAGATCAGGAGGTGTCACACAGCCAGATGGAATGTGATGTCTGAAAAGAGAAGAGGAGCTTAGGAAGACAAGTAGTCATGTTTGGCAATGAGGGAGGGCTTTCTGTAGTTGCACTCTTCTGGCTTTCAGCAACAGGACAGAGTGCCTGCTTCCCTGTGGATTTGAACAGCCAGCAGGAGGTTTTGTGTTTTACCCAAAGCTTTTATTAAACCTCAGTAACTGCAGAGCAAATGAAGCAGCACCCAAAGACAACCTGCACTTGCTAAAATTCATCTTGATGGACTTGGGTGAAATCATTAGAATGGATAAGTTTGTTTACTGAAATAGATTTTTTTTGTTGAAATTTTCTCTGAAGTCACAATTTGTGAAAAACTCAGTGAGCTTTGATAAAAATATGTTGATATTCTTAATATAACAGTTATTCACTTGTAATTCAGTGTGACATTTCAAGGACCAGCTTGGCAGGACTAAACAAACAAACCTGAGTTCTCTGTGTTTCTTCTTCCTTTCACATCAACCTGCACATCCATCTGTATTTGCTTTTCCTCTTACTCCTTCTCTCTCTTTTGTTTCATCTCTGAATTCCAGCATCCTTCTCCTTCCTCTGCCTTTTCACATATGTCAGCTCCCCATTTACATTCCCAGCACCTGCTGCCATGTTTCTCTCCTCTCTGTATTGGAGACGGGGGGAAATTCCCTGCCCCTTCCTAGCCTGGGTGAAGGATCTGAAGAGAAGACTCTGAGGCAGACTTCAGCTCTTTGTTTCCATAGATACCCAAAAGTAGCTTTCATGTTATCCATCTGTGGCTGTTACAGCCCACTGCAGAAGCCAACAAGCCATGAAATAGGGGAGTCTGTGGGATGATATATTCCATGACTCTACCAAACTGTTCCGAAATAAACACAAAAATACTGTGAGGAGGCAAAAATCCCCACACACGAAAAAATACATCCTTTTTAGTTCATTTTGATGAACAGGTAATAGATGGAGCATTTGGATGGAACTGGAAGTTTCAATGATCAGAAAGAAGAACTACCACCAGCAGCCATACAGAATGAGGCATGAGGCTGTCTAACCCCATCATGCATCTAGTTGCTAGTTGGTGACAGTGAAGAAATATGGGATCAGAGAAATATAGAATTGTCTTTCCAGCTCTCAGTGATCTGCAGCTCAGGGAGTTCTTAAACAGGAGTTTATGCCTTTGTAAGTGTAAAAAAAGTGTTGGTAGATTAACTTCCATATCTTAGTTCAAATAATTTTAAAAGTCTTGTATATAAAAGATAAAATTTTAGGATATCCTGGGACATAAGAGTTCAGCAGCTTAAGTGGAGGCTGAATAAAGTAATATGACTTGTATTTTTTGAATTTAGCTCTTGCTAATTATTTTTAAATTCATTTTTCCTGTGTTAAAGGAGACATTGAGAAAATCCCTGTTCATTTTCTCAATGCCATTTGGGAATTTATTCTTCTGATTTGTCCATGACTGTATAAAAACGCATCCTTTATTTTGAAGATTCAGCATGCCCAATCTATCATAAAACATGGATTTGTTTGGGTAGTTATTTGAACTATGTTTATTTCAGAGCATTGCAGAGATGCAATGCAGTGTTGCATTTCCACAGTGATTTCTGAGCAGTGATTTGGGATTTATTCTATGCTTTAAAGAACTGCAAGGATTCACAGTACACTGGCTTATTGGAAGTTTGATGGGTTTGGGTTGGTTTTCTTTGAACAATTCTCTAGTCAATGCTAGAGCAGATTCTAGATATTATTTTTCTGATTTCACTCTTAAGATTTCAGCTTGGTGAAGAAACATCCTGTATGAAATTATTTGTAAGTAATGGCGTTACAGTAAGACAAACATACCATCTTAGGAAGATTTTTCTCTGACAAAGAAAGGAACTTACAAAGTTCTGATGAAATGTTTTATATCAGATTGTGCCAAATTTGATGGCAAGGAGATGCTTTCACTGAATAGAGGTTATGAAATTAGCTCTTCTCTTTGTGAAGAAGCTTCTGATTCATTTGCAGATTTGGGAGTTTTTCTCTTCTGGATGTAGAAGAGGGCTGGTAATTGGAAATGCTACCTGTGAGTTCTCTGGCCAAAACTTAGATCAAATGAAATACTAGATCTGTTGTAAAATTGGATTTAATTAAATACTATATCTATTGTAAAATTGGGATTCATGCAGATCATGTTTGATGAAAGCCAATGGGGAAGAATTGAGTCTTTAATTTAAATGATCAAGACTTTCATCAGGAAATAAAGGCAATGGGATTTTTTCTAATTAAGCCACAAGGTGGCCAAGGTCCTACCTTTTCTGACTCAGGGCTGGCAGTCAAGTTGATTGACCCCTTCTGCCCCGGTCATTCAGGCCTTCAGAGCACGTGGTCTTTTTTGAGCACAGGTCTATGCCTTGCACAACTTGCAGGTGATGATCTGTGAGTGCAGCTTTTTATTAGTGAACTATGGACCTAGGAAGAAATGAGAGCAGTCCTGCTGCATTTACTTCCCAAGGGGTGCCCCTAGAAGAGGATGCCTAAGAGGTTTTTAGGTGGCATTTGACTTATCTTGTTTTCACTCATCACACTGAAAGCTGTGATTTTATTTACACCATAGCACAGTGCCTGTGTATATGCCTTTATGGTTTATTTCATCCTCATAATTCAATATCATACTTTTCTTTCTCCTCTTTCATCAAGTCTCTGTTGATGCTAATGAATGTTTCTTTACTCAAAACTATTTGGTAACCTCTGTTGCTGCCAAGATTTGCTTTTAGCTACTGCTTTCTGTTCCTGGTACATTTCCTTGAAGTCTTTTTGTATGGTGTGACTGTCAAAGACAGCTCATCTTTTTCAAGCACCACTGGAAGTCTGTGGGGTCAGGCTCAGGCTAATTGAATGTTTTATCTTGGTCTGTTCTCAGCCTGAATCCATCTAATCAGATATCTTCCTTTCCAAGCCTTAATATTTTGGAGGCACACTTTCTTCCAAGGGTTTGCCTGCTGAAGACCTCCTGTGAGCTCTTTCTGGAAAAAGAAAAGTTTTCCACATGGAGGGAATCTGCTACGCAGTTTTTCTCCATGTCCAAGAGAGCATCATTCAAAAGACACTGTTCATTCCCTGATGCACTTAGTACATTTTTACAAATATATATGAGTAAGCTCCAAATCTGGAATTGTAATTATAACTGTAATTAATATTAACCTTCTTGTTAAAAAGAAAGAGAACTCTCTCCCAGGTCTTTCCAAACTACTTATGCAAAGTTGGAAGTCTGAAAACTAAAGGCTGTAACTTTCTTGTGTTGGCAAACATTTGATAAAAAACTGGTACTGGGAATTGTTTTCCTCTTGTGCCTTGTTCAAAAATATGAACATCATTAGGTTTGATGATTAGTGTTTTTTAGACCCCAGGTAGTAATGTGCCTATTTATTTTAAATCCATTTTATAATAACTCCCTCTTGTTTTTATGTCATCCATCAGTGCTGCTTTTTCTTGAGCCTCCTCCTTGCCTCAGCATTTAAAGACAGCCACAGTGCTTTTTTTTCCTGTCTTTTTTAATCAGCTAGTCTTTCAGCTTGAACTCATTTGAATCAGACAGATTGTCTCAACTGAAAACAAATACTGTCATGTTGAGTCAATATAGATGAAATATCATATTATTCCACTAGCTCAAACATCATTTTCTGCCTCTGTAGTGCAGTTTATGAAATGTAATGCATGTGCAAAGGAGAGAAAGTAGATGTCTTTGTTCTAATTGAGGCTGGTCATATTTGGGTCGATGATTCCTCTCTACCAGAGCTGGAATCTGACTTCTCTGTCCAACTAAACCTCTTCAGGTCCCCTGTCTTCAAGCTATGGAGAGTCAAGAGTTATTTTCTCATAGTTTACATAATTGAATAAAACCAAGTGTAGTCCTGAGAAGTCAGGAGGGAGTGCTTGTGTATGAGAGGTGATAAAAGCTACATGGTCTCTACCTGAACCTGTGGCCTGGGGCATCCTCTCCCAGGAAGATCATCTTTTGGGGCTGATTTGCAGGAGCCTCTGCCTGGTAAATCAGCCCCTAGGAGAGCCATGGAAATGAAATGTGGGATCATGTAGTCATTTTTCTATGTTAGGAAATAGCTACATGCTTAAAAATCAGTTCAATACTAGGCTAGCTTAGAGGGAAATCTGAATGACCCATACTTGTTGACATCCTGCTTCAATGTCCAGAGGATCAGGGATAATGGAAATGTTTGGGGAACTCTGTTCCTTCCTGGTGAACAATGTATTTGTAGCCATTCCTGCAGCAGATGTCTTCAGCCAGAGTGTGTCTGTGTTTGCAGGTAGCACTGTGCCCTTACCCTGCCTTTCGTACCTGTGGAGGAACCGGGCCAGATGCTCTGGTGCCAGATTTCTCTATGGCTTTGCAAACATTTGTGTATTGTTGCTGGTAGAAACCCTTTGAGTGATTTAAAGTTACTTGAAAATTTTTCCTTTATCTTAACTTTTGAGGAATTGGATTGCAGACATGAAATACTAAGAGAGAACTGAGAAGAGTTCTCATCTGTTCTTGTATTTATGACATTTAAAATGTGGAAATACTTAGGCTGACATAATAGTTAACTCTACATTAATAAAAGCACTATTTTTACCTCATTAACAGGGCAGTTGTTAATGAAGTAAAAAATTATTTCCTCTTCCCATGCTGTTTTAGATATTTCTTTGCTTTTAATGTACTTTCATCAATGTTTCTAATCATCCTACGATGTTCTTGTAAATACTGCCTTTAGCCATGCTGTCTATTTGATGGTTCTTAATTCACGCTTCATTAACTTTTCACAACTTTTTCTCAGGACAGTTTTCCATAAAAGCTGTGACTCACACAGTGTTCTCAGTCATATATATATTTATACACACTATATATACACGCACACTATATAAACACACATAATATATATATATATATGCAGTCATACAGATACAAATATGCAATAAAACAAGATTTTTCTAATATTTACTTTTTTTTAACCACATCGGGCCTTGTAGTTTTGTTGTATGAATAGGGTAAGAAAAAAAAAAAAAAAAGACCATTAAAAATGCTTTCCAAATTATCTAGGGAAGATATCAGGGAAAAAGAAGGTTTTACAGTGCTCCAACTCCTTCTTAACCCTGAATAACTGGTTTGGTAATAATATATACCGAAGGAATTCTATACTGTCAGCAGCTCTATATTAAAAAAAAAAAAATTCGTTTGCTTTCTTCCCCTGCAGTTTAATTATCTATCAGATATGTAGTATTTTAAACTTGGATGGAGAGTCTAAGTCTGCTTTTATCATGGGCAGGCAGATGCACATTTCAGATCACCTCAGTAATATGCCTTCCTCTCATGAGCTATTTTTTACAGATACACAAACTTCACACATCTCCAGGACAGATTTTAAGCCTGGTTTGACTTCAGTAGTCTGACAGATTGTGATAAACCTACAGTAAACAGGAATCTTTGGAGCTGCTTTGTAAGTAGATAATTCACTTGATTGATTCAGTACACTGATTCTTAACCTGTAACAGCAGGATGGAACTGAGAGATTGTCAGCAGTGTGAGCCTCTTCTGTGTTTGCTCTGAGGGGTTTCAGGGTCTAACACAAATTGTTTCCTGAAGGAAAACAGCACTTATGAAACTCTGAGAATAAGTGATTTAGGAAAACAGTCTGAACTACTGCAAATGTGTTTTGAGAAGACTTCTATTCAAATATTGATTGACCAGGGATACTAAGTTCATTTAGCTGGTTTGGCTTAAAACCATTACATAATAAGGGAATGTGCTGTTGACACAAATTGATGGAGTTCAAGTTTATGGAAAGGAAAGTAAAAGCAATTTCCCTGGAAACTGGAACTGCTGTTTTCCATATTCCCTCATCTTTGGTATAGCTTAACAATATATTGTAGCAGTTATGTTGTAACCAGGCCAGAATACAGACTCCCTGAAATCTGAATTGAAATGTCCAAGCTACATTTCTGTATAGATGTGCTGACCTCATCTATTAACAGATATTCCAGGATTTGCCTGATTTTTTTTTTTAAGTTTCTTTCAAAATGGGATGGATTGGATTTTTTCTTTCTCCCCTTGAGAACTTTACAATTTTGCCTGTGAAAACAGGTAATCAAAGCAGAGCCACATTGCATCAACTACCAGAATTGTGATTTCTGCTCTTGCTTCTTTGCCGCTCTTAGTGCTCTCCAAAAGAAGATCCTAGATGTAAACTAGTAAGACTAGTCTCTGAAGAAGAGGAAGTCTCAGGGCTGAAAACATCCCCTGTTTCTGGCAGAGGGCTTGGAGCGGCTGCTGCAATCACCATGCCACTGCTGCTGATAACAAAGTGAAATTGTACCAATCCTGGCTCTACAAAGGTGCTCATTTGAGAAGAAAATTTTAGGGCACTTTGGACAATCCATATAAAGTTCATAGTATTTGGGTGTGAATTGTGTAGGTGATCTTTATAAATATACCTGCCTTTTGTTCAAAATGTCACACTTAAAGATGGCAGAATAAAAATACCTGACAAGCCAGTTCTTGGGTTGAACAGTCTCCTGTAGAAGAGCACCTAAGTCATTGAAACTGGAATCATTGCTGTAGCTCCCTATAAATATTTTTTTGTTTTCAAAAGGCCTACAATGTTTTGTTCAGCTACTTTTAAGTTTGAAATTCCTAAAATGTTAACTGCAACTATCTGAGGTGAATGTCATAATTTTGTGAGTTACTCAGGTTCATTACACACCACCAACCTGCAATGTTGTGCTTTTGAAGCAGAAAACTGTCCATTGTGGTAATCTGGATTTGTCATAATAAACTTAATCAGAAGGATTTGAGGGTTTTTTTCCAAGTCAATTTCAATTTTTAAAAAAGTCAATAAAAATACAAGGTTTGAGGCTTTTGTTTCTCAAATATTTGGAAAAACTCATCGCCTAGCTATGGCACCAGCTGGCTTGTGTATGCCATTGGTGTAGAACCAGCTGCTGGTGCAGAACCAAGTGATGCACTACATGCCTTCTATATGCCTCCTCAGAGAAACATTAGACTGATCATTGCGTCTTGTTGTATTTAACTTTAAATGCTGTTTGAGGGCTGATTAGTCTGCTGTTGCCTTGTAAGTGGGGTAAACTTAAAAGCTTGTGCTGTGTCAGTGCCAAATGAACTGGACTAGCTTCAGCAGCCTTACTCCCCTGGCTGCCCTTCAGGTTCCACATGGATGCAGGAACTGTTTTCACTGACAGAGGCTTTGCTTCTTTAAAACTGTATTTGCACTTCTCCAGCTTAGATTGGGCTTTTCAGCTGCCATGGATGTGTCTTTCCTATTCTGCACAAGAATATATAAGACAAATTCCCATGCCTTTGTTTCTCTGTTTGAAGTCATTGGCATTATGTTCATTGTCATCCAGTGTTTCAGTACTCTTTTTACAGTCCCATGTGTGCCTAATTTTGTTGAAGGCCCTGTGCTTGCCTGCTTGCTTCCTTGATTCTTTAATTTAAATACCAAAGTAGATCCTTGACCATCTTTGCATTAAGTCTTACTCCTCCTCTTAATAAAAAAAGCTGTCATTGAATATCCTGAGTTGGAAGGAACCAACAAGGATCATCAAGTCCAGCTCCTGGCCCTGCACAGGACCATCCCCAAGAATCACACCTTGTGCCTGACAGCATTGTCCAAACCCTTCTTGAGCTCTGTCAGGCTGGTGCTGAGACCACTTCCCTGGGGAGCCTCTTCCAGTGCCCAACCACCCCTTGAGGTAAAAAATGCTTTTCCTGATATCCAGCCTAAACCTCCCTGGACTCAGCTTCATGCTATTTGGTAAGGGGTGTCCATTCTTTCTTCCTTAGATGGTGGGACTTACTTGGTTTTCTGCCATATTTAGCCTGATAGCTCCACAGTGATATCATGTTCAAAATATTATAGACAAATTTTCCTTTTATATATGTATAATTTATACTTTTCCCTGGGAATGGTCTGAGATTCTCTAATAATATTGGAAAATGCTGATGATAACTACCATGTGGTAGAGAGTGAGACTTATCCTTAACATGTTAAAATTCTACATGCAACTCTGATTCCACTCAAAACTGTTACTTTTGAATTCAACTTGCTTGCAATACTGTTTTGCAACTTTTGGAGATTTTTGCCCAGATTTTGATTGGTTCTGAATTTGCTAAACATTGAATTGCTGCATTGACACAAAACATAAAGTGTTCATGGGACTTGCATTCTTGTTTTTTCAATTTATATTCTAGACTTGGCTTTTCAAGTTTGATCTGATGTTGACTTAAAGTAGCCATGTCCTGACCTTCAGGTGCCCCTGCCTTTTGTGGGAAAGAAGATGGTTTCAAGTGCCAGTTTTAATGGAAAACAACACAGTGTAACTCTTCCAACTTGGTAATATTTTGGTCTCTGAGTTGTAATGATGGAAACATTTCCAATTTGCAGCTTGGGTTAAAGAATGAAAGAAAATATCATAACACTTTAAGGAACCATTCAAAATTTTTCTTTATAATTTAGAGGAGCTGTACATAAACTCTCCTAAGCTGGGCATCAGCAACTTATGTTTGTGTTATTTTTAGAAGGGTAATACTATGAAACCTAAGGAATATATGCATCTTTAATTAATTTTGAAACCAAGGAAGTCCTTAGTTTTGAATACCTTTTAATCGTATCAGTTTGGAATATTTTTAAATAAGATTCTGACATAATGATAAAGTTCACAGAGTTTACATTGTCATGGTATGCATCTTTCCATCTGGATATCCTCTTTCAAAGCAGCCACATGCTCTTATCTATTTAACTCGAGCCCAGCTGATGCAGGCTAATTACCTTTTCCTCCTTTTCATTGTATCACACTGCTTTTTCTGCTGATTTCAGCTGGAGCTGGATGTCAGTCTATTTAAAGAGCCCACACTTTTGTCTCGATGTCTCTTGTGAAGTGTTGTGTAATTTGGCCACTCCTGGGGATGTTTGTGGTGAGAATTCATAATTTGCTGACCATCTGCCTGCCTTTTCCCTTCATTACAGATGTGGAGAGGAAAAGCTGAAAAGAAGGCAGTGATGTAATACATAGAACTTGGTTGCTGACCAAGTTACATACTGTGATTGTCATTCAGAAATCCTCTTTCTGCCAGAAGTTGGTGCTTTTATATGAAATTCAAAGGAGGGCTGGTCTGTGTCACACAGTGCTGAAGAGAAGTATTTATGAAGGATTTGTTTATTCTGAAAGCAGTTAGTTGAGGTTTTTCATAACATTACTGTTGATTTCCTTACAACTCCATATTCAGACTGCATTCCAAACCCCACGCTGCACCTTACTTTGTGACCAGCATTCTTGTGTGACAGCTCTGAGTGTCCTTGTTCTTCCCCAGCAGGGAGATACTGAAAGTCCTGGATGACCAGGCTTGAAGGGCTCATGTTAGTTTTATTTGGCCATGGTGTGGATTTTTGAATTTGAAAAAGTGGAAAGCAAGACAATATGGAACAGACACTAATGTATAATCAAAATGAGATTGTATCTAAAAAACAATAGGGTGGAAACTAATACAGCTTTGAGAGCAGCAGAATGATGTTCCAAGAGAAGCCCAGAGAACAGACTTTTGGATCTGAGATTATTTTAAAGGGCATCTTTGTCTGTGAGGAAGGAAAATTTTGTTCATTTTACTTCTTTATGAATGCTTCAAAATAGTTAAATTAAAGCTTCCTGACTCTAGAGACTTCTGGAAAGCCACTCTGTTCTAGAGGACACGTCCTGTGAGGAGTGACTGAGGGCACTGGATTTGATTAGAATGGAAAGAAGGAGGCTGAGAGGACACCTTATTGTTCTCTACAACTACCTGAAAGGAGTTTGTAGAGATTTGAGTGTCAGTCTCTTCTCCCAGATAACAAGATGAAATAGCCTCAAGTTATACTAGGAGAGGTTTAGGTCAGTTATTAGGAAAAAATCCTTACCAAAGTGGTTATTGAGCATTGGAATAGGCTGCTCTGGGAAGGGATTGAATCACCATTCCTGGAGTTATTTAAAAGTTCTTTAGATGTGATGCTTAAGATTATGGTTTAGTGGTAGACTTGGCAGTGCTAGGTTTATAGTTTCTTTAAGGTATTTTCCAAACTAGATGATCCTGTGCTTCTACTCTGTTTTCATTCTCAGTGGAATAATCTTATAGGACTCAAGACTTGGCACGTAGCTCAGTGGGATCACACTTTACTGGGATTTATACCTGGATGGATGCTCTCACTGTTGATCCTTTTTTCCAAAGTGCCAATACCTCCAATCAGTCATGGTGTGTGTGCAGAGAGATGTTTCATGCAGCAGATATAGGTGTGATGGACATATTCTTCACCATCCCTTCTAAAAGTGATCTCTTAAACTCTTCAGGGACCTTCTATCTAATTTCACAAATTGCAGTTTTATTCTAAAAAACATATGTATGCAAATTCAGACCTTAAGTAGTCCTTTTGCTGAGGTGATTATTTTGTCCCAGTTTCTTGCAATGCTGTTGTGTGTATTTATAAATACTTAGCTATGAGGTCTCAGGGGCAAGAAATACATCTTCTGCTTTATTTGCAAAGAATAGTAAGAACCTTTCCAAAGTCTCTAGGTGTCATTGCAATAAAATAATCATAACAATGGGTCTCAGGGTAGTAGTAAGTCTGATACAGTTGAAATTAACTAGTAGCTTACCTTGGAGTGAAAGTTTTTTATTTGAAAAGAGAGCAAAACACTCTTGGTCTTTATTTGATATCTTTTGCTAAGAGAAAATATTAAACATGGCTTGCCACTTAACTTGGCTGGGGCTATCTTCATGCAGCTTTTTTATATTTTTAAGCAATTATCCTGCAATATGGAGTGTTTTGATTTAGACACACTTTAAAACATCAGCATTCATGGCACATGCAGTGAAGAGCAATTTAATATTAAAAGGCTGGTTTAGACTTTTAAGAGCACCTGGATCTTATTTTAGAGGCAATTGGAACCCTGGGCCAGCACCTTGTAGGGCAATTTAAATTCTTCTTTTTTATTATTTTATTTGAGGACTTGGTAAGGAATTGATTTGAACAGCACGGTGCTGAGCTCTTCAGATTTTGAAGTACTTCCAATTCCCAGTCACATATAGCTGCAGATTATGATCTTCTCTTAGTTCTACAAAGCCAGGCATCTTAAGAATATGACCCAGACAAAGAAGTGAATCTAGACTCTTTTGATTTATCAAACATTTGATTTAATGTATTTTTATTCTTTTTCGCTTATGCAAGAAGTTCCTTAGGTCAACAGGAAGACACTTATAAATTGCAAAAAGAAATACAGACATAAATTAGCAAAATTGTTCTGTGTCTGTTCAGCATATGAAGACAGTCTTTTCATCAGTAAAACATTCATAATCACTGCAATAAATTCTCTGTATTGATTTATCCAGAGTAAAGGGGCATGGGAGAAAGAAACAATCCTTTAATTATATTCCTATTCTATTTGGGAGTGTCCTGTGCCCCATGTAAGACAAAAGACCTGTCTCACATGGGACACAGGAATGAGTTGAAGGGAAGGAAGGAATCATAATTTAATGAAGGGTGATCATAATTCAGAAGCAAAAGGGAAACCCTGGCTGCCCAGGTTGTCTCCATTCTGGAAATTACTACTCTGAGCACTTGGCTTAAAACCACAAGTCTTCACCCTGATGATATTTTTGGAAAGCCCGATCCAGACAGAGGGATATACTGGTGCTTTACCCATTTAAAGTGACACAAGACAACCGTGTCCTGTCTTAACTTTATTTTCAAAAGTACGAAACCATGGCAAGATCCATTCTCAGCAAGATGTAGAGGGATTAGGGATTTTTGTTCCTGCTCTCCATAGGGCACTCAGCCCCTTATAAGCAAACACAGTTGGGTTTGTGAGCAAGTGGGGCCACAGAATTGAGTAACTCAGCCACTGGAAATGCTCTGAGATGTGAACCATCAGCAAGAACCTTTACAATGCAGTAGCTGCAATACAAGAAGCTGCCAACAGGCAGTTCATGGTAACAGATTACAAAGAATTATATTGGTGCTCAGAGATGGTGTGGGTAGGTGTACATCTGTACAGAAAGGTTTTATGAACTAGAGCTGTGAAACAGGGAGCATGGCATTAAACAGCATCACCATCTCCCTGTACAGGGTGAATTTCTTGTAAGAGGCTGGAGGAAGCTGATGATTTTTTAAAAAACTCTCAGTGTGTTTTTGCTTTTGAGTTTATATAAAGAAATAATAAGATATATTACAGATTTCACTGGAGTGTGGAGGAGGAGAATGTAAAGTCTGAATATTTTGTTTTCTGTCTGAATCACTAATGTGCTACCAGTCAGTTTAATTAGAATAATTAGTCATGAAATATGTAATTGTTGTGAATCTTCCTGCAGATTATATAGAGAGCTTTTGAAGAGGAATGTGGTTATTGGATACTGATCCTGCAAACATTTATGCATGTTCTTAGCTCAGCATGCATGGATCACTATTATCCCATTGAGTGGGGAAAGGAAACTCTCCTTTAGCTAAGGGGCTTTCTGAAATTGAGCCTCACCAGTGGGCAGCATTTCTCTGTGACCATGGGACTTGTGGCATGTCCAGTGTTTTAAGGATGCCTCCTGTAAGGGGCTGCTTTCCCCCTTGAGCAATTGCTTGTTCTTGAAGGACAGTAGCTATGAATGACCAGGTGGTGGCATGTCCTCTATGGCTCTGTTTGTGTCTTGGTCTCTAAAGGGTTACCCCTCCTGTGTCCTCTCTGTGAGGTTATTTTGACACCACTATTTTGTGTTTCTCCTGCTGTGGAGAAATGACACAGTTGTAGAAACCATGTGTTCTTGCTTTCTTGTGAACCATGCTGGATCATTTCCTGGAGCAGGTTCAGCCTGTGGCTGTGCACACACCTTTTGAAGCTTGTGAGAAGTGAGGATGGGAAGTTGATGGAGCTATGTGGAAGAATGGGCTTGGGGTGGGTTGGGCTTGCCTGGGTTTAGGTAGCTTTGGTTTTCCCTGTGAAAAAATTGAAAAAATTGAGCAATTATTGTATATATTGATAAATGCTACCATTTGATCTCCTTTTTCCTCCCCAGAAAAGTAGTTTGGTTTTTGCTTGGGTTTTAGGGCGTTTTGTTTGTTTTGTTTTTTATAATAAGTTTTACTGCTGGTTATTTTGTTGTGGTTTATCATTTAAGTACCTAATGGTACCAGTTTTAGGTTCTTCCACTTTTTTGAGAAAGTAACCTTGAGAATCTTGTTCTCCTTTCCTTGTTCATCTCTTGTGTCAAAATTATTTCCTATCCTCAGATTATGACAGATAGTAAATTTAATGCTAAAGAAGGTTCTGTCAACACATTTAGGCAGCCCTGCTATATGTTTAAGATTTTCTTCTTGTAGCATATACTAATGTGCTTTGGAGTAGTTTGATAGTCTAATTGATTGTAACATAAAGTCTGTACTGTTCAACTGTGAAAAAAAGTTTACAGTTTTCATTATTCTTGGCCAGAAAGAATTGAAAGCTTATAGAATTTTTTATTATTTTTATTGTACTTTGGTTAATTTCAGATCTCTTTTTTGGCAGATAATACAGGTTGTAACATAAAAAAATGTGATTCAGCAAAAACTGTGGAAGAATTTCTGATATTGTGGTGTACAGAACTGCAGATACTGCAAAAAAGACTGAAATAAAAATAATGGAATGTGATGCAGAGCAGTAGTGTGCCACTTCATGGACTTACTTATTGGCTCACAGAATTAACTGCAGTGCTCTCTTGAGTATTCTGTGTGCACTTCACTAAGAAAACTTAGTGAAGATATATCAGATATCCTTTCCTATCCAGAAAAGCAGAAACCATCCACTGTTTGATAAAGTTGCATCTCTCCTTTGCTATTGTCAGGAACCCAGTCCCAGATGACTTTATCATTAGTTCAGCTCAGGACCTGTTATTTCCCAAAGGCTGGTCTTGCCTATTTGGTGTTAAATATCTCTTGTTGCTCTGGTGGATCCCCCAGTGCACCAAAGCCATCCTTGCCTTTGAGCCTTGCTCCTGCTTCCAGTTGCCAGTGGCACCTTGAGCAGCACTAGGAGAGTGGAGCAGCAATTGGGATCTAAAATAACAACCTCAAGAACTTTGTAGGTAGACAGAATTGCCAAGCTCAATCACTCTTATTCTGTCATAGAAGAACCAAAATAGGTATCTTACATGTCTTTCTACTGTGACATTCTTACTATTATCTGTGGCTTCATAGCTTACACAAAGAAAATGTTCCTGAATTGTTGTGTTGTCTTCTGGTTTGGTAGTGTTGGCTCTTGTGCCTTTACATATTTGGAAGTCCCATGGTATTGGCTGCTTTGCAAACTTTTTGTTCTGAATCATGAATTTAGCAAGCACATATCAGTGAATTTCAGATGAATTAAAACCAGTGTCAGACATGATTTCAAACTCCTTAAGTACAACAATAGAAAACACATTAAGTGATATGTGAAATCTGTGTCATTATATAAATTTTCTGAAGTTCAGCTATTCTCTTAAGGATATATAGCACAACATTTCTCTTCTGGTGGCCAGAAAGTTTAAGTAGTTCAAATTAGTGCTTTTCTCCCAAGTAACAATTGCTAGGATAAGTTGCACCCAGGGAGGTTTAGAGGGGATATTATTATAAAGTTGTTCATCAAAATGCTTATTGAGCATTGGAGCAGTTGTCCAGGAAAGTGGTAGAGTCCCTGGAGGTATTAAGGAGACTTTTGGATGGACACAGTTTAGTGGTGGACTTGACAGTGCTGGGTTAACAGTTGCACTTGATGATCTTGAAGGTATTTTCTAGCCAAAACAATTCTCTGGCTCTATGAATTTATCTTCTATATGTTCTTTTTGATCCTGATCAGGCAATAGGCCTACATGACTTTGTATTTTAAAAGTCTGTGAATAATAATGTTGGTTATATGTCAAATAACCATCAGTTACATTCCTATGCAAACCATGTCTTTTCTGTCCCAGCCCTTCTCTACATCTCACCTTTGTTGTCTTTGCATTAAATAAAGAAAATCAGCCAACCAAACCTCTCATATTGTAAGCCCTACACAGTAGTGTCAATTTATTTCCATAAAACACCCTGGGTACTTGTGATGTTGTATGTGGTTAAAAAGACCAAAACAAACCAGAAAAACCCCACAGAGCAGCAAACCCCTTATAAAATTCTAGTAGATCTGACAAGTTCTCTGGGGTTGTCACAAGTCCCATCACTCAGAACCGTGCATATTTGACTTTGTTAGCTCTTGCTTCCAGACAGCTGCTCAGAAACTCTGGACAAAGCAGCAAAAAAACTCATGTGGATGTGCAGGAAGAAGAGGGAGCTCTAAGTTCATATCAATTCAAAGTAAAACATAAAGAAAATAGAGTAGAAAACAATTTTTTTTCCCCTGCATTTCACAAAGTGTTAGCAAAATCCCTGAGCAGGGAGAGACAGAGACTATGAGGAAGCTGCTGTCTTAAAATATTTGAACAGCAAACTCAAACAGCCATATGTTATAGCATTTTGGCTGGAAGTGTGTTTGACTGTTTTTTATAATTTTATATAAATGTTTGAAAAATGTAATGATAAAATTGTCATCTCCCTTTTACGAAAACAAGACATGCCCCCTCCTGTCCAAGCTTTGGCCAGCTTGGTCTGAACTAACTACTTCAGCCATTTCAGGGAGGAGGGTAAACATCACTCTTTGTTCCTGTGGATGAGGAACTGAGAATTAAATAAGGTTGAGAATTAAGTCTGGTTGGTGGCAGAGCCTGGGCTCTAGAGTTCAGTGCCTTGACCCAGGCTAGGCTCTGTTTATCTGCCTAGCTTATGTATCTCTTCATAGAACATTTTTTTACACGTTGATTTATACTTGTTCCACTTCTGTGAGGTTTAACAGCACTGTTGTGTTCTTTATATAGATGTAGAGTCCAAAAACAGGTGATCTGAGTGCCCAAGGTTATACAAGTATCTATGGAGTAAAAGGGACTGTATAAAACTTACTTAAATCCGAAGTAATAACCTTAACTTTTTAGGCCTTTTTTTAGGCCTTACCCATTTGTTTGAGAGAAAACCAGAGACAAAAACAGAGGGAAAAAGAAAAAAGAAAAAGAGGAAGGCGAAAGCAAGTTATCTTTTTTCCCCTGAAAGGCTGGCTTTCTGTTTTGATTTCAGAAGCAAACAGCAGCCTTTTTCAATGCTGATTTCATAAGTGGTACATTTTTCTAGCAGAGAAATTCTCTGATTTAACAGAGAAGTTACATTGAGAAGCAGGAGAAAAAAAAAAAGAGAGAGATAAAAGGGTGAATAACTATGAATTGGATACTCCCTCTGTTCCCCAAGAATTTCCTGCTTCCACCTGCCAGTGTTGTGACTTCCTTTTCAGTCCATGGCTTTGAAACTGGCTTAGCAGGCTCTCTTTCTAGGGATGGGTGTTGTGTATTCAGTCAGAGAACAAACTCCATGCTGGGAGGCATGGGGGAGCACATAGTGGCATTTCTAGCAATAGGCTTGTCAAAATAAACAGTCTCACTTTTAAAATATGTATCCTAAATGTGTTGCCTCCTAATGCATATTCATCTCCAAAATGCAAATATCTCCCTTTTCTGCACATATTGTGGATGTTTGCCTTCTCTATTTGGGTTGTGTATCATATGGCATGTAAATAAGAGATGACAAGTTGTGTAATAAGTGGAGGAGGGGAGGAGGTAAAGGGATTTAATCAGAAACATGCATAATTTACGCACACAGCACTATTCCACTCTGGTTTTGCATATTTTAATAGCAAATCATGTGGCTTTGTGCCAACCAGTGTCTTAGAAATAAGTCTTTTACTAGCCTTAAAGGTAAGATTTCTCAGATTAATTCTATTTGCTAGAATAAGCATCCTGCAGTGGTTTAGCTTTATATTGAAGTTTGTAAGTGCCCTTGTTTCTTTGCAATGTGAAGGTAGTTTGGGTAAATGCATGTAATATATACAGTATGAGCAAGAAGATGTGTTTCAGGTGCTGGGTTTTTTTCACACCCACAAGTTAGAAACACAAAGTATTTTAGGACAGATTTATGTCTCTCTGGCCTAAATTATCTAAGCTGAAGGCACAAACTAATATTTATATGCTGTAGTAACCAGATATCCATAGCTGTTTGACCTTGCAATAGTGGGGACAGTTTCAGAGTATTTTTTTTTAAATTTTTTTATAATCACACAGGAACTGGACATGTGAAATGGGTTCATTTTGACACTGTGGTTGGAGTCATGAGTGCAATTGTCAGCTAAGTGTAGCCTTCTTTGGTCTGAAGGAAGAGGTAACTCTCACCCTGAAAATTTAGATGTAAATAAACACATGGCTATGAAGAAAGCATCTGCCACAAAAAACCCAAATGTTGAGTTGCTTTCAGGAGTTTCAGTATGGATTCTGTACATGTGCATATCCTTCTGCATATAAGAATCAAATGAATGTAAGTCCAGAGTTACACTGTGAAATGTCATTTTGGAAAGCTTCACAATCAGTGAAAGCCTTCATGGGACGCCAAATCCAGCCCCACAATGCCACAGGGACTTGTGTCTTATCATCAACGAGAGGAGAAAGAGACAAAAATGGCAGAGAGATGCTGAGGAGTGGCACGGGAGCATACAGGGTAGATGAGGTTTCTTCATGGCAGAACTTAAGCTACATCTGATTTTTGTGGAGACACCCAGTGCTTGTGAGAGTGCCAAACCATGCACTGCTGTGCTGGCTCCCTGGAGCTGCCCTCCTGTGTCACGTGCTCTGGAATAGCCTGCCTGTGTTTGTGGGCTTTGTAAGCAGAATTAGAATTTGCAGATTGGTTTCCAATAACCACAGAAACTGCTCCATGAGCTCACCAAACCTGTCCCAGAATTTCAGGAGCTGCTTCTGACCTGGGTGAAAAATGGATTCTACTGTAAGGCAGACCCTAAAGCATGCGACGAAACAAATCCCATTGGGTTTTGGACGCAGTTCAGCCACATTAAGTCTCAGTGAATATTAGAGGGGCACATTTATTTTGTTGAGGTTTTCTGCCCATATTAGTAAAATTTTTCATAATCCTTCTCTCTTGTGTGAATTCCATTAAAAGTTCTAAGAAACTATGTTACAGGGGTGGGGGAATCTTTGGAGGTGGTGTTGTTTCTTTCTTCCCACTCCTCAAACTAGAGACTTATGAGCAGCAGGAGAACCAGGCATAAGCAATGAATAAGGTTTGTCTCCTTCCCATAAATATGCCTTAATGATGAAGAAGGACAATTCTTGTCAAAAATAAATCTCTTACAATGCCCTCAAAGCTCACTGCAATGACACAAACCATTTTGTGATTTAAATGTTTGGAAAAACCAAGATGCCCATTGCTCCAGATATTTTCATTTCCATGCTGCTTCTGTAAAGACATTCAGCCTCTAGAGCAGTGTGTTGTATATGTAATTCTCAGCTGGGAATCACTAAACAAACTGAAATGGAAATAATTCGTGGTGATTTTTTCTACCTTCTCAAAAGAGACTGGGCAAAACAGGCAGCAAAGAAATGCTGCTCTCCAAATATGCAACAAGGAGCTGATCTCCTGAAGGCTGTTAAATAAGTATGGAAAAGAGTAAAATTTACTTTTATGAATGACAGAATAGGCTTCTGAGCAATGAAATACTGCTTGTCTCTCAAACACCTTTTATCAGTATTTCTGAAAAAATACAGTATGCATGAATACTTATTGGAATTTTATCTTAAAAGTGGAATTAAATTTGGTGTGAATATGAGGGGGTAGTGTTACAAGTGCAAGTAATTCTGTCTTTATCAAGTTTGCTGGCTTTCTGTATTTTCTACATTTTTTGGCTTTGTACCACTTGAGTTTCCTAATCATCTGTTGGAATAGATAAAAAAGTATTCTGGATAGATACAAAAGCTCTGGTTCTCTGGTTACCTCTCTCCCTCAGCATTAGAGAAAAGTAATCAAACATTAATTTCTGATTCTCAGTGCCAACTGAGCAGAGAGGGACTGGATGCTTTGCAAGAAGTCTAGTCAGTTAAAGGGCAGGATCTGAAATTGGTAGATTTTTTTTCCTAGAAAAAATTGCAATGCATAAAGGCACTTGGCCAAGGAGGAGGGTGTTTTCCTACTGCTCTGCCATTGTCATTTTGGGAAGGTTTTTACTCACCTGTGAGTGTGACAGTTCAGAGGTGCTGAAATGCCTCTTGCAGGACAGACAGACATGCAGGAGTGGTCAAGCTCTTCCCTTGCTGGGGGTCTTGTGACTCTGAACAGTGGTGCAGGATGGTTGCAGGTCCTGAGGCCAGGGAGGATCAAGGCCAGCTGACACAACCAGCAGCTATGAAATGTCACCTGTATTGGGTAAAAACCTTTCTTCTTGCTGCAAGGGTGTTCCCTACAGGAAAATAACCATTGGGTGCTATAAAAGGTGTATGCTTTGGTACATCAGCACTGTCTGGAGTTAAGCTGATCAACAGGTAAAATATTGTGGTGTTCACCTGGTGGCATCCACTTTGCTGAAGCCTTTACACAACTGGGAGCTAGTAAGTGTAGAGGTGGAATGACCAAATCAGCCTGGTGTTTGGAATTGCAAGGAAAGGAAAATTGAGGACTTTAGTCAATTAAGCAATTAATTGGAGCAGCTGATGGGGGCAAACTTGGCCTTCCTGATCTTTTACTATATGGTATGTATGCTGCTATGATTTCTTACATATCAGCTGGAATTCAGGTGGTTCTACAGCCTGATAAAATGTCAGGGACTTTTTTCAAAATAAATACTCATTTAAACTAATCTAAGGGAAAATATACGACTAGTGGGTGAGGTTTTGGGAGGTTCAACAAGGCCGAGGTTCTGTGTGTGGGTTGGGGCAGCTCCTGGTATCAGCACAGGCTGGGGATGAGCTGATAGAGACCAATCCTGTGCAGAAGGACTTGGAGTGCTGGGGCGTGAGAGGCTGGACATGAGCCAGCAGTGTGTGCTCAAGGTGAGGTTCAACAGGACCAACTAAACTCTGGACTGCACAACAAGAAATGTGGCCAGTGGGGTGAGGGAGGTGATTCTCTCCCTCTGTGTTGCCCTGGTGAGACCCTACCTGGAGTACAGTCCCCAGCTCTGGAGTTCTCAGTGCAGGAAAGTTATGGACTGGTTTGTGTTTCCCCAGACGCACAACCTCTTCTTTACCATGTGTATTATTTAAAAACTTAGGATTATCACAGCTACTGCTCACATACTGGAGGTGCTGAGAGAAGAGATGGGAAGGGAGAGAGTGGAACAGCTGCATCTTCAGTGCAAATCCAGAGCATTACAGCTGCATTTTTTGTGCTGAAAGAGCTTGAGAAAGCACAGTTTGTCAAAGATGTATAATCTGTGTGGTGTAAAGTCAGCTGCTTTTGTTTTACAAGGGTAGAGTGTTTCTCTGGACTCCTAGTCTGAGGCTTGGTTTAACCAAGCAGGCTGCAGTAATGTGAGTAGCAAACTTCTGGGCTTCTGGTCCAGTGCCTTTTTGCCATTAGTCACACCATGTGTAGTGGCTGTTTAGAAATCCTAACTGCTGTTTGACACAGTGTCTTACCAAGAGGATGCATAAATCTGATAAACTCTCAGTCCCCTAGGAAATGAGAGTAATGGATGCTTTACATTTACATTGCTATATTGATATTCGTCAAATCGACTCCTGTTTGGCTTTCAAATCCAAAACTCAAATTAATTTGAGTTTTATACTTGGTTGCCATTTTTTTTTACCTTTTATCACCTCAGCAACACTGTCAGACCAATTTCTCACTTGTCTTCCTCTTACTGACATGGAAATATAAGTTCACTGATCTATATATCGTTCCTTCTTGAACAGTTTCCCGGGATGTATTCTCTGGAAAACAGCCAATTCATTGTACAATGCTGTAACTACTGGAGTCTAAATGAATATGAAACAAAATTCTACCAGATTATGTTTCCTGCTGCAGGAGATTCCTGCTATGGGCAGAATTTTGATGGTTCACATTCAGAGGCATCTGTGTTTCTAGATTACTGCACCCACTTCAGTGTCAGTGCAATGGCTGAACCTCAGTGCCTGTGCCTCTGTTCTAAGTTGCTTTGTAACAAATGTGTAGTTCAGAGTTTTGTGAAAATGGGCCAGAGGACAGGAGAAATGGGCTACTAAGTCTTCTTTTAGTGGATTTCACCAACCTCATCACTGTCATGTCTAACAGTATGGAAAGGCAAAGGCCAACTTAATAACAAAGGGCAGCTAATGAAGAAAAAGGATGTTTTGAGTCCCACAGGAAAAGATTCCATAAAGTACATTGCTTTTCTTAATATCCAGCTTTAATTTCCTGACCCAATGACTATCTACTTCCAAAATTATTTTCCTTTCTCTACTTTGTGTGGAGAAAGCAGGAGAGAATATATCCATAAGATCACAAAACAGCATAAATTTAGAACTGTTGAACAATGTACCTATTCTAAAACAAAAACAAAATCAGCAACTCTTGATTTTTGAAGCCATCATTGCTATTTCAGATTCCAAGGATTGATTTATTGTTTACAGACTACAGCTTAGTAAGGCAAAGCATGGGCAAATTCAGCTCGTACTTGTCTGGTGTTCCAGTCGAGCAAGATTTAGCAATAGCTGGCATCTTTGCCCAGAACTGACTTTAGCTTTGCCTTTTCATTCTCAGCTGACAGAGCATTATGCTTTCCTGTGGTCTGCACTTCCCTTTGCCTTTGCTGTCCTCAGTGGCAGCTATTCAATTTGCAGTTTGACAAGATGAACACCACCTTAGATATTGGGTTAGATATTGGTGCTTCTGTGCTGAGAAGGCGTCACAGTTCAGTTCACCACGGTGCTTTTCACTGTGCTCAGCCCACCAGGAATGCAAACAGCACACTCCTCTGTAGGACTATACACACCACTAGGACTATAAACACCTTCTCATGCTTCCATGCTAAAAGCTTGTTCTCAGCTGCTGCTGATTTTGCCAAACTGCTTCTGTTTGGGTTGCCATGCTACAAGATAGGTATAAGCCTGCTGGGGAATTATTTAGTGTGAAATTTTGGACAGATCCTGAAACCAAGGTTCAGGATCAGACCTGAGTCACACACACCATGGTGTTAGCTGTACCAGCCTGAAAACAGTGACTTTACCTGCAGCTCTGCTCTCATCAAACCTTCTGCTGGGGACAACCAATTATGCAGTATGCTGTCCTGCCTGTCTTTGAAGATGCATTTATTTTTTTGGGTAGGGGCAATGCCTCCCACCAGCAGTTTGGTGAAAGGAATGCCCATTGCTGTCTCTGGGCAAATGTGCCCTTATAAACTAATAAGCAACACTTATAAGCATGTTCTAAACAGTAAGCTTATGTTTAATCAAGATTTATTAGATTTTAGCGGATAATCTTATCACTGATTATAGAAAGCTTAAATATACAGCTCACAAACCCCCAAGAAATTGTTAATGCTGCTTTAGAGCCCCGTTTGAATAATCTACAGTGAATAAGCTAAAGGGTCACACATTGAACAACAAGAAGAAAGGAAGAATACAGCTGTTCATTAAGTGGACATCTTCTATTTTGTGTGCTGAATGATGCAAAGGTTAGGTTAAAAAAACAAAGATGTGGACATGTAATTAAGGGCTGTATTATAAAGCATGTAGACAAAAGGGCCAAAATTGGGGTTGTACAAGCAACCTTGAGAAGCAGAGAAGTCTGTTTCATCTAGTAACTTTATTAATGCTTTCCTGATGCAAGGTTTGAGTGTGTCTATTTAAGCTGTGTGACTGTGCTACATAAACAAAATTAATACACAATAACATTATTACACATCATGAAATGCTAAGCGTTATATGTGGTGTGCTCTCATTAATTTTTTCCTGCTGTGTGAGGGCAAATATTAATTCTGCATCATATCAAATGGAAATACCGACAAAAAGAATACTAGTTATGTCCCTACTACCCTGGACCTTCAGAGACCTATTTCAAGTCATTAATTTTCACCAAACTTGTAGGAAGTCACTTGGCTTGAAGACTTCTCTTCCTCTTTAAAACTTGGATAAAGCTTACCAAAGGCCTCCAAAGCTGATCAAGAGGCACTTGCAGAAGGGGAGAAGGCTGTGGCAGTATTGAGTGGCCCTGGGCTCCTGTGTAGCTGCTGGCTGTTCGGGTTTGGTTTTTTCTGACTGTTTTGAACTCTGCTCCTTTGCCTCCCTTGCCCTCTCCAGACCTGGAAGCAAGGAGACAGATCCATCTCACTCTAAGGGAGAGACACACCAGGTGATGGCTCGCTGGCCTCTCCAGAAGAGATGGTTAGAAATCTATCTCTGACACAAATATTAAATTGAACTATGTCCAATCTTGAGATAAATCCCACTCCTGCAAACATAGGATTTCTGACTTCTGTGGCCTGAGGCATAATCTTTGGAACTAAGAACTGAAAAATTACTTTCCAAATGGGTTTAAATTGTTATATTTTCCCCTTATCTGTTGTATTCTCAGTACTTGATTCAGGAAGATGTGTTCTCTTTTAAGCAAATGTTGCCTACCTGTACACTTTGTAGCGTGGTATTTAAGAACACAAAAATAAGAATCTGAAGAATGTGTGATATGATAATGAATGTCTTCTTTTATGTACCTCACACCATCAGCAAACAGATTTTGGTGTAAGGGAGAAAACAAACTTGATATAATTTTATCTTTCTCCTGATGAGTATTCTCCAACTTCTGATTATTTTTTTCTTTTTTTTACATTTTCCATTCAGAAGTGGCTTTATTGCTTTAGACATTTAGACACTTAGAAATTGCTTCTGCGCAATTTCCAGGCAGTCATTAAATAGCAATAGAATATCAAATTAACCTTAAAATAGCCCTCAAACTGATTTAGGAAGTCAGGAACTGTTTGAGAGACATGCATTAAAATGCAGTGGCCTTGTATTTTTGTGGAGAAAAGGAGTATTTCAAGAAATGATATTTTTAGTAAGGTTTTTAAACCTACTTTTTCTGTGTGTTTTATCTATATCCTTCATATGTACAATTTTTGCAAACTCTTATTTCTAATTATTTGGAGTTATTTCTTCAGCATGGTAAGAGAAAGAATGGGATAAACAGAATTAATTTTGTGACTTGAAAGTGAAGGACCTTACTGTTTCAGCTGTACAGTCTGATTGCCTTTGTGCTGCATGCAGTGGCCTTTCCTTGATTTAAAAGCTCAGCTTCTCATACCACATAGCATAGTTTACGCTTTCTAAACATCTGAGCTGCCCAGGTGAGTAAAAAATAAGCAGTAAAAATTGAAGCAGCGTTTAGGAGAAATAATTCTTGAGAGCCATGGATGTGATTGGGAAACACAGAGTGTGATTTTGATTATGTTTCTGAGTTCATGGCTTTTATTGCAGGACATCTTATGGATGCTCTAAGATCTTTTCTTAAAATTTGCTAGCTTGAGCCATACCATTTAAATCCTCATTTCATGGTAGGTAACTGAAAGCTGGGATCCACTTGTGGAAGCAGTGGTTCATGGCAGAGAAGGGGTAGCCTCTCACTGAGTGCACTACTCTTTGATCAGGAATATCACAGCTCAGAGACCGAGTGCTTCTCTCAAACCGCTTTATTTATGGAATGTGGCAATTATTCCCCAGTTATGTATTTAAAGCTTGCTTCTGCATGCTTTGGGAAACAAAGTTTGGTCACTGTTACTGAGCCAGTCGTAGGTGTGTAAAAATCAGCACCAGAAGCAGTGGTGTTCAAACCTTCACGATGTGTCCAAAGGTTCCATCTCACCTCACCTGGTGATGTTCCCGTACTGCCATGCTTGTCCCTCCCCAGCACTGCCAGCAGACTGCTGGGCCCTGCACTGCAGTGTTTTCTATTTCCTTATTCTGGTTTTTTGGTGTGGTATTTTTTTTCCTACACTTTGATGAGAGTGCTACAATTTGGGTGGTGAATTTTAGTGTTATCTCCTGAATGAAGGCAGTGCATTTCATTTATATGAAAATATTTCAGTGGCATTAACCATCAAGGGTTTAGCCACTTTGGACATATTGCCTAAACTCTGTGAGAATATTAGATTAAAAAGCACAAAAAAATGCTGCTTATGGCACAAATGACATACATGGATGAGTGTTCCATTCACTCCTTTTCAGTACAACATCAACCTCTTCAGTGTCTTGCATATTCAGCAGGTGTGCTCCTTGACTGATTACTCCTGTACTTCGGACATTCCTCAGTAGTCTAATGAAAATGTAAATGCACATCATCAGCAGTTTAAACTCGCATAGCTCCCCTGCAGCAAGCAGAGTCAGGCCATTTTCCATCAACTGAGGAGCAGCCTTGGAATATCAGCAAGTTACAGAGTGGGAAGCTTTGTAGTTTTGCCGGTATATGAAGTGCATCCATAATGTAATTACTTTCAACTCCAGGTTCCCCAAATGGCTTCATGTCAGAAAATGGAGAGGATGCTGATCATTCTTTTAAACCTCAGCTGGTAAGATTTATTGGTGAAGTCTTGCTTTTGAGCAGAATGCAACTACCTGACTAAGTACTGCAACTCTTTTTTCATAGGTCTGCTCAAGCGGGAAATCAGCTGAAGCTTTGCCTAGCTCCATGATTTCTTTTCTCATTCAGTAGCCTGCTGGGAGAATTTGGGCTCTTGTCCACTTACTGTCAAAAGTCTTTTATTCTCTGATAAAATGCATCTTGTGACTTGAAAAGAAAAATTGTCTTTCAAACTTTCTTGAGAAATAATTTAGAAAGAACAGAGGTGGGATGAGAACTTGACCAAAGGGCTGCCTTTTGAGGCTGGAAGTGGATTGCTAATATCTTTAGATCACTGCAGGCAGAAGCTTCTGCACTCTCAGGCAGTGCTGGCTGGCTCAGGAAGCAGAAACAGCAATCCAGCAGATGGTGTGAGCTCCCTGGTAACTGAGTGTTTTATTCATTCAAATACTCACCTGTTGCCTGTGTCTAATGAAATTTCCCTCTTTGACTGTGTCTGATTCTTAAATGAAACCTAATCTGGCAATCTCTGACACACAAAATGTGCTTTGACTGTAGCAGTAAGAATCACTAAAATACCCAGTACTGCCTGGTTTAGCCTTAGTTGTATTTTAAAGAAAGCACTTCTCTTTGCAGAACTGCTGTGCCTATTCCTTCTACATTCTGGTAAGGACAGAGGGATGTCTAATAGTTTAGATATGAGTATAGACATGAAACTGAGTGGCTTCTAAAGGTCATCCAGATTTGTTTCTGTGCTAGATACCTTGCAAAGGATGCTTTTGTCTGTCCTTCTCAGAACTTGAAAGGTCTTAAGACCATGCTCATTTTCTGTGCTCTAAAAGCTGATTTATCTCTCACCTATAGCTCAAGACCTTCCGTGATGGAAATGCCAGAGCTTCCCCAGGCATCCTATTCTAGCACTGTTTCTCTTAAAGTTCATTTTATTCTACTTTCCATTACATCTAACCTTAGGGTTTTTTGTGCAGTTTCAGCATTTAAATCCTCTGAGCATGAAGACTATTTCCTCTTCTTTTTGAAGTAGCTGCTGCTCATAAATTTTTGTCAGTCTTTTCAAGACAGTAAGCCAGTTTTTTCAGTCTTTCCTCTTGTCTTCCAGAGCTGTGATCAATCTTCACTATTCTGCCTGTGAGCTTGCTTCAGATGTTCATCCCTCTTTTGAAATGCAATGCAGCAAACTGAGAAGTTGCTCCAGCAGCTTTTTGAATTTGAGTGGAAAGATTTACTTAGTGCATCTCATAAACTCTACCTCTCCTCAAACACTGCTGTAAAATTGTTTTAGTCTTCCCAACAGTATGATGAAAGAGTTGTCATGTGTACATTTCTAATCTACAGATTGTATTCCGTGTAGCCATGGGTTTCCTCACTTGCAGTGATACACCTAATTATTTCTGCAGAGTTATAGAACATTATATTGCTCAGAAGCAGCACATGCCATTCATCCTATTCTCAGTTTGCTGAGAAATTTTGAAGTCCTGCTTTCCAATACACTTAAAGTCCCTCACAGCTGAGTGCTATTTAACACACTTGTTTTGCCATATTTCAGTTCATTAAGATAAATATTCCATTTGTCCACACTTAGGACATTTCCCTGTGGAATATCATTGAATGCATGCATCTCTCTTTACTTATGATGAGCCAAATATGTTTTCTTAATAGCCTTTTCCAAACACTTCTAGAGCATCCTAATAGTTCCACCTTCTTTTTAAGAATTTCACATGAAATCAAAGTCAGAACTATTAATAAAGTAATAGGACAGCTACTGTTTTTCTCTATTCCCTGAAGGCCGTCATCTTGTCATAGAAGGAAATTAGATTGGTTTGATGGGTCCTCTTCCTGACAAATTCATGCTGTCTGTTACTCATCTTCTTGGGTTCTTTTTTAGGAATTTACAAGTAGTTTGATTATTTATTCTTTTACAGTTCATGGAATTGATGCTAAGGTGTTGGATTTACAGGTTTGTGGCTCCTCCTGTAATTGTTTGCCATTTTGCAGTCTTCTGGTAACTCAGTGTATCACAGAAGATTTTCTAGATAAATGTCAGCAGCTCATCCAGCAACTCTTCAAGAAAAGCCAGACCAAACTGAAAATGTCTGATTTACCAAGGTATTTTTTAATCCTTTTCTTTCCTGATTCAAGTCTGACATCTCACCATCTTTTGCTGATACTAAGTGTGAGAGCTAATTGATGTTAAATGAAAGGATGATGCAAAAAAGGCATTCCAATTTCAGCTTTCGGACATTGCTAAGTGATATTGCTAAGCAAGGTTTCAGTTCCGCTGAGTAGCAGACAAATGCTTTTGTTGGCTTTCTTCTTATATTAAAATACTTACTGACACTTTTCTTGTTTTTCCTATGCTTTGTTAATTGCATCTATGGCCTTACTTTTCAAAGCCAGGCAAGATATCAGCTCATACTGTACTTTTTACCTGTCCTCAACAGACTGACCTGGTGCTTTTATAACACCTGAATTAGAGGTACAGCATGTGCTCAATGCACAATCAAATCTGCTCTCTAGCTGTGTATGCTACCTTACCTCTACCAAGAGGATGATTTGCTTGTCTGCCATTATTGTGCTTTCTCTGAGGAAATGCCACTCTTTACTACCCTTTTCCTTTACCCCAGCATTCCTAGGGAGATGTAGTCACACCCCCCTCTGTGCTACAACTTGTCTTTCTGAATGTCATTGATTTTTAATTTGCTGTCTTCCCATCTTCCAAAGCCAAAGATTTTGAACTCTGTTGTACTCCCTTATGGCTTTGTTTGGGTAAAGAAAGAAGACAACACAAAGGTACAAACATCTCTATTTAAGCCAGGCTATCCATATTTTGGAGATATGCTGATTCTCTGGTCTTTCCTCAGCCTGCCTTCATCTTTGTGGGTTCAGGGGTAAAAATCCCTGGTTTGAGCATCAAGGTCAGAACCTAAAACCCCGGTAGAGGGCCTGTTCCTTCAGAGCAGTCAGTGACATCAAGGTGTCCCAAACTGTGAAAACCATTGGGATTACATCCCTACAAGTGCTGTGCATATCACAGAGTAACTGCTGTGAGTATTGGCTACTTTCCTCTTCACTGACATCAAGCTATTTTTAAAATAAAAGCAAAAATCATTAGTTGTCACCTCGATCTTTTCTCAATTATAGAGGTTAACTTGTCTGTATCCAAAAACACTGCAAGCTTGCTTTGAAATTTTGGGAAATGTGTAACTGTAATAACCTAAAAATAGGCTTTGAAATTTCATTTTCTCTTTTGGCAATGTTGGTTGCCATGGAGTTCAAGTAATAGGTTGTGATGTTTAACACTGAATTAATTACTACTTCTCACTCACAGAGAACATCTAATTATACATATTCATGAAGAATGGTGTTTGGCATTCCTGAGAGAGAAAATATCTTTTTTATACTGTTTATACATGCTTTTGTAACCAGATGGGATCTAGTAAAAGCATAATCTTATAGCACTTTTTACCAGTGTTTGTAATTGATTCCTAGTTTACCAAAATTTAGTTTTAAATATTGTTTAAAAAAAATTTCCTTGTAATATGAATATTTCTATTCAATGAGTACAAGCATTTACTTCTAAAGTACCAAAAAAGTTTAAATGCACTTATAGATTGAATGAGTACATAGAACAACATGCACATTTTTTTTCAATGTTGAACCCGTTTCCTCCTTAGCATATGTAGTTGTATTTATCTTCAAAGAAAACTCATGTGAATGGCAAATGCAAGTGGAAGGAATGATGAGAATCCTTGCTGCCTTTATTTCAGCTGATTTAACCTTTTCAAGTTCTCCATAGAAAATAATCTGATGCTTAGAGATAGATTTGTTGCTTTTAGATGGTATGTCACATTTTAGGATGGATGCTCTACTATCTTTGTCTTCAGTGGGCTAAACTGAAAATCATCCTAGACAAATTAAATTGATTATCTGCTTCTCTCTGATAGTCATCTGTAAAAGGCTTTGGTGAAAGCAGAACAAATAATGTTAATTAAGTATTACTAATGTTAACAGAACAGAAAGACTGAGGTGTTAAATCACCAGTGTTCTGTTAGCTGTCTCTAGTATAGTCTGGTTTTTAAGAGTGATCATCTGAGCTGTGCTTTTTTTTTTAGTGCAAAAACTGTGAAAGTGGAGGTTGCACGAGTAGCAGTCTTTTTCTTTCTATAAAGCCTCAGTCTTTCACATTCTGACCATTGTTCTGGTTGAAATTAATGAGATCTGTGCTGTCTTTTTTTATACCTCTAGTGGCAATAGTATGCTTATGGTAAAGTTTTTTGAAGACCTTTACTTTTCCACTGATAAACAGTAAGGCAGCTGGCTACATTATCATATGTTAAGGCAATCAACTATACATGAACTTCAAGAGGTTCAAGGCAAAAGTAATGTGCTGTTAGTGGTTTTACATACTTTGTGCAGTTAGGGGGTAATTCTGAGTTGGTTTTACTTGTGCAGAGGCGGATTAGGTACCCCTGAAGTGTTTTAATACACCGAAAATTGTTTCTTTTTCTGTTTTTCTGGCAGCTAAAAAATGTTGACAAATAAAGTGGGTTAAAATGTTAAGAATGAAATAGAGATACATGAAAAATTTTGAAGGGTGCTTACATTTATGTGAAAATGTCTCCAAGAATTATTTCAAGAAGAAAGAAAATTATAAATGTGTAAATAAATGGGACAATTAGTACCCTTAAAGTAACTAAAATATTTGTGTGTTTGAAATAGCAAGTGTCAACAGTTGGCAACCAACCATTTTATTTTTCCCCATGGCTTCTCATAAGAAACCCCAAATAAACAAACAGAAAAACCCTCCACAACACAAAAGGATGAGATTGAACTGAGTTTGCTAATCTTATTCTGTTGGCTTCATAAGTTTTATATTGGAATTTCTGATCCCTTGTGTCATCACTGCATGTGACAGTACTTGGACTTTCAGCTAGCCTGGAGTCTGGATTTGGTTGCTTTCTTGAAAATCTGACATTCAAAATAGCTTTCCTTCAGAACTGTTGCACCTCTAGCAGTTTTTAGTGACAGCGAGCACCATGTTATACTTTCTTTGGTCCTTTTCACACAGACTAATTTGCTGTCATGTCTTTGAGTGACAAAGATGAGGCAAAGTCAAAATAGTGAGACAGAAACAATGGTTACAACAGAGTACTCCATTATGAACGTTCAGATTATGTTTCATCTTCTGTTACAAGGAGTGTAGGACTGGGGAGATGAAAATTCAGTGCTGCTATGCATGATACTGGAATTAAATCTAATGAGAGACTAGTGTAGTTGTAGTGGTAACTCATGAACTCCTGAGAAATAAAATGTTCTGTTTTGTTCAGGCAAATGAGCTATATCCATCCTCCAGAAATTGAGGAAAGTCTCTACAATCCCCTACAAGTCTGATTATGTATCCAAAGCACAACTTTTATGCTCCTTTGTAGCACTAAGCAGCACCATCACCTCCAAAGATGGCTTGGATTGGCACAGTATGTGGTTAAAATAATAAATATAGAAATGGGTTTTGACTCTGCCAGTCTTAGGATTTCTCATGACTTGCCATTCCCATCCTCCTTGTCTTGCACTGAATGCATTTCACTGTCTGTCGCTATTGCGGTTTCAAGGCTGTACGTCTTTGGTACCTAATGTTCTGGAAAAAGTAAATCTGTCAGCTGTACATTTTTGATCTGGCCATGTTTCTGTGAAAAAAAAATGTACGCCAAGCTTGCTGTCATGAGTCACACTAGCAATTGTAACACAGGAGGCATTTTTCGTCTCTTAGATTTGAAAACTTAGTTCCCTCTGTGTTGGCACTCTAGGAAAAAAGCTGTGTTCCAGCTCCTCTTCCCTCTTGGGGCATGATATGTACATACTTCCATGGATTTCCCAGGCTTTCTGCCCTTTCAGTGTTTCAGTGTAGTTTTCTGGCATTAAGTACTAACATACACAATTCCATTAAAACAAAGCCCATTTTTTACCTTTTCTTTCAGCCATTCAGAAGAGCTCTGTTCACCCTCTCCTTGCTGCTCCTGCACACACACACTGCTTTTGTGTTCTGGCTCCCACTGTTCAAACTAGCACGGTTCTAAAAAGGAGCTTAATGTCTCCTCAGACTTAACAGCTATTGTGCCACATCTTTAACAATTTTTTTTTCTCTGTTGCTGGTCCACCATGGTCCAAGCCACTGAAGAGAATTTGTATGAGAATGGGGTGATTTAAATGGGAAGGTGAGTTGGAAATGTCACTGTTTCCCTAGCAAGAGAATTGCCAGCATTTCAAGTTCTGCATCTATAATGATGCCTTGGACAACTCCAGTTTTGTCAGCAAGGGAACTGACATTGCAGGTCGGATGTTGGCAGTAGCTGTGTGTGGAGCTGCTCCAGGATTTGGGTGATATGGCTCCCTATGGGAGGACCTAACATCCTTCCTCTCTCATAGAGAGTTCCAGGATCTGCCGCCCTTTGGGCAGCTTTCAAGGAGTTTCTGGCTTTGATAATAATCGGCAACAAAATTTGTGCTTTAGCCACTCAGGTTAATCTGTGTTATTCTTTAGTCTCTAAAGATTTAGATTCATCTGTGTATTGATACAAATTTTTCACATTTTAAGGTGTGCCTGCACCAACTTTGTGAAGCTTGTTTCAATCACTGAGATGAATATGCACTGTAAAGCTACCCTGATCTTATTAATATTTTAAAGTGATGTCAGATTTCAAATTAAATGTCACTTGGCTGTATTAAAAAGAATGGAATCCAGCCAACCTGAAAGCTGTCATTAGTTTCCAAAATGCTTTTAGGAAAACGAATATATGTTAGAAAATAAAAAATGTAATTAGAGGACAAGCTCTGAAAAAGACAGTTGTATTTAATATTTAAACCAATAAGTAGTATAGTAATAACATTTCCTGCTGCCACGGACATACTTTTACTGCATATTAATGAAATTAAAATTACATCACAGTCAGATAATTTCCTTCCAGCTCTGTACACTTAAAAGCAAGAGCAAATCCTGCTGATTAATGATGGTAAAGGGAAATCTTTGTGTGAAAAGTATTGCAGTAGGGCAAAGTTATGCAACAATGGTGGGTTGTGTTTACCCTGCACTATTTTTCTTTTTGCATGCTTTTCTCTCCCATCCTAATATTAACTCAACTGGAAGTCTTACTACTAATTTAAAGAGACACTGCAGATAAAAACATTCTCTTCCTTAAGGGGATCACGTACCTTTGTATGGATTTTACTGTGCAGTGCAATGCCCCCCACACCATGTAAATTTTGGCACAAAACCACAGTTTTTGGGGTAACCCAGCCTTTGTATCTGCCTGGAATTAGGCTTAGAATGACAGTCTTGTGTCAGAGAAGCTTTTTGCTTCTCTCAAAGGGAATGCAGTATGCTTCACATTAAAAAGTTATAATTCAGATTGACATTTTCCTCAGATGGGATTTGACATGAGCCTTGGGCCTAGGAAATCCCAGGCTTCTTTGAAACTCTGAGCTTGGGTGATAGGTCTCCACTTAGAGGCCTTCAGCACCAAAGTACTGTGGCTGGCAGTATGCTTAGTTTTTAAGGTAATTTCAGGATAGAATTTTTTTAGTTTGCTTTGGGTTTGAGTGATATCCAGAGTGAAATGAATATGGCAATCTCCAGTGCCAAAACACCATGCTGGACCTTTCTTCACTCTACTTAGATTGTACTGTGAAATTCAGAGATATCCCTTCTTTAACCACCCCCAGGGTATTCCAGCCTTTTGTGAATTGCTTGCCTACAAAATATTGCTGTAATCAGCCATTTATTGAGAGAAACCTTTTTGCCATTTCTGAATTCTCCAAAGGTCTCCTGATCCTCTCTAGCTCCGCTTATCCTAAGTGTGATAGTATCTACTCACCAGTTTGTTGCATTCCTAAAAGCATTTTTTTTTTTTTGTAAGAGCTATGCCAGATAGACTTAAATGTTTCCTTGGAGGAAGTATAATTTGGGGAGTGGCCCTCCAGTGGGTTTTGGCTGCTTCTCTCATTTTGCTGCTAGCCAACTGTGAGAGCTGGGATAATTTTCTCTTTTTTCCTGTCTTCTGGTACATAGCTGCCAGTTCTGTTCAACTAGCCTATAATATGGAGACATACAGGTTTAAAACAGATTGGATTAAGAAGCAAGGTAGCCACCCAAGCCAATGAGCCCCACTGCATCAGAACAACACTACAGATTTCAGACCTGAGCTATTGTACCTGTACACATCTCAGATTGGGTATACAATATGTTGGAGGGTGGAGTGTTGGGTCTGTGTACTGCCCTCATTTTCCAGTGCAAATGAGACTCATTTTTCAGTCCTACTCTCCCTGACAGCTTTTCTGGCTTAGTAGCAATAGCTTTAATCCACAGGGAATGACTGGGACTTCAGCATGCACAAGCAACTCAGACCTGCTCTTGAATCTCTTCTCCATGGGGCTGGATGTGGCGGCAGGTGCAGCTCACTCCATTGCAGTCTCATCCTCTCAGACAGAGAGAGAACGGACCCTCACCCACCTGCCTCAGCTTGTGGAGCTCTGTGGCCTGAAATGGAGGGGGAAAAGGAACTGGTAGGATCCTGTGATGTGAAAGTCTGTAGAAATCAGTCCCCTGCACAGGCTACTCTGCTCCACAGTTTCTCTGACCCTTTGGCACTTGGAAACTCTTCACTGGTATCCAACCTTAGTTGGTCATTGCAGGCTTGAACACTCAGTACTGCAGCCAATGCATTACAGAAGGACTTCTGACTAGGGCCTGGCATGGAATTATTTTGATCAAAATAATCTTTAAAAGCTGAAAATAAGAGGTTTGGCTCTTGGGGCATGCTGTGTTTCCTCATGTAGGGGCTGTGAACCTGTCCCCATCCTGTGGATATATTTTCTTAAAACAAAGTCACAGCCATTTTGGCTTGCCTTGTCTTGAAATCAGTGATTTGTGGCATGCTACTGTTCAGAGAACATTCACTAAATGTGCTAATACAGTATTTAAATTATTGAGTACTAGAAAGTGCCAGGTCAGAGAGCCTGTGTGACATGAGACAGAACTACTCTGAACTGGCTTTATTAGACTTTAATGGAACAGCAGGTGCCACACAGAATAATGTGTATGGTCCATTTGCTTGGAAATGTCCAGTTTTAATGTGGAAAGGCTACAATTTCTGCAGCTTCACCTCCCTGCCAGTTTTTGCCTTCAGGTATGAGAATATGGTATCACTATCTCTTTGAGTCTCGGGTCATCCTAGCAGGTATTCAGTGCCACTGACAGCTCTAGGAAAAGATGAAATAAATATTTCATCTTCAATTTATTAAAAAGTAATGTAGTTTGTAAGAGAATTCTGGAAGGTGCTCAGCCATGCTGGAGTCAAATCTGTGATTCGCAATTAGACTTTTTTGGTTGGTTTGATTTGGCTTTTGAGAGGAAAGGAGCTCAGAGAAAACTGTGAGCACCTGTTCTGCATGTCTGGCTGAAATTCACACTCCAGAAATATTTCAGAGGTTTTTGTTTGGGATCAGAGATCTTCTTCAGGGTATACATTTTTTGATACATCTCTCCTCTTGCTATCTGTAGTGTTTGATTTATAGAATTTCTGCAAAGACAGTTTTATGAGTCTCTTAGATTAGAGGTCGCTTGAAGGAAAAAAGCATGCAGAGAACTATAAAATTATGAAGCTGATTTAACTTCTATCTGAATGAAAATACCTCATGTTTTTAATTATTTAACTCATTGCTATTGATATTTATAAAACTGGACTTTTTTGTAGCTGCTGCTTCTGTAAGCTGCCTCTAAATAACATATATGCCTAATTGTATTAATTTAGAAATCTATTCCAGCTAATCAGCTATATTTAGTAAAATGCTATAATATGCACTAACTTTTAACTGCTGTTTTTTAAGCTGCTCTGATTTCATTTGCACATAACTATTGTTTTGTTTTGAATTATCAAAATTATTACCAGGATGTAAGTATATTACTGAACATGTGTCCTACTGCATTGCTGAGGAAAGTCACTAAAAGGCAAATCAGAAATCTGATTTTACTGGGGCTTAAACAGAAGCTGAATTGTATGGGATTTTAGAGTGGTTTTTTTCTTGATTTCAGGCTACAATCTTAAAATCTGAGGAACTGAAAGCTGCAGTTACTTGCTCATTTTTGTA
Source organism: Ammospiza caudacuta (assembly GCF_027887145.1). Taxonomy (NCBI): domain Eukaryota; kingdom Metazoa; phylum Chordata; class Aves; order Passeriformes; family Passerellidae; genus Ammospiza; species Ammospiza caudacuta. The sequence continues at coordinate 44,079,951 of NC_080593.1, read as the reverse complement.
TCGTCTTTGATTCGAGTGTTTGAAGGCGAATGGGAAGTGCGTGCTGTGAAAGCCTAGCAGAGAGGTTACACAGCATAAATTTAGCAAGTGAGTTTGCTTTAGGAAAACTAGAAAAGTAAAAAGATAAGGGAATGAATTTATATGAAATCTTTCAGGTAATATCTTTCCAGGCTACCTCAGAAACAATTATTACTAAAGCCAACCAAATAAGATCAATTTAAATTCAAAATGTGACTTGACTGAACCTTTTATAGTTTGATTTCGTTTGTATTCAGTGGTGCTTTGAGAGAGAAGATGCTCAATTGTGTCTTCCTGTATAAGGCACTAATCCAGATTTTCATTATGTAGATTGAATGGGGCTGATTTTTTTTTCCTGTGTTCATGTGGATTATTTTTTTTTCACCATTGAGCAGAATTTCTTCATGACTTATCAGATTCATCTCTCCCCTTTTTTTTTTTTTTGCTAAATCCAAGTGAAATTCTGAGGTCTTCCTAATTTCTCCTGTGGAGCCTATGCTCTACAAAAGAGCACAACAACTTAGGAGAGATGCAAGGTGTTAGCAGGCCTGCCTAAGGTGTTTTTCTGCTGAAGCATGTACACTTTTTCTTCTGGTGTCCCACTTCCTTGAATACACCTAGAAGGGGCTTTTTGATGATAAAAGCAGTGTGGTTTTTTTTCACCATGGAGTTGGCAAATATTGCAATCAAACTCCTTAGAACACAGTCTGCATTGAAGAATAATTCATTTTAGAATTAAATAATGCTTTTCCCCTCAACTTCTTTTATAAAGAATTTAAATATGTATTTAAATCTCCTGACTATCAGCTGGGCTTGAATATATGCTGTACAGAATCAAGACAGACTTAAGGGTATGCTTGAGACTGAACTTGCCTGAATAAAGTCCTTGCATGCTGCAATCCTGTACTATTTTGTTAATCAGATTATAATCTGTGATGTGTGCCTAAGTAGGTTTTCTAGTGTATTTGTGTCTATATCAGTGAATTAAACTGCAGTTTAATTATTGTGGAAGGAAGGTGATAGACTTTGCTCATAAAGAAAGGGAAGAATGCGAATTATGAGATCAGCTAGTGTAGGTGTCCTAAGTATCCTTGTCATTACACTAAAGGGATGTGTAAAAGCAGGCAATTTAAAAATTATTTCATGTTAAATTAGATCATTTACAAAAGAAAGTGTAACCATTCTGCATTTCTCTTCATGACTGGCACTGTTCTGAAGGTTTTCAGCAAGTCTTGCAGTTTGGTGGGAAGCATCTCTTACGTGCATGCTTTTGCTGTACCAACCTTTTTTGGTGAGAAGTGGAACTCTGTCTTTTTAGAAGGGCTTTGTGCAGGTACAGAGGAACCTGATGGAGAAGAATGTGTGAAAACTGTGTTTATGTTTGTATCTCCACCAACTGAGAAAACACTTGAGCAGAAGAGGCTGCAAAGCCTTGTTTTGTTTTCTATTATGTTCCTTCTAAATTTTTAATCTTGTCTTTATTCTCCTGAGAGAGACCTAAGAAGTACTGTTGTGAGAACCTGTTTGACTGTGGCAAGCATTTTTTTCTTACCTTTTCCACTGAAAACCAATGTGAACCAATTCCCTCTGGCAGTCACACTTACTTTCAGCCCAACATCAAGTACCTATGGCTTCCTAGATTTCAAAGGCACAAGTATCTAAAGTGTGTGCACACACGATAGTGCATGTACATGCACAAATCTGTGGAGAATTCACGGCTAATTGCCAAGTGTGTCAGTTCTAATATATACCTGTATATGCACTTTATGCTCATGAAGCATCTGTATACACAATTTAAAAAAAGAAACAACAAAAATGAAGTAAGAAATACAATTTAGGCAGATCATTTATTTTCATGCAGTGGGATTTTGCAATGGGGAGTGGCAAAAAGCACCTTCTTGAATTTTACATCCCCAGCTCTCTGTCCTTCCTCCTTCAATTACTTCCTTGAATTCACGTAACTATAAATATGTTCATGAATTGTCTATTTTATGGCCTTGGATTAAGTAGTGCATTGTTGTGGTTTATTTTTTATAAATTTGTCTCTTCATGTGTGGTTTTGGCTGGCATTGTGCCGTTTCACAGCTAGTTTGCCTGCAGTGGATGCCATATGATGATGGATTTAGCCACCTGTGTAGTGCTGCAAGTGATATTGCTGTAACATATGTTTGTTCTTCACCCCTAGAGAAACCATTTCAAGGCACAGCAATATCAGTAGGGAACAAGCACAGGCCAGATCCATGTTTTTCCTGAGTAGCTCTACCATCAAACATCTTCCAGGGGGTGCAGCTAATGTTGCCCCTTGGCTGGCAAAGCCTGTGCAAACCCAGAAAAAACCCAAAATAACTCATTAGCAAAGAAGAATTTTGTTGGTAGAATTTTATTTGGTGGAACTTGGGATACATCTGTGTTACTTGGAGGTCACTCCTGATAGGGCTAAATCAGCACAAGGTCAGGGCACAGAGCCATCAACAAAGGACCAGGGGAGGAAGGTCCGAGACAAGAATCAAAATTTTCAGAAATGTGTATTTAACTTTTTTCCCGAAAAGGTTTGAGCAGCTCTGGATGTGTCTCAGTCTATATGCACAACATCCTTGTTCCCCTAACAAATTAAACAGCTGTGAGGAATCTAGAGCAAGCTGGAAACAGCCACCATCAACATTCTGTGGTTGCACTTTTTTGACAGCATTGTAAGTGTGCCTCTGTGGCAGGAAGCAGTGTGCATGGGGAATTGTGGGCAGTGATGAACCAAGGGGGGAGATGCTGAGTGGTGAAAAAGATGGCTCAGGGTAGCTGAGATTGTTTGCAATCATGCATTTATGTGAGACTAAAGATAATAAGGTCCAAGTGTGTCTGCAGGCAGTAGATGTGCAAGAGGTGCGTGTATGGGATGGGTCTGTGAGACAAGGGAATCCATTCTTGCCAGCTCTGTTGGTGGCTAACAGTCTCATAGAGACACTGGAACAGATTTTCAAAGCCAGGGGAAGACTGAAAAGCTCAGCACCATTTGGTCCCCTGATTTCTTGAGTAACCTGGTCCCACCATACCACTGCTGCAGGGGACTGAGAATAGCGTGCTGCAGTTTTAGGAAAAGGCTCAAGCAGCTGGAAATATCTCCCAATGAAACTGAGACCAAGCAATTTGATCTTATATAATTGTGGCAGCAGCTCTCTGGCCACAGAAAGCAGGTACAGGCCTTCCCAGGCATTTTTCCTGGGAAGGCTTCGAGAAGCTGTGAGAAAGCTCAGAGAAAGAATTAAAACAATTCTTATCTCCGCTTGCTGTATCTGTTGCTAGGCAAATGTGGAATGTTTAAGAAAGGGTGGTGCTGTTTTGGTTCGTTGACCAGTGATGTCAAAGCTGTATTGGACAGGCTGGAAAGAGTTACAGGTTTCTCAATGTGATAAATAGGTATGATTCATGCTGATAAAAATTGAAACAGTAATCAATACTGATACAGTAATTAATATTTGGGAATAATAAAGTAGTTAAAAGTTGTAATGCCAAAGAAGAGAGGGAGAGGAGGGGCTCCACCCCCCCCTACCCAGCAGATGTTCTCAAGGACCACAGGAAAGAAGCTGAAGGTGCAGTTGCTAAAAATGAGCAAAACCTGGTTGGGTCCCAGAAAATGCTAATTATAAGGGATTTATTGCCTTGATATGCAGATGCAGTGATACGTTAGTCTTGGCTTACATTGTACTGGCTTGATGTGCATGTGTAACCCAAAGGTGAATTAAAGGACACAGAGGAAGACTACAAAATTTTCATCAGACGACCCCCAAAAGACTTGTGCGATCACCAAACCAAATGGTGGCAAATGCGTGGTAAAGGTGGTAATGAAGGCGGAGACAGAGATATGACGAACCGAAAATAGGAGGAGATGGTATTGACACATGGCATATAAGGGGTGACTTTCACTTGGCAAGCTTGTACGTGATGTGGCAAGGGTCCAAGAGCCCTGCCCTCCGTACCCTGTGGTTATCTTTTGCTTATGCACTATTATTGGAACCAAATTATCTCTTATTTCAATCAAATTATATTGTATCCAGTTTTATATTTTTTTATTTTAACAATTCTATTAAAATTGTTACTACTTTTAATATTGTTTGGGTTTTTTATGATGGGATAATTGGGCAAACATAACATCAAGAATATAGTATTGATATAGTATAGAAGAATAAAGCAATAGTTCAGCCTTCTGGATCATGGAGTCAGTGCTAATTACACCCATGTCAGGGGACCTCTGCATTGACACACAGCGTCATGGGCACTGCTCCAGGTCACACAGTTAGACCTGTAAGGTCACACCTGGCTATGAATGTATTTGAACCTAAGCCAGGGACTGCTTTATCTGCCAAGCCCATGGCACCTTTCCTCGCTGAGAGAAACATGCACATTATCCTGCCAATAAATTTACCCTGAGAGGAAGAGACCTGTAGGCCACAGCTCTTCCTGGTGACTCCACTGAAGCCTTTTGAGTAAGAGGCTCTGTTCATTTGTAAATGCAGTGACATTTTGAGCTTTTGTTCAGCCAAGGGAAGCTCCCTGGGAGGCTTATGGCTGAATGATTTCTTCCTAGAGAGCAGTAAATGAGGTTAAATCAATTTCATCCTGCAATGGGAGGTGAATGGAAGGAGGAGGAATAGCGTTTCTCCCTTTAGCTCTCACAGAAAAGCGGTTTTATTTACAAAACCTTTTAATTATATTTCCCGTTTTAGTTTTCCTCAATCATTCACATTTGCAGAACTGGGAAATCTTTTGTCTTGAAATTTTTCCTCTCGAAATCTGTAGTAACAAATGTAATGCTGATTTTGATAGAACCTAAATACCAAAACTATTTCTTTCTCATTAAGTCCCTGTTACTGTTATGGAAAAATCAGCAATCCGTACTTAAAGTTTGGTAACATGCTGATATTTAAGGTCTTTTATAACAGTCACATATGTGAGATATATTTGACAGTGGTGAAAACACTGTGGGAGGTAGGTAGTACCTTTGCTAGATTGGAAGAGTGAGGACAAATACCTGTCTTCCTCCCCCTGGCACCCTGCCTTTGACTCCTTGACACTAAAAAGGTTTGTATGTATTTCATTTTACCTTGTTGTCCTTTGCATTCAGCTATGATGGGGTGGGAGGAGAATATTGTGTAGCTGAAGTCTCACTTCAGACATGGATGTGCCCACATGGGTGGTCATGGTGAACCTGTGATTTCTGTGTGTTTTTCCTCCCTCAGAGTGGGATGAGTAAGATGTGAAGAGTGATGAGAGATGAATAATGGCATGGAAAACAATAAGTGAAAAGTTCTGAGCACCTTGAGAATGCTTGGCTTTTCCCCCGATGTGTTTTCCTTGCTTCTTAATTGTTGTTTAAGCAGATGAATATTTCTCTGAATGAATTTGAAAATTCCTGGAAATCTTTCATGGTGGGATCATGGTGGGATAGTAGTGCACTTAACTATGAAGGGCAGTACCTGGAACCCTGTTGGCATCTCATGTCCATTTCTCTGAAATGGACAAATGTGTTGGCTGGTAACCTGCACTGTGTAAGGGCCCTGCAGTGACATTTGCCCCTGTAAGAAAGAATGCAGTTTTGAATAGAAATATTAAACAGGATAAAAAAAATATTAAGTATGGTTTGGTTCAGGATTACTAGAAGCTTTCTTCTCTGATTGAAATGCTCAAGACCTTTCTAAATAGGACTAAAGTATTTCTAAAAGCATATATATATATGGAGATATATTTTTAAGATGTACAAAAGTCCCCACCTCTCAATTATCATTTGATAAGTACAGACTAGAAAATACCAGTTACTTTCACTAGCTTCCTAACCCAATAACCATGTAAGCCTGAGTAATACTGAGGCTGTCCACATTTTTCTTAAAAGAGTTGCTTTCCATATTCTGTTTTCTCAAAGCTTCCTGAAAAATTCAGGGATTTTATTTGTATTTCTCCTTTTTCACCAGGAATTGTCCATAGGAAAGTTTCTTAGAGGAATAATATTTGAGGTCAGGAGGATGGAAAAGTATGGACAGATTCCCTCAAAAGATCTCTACAGTGCTAATGATTCTGGCTTAGTATTTAACATTCTCTTTACTTATGTTTTAAGATTCTGGAGGCAAAATTCTCCATGCACACCAGGATGGCTCCACTGCAGAGGAATCAGAAGCTCAGAGAAGCTACACCACAGATTTCCTGGAGTGTAGCTTATCCCTAAGTGTTTTATAACCCTAGAGCAATTCTGGCTTTTGTTTTAATTACTCCATCCAAAATTAAACACCCCATTTAATACTGGTGCTGTCCCTTGATGCCCATGGTATTTATATCTGTATCTAGGTTCAGTTCTTTCCCTACTGATGATACACATCAGAATAAACCATTGTGGCTAAATAACTTTGGTAAATATTTTTATCATCTTACTTGAAGAATAAGGAAAGCAATGAGAAATATTTTATAATTTGTTGAAATGGACTTCATTACTGTATGCTTAGTATGTGCATGATGGGGTTTATTTTCTTCTTATCCCTGTGAGACAAGACATTGCACTTAAAGCAGAAAAGAACCTAAACACAGGATTGAACAGAAAGGTCCCTGTTATTGCAATGTCAATGCAGAGAAAGACATATAAAAAGTAAAACAAATTGGAGGTCTAGGGTTTATTGCAAGTGAGCTGGATGTCCACTAAACACTATGGAGGTTGGCTTATGCTTACTACCACTTTTTTAGGACAATCATCATCTGCTCTTGAACATTTTACAGAGAAGTGATGTGGTTTTGTTTCAGAATCTTGCAATGCCTCTCTTCCCCTCCTATAAATCCTTCATATTACATGGGCACTTCCTGAAGTACATGAGTATCAAGGCAATAGGATGCTCCAACCGTAAACAAAAAAATGGGGAAAAAAATGTCAGCGTTTAGATGCGATGTTAGCAAACAGTGTGTATAATTAGCAAGTGTTATATTGGATGGCTAATATCACTTCTGTTAGCAGTTGTTCAGGAGAACAGATTTCAGAGCAGATTCACACTGAGGAAAGCAGATTTCGGAGCACATTCTACATATGTGAAAATCTAGAGACACATCTAAATAAGCTTCCATGTCCATATGGATTTACAGCAGCTTTTCTGCCTCTCCTGACTTCTCTTTGCTGTTGCTTCTTAAAGAGAAGAGGTGCCTGTGGTGTGTGCTCAGCACAGGCCTGCAGCTGAGAACTGTCGTGTGAACAGCCTTCCCCCGTAACATCAATTCACACCATTTTGGCTCTGGGCTACCCAAAGCCCCCCAGACCAGACTGATATGATAGGGTTTGCTGGGATTCTGCTTTTCTTTTCCCAAAGAGAGTTAGCTCTGTTTGCATACCACAGCTTTATGCCAGTAACAGATCCTACAAAAAGCGACCAGTGTCTGACCGAAGATGGGCCTAGTTCAACTGCTTGTCTCCTACAGTGGCTTGTACAGGAGACAGGGCAAATATTGAATCCTTTTTTTTTGTATGGCTTCTCAGCATCTGTTCCTTAGAAACTTGTAGGCCCCCTAAGGTAGAGGCTGGGTTTTTTGAGGAGAATTGGCTTTTGGCTACCCAGCCTCCTCAGATAAAGGAGCTCAGGTCTTTGTGGCATCCTTCACAGGCTGCCCAAGAATCCAGTTCTCTGTTTCACATGAAATTCTTCCATTACTTGTGTGGGGTTGAATTTTGAGGGAGCGGGTGGGGATAGTAGTATTTGCACACAGTTTGGAAGTGGCATGAATTAAAAATGTGTTAAGTTGTAAATAGAGGTGTTGACAATACGTTTGGCAATAACAGATGTACTTGACAGAAGGTGTGGGTAGCTGTTTAGCTGTTTAGTGGAGGAGAATTTTCAGCCCCCCAGCTCTTCAGGAGTTTTATGAAATATTGTCAAAACCAGTCCAGGTTTGAAAAGCACCTTCCTGACTTCATCTAGGAGGATATGCATGCAGGAAGCATTTACTGGATTGAGTGCTCTTATCACTGAGCCACCCCTGTTACAATGCGCATCTGCTGAGAACAGGACAGTGCTGTGTGACACTGGTGGTTTGGTTTGCTGTTTGTCACAGGATGCACCTAAAGCCATGTTCAACCAGTCTATTCTTGTAACTGATGAGTGCAATGTCAGAGACATCATCTTGCTGCTTGTTGGCCACTTCTGCTAGTGCTTCTGAGAGCCTCCCAACCATATGTGCACTCCTGCACACATTGCTTAAATTTTCCATATGCCACCTGACAAGCTTTCCAAGGCACTTTATACCACCTTGAAGTAACTCCCACTTCTCTTAGTGAAATGTGTCATCTGGGAATGTTTTGCCCTTCAGAATATTTCACAAAGGCTTCAGACCTTCTCATAAGATGAGCAGTGCCTTTCCTGAAAGATTTGGATTTTCAGGTTTCTGTAGTATACAGTGAGTAGTCTGCCACCATCACAAGCCAACAATATCTGCCAGTCTCTTTGGCCCCTTTGATCTTCTGGTACTTTTTCCATGCTATATTTCCAGCATTGCTGTCTCCATAGGTAACTACAGAAGGAAAAAATCTCTCAGAAGGGACTATGTGGTATCTAACTTGGGCACTGTATTAGTTTCTTGTTTTTGTTGTTGTGACTCTAGGAAGTCTGTCTCAGCAGGTAAAATCAATATGGTCCTTTCGGTCTGATTCTCAAGCCTCTGGATGGTTCACCATAACAGTCACTTATGTGATATTATAGCCAGAGAAATTGGTATTTAATCACCATTTCAACTTAATTTTGAAATGTGTAGTGGACAGACCCTGTGCAATTTTCCCTAATGGATCCCAGACTTCATCCAAACATTACCAGCACAAGTATAGATCTCAGTTTTTAACCCAGGAATATCTCAGAACTGAGTAATGTGAACAAAAACACCCACTTGAGAAACTTGCTGATATTTCTAAATATGTTGGTTCTTTTCCCTTTCTTCTTTCATTCTGTGGTTGGTCTTATAGCTGAGGAAAGCTGCAATGTACACTTTCATTTGGAGCTCTTTCCATAAATTACCTTCTACAGAATGACTTGACCCCAACCTTTCATTTTCTGAGACTAGCCATTTACATAGCTGTGCCACATTGTGATGTATTGAGAGTTTGAGTGTACAGTGTTGTGGGTTTGTATTGCAGGGGTGAAAAATCCAATATCATGTTCTAAAGAATTTGTAATTAAGTGAGGTTTTTTGACTTTGCCTTACAGTAATTCCATGCCACATTACAATTAAGAAATCAATGCAATTAAAAATACAAGTGTTCCCTACAGGATAAAAGGAAATGAAATCAGTGTCCCTTTTCATTAAGATGATTGTCATGATAAAGACAGATGCTGAAAGATCTTCTGCCTGGTGACAATCCCATAGAGGGTATTACAGTGTTTTTAGAATACAGGTGAGAGATTTTTAAAGGTTAAAAATTAGATTAAAATTCCTGTTGCCTCCATATGGTGTAGGAGCAGATGACAAGAACAGTAACTTTCTACTGCTGACGAAATCTGTGGAATTTTTTTTCTTGTATAAGCAAGTATGTTTATGGAAGTCCTTCAAAAAATGCCAAAAAAGGCAGACCTGCTACCTGCTGAGAGTACCTAGGTCTTTTTGAGTTTCTCTGCTTCACAGACCATGCTACTTGGAGTGCTGAAGCGGGGTCCACACACCCTGCCTCGCTTCAGTAGTTTTCAGCCCAAATGATGTGTGAAAATAAGCAACAGCAAAGCTTTCCTGCTAGAATGAACAGTGCTCAAACATTTAGGAAAATACTTCTGCTATTTTTGCGGAGCTTTACTAAACGAAGGCCCAATTATAGTTGTGGCAAGCAAAAATAAGCTTGATTTAAACTATTGAAATAATTGTTGGGATTTTGTCATTTCAGAAAGGTTTTCAAAATTTTTCCTAGCAATAGCTAATTAAACAGGACTCATATGCAATTTAAGCAGCAGTATTGTAACTGTTAGAAAAGAAGACTTTGAAGAGTTACATTGCTACATAATTAAAGTATTATGAAGTGCTCCAATTCACAAAAAGCTTAGGTGCTTCATTACCTTTTTGCAGTCTGCTCATCCCTTAAAATAGGAGAATTCTGAGCTTGCATGAAAGGAGGCATTAATGCATCAATGCATTATTGAATCAGAGTTGAACTAGCAGCACTACCTACTATTCCATGGAAATTTAGTTTCTGACAAGCCTTGCAAAGTCTGGAGGATTTCATATATATGCCGATAAACAATTTTCATTGAATAAATAGAGCAGCCTATGAATAAAAAAAAAAAAAAGGACATTTTTGGGAAAAAAAGCATGACAGCAAATCTGCTCTTGTAGTATTTGTAGAAGCACTGAAAAGCTTAGCAATGATTGAAGACCATCTTTCTGCATTGTGGATTTACATATGTTCTGAATATTGTCATATTAAGCATGGATTTAGGCAGGGAAGCAGTATTAAACATGTTTAAACAGTCTAGGCCCCATTATAACTGATGTGTGTGATCTGCAGTTCCATAACAGCTGACAAGGGTGCAGCTGCATGGATGTCCTTAAATTTTCCACCCCTGTTATATGGGTGCCTGTGAGGAAATAATCTGCTGCTGAATTAGATTATAGAAACATCCCCACCATATCTTAAAAGAGCCAGTTCTTGCCTTGAAGAGTCTATGGTTAGGAAGACAAAATAAAGGCTGGGATCATGGGGAGAAATGAAGCAATAGACAGAGTTTCTAACTCATATGTCTTGTTTTATAGTTTTTGATTCAAAGTGGGTTGATTTTCTTGTTTGTTTATTTTTTTAATTTCATAAACAATGCATATACAAATATACATTCTGCAAAGTTGTGGATCCAATGTATCTGATTCATCAAAGCTGTTTGCACCATAAGAATTGCAGCTTGTTATCCGTAATGGAATCATGGCTGAAATATTCTCTTCTCAGCTGTTCTCTGTGTTTTGGTACACCTGCCCTTTAAAAATTTTGTGGCAGCAGCTTGTATAGCCACGTTTCCACAATTTTATATTAACACTTAGTTTTCTCTGCAACATCATTAAGTAGTTAAGGGAAAAACCCCAACTTTTTTTAGTGCTGAGCTGGATTAGCAGAAGATTGTCCTTCCCTGCACCAAGACTGATGCTGAAATTGAGATAAGTGATTTACATTCCAAAAGGTTCATTAACCATCAGACTGCTATGGATTGGATTACTAATGGCATCCTGATGGTTGCATGCAACTTCCAGCTGACTTTTTGGTAGCTAGCATTAAATCAATTTGAATTATAATGGGGAGTTGCTAATACATATGGGTTTTTCAGCCAGACTCTCTAACTATAGTGGCTGCCAGCTCTGTTTTTTAATTTTCACTAATGGTTTCATGCTTGTCCAAGACATTGTAACTCACAAGACCAAATGGGATGCTATGCTCTGGCAGTTTGTGCCAGAGTTTCAAACCTGAGATACCAAAACCTAAAAGCATGAAGTCCTTATTCCCTACATGTGACCCAACCAATCATGGCATTACAGTAGGAATTACAAAGTTTGACAAAACCAAGTTCACACATTTCAGGGCATTGAATCAACTTTCCCAGCTTATGAGATATCTAAAAAGAAAGGGATTAAGAAAAATCAGTGTTCCCTCCATTTTAGTTTTTTATTATCAAATTCCTAGATAATTAGTTTTTAGTTTTCAAATTCCTAGATAATTCTCCTCTATTTCAGAACTTTTCTCAAAATACACAAAGAAAATAGCATTAATTAAGAAAATGGTTGTTTTTGCAGTGGGGATCTTTATGAGAGGTACCAAAACTCATGATTCTTGCAGTTGGAAACACTAGGATGGAGAAGGTTACTGTAAGTTTTCCATGCATTTATCAATTCCCTGGTGTATCTTCCATCACTCTCAGCAGCTTTCCTGCACAACTTGGTGTAACTCTCAGGACAAATTTCATGCAATCCTCTTGCTTTTCTATCCCCCTTGCTCCCCGTGGCTCAGAGGAGCTACATTCTCTTGTGGGAAACCTCCAAGCTGGGTTGTGCCTGTCCTGCTATTCACCACTTTATATCTGACTTTCAAAAGTGCTGAGTGTTTACAGTCTTTGCTGGAATCAGCTGGAGCAGCAGGAGCACAGCAGCCTTAAAAATCAGACTGTACAGATCTTGATGGAAAGATGCTAAACCAAGATGCCTGAAGTGAAAGGCCACTGCTGAATACATTTAGCCCTAAAAAAAAGATTTGCTTTGTGCATATACAGGAAGTGATGTTAGAGACAAAATAAAATCTGCTAACTGGTAGAAATGTGAAGTCATTCCTTACCATTGATAAAATAAAAGCAAAGGTAGAAATCTGAAGTAGAAAACAAGGGGTAAAGACCATAGGACTCGACCCAAATGAATAATTGATTGCTTGTACTATTTTCTTCCTGTTTTTCAATATGTCTAGATGCAGAAAGCATTCTCCTTGAACTTCTTTCTTCTGAGTAAACAGGAGGATTCTCCTATCAAAAAATTACAGCAGGAATTTATTAAAAGAGGTAGTTCTTGATTTAAAATAAGTTGGTCTTCTGAAGAGGCAGAATGTTTGAAGACCAGTCTGTCCCAATATTGACGTGTTTTGGCATGCTTGGTATCTACTGCACTTGTTCGTCTCTATTTGAAGCTGAAAAGATCAGCATATCTGTGGTAATTCTTCTTTCATACTGCCATCTTTTTATTCTGCAGGAATGCAATAAGATGGCAGGATGAACAAAACTCCACTCCTGGTTATATAATGGGAGTTTTCACTTTTCCCTAGATTTTTTTTTTCCTCTAGTTCTTCTAATTGTAGTTATTCACCTGCTCTTCTCCCCATTGCATGGCACATCACTCTACTAGATTACTAATTCCACCTGGCAGAAACCAAGTCCTTCTTTTGCTTCTTAATGTTCAAGAAGAATGGGCTCCATGTTTTAGGCTGAAGTGCTGTGAAGGAATGAGTCACTTAGTGCAGGATGTTTATGTGTCTTTCAGGGCTGTCACCTGGATCTCCAAACCCATGGCAGATTGGTAGGGAATGGATTACATGCTGGACTTCTTACACATGTAGCTCCTTGTGTCCCATCAGTGATCAAATGGCCTAAGGGCTGTCTCAGTGATACCTATGTGCAGACTACACTCTTACAGCAGTAGGATGTTGGTTCTTCAGGCTGCACCCTGACATGCTGCTCCTGGTTTCCACTGCATGGTTCAGCCAAAATCCTTCTTGCACTGAGTTGCTAAAGGGAGAGTTTTCTTTTGACTTTTGCAATCATTATAAAATGCTGAAGGATTTTCTGCACCATATCAAAGTGTATCTAATGCCAGGGTTGTTTGGGTAGGTGGCAGCCTGGGTGGTGGTGGTTTTCAGAAAAGTACACCCTAGTGATGGTACATGCCTCAACCCACCCTTTGCTTGGTTTTAATCTAGCCCTAATAAGCCCAACCTGTGGGCTGCACAAGACTCTGAGCTGAAACTACTACCAACAGCATCCTCCAGTCCAACCTTTACAGTTTTGGGGTTGGACTGTTGATACAGAAGAATACTAAGTGCATGGCTTTAAGTCTCATAATTTGGAACAGAATGCAAGAGTGTGTTTTCTCCCCAAACATCTGCAACAGAAACATTTTTCTATGGTGTTCCAAGTCTAAAGACAAACTTTGTCAAGCATTATTTACATTTCTCATTTCTCTGTATCAGTGTGTTAATAGAAAATGCCACGATGCTCATAGAGGGTATTGAAAAGTATTCTTGTCAAAGGGAATTTTAGAGGAGATATGCGAAGAGTGGATATTAAAATATTTTAATTTTTTTTTAAATTATGGAAGCATTGGATAAATTGCCCAAATATACCAATTGAAAAAAGCATGCCTGAAATATATTAGCTATGCTGAGAGGTGGGTTTATAAAATGCTATTTATTTTATGCAAAGAAAATTAACACATTTAACACTACAAATACATAATAGCAGTGCTGTTGATTTCTGTTGCTTTTCATTTTCATTGTTTAGCAAGACATGAAATTGCATATTTGAGTTTTGTTGACTTCAACATTACTGGTATCAGGAAAAGACCCCAAATGCACAGAAAGAGAACTGAAATCCAATCAAAGCTTTCTGTGGCTTATTACAGTTTTACAGCCCCTATAAGTGGAAGAGCCGCACTGCCAAATGTGGTGATTCTGTGAGTCAAGCTTAGCATTCTCTTGGGACAAGAATATACATGATCATATGTAGCTGCATTAATTTTTGCTCTTTTCTTAAAAAGAGGACATAATTCGGGAGATTTTAGCCAAAATGGCTCTTGGTGATGCCTTTCATCCCTGATGCAATGCTTAGATTTTCAGCAGTGTTAGCAATATCAAATTTTAGGACCCCATGAATAAAGACAAAATGGCTTATGAATTACTTACTAACTAATTAGGCACATTCCACTGAAGTGGTGTCCCAGAGTGGGAGGCAGGGGCTGGAAGCTGTGAGGGCTGTGAATAGCCTTGGGCAGGACTGACTCCTCCTGAGCCACCAGGCTGTAACCCCAGGTGGGCTGTGCATGCAAACTGTGGGAACTGGGATCCTCAATCATGGTCTGAGCATGCTGGACTGCTGGGGTAATGCTGAGTGTTTTGTCTCTATTCTCACAGTCAGAGGAGCCTGAGCAGTGTTTTCATTTTGAAGATGGTTTTTTTCATGTCTATGTGTCTGTCCCTAAAGCCATCCTTAACATGAGTCTCAGAAGGGAAGCCATGAACTACACATGGACAAATCTCCATCTAAACCTGCCTTGCTACAGGTCTACTTGTTCATAGCTTCTGTCATAGCTCTTTTTTTTGGTCCTGCAGGAGGGACCAAATCCTGCTGGCACTGCCTATTTATTGTGGCCAATAGTACATGCAGTTTCACGGGGCTTCCTGGGAGTTCCATGGGGTTTGTCTGAAGGTTGCTTAGATCTGGCTGTTCTGTGATATCTTTGCCCTAGGTTTCTTCTATATCTGTATTGACCATCCTCCTAGAGGGCAGTGTCTTCCACAGGGTGTTGTGCTCTCTTTGTTGGCTGTTTCATCCTCAGTTAAAACCCCCGAGTGCCAGGGCTGAAAGATCTTGTGGTGGGATATACAAAACCAAATCATGGTGAAACATGTATAATTTACACCCATAAAACTGTATTTACAACATGTAGAGCATGATAGTAGGAAACAAGAGTAGATACATGGACTACTTGCACTCAGTGGAAGTACTCTTGTCTTTAACAATCAGATCTTGTGCTCACTAGTTGAAAGAAAGTCCACATTTAGCATCCCTGCTGTTGCCAAGAGGTCTACCAGGCTGGATTTGGTATGCTCTGAGCATTTGTACCTCTGCACAGCTATGCATATACCAGCCAATTTTATAAATCACAGTGAATGTAAGAGGGACATATTAAGTGCATGTGCTGCACATATCTGTTATGTGTGGACATATTGTTTACAAATAACTCCTGGAAAGTCATAACATTTTCCAGGAGGACCTGAAGCCATTACAGAAAGCGGCTTTAGCTGCTTATTGCCTGTGGTGATTGTGCAGGCAAGTCAGATGTAGTAAAGAAGATCCCTGTATGTGGTGTATCCCAGGCACCAGTCATGCTCATGGAAGGGAAATTTGTGGTCATCTCAGATTGAGCTTATACATCTTTGTATAGCATGCGTGTATAGGAGGCTTGATTACAATGTTCTTGTTTTTCAGAAACCATTTTGAATTACGTATTACCAGATACTTACAGCACCCATAACTCACTGAGATCCTTGCAGTACCAAACAGGTCCCAAGTCAGGAGTCTGATAGGATGCTGTCTGCAAGCCTGTAATACAATTCAGCTAAACTTGCTGTCTACTTCTGATTAGCTCTGTACTATTCACACACCAGAATGTGTGCTTGTCAGTATACTTGTGAGAAGAACAGTGCCCTACTCTATTTTCCTGGATTTTGCAGTAGTTCACAGGCAGGCTTCCACTGATGTTCCTGCGTAGTGGGTCAAGCTGTTGGGATGCCATGGCTTCAGCAAATGGTCACCCTGTTGAGAAGCTTCAAAAGATCCATGTGTGAAAGAAAGAGTGAGAGTACTTTATGATGGACTTTAGTTACAACAAATCTGTTATTTTTCTAGGCTGTCATTTGAGCACATGGTCCAGATTCCCCAGTTGTGTGCAATGACTCAAGCTGGTTTAAATGGACCTTGTGAATTGTTACTTCTGGTATAGGAATTCACAAAAAACTGGTAAAGCACCATCTACCTTGTGTAATAGTACATTGCCTTTCTGCTGCTCATGACTCCATTATATAATTGATTTAGCTGTTGAAATACAACAGTAAAAACAAATTATTAAATCTTTAATTATGAACACTTCATTACAAAATTAATTTTCTAATGCCTATATCAATTGACATAATTCATTAACCCATCTGAAAATCTATATTAGTTATGCTTAACTTACTTGGGTGTATGAGGCAAGAAATCTTTCTCAAGATAAATAAATTAACAAAATAAATTTTATACTCAGTTAATTAAAGAGCAAATTACTGAAGCAGCATAGACTTCTTACGCAGTATAATGTAGCTCTACTGATACTCAGGAAGCAAAGATCATCCCAACACCTGATGTTTCTCTGTTGTCAATTTTGTGTAAATTCCTGAGAAATTGTGTAATGTTGGGATTTCTCTCCTGATCAATCCTGTGCCACCATGAGCACTTCTAAAGGTCTCTGTGCAGGGTTAAGTGCTATTCAGCAATAGCAAATGTCTGCCCTGCTGTTCCAATGGGCTGGCACTACAACATATTTGTCAATCTGCTAAATATTTTGTCCTCCAGGACATCAGGAAAGGTAGAATCAGGACTGTAAATGCTGTAGAGGCCTGGTGCCCTGGATGTGCGATTATCTGGCTGTACTTAAAATTAGTCCTGGAAGTCAGTTTTAGAGTAATGAAAGGTGGAATTAGCAAATAAATGCTTTGCATCCTGGTTAGAGTAAGTTTGAATTAATTTCTTTGTAACCTCATGATATATCAGAATCTAATTGTGTGAGTACAGTATTCTGTTCATGAACTGAGGATTCCCAAGCAATGGCATTTGAAAAAATCAACCTTCAGGTGCTTAGCAAATTTTAAATCATACTTCATTTTTTGCACTTTTTCTTACTGTCATGCAAGCAAGGTCATCTGTTGTATTGTGAATGAAAATAATATTGAAAACAATTTCATCTTATAGTAAAGAACTTAAAAATTAGCTTATTGGGAGACATTAAAATATCATCTATAAGGGGAAATGCAGCCAAGTATTTGACACATAAAAAACTCTCCCTTCTTGGACAGAAATAATCAGCAAAACTGTGTTTCTCCATAGAAACAGATTAAAAAAGAGCAATCAAATAACAATGAAATTGAAACTGCTTCAATGAAAACCTGTATTCCCAAGGCTCACTTTCTAACCTGGGAGGGAAATTGTGAGAATATATGGCTGAAGAACTTCCAAATGGCTGCATAGTGCTCTGACTTCAGACAGCTGCCAGGCACTAAATTGCTTGCTAACAATTCGTGGCAAGTTAGAAGTGAAGCTAAATGGTAAAATATGTATTTTTGTTACTACTTTGAAGGACCAGTTTTGTCCTCTACAGAAAGCCTGTGTCCTCAGTGACATGTAAATTAAGATTTGATTGAAGCTCTTAACACCAAATGAAGGTTGTGGAATAGTAAATGGCAGTCATCATAGTTTTTGAATGTCTGGGCTGTATCTGGGATATCAAGTAAAGAAAGATCTAGCATTGAGGCTTCAGGGCTCAGCTTGGAGATAGTATTCAAGAGTGTTCAGTGAAAAAATTAATTCTCTTCTTTCTTATGCCAGTGTAATCACATATGCCAGTGTAATCACATCTGATGAGTTATGGCACCTTATCCCATAAGCTGATGCAGGTCATTATGCACTTGTGCTGTTTGCTGAACACTTGTTAAATATGCAGGGAGCACAGCACATGGGTACCTCCTGCCACTGTGTGATTTCTCTTAGGTCCTTCTGTGTTACTTTGGCCAGGTCAGGATGTGTTGAGTACCTTCATCCCAAAAATTCTGTAGTTAATTTTATGTGATTGTTAAGGCTCAAAAATCAAAACCAGAATAAGATAAAGGGCTCTGGTATAATCATTGCTTGTCTCTGTTAAATGACCTTGCAGGAGGTAATCTGGTGCAGGCAAGGGTGCAGCCCTCTTATTGCTCCCTGCTGCAAAACACAGCTTGGTGCATGGCAATGGTCACTCTGGAAGGTGTGACCTCCAGAATATCAGCTCCTGCAGCTGCTGGCCTTGTGCAGAGGGAGTCAAGGAGTTTGCTGGGCTTCCCCACTAGGAGACTGTATGTGCAGATGCTCAAGCTTTTTATAAAAGACTATAAGAGAAACTAGTTATGTGGAAATGTAAGCCTAAACTTTTCAGTACCCAAAAGGGTATTGTGTTAGGTCACCTCTGAGTTACAGCTCATTGCTAATTCTGAAGAAACGTTCATGGCTGAAGCAGAGATGTGGAAAAAAGGGCTCCCTGCTGAGGCACGAACACTACTCTGTACAGTGATAGTGAGGGCCAAAATACTGAGACCCCTTAACCCTTTGGGGGAGCCTATCTTGGAGGCTAAATCCATGAGATTAAATCCTTGTACTGCTTTGCAGGAGTTTCCACTGCCTGTCAAGAAATTACCCAAATCTATTATGCATACCTGATTTGACATTCTCTCTTCAAACTTGTCCTTCTTAACTCTAGCAGGACTCAAAATGTTACACAAAAATCAGAATTACAAGTATTCCCATGTTAAATGTAAGATAATGTAAAATATCTTATGGAAAAGACAGTGCTATCTCTCTACCTTATCATGGTCCTCTCACTTTTCAGTCCAGTTAATCATTGTTCATTGGAAAAACTTTAATTTATGCTACATTAATGATGTGCTCTAAAAAGACACTGTGCTTTTCAGGTTCACTGAGATGTTCTGCAGCTGGCTTTTCAAAACTGGCTTGAACATTCACAGTGCAGCAGCATTGTTCTTTATAGCTCGAGGTCATTAGATGGAAAAAAGCTACATGTTTTACAGTTTTTCCCCATGGAAGTTCTGCAGTTGGTCTCAGAGAAGTGGCAGCATTTATGTTTTTCTTCAGTTGAAATGTCAGGGCTGTAGTTCTTTGTTATTCCATGCTTTATGTCAAATCTAAATTCACAGGAGGCAAATTAAAGTCGGCTCCCATGTTTTCCCCAGCATCCCTGAGCCTGGAGCGGCAAGGCCGCAAGTTCACCACCCCTTCTTCCACTGGTGCTTCCCACTGTAGCTCCGGCAGGCGGAGCAGAGTCAGAGCGGTGCCGGCAGCTGAGCCGAGACAGAGAGAGCCCGAGAGGCCAGGCTGGGCCGGGGCTCAGTCACTGCTGTGTCTGTGTGTGTCACTGACTTAGAGGTTTACAAGTTATCTAATACTTACATAGATACAAAAATAAAAAAAAAATTATTTACAAATAATTTTAAGACCTTTCACTGGTAGCTCAGCCCAGCGTGACCCCTGCTGTCCTGGTGTCCTTTCCTGCCCTCACACACCCTGTGGTGACGCTGGTGCTGTTGGGGCCTGGCCGACGTTGCCGTGCCTCCTGTGCGGTGGCACTGCATTCGTGTGTCAAGAAAATGAATGTGGCATTTTAAGGTGTTCTTAGCCAGGAAAGGTAAAGTTCTGTGGTGGGACATGGTTGCAATGTGTTTCTCTGAGAGAATATTTTATACTGTGTAGAGAACAGAGTGCAGAGGGAGCCATGTGAAAGTACCAGTGGCTTGGTGGCTCAGATGGTCCCCAATGGTGTGAGGGATGAAAGTTTGTGTTTCTGGTCTAAATCAGAGCACACAGAGTCTGGTGTCCAGGAGGAGCAGCTGGCTTATTTTCAAACCTTTCTAGGCAAAATTTTTGTCAAACCTCTGTTCAACCTGACTTCTTGTTTAACCCAAGTTCATGTTTGCACACTCTTTCCCTGTAATATGCCTGATCATCTCTTTACTTAAGGCACACAACAGCTTTAACTCACACCCTGTGATGCAGCTGGAGTCTCAGTAGCCATGTTGCCAGGAAAACAGTTAAAAATCCAAGGCAATTACATTAAAGTCCAACAAGATAAAAATTTTAATCTGTTTGCTTTTGTAGCAGTCCACACAGTGACTAAAAATTATCACTCTGCACCATATATTTGTGTTTCATGACATTAAGCTGAGAAGACTTGGTGATCTCTAATCCCCAGAACTATTTTGAATGAAATGAAATGGTTTCTTTCCAGAGGAGAGTAAAGTAAAATCAGGTAGCTAGTTCAGTCAGGAACAGTATGACTGTGAATTAATGCACTAGCAGAGCTCTTGCTTTTTTTTTCTCTTGTATTTGAGCTTTCCAAAAGGATAATGTGTGGGAGGGAAACCCATGCACCTTCCAGGATTTTTATGCAGCCTAGAAAGCTTAGGCTTACCAAGGAAATCACTGACAACAACTGCACATGGTCTGAAAACTAAAGGGGACTGTTGTAGCTTCCTCAGAGATCTCTTTTGTTCCAGAAAACCAGTGAGTCCCTTGGCACAAGGGCTCTCAACCAATTTAGGTCCTCCTTTCATCATACTGGGGATTGAGCAGCACTCTTTCCAATCCCATGAAACTCCCCATTCTCCTCCTTACAATGTCACCACAATTTGCCTGGCACTAGAATTAACCTGTACTGCACCCACAGGGTTTTTTCACTGTTTTCTAGCTGTGAGAGCTTGGAGTTGCTCAGATGATACTCTGAAACCTGCACAGGCTTCAAGTCTGACAGGGTTCAGTATAGGCCCTCAAGTTCCATCTATTATTCTATCTTTATTTTGTTTTGACCTAGGAAGACTAAATACCATACAGAAATCTATTTTCATTTCCAATTCTTGAGGTTCATAAAGAACTTCAGAGAGAAATTTAGTCCAAATTTGCTTTTTTATTTTAACTGTGAGCACTGCATTGATAACTTTAGCACTGAATGACTGTGCAGTGACTTAGAGAATTGTGAATGTTGTTTCTGAGGGAATGAGACAAACCACGTGCAAGTACCTATCAACAATCTCATTTCTCCCTTCTTTTATAAGCTACGAACATGTAAGGCAACTCCGTCTGTTAACTTCTCACAGAATTTTTACATAGTGCATATAATAAATTATCTGCTTCCTGCTTCAGAGCAATGAGAAGTAACAGAGCAAGTAAAAGTAATCAAGCAGAGGCTGGTCAGTGGCTGTTAGCAGAGAAATGGGCTTTCTTAATGAAGAACTTTTCAATTAAGAAATTACAATCCTGGTTTTCCTGTAATTTCAGTTGTCTGGGCTGTTTCTAAATATTAGTTTTCAAGTGCTGAAAAGCAGGTCTTCATGGCTGTGACTTAGAGGGTTATAAGCCATCTAATACTTATATAGATACACAAATAAAAG
Organism: Ammospiza caudacuta; assembly: GCF_027887145.1. Lineage (NCBI taxonomy): Eukaryota > Metazoa > Chordata > Aves > Passeriformes > Passerellidae > Ammospiza > Ammospiza caudacuta. Next base: position 44,058,461 of record NC_080593.1, on the reverse strand, counting down.
AAATTAATTGCAAATAATTTTAAGACCATTCACATTAAATGCTCCACTTCAAGCCAGCCTGTGGCAAAAGGTTTCTGCTGACACTGAGATTTTGCTCAGCCCTGAGCTCTACAGCCTGAAAAGAATTAAGGATCTACTAATTTCTTTCCACTGTTTTCAATCATCAATTAAACTGAAAACAAGGGCTATAAATTATGGTAACTTTTGCAATAACTTATCATTTGTGGGATAGAATTGTGGTGCTGTGAAAGCACTGTGAATAATAAAAAATACATTAATAACTTACTCGGAAACCAGCAAGCAAAGTGTAAATTGCTTTCTGCTTGGTATCAAATTTTCATGTAAGGTACTGTATCATGGAAATTTTCAGTCTTGTCAAGATTCAGATGACCTAAAAATAATGCTACCCCTTCACCTCTGTACTTTTGTCAGCTCAGCTGACAAATGTGATTCTACTAGATTTAATCAGCATTTTATAATGACTTCTACAGAAAATAAAGCCTGTTGGTTTTCCCTTGTTGGCCTCCAAAATGTATAAGGAACAATGGGTCAATTTGTTGGACTAAGAAATTGCTAAAAATGTAACAACCCCAAAAAACATATTCTGGTGGTACTTGCATTCTCTACTTAATGGAATTTTCATTTTTATACCTCTTCAACTAGGTTTTTGCAACAAACACTGAAGGAGCTGCAGCAGCTGTATAAATTTTCAGACCATCATTTTGTAGACCAAAAGACTCCTTAGTTTGTCAGGCAGCTATACCATTTCATGAGCCTGATTAAAATTGTCCCCCCAAAATTGTCCTTTTGGTGAGTACACAGTGAGTTCTTCATGGCCCTTGGCCACTCTTCACCTCAAAGATGCTGAGAAACAACTGGTGAAAATGCATTTCTTTTGTGCTAGTTGCATGTCTGCTAGAAATACAGTGGAGAGCAGATAGGTACCAGTTATCTATGTGGGACATGGAGTTCTCCACGTCACTGATCTGTGCTAAATACTCAAGCGTGGCCTCGAGGTGCAGAGCTTTAGGTCCTGTAGACAATTCCCCATTTTCCTGATTCTCAAGGACATAATGAGAAAGTTGTTCTTATAATCACTTGAAAGCTCTAGATACCAGGCGACACTAAGCTTCTATGTAATATTTGTTCATCCTTCTATGTGCAATAGCTTAAACTTCATCTAATTTTGATAGAAGATAAAAAAATCCCCCTTGGGCTAGATCTTTTCCCTTGGCTTTACTTCTCAACTAATGGTGGAAGATGGAGTGGAGATCCTTAGTTGATCCTTCAACCATTGAATTACTTCTTCGTCAGTGATTATTTTTTTCTAGGATAAAAAACTGCTTCCTCGGTGAAGATACCATATTTATCACAGTTCTGCAAAACTCACTGCTCTTCAGCAGATCACAGACAAAATATATGAACACCATAAGAAACCTGAATTTTAGTATTTGTTCATCTGTCCTTTGTGCCTTCTTTACTTTGATGCTATCTGACTGCAAAGACAGTTTTGCAGTTCTTCAGCAGTGATGGTGGGCAAACATTTCTGACAACTGTCCATGCATGTCCACAGTACAGAGAGAAAGCAGCTTTCAAACTCAGCTTCCAACTCCCTGTGAGTTTGACAGGAAGATTCAGAAGGCCCGTTTTCTTTCCTATATTTTAATTCCTGCTGTTGAGGTGGCACTTTGCACTGTGGATGCCAACTTTGGTGTTTGTATGTCATTCATAGTTCCTCAAGGGGAAGCTCACAGGGTGGCTGCATCCAGATGGGCCTGCCAAGTAATCCTGGCTACTCAGCAGGGTGCCACCTTCTGTGAAGTGACAAGGACCTAAAGAGATGAAGAGGGAAAGCAGTGTGAGTCCCTCCCAGGAGGTGAAGATGCAAGTCCTTTTCTCTGTTGAAATTGTCCTTGAAGGGAAAGTGCAGATGAAGCTGCACCATGAAGCAGATGTTCGGATCATGGTGTCAGATGAACACTGCTCTTTTTAAGGTCAGTTTTACCTCATGACACAGCCCAAAGGTGCATGTAGCTGTCAATTGTTTCTTTTGAAAATTTGTTCTGCTTCAGTGAGTTGGAGAAATTCCTTGTTCTAGCAAAGTCCTAAAATAACAGATGGCTCATATGTCAGGCATCAGCAAATCCTGAAGTTGTGGACATGACCCCTGTCCATGTCCTGTTGAAAAATCTGCATCTCGTCAGGATTAGGGTTTTCTGTAACAAGACCAAAAGCATAAGTTCCACTCACTTATAACATACTGTTGTTGGACTTCAAAGCTGTCTTCCCTAAAAGTAATGGAGATTTAGTGTTCTTCATTATGTTTTGGAAAACATTTATGCTGAGAAATTGTAACTTCCTGAGTGCTCAGTTAATGAGGCTGGGCAAAGCTAAACTGTGCAATTAAGTATTTTAGCCTTCATCATCCATATAAGTGAAAGTGCTGGAAGTGGTTTTGGGTGACAGCAAGATTAAGGGCATATGGCTTGAGGATGACATCTTATCAGACTGCTATGAACCTGTATTTTTGGGTTAGCATGAAGGATGACACCATATTTTGATCAAAATGAAACAGGTCCATCAGGTATTAGGGTAACTTGTGGTCAAAACCAGGTCAGGTTTGGTTTTTTTTTCTTTTGTGTTTTTTTTTTTTTTTTTTGTTTTTGTTTTTGTAAGTGTCTGCAGCCCTGTATATCATGAACTTTTTGATGGTTATCAGCATGATATTGCACTTGGAAATAGTGCAAGTGCAAAATTTTCACCAGTTTTCATTAAGGTTTCATGCTCATCCAACATTTCTAAAGAGAGTGTTAAGGCTTTATTATTCAATATGAGAGCAAGAATACTGAAGCAAGAACAACCTTCAAAAAGTGGCAGGAATCAAGTGGACATTATACCTTGTGCTTACACAGCATCTCCTAACCAGTGCGTTCCATGAGAGTTGGGGAATTTTTTGAGCTGTTCTGTTTGCCAGTGCTTCTTCATCACGAGTCACTGCAGCTGGTTCTCAGTGCTCAGCCCTGCTGCACAGTAGTCAAAGCCAGGGAATGGGAGCTGGGCTTCCCATGCTGGGGACTCTTCCCAACTGTCTGGCCAAGGAGTAGGGTAACTGTGGAATATGCTGACAAAGCAGACTGGGGGCTAGGCAGACTAATCGGGGTTAATGCTATAGCTGATGGCTGAGGGAGGACCAAAGAATTTTGTATTGCTTGTGGAGCTGTTGGCATTGCTTCTTTCATACAGATTTTTCACATGTAATCCCATGCTCTGACATGCTGGCTTGATGTATTGTCTCAATAATGTGGGAAGGCTGGGGAAATTCAGTAAAATGACTGTATTTCAGTACGGTGTGTGTCAAGGGAAGCATGTCAGTCAATCACAGGCTGGAAAAAGCAAGCAATGTCTTATCTCTGTGTGAGACTGAAATTCTTAATGTCCCTGTGTGAAGAACTGTGCCTCCATTTTCAGGCACTTTACTCCCTTGAGCAGCCACATATTTAACCTGTGTTGAGTGCAAGTGTAAATCTTGATGTATTTCACAGTGGAGAGCCCTTTCCAGCAGAAAGGAAAAGATGAGGTGAAACAATAACGGAAACTTCAATTACTGCCTGAGATCTGTTGGACCAATGAAGCAATTAAAATGATGACATTGAATTAACAATCTTTACACAAGGAATGCGTATAGGAGATTGCTGCGGCTATGAAAAATATTTGAAACCATTCATTTAAATTTTTTGTTTATTTGGTCTGCTGAAGCACTAGTTCATGTGACAACCGCTGTTCTGAAGTGAATGAGATCACTTTTCACTTAGAAGAGGTCTCAGGAATGTCTCAGTGAACTAATTAGTCTTCTTTATCTAACATAAGAAATATTTCTCCTTGTAGCAGTAATCGTGATTTGAAGTCATACTGATTGCTGGTGGAGATAAAAAAAATTTGAGATAGACCAGCATCTGAATGAATGGTATCTTTTCCCACCTTGTATTATTCTTATTATTCTCTGCATGACTGATGTCAAACCCATAATTTTCAGGTAGTCTATGCAAATTTATTAAGAATGATTATGTAAGCAAGGTTGCTTTCCTCTTTGTGATGGTCTCATCCTGCCATAGTCAGAGCACATTGACACAGCTGTGTGAGGAGGCAGTGTTACCATACACTGGTTTGCATCTATTCCAAGAGTGGTGGCACCTGTTTGGTGATTAGCTAAAGGATTTTGGCTGTCAGAGCTGTCAATCTGACACCTTTGATGAGCACTAAAATAAATCTGTTCTACCAGGAACTGTTCATTTTTTAACCTGCTTTTGATTTGCTTGACTCTTTGCGTCCTTGCCGATAACTACTAGAAAAGCTAATGCATTATAAACTCTGAAAAGGGAAGCAAGCGGCTGTCATTTTTTACACAACAGATGTTCCTGATCAGGAATCAGACAAAGGATCTCATCACTCTTCCTCTGAGCAATTTCATTTGTCTGTTCCATGGCATACCAGCCACCTCCTATCTAGTCACTGATGTACCCATCCTACTTCATTTCAGGATCAGTTCCTTTAATCTTACAGAATTATTAAGTTTTTTTTCTGTGCCAAGGCACAGAGAGTGGAAAAAAGGAAATTGCTTTATTGCTTATGTTGTCACCGTCATAATGAAAAATAACAAACGCCTATTTCAAAAATAGGAAGCCCAAGTATTACATCTTAAGAGAACTAGAAAGTAATCTAGGAGCACTTTTTTTTAAGAAATAGCAATATAGATTTAATGATTGCAGCGTGGTCCGCGGCCTGAAACCTCTGACCCGGCTAGCGAGGAGGGCGGCCAACAGCCCAGGCAGCGGGGGCTGTCAGTCCCGGTGCCAAGGCCCCAGGGCTGACAGCTTCAGGCACCCCTCGGCGGCGGAGGCCTCGAGCTGTGCCTGCGGGGACGAGGTCTCGGCGGAGAGCTGCGAATCCCAACGAAGGAATGAGAGTCGGACACTTCCTGGGGTCTAAACAGGTTTAATCCCTACGGCGACCAGCAGGGAGTGACAAGGAACATTGGGAGAGCATGGGATTATAAAGGGAGGTATGATAAAGGGAGGTGTTTACAGTGAACCAATCGGGGAAAGTCAAGGGATGAGCTTAACTTAACAGACTTGAAGGGAAAACCAATAGTTACAAAGTATAGGAGGGGCCCCCGGACCACAGCCAATCACGTCTCCCACTGAGGGGAACATTCTGGAAAACTAGGAGGGGTGGGGAGTGATTGACTGGGCCCAGGGAGGAGAAAGAACTGTACATATTTGGAAATAGAGGGAGGGGAAATTATATAACATAAGGAAAACCATAGTGACTAAATGATAAACAGAAACTGAGGTGGGGAAAACTGGGAGGGCAGAACCATCATGAAGAAATGGGGGAGAAACGGACTAAACCAAAAAAACACACTATAACAAATTATGTTTCTTTAGAAGTTTTAAGACTCAGAGGTAGGAATAAACAGTGTATAACCCATCAGATTCTTGTGATGCAACTTAGGAGGATGGAAAAATTTATGTATTTTTAAGAAAAGCTGTCGCTTTGGATCCAGTTCTCCACTCCTTAATCATGCAAATTATCTGAAATGAGTAATTACTGACAATGTTACACTCTTTTCTATTTAGTTTGATGAAACGGTATCACTCTGCTGCTGTTTTGTAGTGACAGATGAGTACTGCTGGAGGTGTAAATTCTGTAGTTATTCTATAGTTTATTTCCCAGTTATTCTGCTAAAGACTTGCCGGAAGGGAGAGGCAAGGGAAGGTGTTCTTGTGCTTGTGGTCAGCCCAGCACAGAAAGGGCAGCTGCTGCTGACAGTACCAACAGGACTGTCCATGGCCACAGTCCCAGCTGTCAGTCCTAGTAAATGAGTGTCTTGGTTTGGAAAGACAGGTGTCTGCTAAGGAAGGCAGGAGCCTCCCCTGAAATGGAAAATGTAAACCCCCTCCTTCTGAACTGATATAAATTTGAAATTAAAGGGCTCTCAGGTAAAAATATGGGGGCAGGAATAACAGTTCTTCATTAGGGAAGAAAATAAAAAGATAAAATAAACAATGCAGTAGACTAAAACAACACTCACAGAGTCAGAACCCAACCTGGCATCCTGTTGGTCAGGGTGCTGCTACCGTCCAATTGGAATTGTGGCTGCAGTCCTCCTGGAGTGACAGGCGTGGTTCTGTTGGAGCAGGGATCCTGTAGAAGGGTGTAGTTTTCCTCTGAAGTGGAAGAGGCAGCTGTTCCTCTGGGATATCCAGTGGAGAAGCCACACAGGTGTTCCAGAATCTCAAGATTATATCTGTGTAGGAATGCTTGGCTCCTCCCTCTGGGTGGAGCATCTCATAATGGGATGTTATAGTTCTTATCAGTCATGCAGTGACATTCAATAGCCTGTTATCAGAAGATGTCCCCCCCAGAGGAAGGAGTGGGTGTGGAAGAGATAAGGAAAACTGCCCACTTAACAGAAGACAACTGCCATACAGATGGCAAATAGAAAACAAATTGCTTGGCAATCCAGGACAATGAGCAAAATGTGTTTGAGGAGCTTATGGCTGTCCATCACTGGTAGAAAGAGAAGCCACTCATGTGACCTCTTTTCGATCTGACAGGTGGACAGGACGGAAGTGATCCGAACCTGCATAAATCCCGTCTTCTCCAAGCTGTTCACGGTGGACTTCTATTTTGAAGAGGTGCAGCGATTGCGGTTTGAGGTCCATGACATTAGCAGCAATCACAATGGGCTGAAGGAAGCCGATTTCCTCGGTGGCATGGAGTGCACGCTTGGACAAGTAAGTGCCAGTGCCATTTTCCCCCTTGTTGCTCATTTTTTGTGTATATGTGGAATATGTTCTTTGTTGGGTGACTGATAGGTGAGATTTGTGGCAAAATTCTTAACTGGTGCTTTGAATGGGATAATTGAGAACTTCTGCTGGTTTGTTTTACTGCTGTAGTACAGCTTCAGTGCTTACAGGAAATGGAAGATCAGTGATTTGCCTTGGACAGTAAAAGGCCATGCTCATTAGGCATTGGAAAATAGACTGATTTTGAAGAAAGTTATTGTTCCTTACATTGCATGGGGTTTAAAGCAAGTTCAAAGTCCAAGAAACACTTAGAAATATACTTTATTCATGTAGGGTAGTGCCTGGTGATGTGGCAAATAGAGAGATAGGGTTGGATTCATCTCCCTGACTCTCAGTTATCCAAAAGTTAGGTGTCTAGACTAAGTTACTCTTCTGATTTCCATTTAAGTTCAATGGAGAGAAACAGACAGTTCCAGCCGTTGATTCATTTTGCCTGAGACATCTATCCTAGATTAGGATAAATTGTCCTCAGGAGATACCTGTCCTTCCTTATCTTTTGTCAAGAGAGTCTAGACAGCTGGCTTAGGGGAGATACTTAACTTTTTTGATTACTAAATTTAACGGTGATGAGTCCTACCCACAAGATCAATATCTAGATGTCATCATAGCCAACTCTGTGGTGAATTCCCGTACTGCTGACTGGTGGCACACTGCAGTGTTCCAGGCATAACTGTTTATTTCAGACTGGCAGTTTTTGTCATGCAGGGTTTCATAGCACAGATTTCTGCTCTGTCCCTAGTGCAGAAATTTGGCAATGCCAAATTTCACTAAGCTGAGTATAAATTTGTTCTTCATGCTGTGTGCCAAGAGCAGGAAGTTCTTTTGTTCAGATTTTCCTTTGCAGTGCTTCCACATAAGTTTGTATTATGAACAGGGTATGTGTCATGGAAAATGCTGCAAAGCTTTGATTCCCTGTTTTCTCACCTTTTGTTGGTCCTCACTCAGCCCCACCACAGAGGAATCACTTTGATTTTCTTCCCACAGCTATTAGGCCAAACATGCTGGACGAGGAAAAGTCCTCTTAGCAAGAGAAATAATATGAAATATATGCATTTAATAAATTGGAAGCTCAAAACAAAGATGTTGGTATTTAGGATATTTACAGTGCACTGTTCCTTTTGACAGATTTCTTGTGGTCTTGAGAAATGAAAAGAAGCTGTCCTATAACATGAAGGGGAATGGGAAACAAAGCAAAATGTTATTATAATGTTCTTCTTGCTTAATTGGCTTGAAAAAGAAGGGGGGAAAAATGTCACTGCTGCTGCCTGTAACGTAAATGTCTTTATAATTATTTGATGGCTATAAATAGCACACAGCTGGGTTGTTTGCAGCATAATTTCAATGGTAACCAAGAAAAAATAACAGTGTGAATTCTGTTCACAGTAATGCAACTTGGAGGACTCTGATCTCATATTTAGTTATGTTTGGTGGTGTTCCTTCCTCCTGCTTTTCTAGTTTTTTGCCTTTATATAATTTAAAACTGATTTAGGAAATTCCAGAAGAGTAGCACTGGAATTGTCATCCAAGTCAAGCCTTTATGAAGACTCCAAAGTTGACAGTCCTACAGCACAGGCTGTACACATGGAGCTTACACTCTTGTTTAGCTGTATGGTGTAATTACATAATTCAATTACCATTGAATTATGATAATAGACGCACAGCTTTTCTTGAGACGATTTTGACATAATTTTTGTTGTCTACATAATTTTAATGCCTGAATAAAACAGAACTTTTTGCAAGAGTGTGTGTCAGCCTCCCAACTCACTTTCCCAGTGCAAGTAGGATTTAATGAGATATCCAGGAAGGCTGTAGATTTTTAGGCATAGTCTGAAAGACTGATGCCCTTCCCACCCCCACATAGAAGTGCCAACTTTCATTGCTCTCTTCTAGATAATAGTTGATCTCTAAGATTCTGTGCTACCTGTACCTGTTTGTAGATCATCACTTAGATGTGTGGCAAACCTGCATGTTTACCCAAATCATATAACTCTTCTATCAAAATCAAAATTAGTATGAAAACTAAATGCTGGGAAAGACAATAGCATGGTTATACAGTAAGCTCACAGAGAGAACTGAATTTTAGCTTTATTCTGATCTCAATCTTACATGTAGCCTACCCATTAGGTACAGGCTTGTCACAAATTTGGGGTCTTGGATGTAAATGACGAGGAATGCATTCCTTTGGGAGGTTTCAATAATCTCCTTCCAAATGCTCTAATAAATTTGTGTTCTATGAGAGTGATGAAGGCAGTGACTTGTAGGCTGCTAGATCTGAGGCATATACTGTCTAGAGACATCCCACTGGATTTTCTGCAAGATTTATTTATACTGCTCTTGCCAGGACAAGTCAATTGTGTGCCTCTACTGGTAAATACTGTGGTTAGCAACATCCTGGCATGTAGTCAGTCATACCTGGATGTGAAGAGCAGATTAATCAACAGGAATTTCTTATGCCACAACATTTAAACATGGTAGAACAAATGGTTGTGGGTAGATACCTGATGAGTGTAGATACATAAATGTCAACACGCTAAATAGAAACATTTCCTCAAAGTGATTTGTTTTGTCCATCACACTTAAAAGTTTCCCTTCCAGACAAAACAATAGCAGATTGTCTTTTGAAGGCTTTGACAGGAGCAGGCTTGGTATGAGGTGTTTAGGAGGGATTTTTTGGTGTGTGTTTTTAAGAACTAAAAGTCTGTTCCTTGTACTGAGAAAGGCTCTTTCTACATTCCAGTTTCCCAGCTTCCTGAGTGTCCTGGTAATGTGCAGATTGGCAGAATATCAACAAATATGTTCTCTACAGTCAGAATGATAACCAAATCAAACAAACCCTAAAATATTAGAGAAGGCAGGAAAGTTGAGAGTGCAAACAAATTTATCTCAGTTAGCAGCATAGTCTTAAAATATGGTCTGCAATTGCACATAGTTTATAAAACAGAGTTTTTCAAGGAACTTCACATTGAGAGAATGTACCATACTCCAAGCAGCTTGTGTTGTACTGTTTAAATAGTGACATTGTTAAATAGTGACATTTTTAAATAGTGACATTGTTAAATATGTTAATGTGCATAACTAAAAACTGTAATTTTTAAAAATATGCTATTATTTTAAAATTTTTGTTCAATTTCTAATTAAATGTATAAAACTAATATCTAATAATACCAGTTCTACAGTCATATGGTAGTTATTTAATCAAGGAAACTGTAGCATGTTTTGCTTGTAACTTCACAATGATTATTCTTAATTGGGAGCATGTTTGTGAAATTAGATTCACAGGATCCCAGCAGGGTTTGTTTGGAGGTGTCCTTAAAGAACATCTAATTCCAATTCCCATGCCATGGGCAGGGACACCTGCTACTAGACCAGGTTGATCCAAGCCTCATCCAGCCTGGCATTGAACACTTCCAGCGACCTCTGGGCAACCTGTTTAGTGCCTCACTACCCTCATAGTGAAATTCCTTCCTAATATCTATCTAAATGTTTCAGTTTAAAGACATCAGCCCTTGTCCTGTCACTCCATGCCCTTGTAAATAGTCCCTCTGCAGCTCTCTTGTAGCCCCCTTTAGGTACAGGAGGGTGCTGTAGGCTCTCCCCAGAACCTTCTCTTCTCCAGGCTGACCAACTCTGACTGTCTCAGCCTGTCTCCACAAGGAGAGGTGTTCCACCCCTCTGACCCCCTCTTCATGGCCCTCCTCTGGAGACCCAAAACTGGATGCTTTGCTCTGGGTGGTGTCTCTGGAGCAAATCCTTAGTTAGGTTTACTTGAATTACCATACAAGGAAGTGGCATAGACATTTGGGAGGGTGTGCTTTTCATATCATAAGGTAATTTAAGTGAGGAGGGATTCCTGGGGTCTCCAGTTCAATCTGCTGCTCAAAACAGATAAGAGCAGATTGTTCAGGGGCTTCTCCAGCCCAGTCTTGAATGTCTCCAAGGATGAAGTTATCACAGCATCTCTGGGCTTTGTCCCAGTGTTTGGCACCCTCACAGCAGTGATGGCTTCCTGTGTGTAAGCAGAGGCATAGTGAACCCTCACTTCTATATGCAATTACTTTTAGTAGCCTTCAGGTGGCAAAAGAAAGCCTGAATTTGCAAAGTAAAAATAACCAGAGCAAGTATGGCTTAGTTTTAGCTGGTCTTGCTTAGGGAGGAAGGCAGTAATATCAGCCTTCTTGAGCTGCTGCTGTAAATTACAGCTCTCATTCTTTGGAGTGGGAGTGTTGGGGTTGAGCAGTGGTTTGGCACTGTGCTTTCTGCTTCAGCAGAAATTGCTTGGGATGCTCCATCAGGCTGTGCATCTGCCCACTAATCCTCTAACTCTTCAGTTCACCCTAAATAGTTGCTGTTCTTTGCATAGGCACTGGCAAGCAAGGGCACCCATCCACAGCTTTGTAGTGATAAGCAGTGAAATCACAACCAGTAATATTTTAATTGCCATCTTGGGCCACCACTCTATAAGGGTGACCTCTTGCTTTCTTACAGGTGCCTTAGATGCTATGAATCAGTTCTTGCTCTGTCATGGTTTTGCAGATGTCTGCAACTTTGGAGAGTAGATTCTTCCCTCTTTCCTTTTTGTTTTTCTCTTTCCACTTCTCTGTGCCTAGGTAAAGTGTTGAGCACTCCTCTCACCCAGACTAATAATTTCCAACTCAATCCTCACCTAGTACCTGAGAGTTTTGTACTTCTCATGCTTTTTGGTTGCTCACAAAATCTGTAATTGTTTTGAGTGTCAGAAGATAGATTGATTTTTGTTTAATGGGTCAGGGTTTTATGTACGTGAAAAAAAGCAACGGGGAAATAATATTAGATGGAAAAGCACAGTCAGAAATTTAACAGTGTGATTTTCATGGTTTTCAAGTGGGATAGTGTGGTGGTTGGGGTGCATGGTATGGGATTTGGTTTTTTTTCCAATGACTTGGCCTCCCAGGATCTTGCCCACCCTCAGCTCCTTGAAGAGGGGGTGAAATGTTGAGAGACAGTGCTGATGCTGTGCCCACCCTGCTCAGCAGTCACCAAACCCTGGTGTGTTATCCGCACCTTTCCAGGTACCAATGCACCTGGAGGGTGCTCTAGGAAAATGAAACTAATACAGACAGCAAAACCCCAAATCCAGGTCCTCTTCTGTTTATAGGTTAGTGCCTTCATATGTCATGAGCTTCTAAAGCGCTCTTATTGGAATAATTCAGCTTTATATTCCATAAATTTTGTAGAACATTGAAATTGCATCATATAGTACAGTAAGGGCTCAAACTTTCTAATAACCAAAGTTAATTTCTTAACCACACGGTAATTATCAGGGAGGTGGCCAAGAAAGACTTTTTTTTCTGAAATTTCACCCAGAAATTTTAGTCTGTTCTATAAGAGCTTCCAACAACTATTTCAATGGATAACCATTTTCTGATGAAAACTAAAAACACATTTCCAAGACAGTCTCAATTACTGCTCAGCTGTGCATGCAACACCATTAAATTATGGAAACCAATAGAGTTTTTATTTCTTAAATGTGAACCACCCCAGCTCTGTGGGTTGGGTTGTTCTCTGTGACATATTTTGTGGGAATAACCTTTGTGGCTTTTCTTCCATTACTTACTGTGGCTGGTCTTTGCTGTTTTCAAATTTGGGATCTTATCCCTTGTTTAATTTCTTTCAATTTTTAAAACTGTTAAAATGCTGTTACTCCCTTATTTGCTCAACTAGTAGCAGAAGAAAGCTGCAGAGATGTAAATTTTTTTGTGTCAAGAACATTTTCAAGGATTTTCTGAGATTTAATATTACCCATACACACATTTGTGTACAAATTGGATTGAAAATCTTCCTTCTCAGTAATGAATATAATTGTTTCTCGTGTGTTTTCCATAGTATATGCCATTAGCAGATTATGCACTTGAAAAAGCTGACTGATTATTAGTTCAATTTCAGCCATCATAAATCCCCTTGCTCTTGAATTAGAGAAAGGCTAAAAGAGTCATGATTGCACCTGAATTAATTAAACTGAAACATTTTGCATGAAAATATTTATTTAATAGACTGTTGACTGCTTCTGTGGTGCAAAAGACATATGACCAGCTTTTTTCAAGGTGTTTGAATTCCTAAATCTCATTAGATGTCTGTGGGCCTCCTTAGGTATCTAGGTACCTTTAAATACTTGGCCTTTGATCTCCTCCAAATGAAGTTGCTCAATTCATTAGTAGGATGAATAATGTACTTTATTAGACGTGAATGTCATTTTCTACCAGCGCTGACTCAGAGCAGAAGCAAATAATGAATGCAACACTCTCCCTAACTTTGCCTAACCCTTTCAGAATCTCTGTTATCCCCAGGAAACTCTTGGTTTGACATTGCAGCATGATCTCTGAAGCTGTAAGATTTTCTAGATTAATTTTGCCATAGTTAATAGAATTTCTTATACAGTTTGTACTGCTTTGTTTTCACATGCTTTATCTTTTTGTATGAATTACTGTAGCAGTCTTTGGAAGAGTAATTTAAATTTAGTTTGCTATTATAATGAGGTATTATTGTGACTAATTCTAAAAGGGCTGCTACTCTACACAATAATTAAATTCAAAGACCTTTTAAACTATTGATAAGATATTTCCTGTAATAACATTATGCCTCTTGTGATAGGCATATCTCTTTTTCTGTGTTCCATTTTGATTGACTATTTTCAGGTACAGATCTTTAACAAAGACAGGGAGAGGTATAATTCAGCTGTAAATAGACTCTGAGCTGAACAATACTATAGCAAACAAAAGACATCTTGGAGAGTGATGAGCATGGTACAGAAAGACTCATATGTACAGAGAGGATCATTATAGCACTGAAACTGGCTCTACGAAGGAACAAGAATTCTGTGAGCAATTAGAATGAAACTTTCTTCTCTGTGGACCTATACATCTGAACGTGATCACTTGAAGGGTTTTCTCGGTATCTGTGACCCATTCCCCAAAACTTTTTTTTTCAATGAGAGTGGAATACAGTCTCTAACATTTACATAATGTCTGGTCTCTCTTCGTGTTGAAATGTAGCATGCTTGGTGCATTTGCAATGGTCTGCCACTCTTCATGAAAACTATTTGGTGGGTTCAAAAACAGCTGGGAGATAGATGGCAAGATAAACACAAGCACATCAGAGTTGTATAAACCTTGTTTTGTCACAGGCCAGGCTGAAGAGGAATGTGTGAAGAGAGAGCTTTTACACTGTGAGGCAGAGATACTTCTGCTGCCTGTGCTTAAAATTGATCATTCATTATTCACCTATACAGGTGAAATGCCATCAAGCTCTGACATTGTATTTGGGGGTGTTTAGAGGCTTACAGTATCTGACTTACATGCACTAATATTTTAATTTACAAGCTTCAGAATATATTTTACAAGTGTTAAATCTTCAATTGTTTGTCTAGTCACTCTGGTTGCATCATTCCACTTACAGCAATATCATGAAAGTATTGCTGTCCTTCATTTGGGACACTTTGTAGCAGTGAAAAATGTGCTTTAAGGGGTAAAAATTTATACTAGAAGGGAAGAGCTTAAGAGAGTCTGTAGCATAACTGGCAAATACTTTTGATATGATTATGTCCCACAGGATCCTTCTTTTGCTGTGCATTGAGGATTAAAAGGATTTTGTGAATACAGTCAAGTTAGTTTGATTGTATATGTTAAAATCCCCACTCAAACTTGACAAGATAGCAGTTTCTAGTTTTAATAGTTACCTATTAAACTGCTATTGTCCCAACCTATGAGTTTTTATTACTTTTCTGATTCTCTGTTGTGTCTCACTGGGGTGGAGTCTAGCAGTGACTGTGTGGACCTTGGCTGCTGGCTGGGGTTAAGCCACAACACAAGGGTTGGTGCAAGATTTGAGATGTTTTTTTGAAAGAATATGATTGCTACTTTTCTTTCCTTGATATATCAACATGGTTCTAGCAGATGGTGGAAACACACTCTATATGTACCACTGCTATTTGGTGGGAAATTCCTTCTCCAGGTTTGAAGTGTGTTTACCACCAAGGGATCTGCACTTAAATACATTGGATCATGAAGATTCAGTCTGTGAAAAAGGCATTTGGATAAAGGGAAAAATGCTACTAAACTGTGACTAGGTGCTCTTTGCAGTCCTGAAAAAGAGGTTGAGTTGAGTAACTATGAAAGTACATGTAGCAGAAATAACATCTGGGAGAAGAGTTAACACAGAGGTGCTAGGAAATAAAAGTTATTTCTCTGGCTATCCCAGCTAGCAAGGAAGAGATACAAAGACTTCTTCAAGCTGTGTACTGTTGTGATTGAGGGAAATTTGTGCTTAATCTCTCTGTAAATAACTAAATTTGGGGTTCCTGTAAGAAAGTCCAATGTGCAGAAGAGGACAATCCAAATAAAGAATTTAGGACACTTAACCTCTGGGTCAGGGTGGCACCTTGCAAAGCTGAATCAATGCTGTTGAAATAACTTGGTTAAAAAGCCATATTGAAAACTTGGTGTTGGCTCTATTTATGAGCATTGGGAATTCTGCATGGTATTATTGAAAGTTATCCCTATACTTGGTTGAAAAAGGACCACCTAGAGAAAGACATTTTAAAAGTTGCTTAAACAAGCCAGGTAAAACAAGCCATTATATTTCACAGCTCATCTTACACAGTGCTGATTAGTCACGACTCAGGCACAGGAGAGAGGAAACCTTCATCAGAGTCCTTGTCTCTGAGTGATTGCTGAGCAATGCTGGGTACACAGCTGGTGTCAGAGCCTTGGTGCTTTTATCTAGAGTCTTGCATCTGTTCATACTTTTAAAATAATGAAGAAAAAAAAAAAGTGCAAGGCCTCTTTTAGCTATTTTAAATTAGAAATAGGATTAAATGGAGATGTAAGTTCAGATTTCTCTACAATATTGAGCATCTGTCCTTAACCTGTAAGAGCTTGTATGTAATAAGGAAAATTAAGATCATCTTCAAGGGAATTTCTCACTTCCATCTTACCACAGGGTTGACATCCCTTATCACTTCAGACCAGAAATCTCCCTGAGATGATGTTCTGTTTAGATGACTGCGTGTCTGATAAATAGGAATAACTTCATGTTCATATGCTCTCTCTCAGAAACAGAGGCTTTTACATCTTTTTTCCACCTCATGCAAACATATTACTATGATGTTTTTATTGGACATATCATGCTCTTAGGCCACAACTGGGTAGTAGTTTGTATGTAGCTGAAAATGAACTTGGCTTCACTTCTCTAAGTCTCACCTTTTATACCTCTGAGGTGTGGCCCTGGTATGAGCTCCCCACACTGAGCACTAAAAAGGATTGTTGTTGTTTAACCCCAGCTGGCAACTAAAGCACCATGCAGCTGCTTGCTTACACCCCCTTTGCCCCATGCTGCCACAGTGGGGAGGAGAATCAGAAAGAAAAGGTTAACTTCATTCTTGAGATAAAAACAGTTTAATAATTAAAACAAAATAAAATTTTATTATTATTATTATAAAAATATCGGTAATGAAAGGAGAGAGAAAGCATAAAATAAAACCCAAGAGAAAGAAGTGATGCATGGTACAATCACTTTCCACCTGCTGACTGATGCCAGCCCATCCCTTAGCAGCAATCAGCAGCTCTGAGCCAACTCTCCCCAGTGTTTATACTGAACATGGCAGTCTGTGGTATGAAATATCTTTTTGGCTAGTTCAGGTCAGCCATCCTGGCTATCTTCCCTGGCTTGTTGTGCACCTCCTCTCTGGCAGAGCATGGGAAACTGAAAATTCTTGATATGGAGTAAACACTACTTAGCAACAACCACAACATCAGTGTGTTAACATTATTCTCATACTAAATATGAAACACAGCACTGTACCAGCTACTAAGAAAATTAACTCTTTTCCAGCATGAACAAGGACTGTTTTCTACATCCATTTGCTGACTGGTAGGTCATGTTTCTAATAAAATGTTGTGAAAATACAGGTTCTTGAATTGTAATGAGGTTTTCTAGGGCTGAACTGGGTTCTATTATTTGTGTTCTAGAAGGAAGAGAGATATTTACTTTCTGCACTTCTTCACACCAGTTTTGGAAGAACCCTTTTTTTTTCTCTGAAGCACAAGTTTTAAATTGCAAGGTTTTGAAGTCGGAGTCAAGCCAAAGACTCCTGACAAATGAAAGACCTGTAGTCAATTACCTTCTACCAAGGCATTTTGCCAGCTCAGCTGCCTCTGCAACTCTGAACTAAGACTAATGCTTGCTAGTCCCTCAAGTTATCATTGTTTAGGACTTGCTGTCTGAAAATCAGGTCAGCAAATGCTTTGTATAATAATGTTTAGAAGAAGATTTGCATTGAGACATTAACAAAAATATGATAGGTAATTGATGGCAGGTTCCACAGAAGTGATTCTTTAAATCAGTGAGACCCATTTCATACAGTGCATGAACAAAAGAATCAAATTACTGCTATGGAAAACAGACTCCTTTATGGTTATTGCAATTACAACTACAATTTGAAGCAAAGATGTTGGCACATTGTTGCCAGATAGAGGATTGGTTTTAGTGGCCACTTAATTAACAGCTGGTAAACACTTGCACCCAAATACACATATTTACATATGCAGAGTGCTTACTGTGTCAGAGCAATGCTTCTGGCTTAGAGAGCAAGTGTCATTAATGCAGCCTACTAATGAGCATGTCAGAATAAATTATCCTTTCTGGAACTTTGAGCTATCTGCCTCCTGCACAGGAGCTCCCGAGCTGTGCAATGCCCTGTGAAAGCTGTGACACTTCAAAAAGCAGCAAAGGGAGCTGGAAAAGTTTGGGTAGCTCAGGAGGACAGTCCTGCTGTTTCTAAAGAGGCTACTTTAGGACAGGTTCCCACCCAAACTCTATCTCATACCCTGGCTATGTATATGTAAGAAGTCTGAAAAGGTTTCTTAGCTTAATGTATTTTACAAAGTTGCCTGAGCATCTTTCTTTGACCATGGAGATAAATGGGCTCTGCTCCTCAGCTGCCATAATTCATTGTCTGGCCAGTACAGATCCCACAGTTTAATTATATATTAAGAAAAATCTGTCATATTCCTGTATTCCCTCCTATCTGAGAATCTCAAACACGATTTTTTGAATTGCACCTCACAGTTCACAGGAGTGCAATGATTCGTACTTGAACCTATTTAGCTGGCAAGAAGATAAATGTAGGGATGACTTAAAAGATCTCTGCAAACAGTATTTCCAAGATTCTAGGGAAGAAAAAGAGCTGCTAGTAATATTGTCATCTTACTTTTAGTCCTGTCTGTTGTTGCCACTGACCAACGCTATAGCTGAAATCCAAAAGTTAGTTTGGAAAATTGAGATGTTGGCAACAGAGAGCATTATGGAAAGCAGTCCAAAAAAGAGTGCTAAATTATTCATTTAAGTAATAGCCAGCTGCAAAACTGAAATGGTCCTATTATGAACATTAGTTAACAGTATCATGATGTTCTTAAAATAAGGCAAATGTAATTCTGGAGTGTATCAGCCTTGCAAGAGAAGCTCTTCTTGCTTCTCATGGGAAGGACCAGGGTTATTATGCCCAATTTTGAGCATTATTTTAAGAGTATTTATGAGCTAGTCCATGAAGGCTCATCAGAGAGTGCAGAGAATGGTTTGAGAGCTAGGAAATTTTGTCAAGAAGGAAAGATAGGACAAACTCAGGTTATGTAGTAAAGAAGACTGTAGGGAGTTGGTAATAAGTCTTCAGATACAAGGATTGCCTGAAAAGGGGAAAAGGATTGTTTTACCTATTCATGGTGCATTCGATAGAAATAATGGACTCTAAACTGCAGAGAATCAGATTAGCTGTTAGGAAAATATATTTACATAAGGATAATGAATACAATAAATTTTCACAGGAGAGTGTTTCCCTTTAAGTTCTTTAAGAACTGATTAGATATACCCCTGTCAGGTATAGCTGAAATAGGAACAAGAAGCTGGTCAGAGTGATTCCAGATGTGCTTTCCTGTCATTTGGTGGTTCTCCCATCTCACATTTAAAGCCTGTTTAAAACTTGCTTCTGTCTTGCTGCTTCTATGACAACTGTACCTGAGGATAATCTGAGGTGCAGCTTTGATTCTCTGTTCAATTTAGTAAATTGATAGGCAGGACAAACATGTTTCCCCCCACTGATGTTAGGCTAAAATGTGCATCCTACTCACTCCTATCTCACGGCACATTTTCTGGTTGGCTGCAACTTTGCATTACTCAGAGCATGTCAGCTCTGGCCATTACCTACTGCTGTGGTTTATTGCTGAAGTTTCTATGATGCCCAGGACTCGCATGAAGAGTCTGGAACTCTCCTTTTCACTTTTTCTTTTGCATATAATATTTTGGCATATTTGCCAAAGATGTCTATTCATGGTTCATTTAGATCAGCTGTATGGATGAAGTTATCCAAGTACTGTTGGATGTGGGAAGGTGGAAAGGACTGCTTCTAGGATAAAAGCCACATTCAAGAGGTTAAGTTTTTTCTTAGGACACAATCTTTTACTCAGTATCTGCACAGCACAACTGTACTACAGTTATTTTCAGATTACAAATAATGCTGTGACTTCTAAGCAATGGTTTAGATTACCTTTACATCTGTCAACATTTTGAAGTTTCCACTTAATAAATAAATAAATGAATATAGCATTCACTTTACTGGTGACCAATACATTGGAACATCACTGTAGCTTAGCAGTTCTACATTATTGTAAGTTTCTTCCTTTTCTAATACTTTTGCTGGTCTGGTTTTAAATGTTTCAAAATCGTAAGGGAATGCTTGTTACTATTGATATGGCAAATAAAATCTTTTGTCATTGTTCCTCTGATGCCATTTATTTGTAGTATATTTACAATTTGGTTAATGACCAAGTTCATTTGTAATGCTGAGTTCTAGGGGAGGTTTGGTATGGGGTAAGCAAAGGAGACAATTTTGGATCTGAAGTGTGGGACAGCTTGCTTACTTCTGCCCTGAATTTAGAGCTACTGACATGTTGAGAAAAAATTAATTCCTTCTCCTTGTAAATGGACTTCAGTTTCCAATAAAAATTAATGAGTTGAGTTTTGGAGGTATCTCTGACAGATTTGCTGTTTACTGCTCCCTTCTTATTGTCTTTTAAGTCCAGTTAAACCTTGTTTCTGTCCCCTGTGACCATCACTGCAATACTTGAGGAAAATCTCTGTGTTTCTCACTCTTCTATTCAATGCAGTGAATTGTGTTCTTCCCATTCTGCTTGACCCCAAATGCTTTTTTGTCCTTCCATTGCATCCTATGCTATGCACACTTCCTGGGGACCTTTCTTGTTGGTTGTGGTCTTACTGCATTAACTCTGATCATGGATTGAGAAAGTACCTTGATACAAAAGGAAAAAAAAAAAAAGAAAGCAACATAAAACTGAAATCACAACAAACCATGTATTTACTACAGATTCTAATTATTTTTCCCTTTGTTTTTGTTTTCCTGCAGATTGTTTCTCAGAGGAAGCTCTCCAAGTCCTTACTCAAACATGGCAACACAGCAGGAAAGTCATCTATAACAGTAAGTCAGTCTTAAGCATGCTTTTGTTTTCCTGTTATTTAGAAATATCTAAAGTGACTAATTCTCTCTAAAAGCATCCTGCTAAGCCACAGAACAGCCCTTGATTGAGAAATGTATTTAAATTGTTTATTTGACAATTTGCACTATTTCTGACAAATGCTTCTTTTAAGGAAATGGCAACAAATAATGTATGACTTGTAAAAAAGCCATGATACTTACAACTACTACTTTTAGGGTACTTGGATGGCAGCAAGTAACTTCTGCTGCTTGGATACTTTTAGTTGAATGACTAGAACCTTCAGAAATTAATTTGTACCTGCTTTGACACATAAAGGAACCTCATCTTTCTTTTCCCTTGGGCTGCTTCCAGCTTCTCAAGAAAAAAAAAGTTTGATGAGATTAGTTTTAAATGTGTTGTGATGCAACTAAGGACTGGATTGCCATAGCCCCGGATGTAACTTGAAATTTGAAAATCAGTGTATTACCTCTCTTTCATCTTCATCAATGCTGGCTTGCTTGGGTGATCAATCTTGTCTGCACTGAAACTGCCATGCTTGTGACTTTTGCAGCTCTGCATTAAGGCTATAATAAAATACTCTGCTTTGGGTATATCTGCTCTGTTGCCTCATGAGATTCAGAAGGATTTTTTTCCTTAATGTGTGATTTGCCAGATGGTTTTCTTCTGGCTTGATTGTTTGGGGTTTTATTTTCTGCCTTCAGCTGCAAAAGAGAGAGCAGACTCTGAGGTAAATTCTTGAGCACCCAGGGAGTTTGATTTCTTAGATGTCTTCCTATGTGCTTGGCTGGGAATTGATTCGCTTAAATGCATACAGTAAACTTGGTCTTGGTCTGGGGTTGGAAGGGAGTTCCCCCCTCATCTGGCTGAACAGAACCAGGAGAGAGTTTTGTTCCCTAAATAATTTCATATGGTTTGCCTGCTGGGATGATCTGAGCATACTTCATCTCACGCATCCCTATGGTGTTCTGGACCTCCCTTCTGTTCTTTGAGGAGCACAAAGTAGTTTAGTCTTGTGAAAACACAAATGCTGTAGTACAACTAAAATTATTAGGCTTGTTAGGGCAGTGTTCTGGCAAAAATTAAATCACTGTGATAAACAGAAGATGAGAGAAAATGAGTTAATAGTCCCTGCTGGCCTCACACTGGATGATAACCATGAAATATGGACCTTATTTACGTGCTTTGGCTTCTGTCCAGCAGTTCTAAAGAGCAAGTTGACTTGAATGGGAGAAAACTGAACCCACACAAAAAAATACTGTGTGGAAAGTTTTTTGTCTCAACAGAATAATTAAAAACTGATTAATGATCATTATTTCTGGACCTGGGGACATACCAAGTGTCTGTCAAGCATGGAAGTTTTTTCCTAACTCATTCAGTGTAGTGAATTACGAGTTTTTCATAGTATTTTGAAAGTTCCTATCTTAGCAAGTTTTGCTGGAATTTTGTTGACCTCTTGACTGTGTAATGTCTCATCCACACAATCTTATGATATGGCTGTGGGAAGCAAACAGAACATTGTTCTGCTTCTCCAGTTGGAAGTCTGTCAACCTTTACAAGAGCAGGTTCATTATTTTCAGTTAAAAATACTTCATGAAATTTAGTGTGCAATTCCCAGAGCGCTGTTAGTCACACACAGCTTAACCAGATCTTGTAAACCATCAGATTACATGGGAGAGAAATGTGTCAGACTCCATGGGTCAAATTTCATCAGCAAGCTGATGTTGCCTGGAGGATGTAACACACCACATATGTGCCTGTGTGATGGTACTTTATCCCCCAGTTAACCATCTGTGCCCCTGTGTGGCTGCATGTGAGTATTTTGTTTGGAGAAACACCACAGCTTGCTGCTGGGAGGTGTCACAGCCAGAATAGTCTCAGCTCAGGGAATTTTACTTAATTTAATGAATTGCCAATCAAAGTAAACTTTAAACTACTGAAAAACAAATTGGACAAAAAAAAAAAACTCCTAGGGAAAATGTTTTTCCTGCCCCTCTCCTGTACTCCACTTCTGACACCTCTCCTGCCTCCTTCATAGTCTTCACTCTCTTTGCCTTCACTTCATGTTGTGCTCAGTCCCTTTGATGAGGTGCTGTGTGACACAGGTCAGGATCAGAAAATAGTG
Source organism: Ammospiza caudacuta (assembly GCF_027887145.1). Lineage (NCBI taxonomy): Eukaryota > Metazoa > Chordata > Aves > Passeriformes > Passerellidae > Ammospiza > Ammospiza caudacuta. Next base: position 44,035,932 of record NC_080593.1, on the reverse strand, counting down.
ATTTTTTTTGCCGGTCTTTGAGGTTTTTTTCTCTCATTTTCTTAGTTCTGCTCTGGACTCACACACACCCTTCAGGGGCATCTCTGCTCCAGGATGGGTCTTACCTGTGGGTGTACACAGAGGTGCCTCCTCCAGCATGGAGCACCTCCATCAGAGAGTGAATCTCCAGCTGCGTTCCCACAACATGGCCTTCTCAATGCCTCCTCCTGGATCTTCTTTAGGGGGGCATTGCAGGCCTCTCACCTCTCCTTCCTTTGTGTCTCTTGCCTCTGGCAGCTGCTGCACTTCTGACATAGGTTCACAAGATGCAGATGGCACCCCATATGCACCTCTGATGGGTTGATGTTTTTGAGAGCAGTCAGTAGCTGCTGCCAAACCAGTCTGGCAAATTTTTGGGTTTTCCCAGCAGCTCCTCAAGGACTTCAAGTGGTGGAGACAGCCAGATCCTATATGGCAAGGTGCCATGGCTGCTATGTGTGTGGTCATGAGCATGAAACACCTAGGGAATAGGTTTTTTTGGGAGATTTAATCCGTGGGGAGAACATTTACAATGAGGAAAAAGTTTTAAAGCTGTCAAATAGAATATAATGTGGTTTGTTTCAAAGAATATTTTTCAGTGAAATATGGCAGGTTTGGTTAGTGCCTTCTCTTCCCTGAGGCATTGTAATGGCTTACTTAGGAAACTGGTTTAGTTGGTTCTGTTGGGTTTTTTTATGACGTTGCACAGCAGAGTGACTGGCATGATTACTGATATAGCTTACACCATCTGAAAGAATCACACTAAATTATTTTAGGATTACTTGCTTCTGACTCCGTCCATGGTAAATTGTTTTGCCAATGTGGCTATTGCAAAAAAGCTATATCAGGAGAGCTCTCCTGCTGAAAATGAGCCTTTCATGGCAGCTAATGCCAGGTGACTTCACTCCTTTCTTCATTTATCTTGCCAAATGATGCTGAAGTGGCATAAAAATAATTGGGCTTTAGACCCGAGTAATACAACCCTTGTAGAGCGTTTTTGTCCCCTTGGACACTGGGAAATTGTGGAATTCTCTGTTTTCCACTCTGAGGAGGAGCACTTGGTCAGAGGAAAGGAATCCCTGGTGGATGTGGGTGTCTGTCCATTGGCAGGTGATTGACAAGGCATAGTTGCATGGCACAAAGTGACTCAGGTTTGTGGGCTGACCAAGGTGATGTCCTTCCTGACGGCAAAGAGAAACACATTAACTTCAGTTTCCTAAAAGGAGTCTCCAGTCTTCACACAAAAAATGGCATAGTTCTCCCCTCCCATTACACCATGCACAACTCAAATGTAGCTTTCCATTTCATTTAGGTGATTGCTGAGGAATTGTCTGGCAACGATGACTACGTTGAACTTTCATTCAGTGCACGGAAATTGGATGACAAGGTAAGCTGCTCGATATTAACCTTTCTGAAAGATATAAGAATGCCTGCAAATATAATTTGATGAGATCTTCCATGACAGATTTTTTTTTAACCTTGTGTTATTAAACACATCAGGGTTTTCAGATGGATGTTCACAATGAGGCTTTCCTCGGGTTGCAAGTAATTAAAAAAAAACCTCAAGGAAATCTAATTAAAATCAAGACAAGTTAATTACACTACAACCAAGACAATTTAATTATGTAAAATGCCACAGATCAGAAGTGTTTAGAGAAGTGAACTTTCTGTGAGTAGTCAGTGATGTTATCACTGAAGTTTCCTAAAATACAGATAGAAAATTTCATAACAGCTCAGTCATGATAGACATTTTGTTCAACAAAAAGTATATCAAATGTGAGAAAAAGACTTGCATAGTTGTGAAAAACTTTTTCCTTCTCTAGGAAAAAAACTTTCCACTGACTCAAACACTTCTCAACATTATAAGGAATACCTCTTTCTGAAATTATCTGTTATTGTTTAGCAATTATAATAAGTATCTCGACTCACAACCCAAGAAAACCTGATGTCTGCTTGTACCACTCTCTGTCATTTCAGTGTAATAGCAGGCATAGAATACTCTGAGGTATATAGTCCCTTCTTATACATGGAGATGCTTCTAATTAGAAACATATGGCAGAATTATAAAAAGGTTTAGGATGGTGATGCCCCAAGTGTGTTCTTGTAAACATCTGATGTGAGAGTAGCTTAAAATCAAATCAGTGAAACTACTTTTGGATACATATACATCAGGTTTACAAAATCAGGTTGTAACTTATGAAAAATATTTTCACTTGAAACTACCAGAAAATCTCAGGCAAGCAGAAAGTACACTGAAAGATGAATAGTACTGGCATATAACTTCAAAATAAACTTTATAAAATGTATAGAATTTTACTGTGCTCAGGATCATTAACAATCATAAATTATCAGGACCTGAATTTGCATCTCATCTGAAAAATAAATTACTTTCCTCTTCCAGAGTTGCTGGAGTCTGAGCGGTTTTGAGTTGCATAATTTATTTAGGTGTCAAAATGTCAATTTAATAGCCTTTCTTTAGACAGGTATCTTTAGAGGTGATTCCCAAACTTGTACAATTTCCTCCCATTCCACATGCTGTCACATCTAGGAAAAAGGAAAGGACATAAGCAACATAATAGGACTCCACTTAGTTATTGCTTTCCACAAATGCAAGATGTGATCTGCTTTAAATATTATGATTGCTTGTAGCTCTTGTTGGTATAAAGGATACTGCCAGAGTGCAATTCTGAGCCAAGTCAGCGTTGACTGAGAAGCAGTTTTAGACAGTGATTGAAACACTTTATGGGGATAAGGTGAGAAGGATCAGTCTGAAATACTGCAACAGTGTTGTCATTCTTGCCATTGAACATGTCCAGTCAAGGTGGGCTTCATCTAAAAAAGAATTCTTAGATGATGCAGTGTGCAAGTCAAGCAGTGACTCATCATGTCTTATCTGAATCCAAACTCCTGTCTTCAACTGATGAAAATCTCTGGAAATCTATTGCATTGAAAGAAGTCTTTCAATTTCCTCCAGCTAAAGATGTAGCTCAATACCTGGCTGAAACTTGATTTTAGAGGCTGAAAATTTTCTTATAGAGGATACTTCCTCTATAAAAAAATTGTACAGCTTATAATGAACTTTGACATCATTAGATGCAAGGCACTATTGGTAATTATTTTTATTAAGGTTTGAAATTACTTACATTTCACAGTTCAGCCATTGGTGAAAAAGAATGAGTGCTCTGATGACACAAAAAGGGAAATAAACATCCAAGAATTGCAAAGAGCCAATTTGTAAAATCCTAGGCATGGTTTTGCATGCCTCTCCCCACTCAGAGAAGTGACCACCTGAGTAGAGATGTAATATCAGAGAAACAAACTGAGGGTTGAAACTGGCTTTGGAGTCTCCTGAAAAACAGAGGAAGCCTCTGTATGTATTTCCTACACTAAGGAAAAACACTTATTTCCAAAAACTCATTTTTGGAAAATTAAACTGAATTTGTTGATCAGATTTATCAGGGAGGATATGTTTGTTGCATGTTTTTTACTCTCCTGACGTAAAACTGCAAGAATTTTAGAGAAGCTACAGAACAAAGCCTAATAATTTTTTCCTACTGGAGTGGCTGAAACATTCAGTGAAAAATTATTGGAAAATTATGGATAGGAAAGTTTCCTTTAGTTAACTGACTTCAGCAGAAATAACAGTTATATTCTTTTATTACAGTGCTTATTTGGAAGGTATAACTGCTTTTTCATGTTTTATTGAAGCTCTGTCAGCTCAAATGGCACATCTTTGTTTCAAGAGATCCACTGAGAACACTTCACTGTGGAACAATAACTTTTGGAAAGGTTTTATTGCATTAATAGCTGTGTCACAATTACTATAACAAGCAGCTACATTTTTTATGATAGCTATAATAAATTATGAGCACTGAGGCAGGAAAACTGCTTCTCCTGTTCTGAGAGAAGCAGTTACCATTCTTTGGGAAAGATTATCCAGCAAATATCTGCAAAATATGAGCTAATATTGCTTTTTTATATAGTTCTTTGGTATTAAACTACTACCGAAAAAAACCTCATCAAATGCCCTGTTGCATAGTATTCAACATTTTAGTCTTTTGGCAGCTTCACCCTTCTTTAAGGGACCTTTGACTTGATCCCCAATCCTGAATTTTAAAAATTGTTGAGGTCTGAAAATGAATCTACTAAAACATGTGTCAAACTAGGGGCTTAGAAACAGATATATCTAATTTTTTTAAATCTAATGTACTTGTGTTATTACTGTATAACTGCTGCGCATACTGAAAGAACAATGTGCATTATACCACCAGCAAATGTATTACATTAATCATTTAAATATTATTAAAATAGCACACTATATTGCAGCTATTCTTCTTTCAGAGGATATTCTTGGAGGATAATACAAAGCTATTAATTTCAACATAACAACCAAAAAAAGTTAATTGTGAAAGCAAATGTTTCTTTAGCTTATCATTTCTACTTATTGCAAAGCACTTCCAATATAGAAGGATTTTTTTGTTCACACCTCAATTCTGATAGTAATTAGGTCTTTATTTTGCATTGGAGGAGGAGTAATATAAACAACCATCCAGCATTAAAATCTTTCCTTTTATGTGGTGTTATCTTGGTAGTTAAAACCAGAAATTATTTCCTTTGTGCTGATGTGCTGTCATACCTTTGTGATATTCAGCTAGGAACAATACTGTGTTTTGAGCATTAAATGAAATCTTGGCTTCCTTTCTGAATGCTTTTGCACAGCAGGGTGCATTCTTTGGATATATCATTTTGAGGTACTTTCAAATAACTTATCAATTTGTGTTTGATAAAGAAACTCTGAACATTAAGCTTTTACCCAACTTCAATCAGAATGCTTCTGTGTGAGAAGAGACAGCTCAGTCTTTTTTAACCCTATGCACTCTGGATTTTCGTGTCACTATGATTAAACCAACACCCTCTCTCTCTGCTTGTTCTCTTTGCTATACACCGGCAATCTGGCAGAATTTGATCACCAAAACCCCCCATATCCTAGAAGTTTCAAATTTTGAGTGGTGTCCAGATACTAAATCTTCATCAGGGCCTTGAGGCAAACTCTAGAGTTATTTAGTTGAATTTGACACCGGTTTTACAGAGGTTGATGTAAAATGTCCTGTTTACCATGTAGCTGGAACAAATAACAAAGCCAACAGCTTTGTTGTTCCATGCTCCCCATGAAAGGATTTGACAAATAAATCTTCATGAGCTTTGCATCAGCTGTTAAACGGGCCACTAAGTTTTCTCTAGAAAGTGAAGAAGCAGATCAATGATAAAACAGCCCTCTCAACACAACATTATGTCATTTTTAGGGGATGACAAGACTTAAGGTCCCTTGAGCCTTGCTCAAGGCTTTGTGGTCTGTAGGAACTCATTTTCTTCTCCAGACATTCAAATTCAGGTGTCCCTTTTCAAAGCCCTGAGTTTTTTGTTTGTTTTGAACTTGTGGAATTGAAAAAGTGCCCTAAAAATAATTTTGCAAGGCCCAGACTTTGGCTAGCATCTTATCCAAAGTTGTTCCCAAACCAATGGTTTTGCAGCTAATCAAAAATAGGTATGGTGGACATTTGGTGAGGAGAAATTAATAGAATTATATCTATTAGAGTAATTTTTACACTAACACTATCATAGAAACACTTGGATACTGAACAGACTTTTTCACTTCCCCAAACTGACATGGGGTGTGTGGTTTTGGATATGTCCTATACAGAAGAATAATATGCATATGCACAAAGTTCATCATGTGGCTCTTTTGAAGAAGAAAATTAAGAAGGGACTTGAAACTATAGGAAATGGACTTAGTGCTTTTGAACCCTACTTTTTCAGCATAGCACAGTTAGAAATTTGAAGGTTTCTCCCTCCTGGGTTAGCAGGCAGTTACTCTTCTTCCTCCGAACTAGCATATCCAGAATAAATGAGATGTTGAAACAAAAGAGCCTGTGACCAAACTAAAGCAGCACTATAAAAATCAACTTAATTTAGGTTTGTGTAAGAAAGTTCAGGGTTGTTAGCTAGATACAAGACTAGGAGAAGGTGTTCTGCAGTGTCACAGATTTGCCTAGTGATACCAAGTTGTTTCCTGCATTACACTGCTCTGTTTGTCATCTTAGCATGGGCCATGTTACCACACCCTGAAGAGGACTGGCTTCTCTAACCACCTCTAATCCATTGTGACAGGACTTGTGTTAGTTGGTGGCAGCATAATGTCTTGGCCAATTAATTTCTGTTTTGAGAGGGTAGGTGAACAGTGTGCAATTCAACCCCAGTGTGGAATATGCTTCAAAGTGCAATGCATTAGAAAACTGGTATCAAAAGATCAAACAGGTGTGGAGGAAAAAAGAAACAAGGTAGGTGGATGACAGAGCTAATGCTCAGGAATCTGGGCTGGATGTAAGAAGGGAAGAGGTTGTAAAATGATATTTTACAGTTTTGCATGCCATGATTAAATAGTCAAACTGAGAATAACAACAGTACCACAGGAATCCTTGTGAGACAAGGACAAGAATGAAGTATTGCTGAGAAACACCAAGACGTCTCACTAAAACTACTCTGGCTCTTCCTTTTCATTAGCAGTCAGGGAAGAACCCAGTGCATTGTGCCTGAAAAGATGAAAGAAAATGAAGCCTCAAGAGTAACTGATCCTGTACTTTATTTTAGGATTTTTTCAGCAAATCTGATCCTTTTCTGGAGATTTTTCGGGTGAACGATGATGCAACCCAACAACTTGTTCACAGGACTGAGGTAAGGAATAGAGTTGAATTCACTTTCCAAGGACACAGATGGGCTGTCAGGAGGCATACTTTATGCTTCCCATGTCACAAAGGGAAGTGGTTTTAAATGTGGATGTGCAAACACTCACACTTTAAAACACTTTCTGTGGCCGCATTTCTCTTCTCAGAGAAAAGCAAGGCACAACTTCCCAAGGATTTTCTGGGAATTACAGCAAGGAACCTCAGAGAAAGAAATAACAGTTCTTATCTCATTTGCTGCTCCTGTGTTGTGTCAAAGTAGAATGCAATGTGGAGATTGTTTACCGAAAGTGATGGCATTTTGTTTCCTTGGCCTATCAGGGCCAAGCACATGTCCAGGCTGCTGGTCAGCAGACAGTCATGAGATTTTGTTCAGCTGAGTTGAGTTGAGTTGGGTGCTTGTGCAGATTCCTTTTAGATGTAATGTGATGTAGTGCAATAAAGTAATTAATTAGCCTTCTGATATCAATGGAGTCAGATGCATCATTCCTCTCACATGTCAGGCAAAAATATCACCGATACACTTCCTGGTGTTACACTCTGATGTCGTTAACTAATGGGTATCAGGTCTTGACTTGTGCACCTTAGAGTAAAGGAAGATGAAGCCAAAGGTCCAAACCTAATTAAATTGGCAGGTACTCGGTTGGAAGGTCAGGAGATTTAAACATTGGATTTAGCCAAAACCAGGCTACAGGCTGTATCATATTTTCCCATTAATACTATGTTGCTTCTTCCCCACATCCTCTCAGGGATTGTAATCTGGGTGCTTTACATTTGTTTGTTATCAACTAGTGACATAATTGCTCCATAATAAATGGCACTGCCTTTAAAAATGGCATTTAGGTGTACAGGGTGGAGCTGTGGCAGGTGTTAGGGGTTATAAACCTGTTATGGATTCCGCAGAGTTTTCCTAGTAAGGTAAACAGTGTGCCTGTAAATTGATGTTGTCGATCCCCAAAGCCCAGTCCTGCATGTCTTCATTGCTTCCAGTTAAATTCTGCACCCTCTCCCTTGTCAGTTTTCTCCCACTGGGGTGTGGCAATGCTGGAGCAATGTCTGTAACATCATCTGTGGGTATGTATGGGTCCATTTCCCACTCCTGCTCCTTTTGGGGCTTTGCAGAGGAAAAGTGTTGGAAAGTGCCTGTTGCTCAAGGGCTCATATCTCATTGGATGTAGTTCTGAAAACTCCAGCTGAGCTCTGCTTTCTTCTCTTGCTGGTGAATGTACTGTATTGAGAATTGTGGCTCTTGTTAGCATTCTGCTGAGAGATGTGGAAATGTTAAGGGTTCTCTTTCTTCTTTTCACTCACAGGTTGTGATGAATAACTTAAATCCAGCGTGGAAGACCTTTAAAGTGTCTGTAAATTCTCTGTGCAGTGGAGACCAGGATCGCAGGCTAAAGGTCAGAAGTAATTCCTACTTTTTTAGTAGTTTTACTCATAGAAAACAAAAGTTGGTCTCTCTTTTTCAAGTGTAGATTGCTATTCTTCACTTCCCTCTTCTTTGATGGAAAAGATGATCACACAGCTGCATTATGATTACCATTATCAAATTAAGGATGCAGAGAGGTGGTAATCCACTGTAATGAGTAGATTATGCTCTATATTTTTTACAGTAACCTCAAAAAATATGGGGCTGTTTTCCCCAGTCAGTTGCATAATTTAAATCCAACATCATTTAACTGGTGAAAGTATACTCAGGAGAAGAGGCAGCCCTACCACAATCTTAACTACTATTTCCTCACTTCTATATCTGGAGGCCTTCTGTAAAAGAAACGCTGCAATAGGAGATTTTTTATTATACTTGAAGAATAGGATGGCCGCAAAAAGACATGTGTCATAGTAATGGAAGTGTTTCTAGTCGGCAGAAAGACAGATAATTGGGAACATGGAGCTTTGTGTAGAAAAAAATCATCTTCTTTTGGCTAATTTGTCTTAAATCAAATCTTTATCCAATTGTTTTTCTGACCAAGTTTAAGGCTAATACTAAATTTAAAAACATCAAACAAAGAGCACTGGTGCAGAGTGTCTATTCAGACTTTTAGACCTGATGGAAGGATATTGGACCTAAAAGTATGACTATTTTTTTTCTTACTATATCAAATTACTTAATAGAATTTTATTTTGTCCTTGCAAACATTTCTTCTTTCATCATTATAGCTGCAAAACCCTGGAGAACAGGTCTTGTCATTTTTCACTCCTTACCGCAGGATGCACTGTGCAGATGGAAAAAATAAAATGATGGTGAGGACATGTTACAGTGCACATCTTCGCTGTAACTTTTTTACCCTTTCCACAGATGTGTGGAAAGGGTATAAAAGCTGTCTTATGAATGCTTGGATTCACAAAATTAGCCCTGTTATTATGGAACAACATATAAATTTGAGTCAAGAAATGGATCAGATTTCTGCTACTGAAATGAAAAGCAGAATTAGCACAGCACTGCCTTCATCACATTGTGTACATGTGGTCTTTAAATCACTTAGATGAGAAAACCTAGGAAGAGAAGCAAGCAAAATATGAAGTCTAGGATGTGAGAACAAGTGGCAAGTCCATAAGTGTAGAGAAATGAGGTTCCACAGGGAGAAAAATGCTCTTATCTTTGAAATCAAGGTGAGAATGTATAAGAAAGGCTCAGATTTCAGTGTGGGCAGAAGAAGATGGGTCTGGGAATAAAGATGGTCTTTTGAGCTATGAGCAGAGACAGTAGTCAAAATTGTTTGCAGACAAGCTGCCAAAAGACAGGCTGAAAGGGTAGAAGTGAAGAGGAACAAGAGTAGTCCCTTAGGACTGCCTGTAGAGAAGATACAGGCAGTCAGTGAGAGAATGGCTGAAGAAGAAAACCAGAGCAAGACAGGTCTCATTAAACTACTGGTAATTTTCAAGACAATCTTTTATTCCCTCTTTTTGGGAGAACTTTTCATGGTTTTCGCTTGTGTATGCAAATGTTTGCAGCCCTGCTTTAGGTATCTGAGTATTTGCCTGAGGCTACAGTTCAGCTATTTGCAGAAAAGCTAAAAGTACTAAGATGTGCATCAGATTATGAGTACAGGAATATTTTAAAACTAATTATGGCTGTAAAATAAAAAAAAACAACTTTATACTTATTTCAAATCAGGCCTTTTATAAGTTTTGGTGAGTGTAAGATAAGACTGTTATGGTAGAGCAGCCACCCAAATCACTTATATTTGAGAGATGCCATATAGTACTTCTCAGATAATTATTTACTTCTTTTCTAGATGATCTATAACCTAGGAATTGGATGGCAGCTAGGACAGAAGAGTGAAAATTATAAGAATTAGAGAGATGAAGTGTCTGTGACTGGTATAGCACTGTAAGAATGTTTATATTTTGTTTTACTCTGATTGGCTAAGCATTCTACTCTTTGCATTACCATATTTTGGAAATTTTGACTTCAGTTGCTTTGTTTCACTTCATAAAGTATATAGCAATATGTTACTGCTAAGTGTTGGAAGAGTTCCCTGCGCCTTATTTAACGTGGGGGAGATTTAGTGTATTCCAGCTGCCTTGCTGAGCACCAGCTTCTTGCCAAGATTGTTTGATCACTGTGAGCAGTAATTGCATAAGGCTGGGTAGTTTTGTGTCTCTTCCTGCTGTTAGTTTTTAACATACTCTAAAAGCATAATCTAAGTTAAGGCTTAAAGAGGCACCAGAAAGGCTCGGAGGGAGCTGTCAGCTTGTGGAAATTCTCAACTGCAGACACTTTGCAATTATGCCTACCTTTGGTTTACCTCTGTAGGCTGTTTGGAAGCCTGAAGTCCTCGCCCTTCATCTCTGCCACTGAATTCAAATGGGTACTGAGCTTAGTGGTCAGATTTTTTTGTAATGGGGAATGAGGATTAACATGGGAAAAGAACCCTAACAACTCACAGAAAGTCATTCAGCTCACAGGGAGTTTGCTCTTCATAAATCTTGCACATAAAGCAGTCTTTACACTGTCTGGGCATTTGAAACTTTCTGGTTTCAAATGTCTGTTTAGAAAGATAAGATGAGCAAGGTCACTAAAATCAAAGCAACCAATAGTTTGGGTCTGCCAAAAGTCTTTTGCTATCATTCTTTACAAAGTCTGTTAATTTTAATTACTTATGGGCTTTTAAAGAAAAAACTAATTTTGCTTTATTTAGCTGTGGTGCAGAGAATAATGAACATTTTATTCCTCTCAGGACATCTTGTAAAACTTTATTACAATTATTGCTGCTCTAGGTTTTATTATGAGAAGTATATATTAGATTTATGGACCTACTAAGCTTTTCTTCCCAGACAGTGAAACCATCCAAGAAGTCTGGTCACGCTTCAGTGCCAATCATACCTTCTTTTAATGCTAACAGGACAGACAATTAGTGTATGCATTGAAGTGAACAAAATGCCTCTTAGATCCAAAAGTGGTGCATTGCTTTTCTGATATGTAAAGATTTTCAAATCACAAAAGTGACTACTGATAAATCTGAGTGAGGATTGTACTCCTTCTGAGGGCAGGTTTATCCTAGTCTGTTCTGCTGAAAGTCCTGTAAATTGTGAAACTTTGGCATTCAAATCTGGTTTCAGCATGTGAGTTATGTTGCTGTCAATGGTTTATCTGAAATAAAAGATTGTATTGTGGTTACCTTCTGGTAGAGATCATCTACTGCCATTCTAATAGTTGCAGGGTTCTTCTTTCTCTAGAGAAGTCCTGGGAATGTATACAGAAAAATAATCTCTTTTTGTTTTAGTGTTAGGTGCTATAACACTTGGAAAATAAACTCCTAACAAGGTGCTTGTTAGGCAAAGGCCAAACAAGCACACGGCATACAATAATTCTATCTCCTGCTGAGGTTGTATGGAGAACCTCCTCAAAAGAAGTTCTGTTCACAAGGAAAAGTAGGAACTGAGGGAAAAAAACTGAGGGAATAAAAATGTTTCTGAGGTGAACTGATAAGCTGCTAGGAGAGTGGGAGGCACATGTCATATCTGTATAGAAAGCCCTTTCCATCTTCCACCCACATAGGGGAAATTTTCGAAGGAAGGCTGTCCATTAGATATTTTTCTACCTTTCAAAAATCTGTCTGTTGCAATTATATCATTGCTGTCAGCTTGTTTACTGCTTCATCCCTGCGTGACCCAGATTACAGGTGCTGATCACAGTGAAATTGGTGCAGTTGCGAGAGGGACACGCAGCCGTGGTTACCAGGGCTGTTCCATACACCGGGCTGTAAGGCCTCTCTCTGTGTGTATGAATGGCTCTTTGCAGCCTGAAGCCCTCAGACAGTACAGTTTCTTTTGGCAACCATGGTAAGGTTGCCTCTTCCTGTGTGCTTCTAATGAGATTAAAACTTGGTTCCTGCCATTCTTCTCCATTTTCTTTTATGTCCAGTTGACTCTCTTGGCTCTGTCTATCTGATGTGTTGGAGTAGATGTATCTCAGCACAGGCAATGTTTGGGTTTCTGCTGACAAGTCTACTTCCATGTGCTTGTAAACTGCAGTGTATCTACAATGCTCTTAGTTCTAGCAAGGTGCACTCAGGACTTTAAAGGTCATTTTCAATTTATTTCCTTATTAAGATCTTGATAAATAAGTCACTTTCCAATGTGAATTTTCATAGACTGTGAATTTTCTACATTTTTTGGTAGGTCATTGTTAACAAGGTCTTGAGAGACCAGCACTTTGCTTAAATTAGTAATCTATGCAGTGCTGTCTCTGCCTTGTTGATACTATTATATAATGTGAACCTCATTACAATATTAATAGAAGAAGCTGCACAGCTTACAAAAAAGATCTTGACATTGTTCTGGATGCAAATAGATAATCACTTGATTTTAATTTTATTAATTAAAATCATTACATGAGAATTTGTTCTTATTATAATGATCACTTCCCAGTGTCTGCTATTGCAGTTTTGGGGGTGGAATGTTGGGTCTGCTTCAGACAGTTATAACCTTCTGTTTCCTTCTGATTTCTTAAAAGTGTTGACTCTTTCATGCAAAATGATGGATCATTAGGGGAAGAAATTGCTTTTTACAGATTGTTTGCTCCATTCTGAGTTAAGGAAAAGTGAATAGCAGCGGATATTTTTATATTCTCTGAATTATTGCTGCTGTGTTCTCTAGATCAATAAGTTTTCAGTGACCTTTAATACTTGACTACAGCTCTGCTTATAAAGGTGCATTATAAACTGTAAAATAAACCCTCAGTATCTCTGAAAGCCACTAGTGAAAGTAACTGAGCAGAACCTGTGAAGGAGACCAAGTAAAGTTTAAAATACAAGGAATAATATAGTCAGACAAATCCATTAGTGCTTTTATTCTTTCACAGTTTAGCTGCCAGAGTATGTGAAGCACTAGTATGGAAAGAAACAGTTTGTGGTCAACAGCAATAATTTCTGCAGGATTTTGAAAAGCACATGCCTTAAAAGGCAATTCAAGCAGTGTCAAATGATGATTAGAAAGGCATGAGCTGAAGGATTTTATGCTGTTCCCTAAAAGAAGGCTCATTTATTGTTTTCTTTGGGCTTTTAATTCCATGTAGAAAGAGACTGGCACCAAGAACAAATTACAACACAGGCTAGATTTGCTGGTTATTTTCTTGATTGGGTGATTTCAGTCATACTTGATTAACTAAGCAGTTCTACATTTTCCCTTCAATTTACTCACCAAATTAATGCCAGTGGAGCCAATCATTCCCTGGTTGCTTACCCTGGTGTTATTGAAGAGATGTTTGCAAATGGAGTCCTTCATGTAGAAAATGTTCAAAAATAAAGAAGGGTGACTCAACCTTTACATGCCTTTAGTATGAATCAAAAGATAATTTCAAATTTCTTTTTTAGTTAGTTGTTTCCTTTTCATTAGGTCAAAGCATTTTCCTGGAATCTGTAGAATAATTGCGTCACTCTTAGAGAATACCACTCTTTCTTTACAGACTGAATAGTATTTATTTATTTATTTATTTATTTATTTGTTTATTTATTTATTAGCCACTTCAAGGATGTTATTGTGTTGTGAATTTTCAGCAAAGTTCTTCTAGAGCTCAGTGTGCAGCTGATAATTTTGGATAATTAAAAGTTCCTTCTTGGTGAAGAAGAAAAAAAATAGGCTTAAATATTAGGATGAGGTGTATATTTAATAAGCTAAGAGAAATATTTGTTTCAGTGCATACTTATGCTTCATAAGCATAGGAGTTGTAATACAGTCTTCAGAGAGAATGATGCATTATTTTGAGGGTTATTATAAAATCGAGCAACACACTATGAAAGGCAGTGTCTGAGACCTTCTTGCCTAAATACCATCTAACCTTCATTTCAAGTAAATGTTTCTTTTCCTTTTCTTTCATATTCCCCTTGCTTTCTCTACATGAGAGAGAGAAGTGCTACCACAGGCACTACAATGATTATTAAAAACTTTAGATGCCTATTTCATAAGGCTTACAGTGACTGTGGGGAATTTGCTGCAACCACTCTCCCTGTTGTCTGTTTGGGTTAATCTACAATTGGCTTATGATATGAGTGCCTCCTGAATTCACTAATTGTAGCAGTGTGTTTGGAACCCTGACTTGTCTGAGTGTGTCAAGGACTGACCTGATCAATCTTCATAAACTCGATGCAGGTGGAGTGTAAGATTTAAGATGACCCTCAAAACAAAACTGATTAACTCTATGTGTGTGTGTGATCTCAGCTTACAGATTTATTTATTTTTTTCTCTTGCTGTTCCTTAGTTGTATTCTTGATAAAGCAGCTGAAGATGCTAGGGAAGAAAATACCATGTTGCAGTCAAGATTTAGGGGAGAGAAATAGACTCAAGAAATGAGCTTGATCCCATATCTGTTGGAGTCAAGTGAACTCATTCCAGTGACTTTCATAGCCACTAGTTTGTTCTCCATTGAAATGAACTCCAGTGAATTGCTGGATATATAGCAAATTAATTGTCACATTAACTAATCTAGATTTGGGTTAATTGATGTTTGTGACGTGCTTTGAAGATGAAAGAGCTCTCTAAATAACAAATGTTGTCACAATAATTAAGGATCCAAGTGAATTGCACAAGGAGAGATCATCTGACACACTGTTGTTATAAAGAAAAGAGATTATATTCACATCTCCAAGGGCCTGGGTGCTGAAAAAGGTGGTAGAAGGCTGAAAATCTGGTATATTTAAATAAAATGGGCAGGGTAGCAAGGGACAGGAGTCTTTCTCCCAAACTTGGATGACTGACAGACCAAATTTCAGAGTTCACCCTGTGAAAAGAGATTTTTACTTCCTGTTCCTTACCAGAACCACCAGTTCCATGACCTTTTGGGGAGAAATGAAATTTCATCCTGACATTACAAGGAGAATTCATAGTCTGAAGCAAGGGCAGAGAGGACAAAAAACAAAAAAATATTTTGTGTGACTATGTTTGTCTGGATTAGGGGATCTGAGGAGTGTTTTCTCTGTTTCTCTTTTGCAAATAAGAGGATTGCCTCCAAATAATTTGTACATTGCATTTCTTGTGAGCTTCCTTCAATTTGCCAACTGCCTCCATGGTTCCATCTCAAGACAAATAAGTACAGGCTTCTACAGCTTTGCTATGCAAGTCATCAGTATGAGAAACATTTTGAAGGGCTCTTTCTCATTATCTTTGAAACCGAGTTTTAATCCTCTGAAATGAAGCAGAGGCTCCTGTAAGTGCTGCTGACTGTAATCCAAATCAGGGGTCTGGTTCCCTCACAGGGGAATAGCTGATAGAGCACTAAGTCCCATCCCTGGGACCATTTAAAATGAAACAAAGCACAGCCCTGGTAATGAGGACCATTCCATACTGGAGGGCGGGCATGTGGGATGCCAATTAATTAAATGACCTCTATATTCTTCCCAATTTTCATATCTCTGTGTTGATAGTGCACTGAACATCCTTACAGACCCCAGAATTAGCTCAGAGCTGCTTACTGTGTAAGTTTAGAAACAAGTGTTACCATTTTGAATTAAAATAAAAGAATGAAGCTCTTCTGTCACTAAACTGGATCAGGATTAGGCATGGCTGTAGCCTTGTAAAGCAGCTGAATGCTGTACTGAGAGAATTTGAAGTCTTGTGTATCTTAAAGAAAATCCATCATTTTCATGCCTTTGTGTCTCCAGGACATTTTACTGTGTGACTTACACCATCCTGTGATATTAAAAATGGAAGTCTAACCAGTTTTTCATATTCTTTTTCTTCATTGTTTTCTGCTGAGATTGGAAAAAATAGGGAAGGCAATTTCTAGACAATCTCATTTCAGTCTCTTATAAAGTAACAAAGCCTCACATTGGCTGAAATATAATCAACTTACTAAGGCCTTTGGTTTCTTTCCAGTTGTATTTTTTACTGTGTAAATTGAAAATTAGGCACTCACAGAAATTCTTTCCTTGTTGCAAAATCTTGTAATAAATGTAGTCATTGCAATGAACTACATACTTTAAACAGAAAGATTACCTTAAAATTCCACTTATAAATTGTATTTGATAGTTTATGGGCTAACATACTGCCATGTGAAAATGGCTACATGGTGCAGATAATAAAATGTGTATTTTAAATTTTAGTACTCTCAGAGAAACTAGCAGAATCAAATATTAGGCAAAAGAAAACATTTGTTAAAAAAAATAGAACTAGTACCTTCAGGGGCCCAATTATAAGTTGTTTGTGATATTCAGGGCATCACAAGGGCAGAAATAGGTATTAAGTGTGTCTAAATGCAAATATTTTAGAAGATGTCTTATTACACAGTGGTTACTTGAAAAGTGTGAACTTAGTCTCACACTAAATATGTGTATTTAGCCCTTCTGTACCCAGGGATCTCATCTAACACTCATTCTGTTAAAATTTAGATCTGCATTTTTAGTTTACAAAAAACATGTTTTCTCACAGCTAGATGATATACACATTTTGTAATATGTAAGTACATGTGTATAATGTACATGCACCTGACATAATTAATTATTTTTTGCAATAAAAAATGTTTTATCTCCCTTACCAAATCTAAATTAGTTACCCTAAATTAAGCATGATTTTCATGTTCTCCCAACAATTTTGAAATTGCTCAATGGCAGTTCTCTACAGGATTCCATGAAAAAAAAACAGCCCTCCTTGTGGTAATACTGGAGGAAACCATGGCTCTTGGGACCAGAGGCTTCAGTGTGTTTATGGGTAGCTGTTGTTCTGTTAGTGTGTTACAGCTGCTAAAGCATGCCAGGGAAGTTTTGCCACTGTTTGCTATCACTAGCTCAGAGCTTTGAGCAGGATTTGATGTTAGGATAAATCTCCTTTGGGACACCTCCATCCCAGTATCACCCAGACAGAGAAATCGAGAGCTGCTTGTTCACTGGGGACACTGGGGTTATTTTAATGGCCTGCTCACCAGGAGCAATGGCTCAGCTGTGTCCTTCAGGAGGCCTTGGAGGATGGTGTTCTCCTGGCCCCTCATCTGCTGAGCTGCCACTGTGTCAGCCCCAGCTGTTGCCACTGAGAGCTCCAGCTCTCAGATAAACCAGTGCTCTTCAGAGCCCCGCACTGACCTGCCAGCTGAGGTGCAGCCATCCTTACCCCTTTCTATGGGAAAAGCAAGGTGACCCCAATGCCAGGGAAGAATGATACATCTGACTCCATTGATTCAGAAGGCTAATTAATTACTTCATTATACTATATTATTCTATACTATATTTCACTCTATCTAAACTGAACAAAATCTCGTTACTGTCTCCTGACCGACCACCAGGACACAGCTTGCATAGATTGGTCAAGAAAACAAAACACTCATACCAGAATCCAATTACCAAATCCCTTCAGGTAAACCATCTTCCATAATGCATTCTACTTGTGCACAAACACAGGAGCAGCAAATGAGATAAGAATTGTTCTGATCATTCTCTTCCCTGCTTCTCTCACTGCATCTCTCAGGTTCAGAGAATGTGAATCCCACACCTTTCCATTTAGCTGTTCCACCATGCTATTCATAGAAGTTTTGCTCAACAGAATTGCTCAAAGTTTGGTGTATTTAGCTCATTGCTGCCACAGAACACCTTAAAGGATTTGCAAGCTGCTTTGAGCATAAGACTACTTTGTGATCATAGAGATGTTTCGTGTCCTAAGCATGACAGCCACTGTATCTGCTTTGCCTGAGATTAGCACAGTGACAGTGTTTCCTTTCACAAACGTGCTAATCCTTCCTCTCCTGAAAAGCACATTAATTGCCCATATATCCTTGAGTGGAAGAGAAGGTGAGTAATGCTAGAAATCCTTTCTCAGTAGTACCAGTAAGGCTGTCAGATCTCCTGGCCTGCTTTCAGAAGAGATGATAGAAAAGGCTGTGGCTGGCCTGCCCCATGCACTCCAAATTGCCTTGGTCTGAAGTTACAATATAATAACAGCAACAGCATCAGCAGTTGATCTCTTAGACAACTCTAGAGATCAAATGCCTAAGGTTTGTTTAGATCTACTAATCACCTCTTACACTGTTGACCATTACATTATTAGCCTAGAGTCCCTATTGCGGCTCCTTATTGATTTTAGTTCTGAAAAATTCCAGGATTTGCTGATAGCAGTTTTTTTTCTATGGTAGGAAAAGGTAAAGAGGTAGCTCTGAAGTCATTAATGACTTGGGGGAATGGTGAGAGAATGGTTTCATTATTTGTCCTCAGGGCACGTGAATGTGAAAATCACTGTGACCAGGCACAAAGGTATTTCTCTTTTTATAGAGCACAATTTGGTGATGGGACAGAGATATTTTGTCAAAGGATGTTGGGAGGCCAAAATCTGTCAATATGCTAAAATTTTCAGTGGACAAATTCATGAGTGTTTATTGCTGTCTGGCTGGCTTTTAACAGCATCTATTAGATTCTCTTTCCAGCTTCACAAGAGTGCAAAGTTGTTCACTGCCAATAACTGTGAAAATGTGGTGAAGTAAAGAAGAATTTCCCTTTCTCTAGGTGTTCACTAGCATCTGACAGAAAGATGATACTGGTACCACGTACTTTTATTATTTTCTTATGACGAATACTTGTAGCTTTCAAAATTAAGTTTAAGCTTCATTTTCCGCTGATTTTCATTTGAAACACATTTAAATTGTTAGGGCTTCATTATCTGAGAAACTGCATATTTATAGCAAGGTGATGTGGATACTGCTAGTAGGTCATGCTGCAAGGTTTGTTTTTTTTTTTGCTCCAGTAAAATTTTATGAAAAGGTAAATGGATTATTTAGGGCTGAAGTGTGTCTCATTTGCTTTGTATAAACAAAATAGATGAGCCAGATAAGCCAGTCTAGTTCTTTACTATTTTGTGGCAGTGGCAGTAGAGCATAGGGAATTCTGTGTATGCCTTCAAATACTCATCCTGATTCAAATACTGACCCTGGTTACACATGCACAGCCCTCTGCTGCCTTCCTTTCTTGTACGTATCAGCTTATACATTTTTCATAAAAATACTGCCCTTCAACAGAATCCCTGTTTGATATCAGCTATTTCTGGTTTTTTAATGAATCCATCTCTAGTTGCAAGCAAAACATCTGAGAGTCTGGTGACTAATGTCTGGAAAGGCAGGTTTATTTTTACAGGCTAATTGAGAAGTCGGCTACTCACATTAGGGAGACACAATTGTTCTCTCAGACAACAGTGTTTCAGACCCTTGCACTTCAAAATATTGGAAGATTTATTTATTAGAGTTGTGCCAGAAATGAGTCCTCAGTTTTTGACTAGGATAAAATATGGGAGTAAAATATTGCAAATTTTCAGATTTCAAGAGTATTTTTTCGTAATACCACAAGTATTATGCATTAATAAAATTGAACTGGGAGGGGAGGTTTGTGTGAACGCTGCTTCACATTGATGATAAATCTTATTGATAGATGAGTTGTGTTGATCCAAGCAGTGCTGAAAGTTATCACCTAAATGTTTTATGATACTGCCACTAAGAAGGAAAGGTGAAAGGGCACAGCCAGATTATCTGACAGAGATACCTGTGGGGAAGGTGTGTCCTTCCTCCCTAGGTGTGTTCTCCCCACCAGTTGGAGCTGTCTGGGGAGAGTCAGAATCTGGCCATGGGGGACTTTTGGTTTTTTGTTTGTTTTGTTTTGTTTGTGTTTTTTGGACATGGAACCAAAGCCTAAATGCCTTCCAACTTCTTCCTGAGTGTGGGACCCTGTGCTACAGCTCGTACCTCCTCCCTCCCTTGCCCCTCTCTCCTAGGAGCCTTGGATGCCCCAGCTCTGACATTTGGCAGAGGCTGACTGAGGTGGGGAAGCAGAAGCATGGTTTGGGGAATCAGAAGCATGATTTGGCTACAGCCATTCCCCATGGCATGCTGGATATGAGGAATTGGGGCAGATGAAACTTACCAGCCCTGGGGAGGACAGAGGTGAAGCAGAATGGGCAGCAGAAGGTGCCATGTGTGGTTAGAAATGAGGCTGTGGGAAGGATCAGTCCCCAGTGTCACTGTGGGTATCTGAAAGTGAGTCTGCTGCAGTGTCATGTCCTGCCCCTGAAACTTTGTCTTGTGCTATGCTGAGGCTGTTTTAAGAGTGAGAGGTAATGGCATTCTTCATCAGAATGCAGCGTGTGTTTTTCCAGGCAGACTTATGAATATGCAAGACTTGCACAAAATAATTAAAAATCACTAACTCATACTCATAATCATCTCATGCACATTTTAAAACTTAGAATTGTGATTTTAGTAGCCTAAATTTGTTTGTTCACAGCTCTTGAACTCTTAATCTCCTTAAGAGCTTTAAATCCTTGACACTACATAGCTTTAAGGTGACCTGCAAAAGTAAAATACAGGATCCTGGTAATGTGATGTTCCCTGCATGCTCTCCTAGTCTGACTTGCTCCCATTTTCCTGGCTGTTCAGAGCATTAAGCATGCACTTGTAAAGCTGTTGACATTTGAGTTCTTTCCTTCGATCTTTAATGATACAGAAATAAGAGCCTGATCTGTCTTCTATACAGTTTCAGTGCTGATTCCTTTGGCTGGTAATTTCCTTCATTCCTACAGAAGGCAAACCATCATTCTGGTCACCACTTTGTCACTGTCACTGCCCTGTGCCCAGGGACAGGCTTGCCACCAAATTTAAATCAAGATTAGTTGCAGGTTGGCTATTCAGAGGAGCTTAGGATGTAAAAGTGAAGTTTGGGGAAAAGAATTGAGCTGAAGAAGGACACTAATTTGTCAGTCTTGTGTAGACTAGCATTCCTTCATAGGCAAAAATCTGAGTTTTTTTGTAAAACTAAGTGTTTTCATTACAGAGTATTACATTTAAGCATACTTTCATCTTAAAAGGCATGCAGAGGTTTGCCAGGGGTTTCTTTTACGTTTGGTTTGGTTAGGGTAGGGGGGGGTTTTGTTTGGTTTTTTTGGGTTGTTTGTTTGTTTGTTTAATTTTTCAATATTTCTGTTTCAGAGGGTGCAGCATTTGCAGAGGCTGGTATTGGAGTCAGTTCTGCTTCTGGTATTTTGGATGTAGGATATGTGTCTCCCATTTGCAGATACTGGGGTCCTTCACGACCCCAACACTACAGATTCCAGTGAATTCTGCAAAATGTAGGCATATTTTTCATAATGAAACCTTCCCTCGTTTGTTTGCCAGGACTAACAAAAATGAAAATTTTTGTAAACACTATTCCATAAACTGTTGCCAGGAAAGACTTCCTTCCTTCACCTTCCTTATTCATCAATCCATTAATTTATGCTACTCTTGGGATATCCGTTGCTCCAGTATCTCAATATTGCACAAGTTTTACTTGCCAAAACCAGTCAGAATTAATGATAATTTTTAAGAAATACTGCCCTGCATCTTTTAGGAAAGTTTCCACGAAATCCAGGTGCCAGGATCCTTTTGTGACTTTTAGATGTTCGTGTTTCCACTTGCTATCCATGGAGAAAGAGAAGCATCTGTGCAGGTCTGCAGTAAGAGTCCTACAACAGCAATCCCACAAGGGCACTTAGTGAATAGCCTGTTTGTGCCAGCATAATGCTGTGCTGAAGGAAAACCTCAGGATATTGGCAGATTTTTCACCCATCCTTTTTTCAGATCCCCTTTTCACCCATCCCTCTGCTTATATTGTCTTAATGCTGAAGATATCTCTTGCCAAACAAGCATAAATACAAAGGGCTAAAGTTGGTCAGGATTATCATCTCAACTTTTTTCCCCAAAACATGCTGCTTGGTTCACATAAAACAATTTGAATTTATCACAATTTTAGCAGACTATTATTCAAAAGAAGTGCTCCCCAAATTAAAAGTTATTTTTGCTAGTCAAGACAGCATTTCGTAGATAAATTTTCTTTTCTTGCTTTAAATTCTAAAACTGGAATTAAAGCCCATTACTCTTTAAAAAAAAAATTATTATTATCCTTGCTTAATTATTGTTTTTATCAGTTTGGATCAAACAGAGCAATTTGCTGAAATATATTTTGCAACCTCCAATCAAAGCAGCAGTTTCCATTGTTCAGTTCCAGGAAACTGGATAGTGGTGAGCTCAGGCTGATGTTCCTGGGGAACAGGCAGTATGAATTCAGCATCTTTGCTGTCCAGGTGCTTGATCCAAGCCCCCTCGTGGTTTGCTGAAAACCATATTTTGGAAGAATACATTTCATATATGTAAGATCTGCACCTCCCAGCTGTCATGTATGAAAAGGGGCTGTTGATTAATCATTTTAATTTTCTACCTTGTATAATTTGTAAATTATGTATCTTGATTATATTCTGGGAATCTTAAATTACCTTGTAAATTTCAAATATTAGTCAAGATGTTACACAGTCATTGGCTTTGTGATAAAATACTGTTTTCATCTAGAGGAGAGTGTTACTAAAATGAATATTACAGTACTACAAGGAGCAACTGCATGTTCCGTTTGCCTTCTTTTCTTACAATGGAGAAATATAACCATATTTAAGCATGAATGATTTTATTCAATGAACATGAACACACTGGTATATTGAAATTAATTGTGCTTGGAGTTTATAAAAATGATTACTTACAAAAATAGATTACTTCTTTTATACTCTTTCACATGTTGATTTTGTAGAGGCTAAGCAAGTTTCCTAAAGCTTCTCCTCCTTGAACATCAATTTTTCATGTGACATTGCCATGCTAATAATAATTCTTTAGTGCCTTTTCCTGTTCCAGATCTGAATGATTATCAAAAAGATGTCGTAGTTGATGGAAAAAAAAAAACCAAAACAACAAGCTATCAACTTATTTTCCCTCTTTCCTCTTTGCCTCAATTAAAAAATGTACTTTCAATTAAATGGTCACTATTTTTCTTTCATAAGCCCACTTTCTAGCTTATTACCCATGTCCTGTGCATTGCAATTAATGAAAAGTTGCTCTCATTGACCATGCTAATCTTAAGCATCTGAGAGATGGACATTTGCTTCAGAACTCAGGGATGTTTCTGATTAAGCCTTGGTTTTAGGCTTTTTAAAACAGAAAATGTGCAAGTCTTCTCACTCTGAACACAGCACTCAAGCAGCAGGCAGTATCATTGCTCATACTTTCAAGTTATTTTCTGCTAAACCAAAGTTATTTTACCGCTTTGTTTTTGATTTTGTAGTGCTCTTTAGTCCACCTTTTCCTTTGCTCTCTCCTCTTTCCCATACGTAACTCACAGAGACACAGAGACATTTCGGTGAGACTCCCTTTTTCAAGTTGTTTTTTTTTTATGAGAGATGATGTGAATCTCCTTTTCCTTTGGCATTTCCATTGCTTCATAGTGATTTCCAAAAAGGGGTTAATTGTTTCATACATTTCTCAGTTGTTGACAATGGTTATCACATCTCAGATAATGAAAGACAAGTGAAGTTCGATCTGTCAAGAAACACTTGATTCTAATATCTGTATCTCACCTTACTCCTACATTACATTGAATTATGTATCAAACCTACTTTAAAGCAAATACATGTCTGAGCATCACTTGCTGTTTTGTATTTTCTCTCCACTGATAACTGAAGAAGGACAATCAGATATCCAAAAAGGATAATATATTGTAATATTCAGGAATAATTCCTTAACTATTTTTCTATCCATTTCTATCCATGTTTCAGTTCTGACATCATGGTTAGCCAGTGGGATATTGTCACTCCTACAGCATATTTTTTCTTCAAGATTTTATTAATGTTGCATTTACTTCCAAAGCCCCTTCAGAATCCCTTAGATATTTTATCTGCTGTATTAATAGCATGAATAAAGCCTATCAGTGTAGTGACTTAAACCATGGAAAGGCTTTCTGGGCTGGGATGAAATTGCAGGTGCTCTTCAGGCCTGGGTTTGTACTGAGTCTTTGGATATTAGGCCTCCTTAAGCCTCAGGAGTATCTGCTGGAAAAATGAGAGTAATGATGTTGTCTTCTGTTACTGTTCTGGATCTGGATGCCCATAGATGGATACAGAACTGTATGAAAATTTAGCCTGGAAGGGACCTTAATGTTTTTAATTCAAAAGACCTTTTTAACAGTATTTCTTTTAGATGAATATGTAGAACTAGAGAATAAACATGAAAGGAGTTTTTATCTTCCAGCCCTTTCCCTAAACTGGAAGTAAACTGAAACTGTGTGACGTTCAGCCTGATTCAAGTGCTTTTAACTGAAATTCACTGGGGATTTTTGCCTGGGATTTTTAAAAAGTACCAATTATTTCTATGTACCTAACCTGAGGCAGTCTAGGAAGATCTGATTTTTCAAAAGGGTTTCTTCTCAGTACTTTTCTCTGAAAAATCTCTTGAAGAGACTTAACTGGAGGAGTCAAAATCACAAGTCTCCAATGAATTTTTTTCATTTGTGAAGTTAGTTCTGTATCTCAACTTTATTATTTTGTCTAGATATACATCTAGGCTCCCTCTGAACTCAACTGTCTATTAAATTGACTGACTTCTTAAATTTTGCAAAACAGAGGCAGAGATCATATTTCCTGGTAGGGGCCAGTTGACTGTCATGTTTGATCAATTTCTATGGTAGCTTTCAGTTCTTCTGGAAGACAAGATCTTCTAACACAGTGAGGAGCACATCTCTTAAAGAGAATTATGCTAACTGCATTTGGTTTTGTAACTCTTGCTAGTATGTTGTGATAATAAAAAAATAGCCATTTTTCTGTAAGTGAATGGAAGATTATACTTATAACCACTGAAAGCAGCCATTCCTCTTCTTACTTGCTTTCTTGTGCATTTGTTAAATGTATTTCTTTATTTCACAGTTCCAGTGTGTGGAACTAACAAATCTTTTCATAACACATTTACTTCATAATTTTAATATTGATTATTTATTCAGAGCATTCCTTTGAAGGACTTTGAAACACCCTGCAATTAATTATTTTGTACACATGTGGTGTTGGAGCTGGTTTCTAACATGACCGCCCTGAGGAGAACTAGAGAGAGCAAAACCTGCCTTTAACTCAGGTGACACTGCAAAGCACCCTTGTCCAAAAAATGAATTAGACCTCAGCAAGTTATAGAAATAAAACAAAAGGATAACATTCTTAAATACTATTGCTTACCTTATGATCTGAAAATTATTTCGTATGTACAAAGACTCATTTTTATATGTCAATTGAGATATAGTCATGAAACTCCAGGAAGTCAAGTTTTAAATTGTTAAAATACTTGGGACAAGTTGCAGCACATTTCTGGTTTAATGCAGGGACACTGTCACTCAGGTTACATAGCCAAGCAGTTTTATACCTTAAGCCCATCTTTTTCCTAGTTCCAGAGGATGGGAAGAGTGATAATGTGTACAGAAATAGCTTGACTGAGAGTTCATCAGTGGTAGAACCAGGACTCATTGCCACCTGTACCTAACACTCGTGATGGCTGCTAAGCATCAATAGATGTTTTCCATAGATTAAGAGAATTTTACCAGAAAAGATTGATTTAACTGCATCTGGAAATTCATGGAAAAACGCCTATTTTGACAAAAATTTTCCTTGAGAAATATTTTAAGCAGGATGGGAAATTCTGTTTGGAATAACAGAGAGAAAGAAAGGGAGGAAGCAATTAGCACTGCAAGAGTCCCCAGGCCAGAGCAGCTGGCTGAGATGCAGAAAAGCCATTTGAATACAAGTCATTCACTTATTGACTAATTGCAGGCTGGCTTTCCCAGTCTTTTCTGTTGAAGCAGATCCACATTGTATAATTAAAATGGGGGGAGTGAACAAGAGAAAGGCTGATGCCATCATATGATATTTAAATGCTTCTCTTTCATGTGGGAAACTCAGGTTCAAAACCTTGCCTTAATAAATATTTAAAGATTTATGCAAAACAAAGCAGCTTCAACAGAGAAGAACAACAGAGAAGCACAGAGCAGAAGCCTGGAATAGTTTCTATAACAGTGGATAAAGCCCATGCATAAAAAGTGGGGGAAATGATGGAGCAACAAGTCAAAATTTAAAAGGCCCTTACCCACAGGCCAGAAACACTATCTTCTCTTCCTTTCCTCCATTCCTAAAAGAAATATTAACAGTCTTGGATTTGTTCTGGTTCAGGAGGAGGGAGTCTTCTGAAATCCTGGAAAACCTCCAGGGAGAGAAAAACATTTTTCCCATGCTCTCATTAGAAAAGAGTTTGTTATTTACTAGGACAGGTGTAGCAGGCAGAATCTTAGAGATATGCAGGATATCCAGGCTGTTGTCTAAGGATAGGAATTAGAATTATATAGCATGAGAAACCAACAAGTCTTCATAAAATTTAATCCCTTTAAGAGGAGCAACAGGTCCTGCTTGGAGCCCTCATTAACATATCTGGAAAAAATATCTAACCAGCCTGATTATTGGTATTTTGTTTTAACAGATGAGTGAAACAAATCCACAGAAATTAACTCCTGGCCCAAAATTATTCTAGTAGTTCTAGACACTGAGCTTTGTGCTTAGGTACATACAGGTAATTTTCAGAATATGAGGCATTTTGTATATATATTTCCCAACTAAATGCAGCAGTATAATGATGAGAATTTAATGATGTGTAACAAGTTGACATCTTTGTTCAAATGTCAGCAAGTGCAAGCTCGCACTTGCACAGTGCAATACTAAAATGAAATTATGACTTCAAAAATGAGCAAATCCACTTTCAAGTCCGAGACCTGTTTTCAATAATTTGAATCTCCATTAAGGACCATGCCAACTCTTTATACACTACTGGAATTAAGCCTAACAGTACTCTGTGAGCAGTCAGAAAGCAAAGTGTATGACAAATATTGAAGAAAGTTCTGTCCTAAATAATGTTAGATTTCCTGGAATACAGATTTCTCTGAGCCCGGAGTATTCTCAGGCCTATTCATATGAAAGGTTATTTACCAATTTCTCTCTGTATTTCCTGAGAGATTCTACCCTTGATTTCATCTTTCCACTTGTGAATCCCCACTGACTGCTCAGCCTCACCAACAGTATCTTGGCTGTAAACTGACTGACTGCTAAGCAAAAATACTTTTTCTGCATCCAGAGAAGGTCTACCAGGGACAGTTTGTGTGGCTTTGGAATAACTGATCCAACTGGTAGGTGGGGGCTGGTTTGCAGGGAGATTGACAGCTGTTAATGACTCAAAAACTCTTCCCCACGGTGCTGCAGAAAGACAATGCAGTGAATTGCTGACATGCTGGTGCACACCTAGTGGAAGTGAGTGCTTTTGTGGGCTCTACACATTGCATGCTGATCTCCTTGCCAGCAAGAGGTACCTCTTTTGAGTTCTCAGCAGAAGTCTTCTGGGAATCAGTGTCTTTGTACACAGCAGAGTCATCACAAATTGGAAATATTTCTGTGTATGCATGTGAAAGGTAAAGAAAAGTATTTTCTGACTGCAGAGTTCCTTCTCTTTCTAAGTAGCTCTGTGAAGCCAGTCTCTGGCTTCGTGCTAGATCCACCAGAAACTTCTTGTTATCTGTTCATAGGACAGAGTTAACTTCTAGGAGGATGGGAGTTGCGTACCAGATGGGTTCCTGGTACACTGCTTACTTCTTTTGTAATACATGAGCATAGAATTTATACATTTTCCTCAGGAGCATGTAAGCAACTTTTTCATTCCAGTAACATTCCTGAAAATATCACAGGTTTATTTTTCCATCATTATATCTGCTCTTCATTTCATCCAATGCATATCAGAATTAACTGCAGTGTGGCATGTGCTTTACTCCTGAGCAGCTGCTGTAAAGATAGAGTTCTCACACTACTACACTTGCAGTTTGGGGTTTTTTCCTGAGGTATTCCTTCTGAGGGCCCTATCCAAAGGCCATTGAAGGTCAATGGGACATTCTCAGCTGGTGTAAATTATACAGCTCCATTTACTTTGGCTAATATTGACAGTGTGCATCAGATGATACCTCCTAATCTTCACCTTAGAGAGAATTGTTTTTCCTATATGTATATAGGACTAGTATTAGATTGCACACCTCATATTCACAGAGTAGGTCCCTAATTAGGTTAGAGTACTCTGTTCTGCCTACCTGTCTCAGGAATAATGTTGTTTCATTTCATAATGACATAATGGTGCCACCTGCAGTCCACAGCCTTATACAAATGGTTTGGGATAATGTGGCTCACAGTAATAAAGCACTGAAAAACACAGAAATGGGAAGGGTAACAATCATCAGTTATTTGTAGAAGGGACTGCATTTTAAGAAAATATGCTTTATTTCAGCTACCATAATAGGACCCTAAATTTATCAGTATTTTCCTTGGAAATGTAGTCACTGCACCAGTAATCTTTGCACTGCTGACTCGTCAGAGGCATCCAGTAAAGCTCAGTACATTATTCTCTGTAGCTCTTTATGATACCAAGTGCTCTGGAACCTGCCAAGACCCCTCATTGCAAATATCAGCCCCTGTGCACACATCCTCAATAAAAAAGCTCATACCATGTAACCTGAGTTTGAATCTGAGAGATATTTTCTTATTAGCAGTGTAAAATCAGAATGATTAACTGATTAGTGTAGTTCTCTTGTGTCTTTCTGATCTATTTGATTTTCTCTTTTCCTGTTTTATAGGGAAACCTATTTCCTTGTATGGAAGAATGGCCCAACTACCAAGTGTTCTGCTACAAATTCTTTATTATTATTACTTTTAATATGTGGATTTTGACATGATTTTCATAAGTTTTTCTTCCACCTCCTTTTCATAGCTGTTAAAAATAGAGTGCATTTTTGCTTTACCTAAATAAATGAAAATAAGAAGTGGCAACCTGTACAGAGACAATGGGCAAACATACCATACTTTTTGTTTGGGAAAAGAAACATGGTGAAATAGAGAAGACATGAGAAAATCCTATTAGTTCCAGTTGCAGTTTTTTCATAGGATGAACTAAGGTATTTATGACTTGGATCTTTTTTTAAATTAATTTTCCTTGTGGGTAGTCTTCAGAGACTATCTGCAGAGCAGAGGGAATAACCACTTCTTTCTGCCTGAATATTCTGCTATGTGTAGGGTCTCTCTTTCACTGATATGTGATCGTTGTTTAATAGGGTATTGATACAGGCACGTTTTACTCTATTTCCTTTAATAGTAGTAAGATAAATTACCCACATTAGTAGGAAATAGGGTTTATAATTACATTGAAGTAAATGTTTGATTCCCCTTCTTCTTCCATTGGTAATTATTTTAATGACAGCTTCTTAATTCACCTAGCAGAGTAATGAGAACGTCTGCACCTACATGATTTTCCCAAACGCAAAGGAAATTGCACATTCATCTGACATAATGTTAACATTAGGGAATGAATTGCCAGCTCAGTTTTAACCAGACCTCTTTTTATTCACCTTCAGTTATTTTTTGCTATAATTTTGTAATTCATGCAATCCTGATTGCATATTCAGAGAAGATACTTACATAGCTGAGCACTGCTACTTCCTACCACTTATTTGGAGTACAAACACAGAGATCAGCTATTGAAAGTCTGGGTTTAGAGTGCCAGCTCCACTCTTAGGGAAGTTCTTGCTTTTCCACAATGCAGCATTTCTTGGCATCTTCAAAACGCAGAAGCCCTCTGCTAAACCCAGGAAACAGGCATTGCTGCTTTTCTCCAAAACTGTTTGCTGGGTTTATATGCTATAAAATAGTCAAGTATGGTAACCCTACTACTTTTTTGTGTTCTTCAGTCTGGGGTGTGTTAGTGGGTAGTTGTAACTTGAGAACAAGCATACTGAAATGTGTGGGGTTTATCTTTACAGGAATTTCTCATGGAATCAAACATTTTCTTTCATTTCTTCTCATTGCTCCTCAACACCCTGAGAACAGATTTGAAATGCAGAGGAGGAAACTTAAAATGGGTGGATATGTTTTCATTTTATCCTTCTATGCTGTTATGCCATGGAAGTATATGCTTTTTAAGTTGTTCTTTGACACTTAGTCACTTTCAATAACAAAAAGGAGCTAGATTTTCAGCTGCTGAGAGATGATGGTGGAACAATGAGCAGTGATGATCTTAGGTGCTTTCAGCACAGTAATTGCAAAATCTTTCACATGAGCAAGGCTTCATGCACTGCTGCTGCTGGGCAGCCCAATTCCGTTCTGGAATTGACTCTGGCACCTCCTCACGAGCTGGCATCAGTGCTCAGTGACACCTCGGGGCAGGAAGCAGCAAATAACTCTGTGCCAGCCTGAACTGCAGGGGTTGTTGACATGGCAGAAATTTAATTGCTTGTGCTGGAATCAGGCCAGGAAACAGGGTCAGCTCTCTTGTCCTTTGAAAAAAAGTATTCTGGCACATCACAGATGCAGCAGCAGCACTTGGAGTTGCAGCAGAAAATTTTTGCAGCGAGCTTCGATCCTATCCTGTATTTAGAGGATTTTCCCTGAGCTGAAGAGCCCACCCTGTAACCCTGTTACCTAAGGATTCACCCAAATAAAGTCAGTGTCTGTCTTCACTGGTATCTTTTGCCAAAATCCTGTCTTTTGAGGCTAGGATGAAGGTATATCTCTGCCACTTTATTCAAATGCCACTGATGATAGCCATGTGTCACTTTCTTTATTTTAAAGGAAAGAAAAGTGGTTGGATACAGGTTTATTTTCAAAACAGACACATACCTGTTAGAAATCTGATAATGCAATAGAAAAACAGAAATCCCAAAAATAAAACTGATAGTAAACACAATCACCTCTTATTGTCACAGGAAGACATGCCAAGAAACAGAATTTGAATGTTTCCTTCCTGAAAATCTTAATGTTGAGCTTCTCATCACTGATTCTGGGCATTTGGGGCTCTTCATTTTCCTGTGTTGTGTATATGGCAGAACTTTGTTGAGGTTGTTTAGTACCAAACTTCAAACTTTCGCTTAAGTCACAACATATTGCTCTTGAGTGAGAAACAGGATAAGCATAGAAACTCTTCAAAATAAAGATATAATTTCACCAAAAAATCATCATCTGTTTTTAGGCGGTTCAGAAGAGGAAGGGAAAGAAAATTAATCAAATTAATAACTGTTTGTGCACGCTTTGCATATTTAGCAAAAGAAAATCACAGCAGTGATTTAAGGCAACTGCTTTCTGGAGCACTTAGTGTGCAGCAGACTATTTGTGTCTTAGTAATATTGTTACACTTACAGAAAGCTGTCAGATTCCTTCTTTTAGTTCCAATGTATGTAGCTGAGTTTCCTTATGAGTCAGTGTTTAAACAGCATCATGTTTCCCTGATAAAAAGCAGGGAAGGACTCATACAAGGCAAGATCAAAATACTATTTTAATTGTTGATTTGGAATGCATATATATTCTATAAAGTGTATTCTAGAATATATATTTTGTGTATATATATATGTGTATATGTACATACACATATATATGTATACATACAATATGTATAATATTATGTATATATTCTAAATATATATACCATTTTTTATAAATTAATTCTATATTCTTTCATTAATATAGAATTATAATATGTTACATTATAGTATATATGTATATTTTACAGTGCCTCATCTTCATAGGGGAAGAATCTGGCCTCCCCAGATGCTACAGCAAAGCGCTCAATTACCTCATTAGGCTGAAGCTTTCATCTGATTTCTAGATCATTTCACCCATGTGAAACTTCAGTGATTCTATTTTCCACAGCAAATTTTCTGCCACTGTTTTTCTCCTTTCCTTCCATGGCTCTGTCCTTATAAAATATTCCTACAGAAGAGACTGCTCTGTTCATATATGGCCACCCCCTCAGCTTTGCCACTCGTGCAGGGTTACCAGGATGCTGAGCACTTGAGGTTTTCAGCCTGTTTTTCCCTGAGATGTTGGAAACAAACCTGATAGGCAAATGCAAGAGCTCCCTGCTCCTGAGCCAGCTTTCTCAGGATGCTCACCCTCACATTCCCACCCCACCATACAACTTGCTTGTTTGTACCAAGTGTCACATCTGTTGTTATGGAAAGAGATAAACCTGGAAAATATAGAGCAGCTACTAAGAATATGTAATTATGGAGAACACTTATTAAACACTTGAATGCATGCAAGGGGAATACAAGCAGGAAAGGAAGTCTGCAAAGATTAAAATAGATATTCTAATGTACTATGTTAAAGTGTTGTTTTCTACTCAGTACAAGAACAAAACAAGAAACCAGCATATTAATTTTTTTTATATAAAATCCCACATAAACGTGAGCAGTTACATAAAAAATATTATATTTGTCAAGTGTTGCTGTTTCACAGTTTTGGCAGTTTCATGAGCTTCCAAGAAAATAACTGCTCTTTAGCTGATACATGATGTTTTTAGAAGATCCAGGCACCATGTCATCTTAATTTAACTCTTTACTGGATATCTATAATAGTACATTGCCTTGGGTACTTGTGGCTTTGCAGGGATTTAGGTTCTTCATGGAGATGCTTTCAGTGCAGGGAGATGAATTCAACACTAAACACAGCATAGGAAATAAAATGTGACTCTGGACAGAAAACTAAAACAGTGCTGAAAAGGGCTGGTGGTTTTGTTTCCAACTGTGTGTTCTGTGCACTAATTGTGAGGTGTTATATGGAGGACTCACCTTGAAGCATCTGTGCACCTGTGTGAAAGCACTAACTGAAGCTTAGAACAGGAGAAAAACAAACAAAAAGTAAATAAACCAAAAGAACAAAAAACACATCCCAGAAATGAGGCCCTTTGCACTTGGAGATGACTGCTAAAAGAAGTGCAAAGTGTTCATTACAAATTTCTTAAGGATTTAAAAAATCAAGTATGTGACTATGAGATAAGGAACTGTGACCTTTATTCTCAGACCTTTACCCTTAAGTTAAGCTCAGGTTTAACCTTTAACATTGATGTCTAAGGTTACTTTAGCCATTTCTGTTATAATGGCCTGTGCTCTGTCTCTACCTATATCTCTTGGTTTTCCATATGAAACATAGTTTAGAATACTATTTTAATAAACATTTAGAATTGCTTCATGTTTCTCAATTGATTTCCTGTCGACTTTATACTAAAAACTTTCTATATTTGAAATCTCTAATGGTCTTCATTTTAGAACTTGCCTATAATTGGGAAGACCCACCTCCACTGTGTTGTCATGCACTGAATAGTGTGGCCAGTTCAGGGCCATTAAACCTGTTTGCCAGGTCATTCTTTTGTAATGATATCCAAGAGATGTGTCATTAAGTCCCCCACTGACTGACAACAGAACAAACAGTGTAATCAGTTACTTTCTGTAAACATTCATAATTATTACAATTGGTGTTTGGGGACAGCTTGATGTTGCTCTGGTGTGGAAGAGCATTTTGTACTCTTCCATCACCATCTTGCTTTCCTCTTTGACATACAAGGCAATGGCTGATTTTTATCTGCTGCTTTTCAGAGGGCAAGATAAAGCTAACAAGCTTTTTGTAGGAACTGAACGTAGATAGTGGAAACTGGATAGAATTTTGTTCTCTCTGAGAGCTTTTAGATATGCAGACGTGAATTATGGTGAATTTCACTGCTGTGCTTTCAGCTTCTCCAAAAGGTAACCCAGAGTGGTCTGCCAATGAGTAATGCTCTTTTTTGCTATGTAGGGAATTGTTAGTAACTTCGATGAGCAGAAATCTCAGATACATCTAATGGGAGGAGGCGCTGCTGGGTCAGTACACTAGTTTATCATCTCTCACAAAAGTTTAGAAATATTCTTTTGCATAAGGACAGAACAGATTGAGAACTAGAAGAAGGGATATTCATGGAGAAAACTACAGGAGGCATATTGATAATATCACAACAGGAGCCTCAGGAGAGTATTTCCAGAAGTTTTTGCTCTTGCTACATTTTGCTATTTGTTCATCATAACTGAAAAAATGTTGCACATTACATTGTGGACTACAGGGCCAAAGACAGTCTCAGAAACTTAAATCTGCTTGATTGACATGGAAAGTCACCATTTTATACTCACCTGAAAAATAGTCCAGCCTGTTCTCTTAATTGTTGGACAATTTAAGTCTTCATGACCAAAAGCAGGATATTAAAAAACTTGCCCAATTTCTGTGTTGCATATTAAGTTGCTAGGGGTGTTTTTAGACAGACATGCCCAAAAAAAGTTATTAACATGGAATTCTTTAATATAAAGAAAGTGTAACAGAACTACACAGATGTAAGTTCTAAAATGAAGACCATTAGAGATTTCAAACATAGAAATTTTTTGGTATAAAGAGGACATGAAATCAATTGAGAAACATGAAGCAATTCTAAATGTTTATTAAAATAATATTCTAAACCATGTTTCCTATGGAAAACCAAGAGATATAGGTAGAGACAGAGCACATTATATGTATGTTAGGTCTCATCTGCAGAAATGGAAGTGTGCATGCATTTGTGTCCATGCTGAACCTGTTCAATTACTGTTTGATTGCTTGTAAATATACTGAGGATGTTGTTGCATAAACCTAGACTGTTAAGTAGAAGCTTATTTATGTTTTCACCATGAAAACCCTACAGAGTCATTGAAAATCCAGTTATAAGTTCTCCCTCACATACTTTACCTTATTGTAGCATATTTCTCTGTTTCAGAGAAGTATCTGTGGGCTTCATTAGTCAGCACTGAAAGAACTGTGTTTGAGGCTCCTAGGCACCCTTGTAATACAAATAAGGGTAATCAACAAGCTGTGGTTTTAAGTAATTGGTTTTGGAATGACTCTGATGATCCTTACTTGCTGTGAGCTGTCAAGAAAGGGCAATGTCCAACTGTGAGGATTCCTGTCATTGCTGAGCCACTGCTGCTGTACTTAAACCTCTAGTGCTGGTGTAGAGATGCTGGTTCAGTGAAAGTGGTTCTGTAAATGGTCTCTGTTTTTACTTTTCAAGAACTGAAGTAGACTCAGACAGGTGCCATATCACAGCTGTCAACAAAAATGACTCACTCACTTCCATTTTGAGTCAGAGTATCTGCCTTGTTTTGTAGAAAAATAAGAACTCCCCTTCACTCTTCTCTCCAGGCAAATAATTTTAAAATCAAACTTCCCATGTGTTTATATACACAGGCAGATTATT
Source organism: Ammospiza caudacuta (assembly GCF_027887145.1). Classification (NCBI taxonomy): domain Eukaryota; kingdom Metazoa; phylum Chordata; class Aves; order Passeriformes; family Passerellidae; genus Ammospiza; species Ammospiza caudacuta. The sequence continues at coordinate 44,000,778 of NC_080593.1, read as the reverse complement.
TTCTTTGTGTTTTGTGTCTGTCTTGGCTGCTATAATAACTGCAGCATGTCAAAGGCAATGCAGAATCTCTTGGCATTAACCAAGAAGAAGCTATCAATGAGTTTGTGTCTCAAGTGTCCTTCAACAGGCAAAGGACCTGAGTCCAGTAGAACACTATAAACACTATAAACTTTTAACATCTCAATTACCACCATCTATGTACAGGAGGCACAAAGGTGTTAAAGAAATCTTGGCACTTGTTGAAGATTATGTGAAAATTCTCATTGTCTGCAATGGAGCCAGTATTTCACCTAATGTTTGAGGAGCAAACTCAGCTGTGCTGGAATGAACTGGTGTCAGTCCATTCTGGTTCAGAAGAATAGAAGATGTGGTTTTTAAAAAAATGTTGCTCTGTAGTTAAAAAGAAGACTTTGAAATCTGCTTCTACTTCAGCTTTAACAGAAGCTACACGTATTCTAACAGCATAATATATGAACTCTTTTTCCTCCATTAGTTCAGGGGGTTTTGAGTACTTTAGTTTGAAGAACTGAGCTAATCTCTCTGAGAAGAAAAAATTAAAATATTTTATCTACAGTGCTCTGAAGCAGGTTTTACTTGAGCCAGTGAGAGACTTGCAAGAAACATTGATTCATTTCAGTTGCTTCTCTCTATTCTCACTGGAAACCAACTTCAGAGGAAATTGGAAATGAGACTTTAAAAGTTTATTTTCACTTTCTGGAGAAGCCCTACTATTACAGCATCCTGAGTGGGTCGCTGCTGGTGAGAGAGAGACGGTGAATCTTGTTTCTAGATCAGAAGGCTGGATTTATTGATCTATGATATATAATACATTATGACTATACTAAATAGAATAAAGAGAGAGGTTGCAGAGGTTGCTGGCTAAGCTAAGAATAGAAAGAAAGAAATCTAAAACAAAGTTGTGTCCAGGGACTCAGTCCCCTAGCTTGCACTGGTGATTGGCCCTTAATTATAAACATATAAAATGAGCCAATCAAGGTGCATCTCATTGCATTCTACAGCAGCTGATAACAATTGTTTACATTCTCTTCTGAGGCCTCTGCCCTCCAGAAGAGGCAGAAATCTGAAAGAAAGGATTTCTGTGAAAAAATGTCTGCGACACCAGTATTTCATATATATATATATATATATATATATATATATATATATATATCAGAAAAAAAACAAATTTCTGTACTGTGCTGTTTAAAATGTAGAATTTGGCTTTGGAACGTCACAACTAGACAAACAAGATAACTTGAAGTGTTTTCTTTTATACTGAAGGTTTTACATAGTTCTTCTGATACCCAAGTGGGGAGAATGGGTAAATAGTGGAAAAAGGTCTTCCTACAAAAAAGACATTTTTTAAGTATTCCAAACTGGGTATGGATAATTTAGGGAGGTACAGTTGTATATTTGCTTCATTATTAAGTAGTAATAACCCTGATGAGAGACAGACTGTTCCAGAAAGATCATTTCGATAATCAAGTACATTTTTTTCTGAGATTTTCTTCACCTTCTCTATCTGGTAGGGGGTTTGAGGGGAGCAGGGGGATATGGGATGGCAAGTTGGGCATTTTGGGGGGGGGGGGGGGTTTGTGTGTGTTGGGGTTTCTGTTTGTTTGGTAAGGTTTTTTTTAAGTTTTCATTGATACTAGAGGATGAACTAAAGAAGCAGTTGTTTGTAGCCTTTTGCCACCACATACCTCCTGCAGTTCAGAGGGCTACAAGAAGTAGAGCAGGTCACTGATGTTGTCTTAAGACCTCATTTCTTTGAAACATAGTGTCATACAAACTCTACCAATAAAAATTATTGTGCTGTTATTTTAGTTTAGAGTTAATTGGTAAAAACTTAATGACTGGGCTGTAATTCATTCCATTCAAATCCAACAGTAAGCATTCTCCTTCTTGCCACAATATATCTTGTTTCACAGAAATGCAAGGAAGAGCCATCCAAGGCAGTGTCTGTACAGAATTTTAGCCATTTTGTTCAGTACTTTTACCCTAACACATAGCTGGGTCTCGGGACTCCAGCTGGTCAGAGTGACCCCAAGATGTGTTAGAGAGTCTCTTTTCCCAGCCCAGCAGTCAAAGAAGCACTCAGAGCTCTTCAGTTCTTGGTTTCAAGGTTGTTTATTGTTTCCTATCTATAAAACTCTTTCTCTGGCCTGCTGAGGTCTGCTCAGCAGGTCAGACAGAGGCACACCGGCCACCCTCAGGGCGGTGTTATCTTTTTACACTAAAAACTATGTGTACATTATTTACAATAACTTCCCAATACCTATCATCTATGTTAGACAGTGAGTTTCTACTCTAAACCAATCCAAAAGTGCCACCATCACAGCAGGAGATGGAGGCCAAGAAGAAGAAGGAGAAAGACTGGACGTGCCCAGATTCCTCCATCTTGCCTCCTGAACCTCCATTCTAAAAACCCCAGAAAATCTATTTTTCACCCCGTGACAAACTAACTCTTATTCTACCTAGACTTTTGTGGCTTGCAGATCCTCATATAAGGTTGGTGATTTTTTATGGGTCATAATCAAAGTCACAGGTGTCTTGGGCTCTGTGCCAAGGTCTCTGAGCCCCCTGGCAGGGGTTCGAGCAATCCAGGACAGCCACAGGTATGTCCTGAATTCTGACAGCTAGACACAACAGGTAATTAATGGACAAAGAGAATTCTCTTCCATGAAAGGTATTGCTTCCACTCCTTATTGAATGTCAGGGGTCACATACTGAAGTAAAAACACAGAAAAAAGTTTCCTTTTTGATGCAACAGATGAACTAGATCAGAGCCAGATCAGGGTAGGGAGCCTCCTGTTCAAGGGACTTGACTGTGACTGCTTGAGGCTGCTGCCTTTCTCTCTGTCTGGCACTTCTGCTGGCATGGAGCAGCTGGAGAGTGGGCCAGGGATTTGGGTTTCTTTCCCACCCAAGCCAGTATCTTTTGGTCACAAGTTATCCAAGTGTTTTAAGTGAAGTGAGCTCTTAGGTTGTCAGGAGGGCTGTCTAACACTCTTCCTCTCCAGCTAAGTGGCAAGGCAGTACCAGCACAAGCCATGCTAACATTTCATAGTTGGACTTTGAACATACACACACAGAGCTGGAGAAACTCAGGCTGGCAAGATTGGGAATATTCCATTTTTTTACTGGCTTTGTGCATGCTATAATCTGAAGTGTCTGGCTAGCTGAGGGAAACTTGAATGGATTATTTTCAAGAAGTACATTTCCACAGTCTGGCTGTCAGCTGCCTCCTGGTAGAATTTAGTCAGGAGACTCCCTGCCAGTCTTTTAGAAACTAACCTTCAGAGCATGTCTGGGGCTTGATCATAAATTACACTGTTAAGTTCCCCATCTCTCCATTACCCGTCCCCAAAGGTGCTGTATGTAATAGTTCTCTCATTGTGAAACTCAAATGGGGACAAATCACTTCAAGCATTTCTCAGAAGCTGTGTAGGAAAAATAACCTCAGTATCTGCAGACACACAAGCACATGCTTACTGTAGCCAGACTTTTCTCTTACTTAGTTCTGGTAGTTAAAGCTAGCTGGGATGATGACTATGGGAAGAATTATTTTATAACAATTGTACCAGAATTTTGTCAGCTCTAGTATCAAGACTTGGGAAAAGTCTCAGTATAATCAGAAATCATGCATGTGAGTTGTTGCTCAGGCAGAGGTAGCGAGATTAATCTAGCTGTCATTTTCTGGGAAGCATTAGGAAAATCAGCCAGAGAATCCTGTGCTGTTGTAGCTCCAGTGCCAATGCAATCTTTCTTGAATGCCCTTTGTAGGGAGAGTATTGGCCAAATCTAATCTTGGTAAAAAATTTGAAAATTAAACCAGGGAAAAATTCCATCAGCATCCAACTGAGATATCTTTTTTTTTTTTTTTAATGGACGTTCTCCAGTGAAATGTTCCATTTTAGCCTAGAAAGAAATCTCTCATTTTGCTGTATTTACAAGAGCTGAAAGAATGAAGATGTGGATACCCAGAAGTGATCCTCTGATGTCATTTTAACTCAGTCTACTGGTTAGCTCTAGTAAGGATAGCATAGGGTTCCCTCTCCCTGCACTCAGTGGGTATTTTAAGGAGGAAGATAGGATCATGCAGGCTGATGCAATAGCACTGACTGGAAAGATGTTCTCCATCATTCCAGTCAGTGCTATTCCAGCACCATGAAGCATTAGCAGAGGTTTTTATTCCCTGTATTGGAGCTTGTAAGCTGTAGGTAGGAAACTGAATTCTTTCACAAGTTATCTCAACACTGATTTACCAGCATTCAAACTAAGTGTATGGAAAGCCTCCTTAAATTAATGAGACTTTTAATAGATTGTAGATATACTGTTAATCATCTACTTAACAACCTCAAGGAGTAGAGACCCAAAGAACACATTAAGGTTTGCCTAAAGCTAAAGTATGATTTACATTGTGGAGGATTTGATTTGAAGAAAGACCAAAAAACCTTTAAAGTATTTCATAGGGAAATAATGCTTTGGTTTGGTTATCATCTGTGGTCTTTACCTGATTGTGGATAATTTGCAAAGATCCTTCCCTGCTTATTTGATCTGTCTGAGTTGGTTTTTATAAAAATGTCTGGACCACATTAGTTCAATGTTTCAGAAATGCTTTTCACATACATTTAAAATGTGAGATCATTACTGTGTACAACATGTTTTTCAGACAGTAACAATTAATTTCTACAGCCAGATGTGAAACTTGGGGGGAAAAAAAAGAAGTCATAATGGATGTACATACAGGAATCCCCTTTCTCCCTTAGCTGTAATAGAACAAATGGCACTGAGATAATTCTGTAATTGTTTGCCTTTTCCATTAAGCCAATATGAAGATTAAAGTACCATCTGGCTTTCTGAAAACTAAAGTTAGAAAACCTCCAGCTTGAAAGAAAAAGCAGTTGGATCCCCGTTGAGTGGACATTTCATATGTAATCTAACTTTGCTCCTCTCCACTCAAAGTTCTAACCACAAATAAGCACTCAGAGCTTTTCCCTCTCTGTACTTAGGGTGAGTCAGCACCCTAATAGAAATTTTTCCAAGTACCTTTTCCTGGACAACTCTGGTAACCTTGGATCTGTTCTTGTATTTATGCTCCAATTGAGTTTAAAGACAGAACCTGAAAAGGAAATCTGGTTGGATAATTTTATAATAAGAGTTCTTTTTTTTCCTTTTCTTTGTGAAATCGTAACTTTTTCAAAAACATTGTTTTCAAAGTTTCCAGCATTACTAAAACTACACTTTTTGCACATTTATAGCAATTTACTATGGCATTTTGACAAATCTTTTTATTTAGTATTACTTTTAAGATCTTAAATAGCTTTTGCAACCATTACAGAAAAAAATAATTTTAAGTCATGCTTCACCTATGTAATCCATTCTTTATTGTATATTTATAAAGTAATTTCAATAAAAAATAAGCTTTTTATATTATCAAGAAATTTCACAGAAAAAATAAAATGAAATATTCAAGCTCTATGAAACAGAATTGATTTCAGGATTTTTTTTGTGAATTAAACTAGTTTTTCTTGGATTTATTTCTTGTTACCAGTTCATGTAAAAACTTTCTGTTGATAAGAAACAGAGAGTAATTGTTAGGGAAGATGTAATCCAAAAGAATACTCCAGGACTGTTAGTGTTGAAAATACTGTGTCTAGGTTTTTCCCTGCCACTATTACCACTATCAGAATCAGAAACCCACTTTTATTTGATTGCTCTTGTATGAAATTTAGCCTATAAACAAACGCATGCAGGAATTTCCCCTTTTTTCCATCTACCCACCCCATAAATGTCAAAGCTGCTAAAAAAAGTATCTCCAAGTCTTAGAGTAAAATATTTTCACATATTGATCTGGAGATCTTAAAATAGGAGGTGATAGGGTGGTCCAAATCTCAAGCTTTTTAGAGTCTTTCCCACACCCTCCAAAGGGACTGTCCACCTACCAGCTTTGACTGGATTATTCAGACTGGTTAGAAAGCATAAGTGGTAGGCAGGGAAGTCTGTTTTAATAAAGTGCTTTTTTTTATTAATTTTTAAAACTCAAAATCCAGTGGACATCCATGGATTTCAGTTTCCTTCTGAGTGAACTCAGTGCCCCTTTGGACCAAGCTAACTTCAATTGGCCTGAGGAGTCTTTGAGGAGCAAACCTTGCTCTTCCTCTTGTGTTGTCTGACCACCAGTGCTGGGTCAAAAGTACAGAGCCTCATTGAGACAAAGAAGGCAGATAAAACTGTTAAAAATTATCTGCTGTTACCCTCAGAACCATCAGATAGTAATATAACAGTGCACTCCTCATGTGACAAGGCAGATGACACATTTCTGCTTTTAAAAACCCTAAAAGGTATTTTTTAGCAGGGCATTTTCAGTAAAGGCCTCCAGATTCAGTCAATGCATGTGACCTTTATCTAGAGAGAACATAAGGCAGAATTTGGGATTTTGTTCTTTAAAGCTGTGAGCCCCTTTGTTGTCCTTGGAGCAGTTTTAAAATTACAATTTAGCAAAGCATGTAGTTATTGGTATGTGCTTCTGTCTTGGCTAGTTGAGTTGTATTTAGAAAAATCTGTAAAATAAAATTCTCAAAGCTGAACTCATTGAGATATTCATCTTTATGCATGAATTTAGGCAAGTCTACCAGTGAGGTTTGGTTTGTATAGTCACTGTTGAGCAACACTGGGAAACAGCCAAGATATGGTCACCAAACACTGATGTGTATAATTTCAAAGCCATTTCAAAAAATTATGTCTGTAACTATTGTCTCACCTTCACTGACTGTAAAAATGAGAAAAGTAATGTTTGCCCAAGGCAAACAGGGTTTTGAATATTAATTTGTATTTGTAAAGCACAATCAGCAAGGTAAGTTGGGACACCATTTAACCATGAATATGCAAATACACATAATCCTGTATTTTCACACCTAGCAAAATGATGCAGACGAGAAATCCTTTCCTTCTGAAATACATGCTTCATTAGGCAAACTCCATAACACAGAACCATCAGCAGCAAGCTGTGTTGAGATTCCACTTGCCATTTTAGTTTGATCAGAACAAGAATAGGATTTTAATGTCTTGTGATTTTGTTTTAGATAAAACACTCCACCCAGTGTACATAATAATTTCTCCTGTAGTGTTTTTCAATAAAATCTCTTTTCTGTCTGAAGAAAAATGTGCTCATTTGTTCTTTTCCTTATTGTCTCCTCAGTGCATAGTTTGGGACTGGGATTCCAATGGCAAGCATGACTTCATTGGAGAATTTAGCTCGACTTTTAAGGAAATGCGAGGAGCCATGGAGGGAAGACAGGTAAGTGGGAACCACCTGAGCAATCTCAATATGTAATCTTTGTAGAGCAGTGTGCCCCAGACAATCCTGCCATAAAGCAGATGGCATTGCCTCATCATTTCCCAGCATTTAGTTGTGTTGATCTCCCCCACAGGTCTTACTGTTACCTGGGCACAGTAATCTGAAAATGTAAAAGAGCATTTGTTCTTGTACGTCCATGCCTGAAATACTTTAAGGTTTTTTTCCTAGTTCCCATTCCACAGGCATTTCTTTCTGTTAAGATTTATTTCCTTTGGGCCCAAGCACATGGGTTCCATGAGGTGCTGTGCTGCAAAGCCCATTCTGGCTAACTCAAAGCATTTCCCTGCTGTCCCAAAGGCCTCTGTTGGGTGAGGGTCATTCTCCATCTCTCTCCATTTCTCATGTGCTGCATTCATCGCTGCCAGCTTTATCTAGAACCCATCGTGATGAAACTAATTGGTTTTCTAAGTGTTTCTTGATTTACAGCCTAAGGAAAAATGAAATTGTTAGCTTATCAATAATTTCACTTCTTTATGTCAGCCTGATCTTTTCAAATTGCAGTTGATAATAATTACTTAATATGATAAGTGATTTGGCATGTCTAATTCCAGAAATCATAATTTTCTATTATTACTTACTTCTAAAGGTGTTAGTTTTGATAAATTCTCTGAGGGGGAGTTAAAAATGTTGATCCTGCAGATAATTTGTATTCATTGTTCCACTGTTGCTATGATCTCAACCCCAAACACAAATGCCTAATAAGCTTTATCTGGGCTTTTTATTAAGGTTCTGTTTATAATGTGTTAACAACAATCTAACACAGAGTCAGAAGGTGTTTGATAAGTGGTAAGCAGTCAGTCTATGCCATGGGTCAAGAAGCATTTATGGCTCTTCTAGATGTTTTCAGTTGAAGTTCTTAGAATAAACTAAAGTTTGGCAAATGCTGCTCATGTGTGTAAAATACTGCTGATATGCATCAGTCATATATTAGTCCATTATAAATAACTTCTGAACACAACCTGAGTGTAAATGAAACCCTGTTTGCTCTCTTAAATCAAGTCAGAGGATCAAAACTTTTATCAAACAAAATTTCAGTGGAAATAAGGAGGTAAACAAATCCCAGAATAAATAACATTAACAAGGCCAGTGATGTGACAACACTCCAAATTTGTATACAAATACCTGAGTCTCAGGTACCTGTCTCAGGTACGTACGTACCTGTGTGAGAGTGGTAAAGATGTGTATTTTCAATATAAGTGTCTTAAAACCACATCATGGTCCTTCCCAGGTGACAGCTTGTTGGCCAAAACAAGAGCCTTGTTGTCCAGAATGGTAAGAATGGCTCTGCAAGATAAAAGATACATTCTTTATTCTGATGGAAAAATAGTATGCTTTTTTTCATCCTCAGCTAGTAAAAAGGATGATTACTCTTTCAGAGGCATAAGAAGTTAATGCAGCCATTTGTCAGTTCTTCTTTTAGGCTGTCACTACAGAATCAGACTGCTGTCCTAAAAAGTTCTAATTTTGCCCTGTGGTTTGTATGTCTGAATCTTACTCTTGCTATGGGCCTGCCATTTGCCATTCTGCAGGTTGTCTTTCACCTGTAACCTTTTACCTGCAGTCTTCCTCCACATGCCCTAGGAATTGTGCCTTTTTTCTTCCCTGTTCCTCTCACTCTGTTGTGGCTGTGAAGTTATTCTGTGGGCTTGCACCTGCAAAACCCTGCTCTTGGTATAACTAATTCTCATGGGACACAGTTGCCATCAAGGTGGAACTCAGTTTCCTTTCTCCTCTTTTCTAATCCTTGTTTTGTAGCCTATTCTAGAGGAAAAACAAGATTGAGTGGATAAGATAGTAAGTATTAGTCATTTAAGTGGCTGATAAATAGTCGTCTAAAAATATAAATGCACGTGCTAGATGGCTCTTGCCCCTGATGAAGTCAGGGTTTGGTGAGCACTAACAGCACAATAGACAAGAACAAGCAGTAGGTGTTTGAGCAGGTCCTGGTGGAGATGAGGTACTTACAGAAAACAATACTGTGATCCCATGTTGTACAGGAGAGGTCAGTCGCGTGGGAAGCCATGTCACTTGGCTGGAGCCAGAATGCAATTTCCCTTTCACTCTCTCCCTGTGTCTCCCTCATCCTATCTCATTTTTCTCTATTCTGGAGAAAGAACTATTGCTGCTAAAGGCAATACATTCCATTGTCTGTGGACCCATAAAAACATCTTAGTGCATAGTCTATGTCAACATCCTTTGTTCAACATTAAGTAGTGTGATTAGCAGTTGTCAGTTCTTTTATTTAGTTTTAGCCTCCCTAAAGGAAAAGCATGTGCAGTGGAGTGTTTACTTTGAATAAAGAGGTTACAGTGCACCTTGAGAAAATTATAGAGAAGAAAGGTGTTTTGCCTTCAAGTAGATGTGTTGCTAGCTATTTCTGATAAGGAAGGCCATATCAGAGAAATGTAATTACATGTGGGTGGAAAGATGAGTAGGTTAAGCATAGTGCTTTGTTTCTAGAAGAGACCCTTTCATAGCCTCAGAAAATATTCTTTTCCATGTACTCCTTTCAGTCAGAGGAATAAAACTACATCCTCCAGCCCCCGATGTTAGTATTCTTTCACATTGCATCACAACAGTGTCAAGATGGGAGCCAAAGGCTGGAACTTCATCTCAGATGCTCTGGAAGCCAGAGTAAAGAGTGGGGCTCAGGTCTGGCATCCCTATTTGAGTTGCTAAGGAGATGAAGTGAAGCTTCTTGTTCTGGCTATATTTCTTTTGTGCAGTAGACTTTACAGCCAGCTACAGTACATTGCTATAGCTCTGTCAAAAGATAATCAAAACGCCCTAGTGATTGTCAGCCAGGATTTTTCACTTTCCCAGGAAACTGGAGAGAATTGGAAGGAACATTCATCATTGATAGGAGATCCAGGAACTGTGATTAAGCTTCAGCTGCATATCTGTGTGGTTTTGAAGGAGGCTACAGCAGTGGCACAGATCTCCATCTCTGCCCATCAGCAATGTCTGCATTGGCTGGAATCAGCAGCACAAGTTGTCAAAGATGCATTAAGCAGTGAGAGTGGGAGTACCACAGTTCGTGCTGGTGAGCAGCATGGACTGTGTGGTGTGAGCTGCTAGTGCTTCTCACCATTTCACCAGCTCACCTCATCTCTAGAGGAGCTGACAATGGTGTTGAAGCTGCCTTTTAATTGTACATAGTTCATCCTTCAGAAAACACAGAGCCTTCTGACCCATTCTTTAACCTCCCCCTCTAAAAGTAAAGATATTTTTGTGTTGTAGCCAGTCTATCAACTGCTACAGAACTGCTTGAGATGGACAGAATGGATATGTGTCACCTGCTTACTTAAAGGAGCTGGTAGCGCTTCTAAGGCTCTTCCATCCCTGGACTATGTACTGATTATCCCAAGTTTTGAGTGTCAGCCTCAGATGAGCTTACTGGCTTGCTTTGGCTGTGAGATTTCTCAGAAATGCATGTGTGAGACCAGGCATCATTTAGATAAATGCTGTGAATCTAGCACTTGTATCTTCTGAGTGGTTGAACCAGTATTGTGTGAAGAGAAAATTCCTTACCTGAATGAGATCACTTGTTTTGATCAGAAGTGGCATAAGTTGTTTATGAATTTCTTTTCTGAACATGGTATGTCTTGGGTGAGGTTTACAAATCTTGAATTACCACTCCTTCAGAGTGTTAGGTGCTTCTCCATGACTGAGAGGACTGACTTCTGGGAAAACTTGCTGCTCTTCTGTTTTAAGGAGACTTTCTGATCGTGAACAACCTCAGGATAATAACTTTATGTGTTTCTGTTCCATAAAAATTATCTTATGGTCACAGACTGTTATGTTTTGACATCTTGCCTGTTTTCATACTGGCCACCAATAGAAAATGGCACAAGGACATCCTCCTGTTCAAGTGCCCATCTGAAGCAGCCCTTGCATGAACCATGGTTTAATGATGAAATTGGTGGTGCTGAGATAACAGTTGGACTCAATGATCTTAGAAGTCTTTTCCAAAGTGTAATTCTGTGGTTTCTAGATCTCCTCTTAACACTTTCCACCATTCAAACTTTTTTATTTACTCTTTCACCATAATCTTGACACAAAAAAAACCCTCACAGTAAGAATAACTCCATCCTTATCTTTTTAAGTGAAATACTAATAAGTACTCTTAGTTTATTGTGTCTTAAGATTTCTTCCAAGAATACATATAATATATGTTTTTAATATGTGTGTACAGTGGCAGTTTCTAAGGTGTTCTAATATTGATCTATCAAGCATATTTAAACAGGACAAGAAGAAGCTTGAGATTACATAAATGTAAATGCTATTAAAGCTTATTATAGTTGAAAGAAGGAATCCTCTACTAATGAGAAAAAATCACTTTTTGGGGGTTTTTTCAATCAAGGCAATAAAGCCAGAGGGATTTGAGAGGAAAAAAAGTCAGAGAAATCACCTGGATCCCCATGCAGCACAGGAGTTACATAAGGGAAAAATCTGTTCCTGTATTACATAAAAAATAGACACATGTGCCTTTGCGCACACACACAAAAGGAAAGAGTTGGAAGAGATCCTACTGCACTTCTCATCTCCACTGACATTCCCTCAGGTTCAGGGTGTTATTAGGGAGGGCTTTCCATCTGGTAGCTCTTCAGATGACTCTGCACAATGAGACCTTTAAGCTCTTGGTAATGGGCCAAGGTGTTATTGACACCTATGGACAATTCCAGTTTTATCAAGAGACAGCCCAGTTCACCCAGGACTGTCTGCAGCATCAGCAGCTGCTCCTGGCCCCAGACAGGGAAGCAGAGGGGGCAGCCACACCAGGCACCTGCCAAATCCCTGTCAGGAGGCAACCATTGGTACAGCCTCAGAAGTGCAGGGGACACTGGGGAAACAAGAAATGCTTTAATTTCCACTTCATTCCGGGGGCAAGTTTTCAAAGGAAACCTCCGATTGTGATTAAAGGCAGCTCTTCTCTCTTGGTGGATGTGTTTCTGAACAGAAAGAGGAAAAAACCACGAAACTATCCTGTGCTCTTGCCTAGAGGGATGGCAGCAAAAAAGCAGCCTTCCTCGTGGGAGGAGACTCAGTTCACACAAAAGTGGTTTGTTTTTCTTTAGGCATCAGAAAGAGCCAGTGCAGGATATAATGCTGCCTGCTATGGATTGGGGGTTTTGCCCCATCCATTAGACTGCAGTGCCTCCTTTGTCATTCACAAACTGTGCAATTCATTGCAGCAGCTGAACAGGAAGGAAGAAAAGAGAAACTAAAGTGCAGGGGAGGCAAGAGAACATTTTACTGCTAACATGAGCTATGCCGCAAGCATACAACAAGCAATGAAAGCTCTCTAACCCTTTCCTCACAGGCCTACCTGATGTCCTGCTGTGCTAGCACTGTCCCAGAGAAAGCATCTGCTGTCATTTGTCTGGCCTTGGGGAACATGAAACTCTCCTGGCACCTTCAGTCCTTTCTCTGAATAGCTTGTGCCACATACTGTCCAAATTTTTCTTCTGCAATGGTTGCCTTCATTTAGCCAGCCCCACTTCCCTTTGCTGGTGTGTGGCATAAGTGGCTGCATTGTTTGCTTTTGTCTCTCTTCTGGAGGTTTTGTAAGGGAAGGAGTAAGGGTGTTTGGAAAGACAGTATCCTTCAGTGCAGAGTAACATCTCCCACTGAGGGATCTGTGTCTCCTCATCACAGGCACAAGAGGATTGGGACCTTCCAAGTGTCAGCATTAGTTCACTGACTCTAGGTGAAGAGCAGGTGAATGGAGTTGGCTCCGAAATTCTCCACACAGTGGTTTAAATTTAAGTGTGTAAAAGAAACACCAGCACAGTATAGTCTTGGGAGTCCATTACCAACATTTGCAACATTACTTAAATTAGCAGTAGATAGTTTAAAACCAGGTTGCTTTGTTTCAGATTCTCTGTGTTGTTTGATAGGGAAAGAGCTTGCACAGCCCAGAGCTGTCAGGCATTTGGAGGAAATGCTAAGTGACTTTCAGAATGATGAATCCAAACTTCACAATGTTTACCATTAGTGTCAGATTGCAGACTATTGCATTAGTTCCTCTCCACTGAAAAGTTAATTTAAGAGCAAAAATGGATCGATAAAAAACAATGTCAGATACCAAATCAATACTGGGAATGTAGGAGCAGACTGGAAATTGAGGTTGGCTTCAACAGTGCAAGCAAAATATTTGAGAATTGTTTCTTGTTATTACTTACCTGCTTAGAGCTGTATTCTGAACTCTGTTCTCATTATAAAAGCTGGATAAACAGTAAGACCTGTATAGGGAATTTCCTTCAAATGATGCTTGTTACGTCTTTAGCTTCAACTGTGGGAGTTGTCAAGGATCCAGAACTGGATCTTGGTGGGTAAGTGAAGATTGAGCTTTGTGTAAAACAGTCTTACTGGCTTTTTTAAGCCTATGAACTGGGAAATGTCTTCTCTCTCCTCTCTTCTTCCCTTCCCTTTGTTATGCTATCATCAATAGATTTAATAAGTGCAAAATTTTTCTTTATTTTTGTTTTCCTCCTTTCTGTAAATTTTCTAGTCTGTTCTATCCTTTGCTGTATTATCCATATAAACCAATAATGTTAGTGACTTGCACATAGAATATTTTAATGAGCTTTAGTAGTTACTGAGATTGTTATCCATACATCTCAAAATGCTTTGCAAAATAGGTGAACATTCATAATTGCATTTTACAGCTAGCAAAAGGAACCTGAGATATTCTTTTCTCTCTTGAAGTTATGTTCTATGCCACTTTGGTCCTTATTTGTTATAAACTTCTTCCATAAAAATACCATGGAAATTTCTTTTATCAGGCTTAAATAATCCTTTTCCTAAGAAGAGAAATTATATGCATAGTATATGGCTTCATATAGGTCAGGCCTTGTTTAAATATGCACATTGAAAAAATATTCATGTTGGAGGATGCCAGAATTAAGGATGTTCACCTTGGATGTTCAGGGGAAAGCTAATGCACCTCTCCAGTGTACTTTAGTGTCAAAGGGAGGAATGCAAATCCTGTCTCCTATTTTTTTTCAATTTGATATATTGCAGTTTATCTATGAAATACGGACAGCATGATTTCTCTGTAGAAATGCTTTGAGTAAGGGTACAGACAGCTGTGTATTAAACCATTTTGCCTGACAGCAACCTATCAAGATTAGGCAGTGCTTTTGCCTTGCTTTCAGACCCAAATATGAGCTTATTGCACTCCAGTGTTGTGTTACAGAGCACTCTCTTTGCTGGGATAGAAGGGATTTTATTTCTTGAGCCTGACTGCTTCTCTTGAGCAGAGAAAAAATGTTTACAGAGGATTTCCCCTGAACACGAGGGTCAGTATCTGCCCTTCTTCTCAGCTGGAAAATCTGTTTCACAAGACAAATAACTGAGCTGTAGGCTAGCTGGGAGAGCAAGCAGATGTGCTTCCTGCAGTTGGAACAGTTTTTTTGTCTTTTCCTATTCTTCACTCTGTCGCCTGTCTCCATTTCAGAGTGATGAAGATACCTCTCCTCCCCTGTGCAGAAATGGTCTCATATTGCTCCAAAGCCATATGTTTTGCCTTCCCTTTTTTTGATGTTTGACAAAATCTCTAAGTCTGGAATACTTCAGAGACATCCAAATAATTGCTGTTAGACAATGGTTTGAAGCTTGATGAAATTTCTGGGGCTGAACACAAAGTAAAAATAGTTTTTCATGCTCCAACACTTTGCTAAAATATATCACATATGTACCTCACTGTAGACAAAGTATTGTAACAGGCAGGTTTTCATTGTAGGCAAAACACTGTAACACTTAAGACATGTTTCATTTCAAAATGTCATAATAGAGATTTTTTAGATAATAGATTGTTCTGCTTCCTTTTGGAATTGTATTTCTTTCTGTTACACAGTCTGACGTCTTGTCTCCACGCTTGAGAACAGCTCCCTGAAGGGAAATAGTCATGTTATCATTAACCACAGTAAGAGCATAATAGAGATAAAAATCTGTACGTACAAATGCCAATAGACACTTGCATGTACAAATGTACATTTTACTCCTGCAGTAAAAAACATGAATAATACTGTAGACATTAGAGATGAGGGTCTGAAAGCTTGGCCTTATCACTCTGCCTGAAGGAGAGTGATGCCAGAGGAAGACATTTCAAGTGGAAATGATTAAGAACCTGGGACATGTTATAAGAATAAGGAGATGTACTTCAGTTACAAGGTAAGACACTTGTGCTGTAAAATTGATGATTTGTAAATAAAACTATGAAAAAAAATCAAAAAGGTATTTTAATATATTCTTGGGGATAAAATTCAAATATATCATTACTTAGCTGCATCTTTGTGAACATTTTACTGATTTTCTTAACTTTTTATTTTGCTATCAGACTTAAAGGAGAAAGTGAGATGATTGCTGACCAGAATTTTTATAATCATGAGTTTAATACAAAAGTCAGTGTGACAACAGTTTTGTAGTTAATACAATGCATCAGGTTACTGTCTCCAGTTTTCATTTGTATTAAGTTCCTTCTTTTTTTGTTGTCTCAAAAGATCCTCAATCTTGCTTATGTAGCATCTCAAACTACAAGACTGAAAGATGACAACAAAGTAATCTGGATGTCTCCCTCAGTGCCATATCCACATGTATATGTTCCAAGACTGATGTTTGCCCTGGGCCTTTTTCTATTAACTATTCTCAGCATAGTTAACAGTTTTCATTATTTTTCCTCTCTTTGCACCATCATCTGTAATGATTTAGTCAACTGTGGAAATTGGGCAGTGCAATTTTTGTTAATTATTCAATCTGTACATACAATTTTTTTCCTGCAGAGAATGATTGCTATTTTTTTCACAGGTACAATGGGAATGCATTAACCCCAAGTACAAAGCAAAGAAGAAGAACTACAAGAACTCAGGCATTGTCATCCTTAACCAGTGCAAGGTAAATATATGTTTTGCTCTTTGACTGTTTCTTTACTAAGCTCTCAGTGATACATTTTAATGGTGCTTGGAACAAAGTGGAACTGCCTGTAGAATAGCAAAGGAAACTATTCCCTACAAAAATTAAAGAACAAGGACTTGAATCTCAGAAGCAAATTGACTGTCCTCAACTCTCATTTCATTTCTCTTGCCCTATCCCTGCTCTTGTACAATGGAAAAGACAATACTAAACTCTAACACCTAAATGCTCTCCAACTTTGTGTGTATCCCTTGTAATGCTTCCATTATATCCACAACATTGCTCTTGTTTCTCCTAAACAAACAGCAAAATTTTCTCTGACTTCCCACTGAGATCATGGTTCTACTTTTTTGTTTTCCTTTCTGTAGGTTTAGATGGTTTTTTACTGTTTATAGTTTTGTTTCTGTCTCAAACTGTATTTAATGATTCTCCCTTTACCTTATTTTCAGTTGGTCCCTCTCCTCCTTCCAAATTTTTTTTCAGGCAGTTCTCTTATGTTTTATGAGTACACAGCTAAGTTCAATGTCTTGTTTTCTTGTCTGCAGATACACAAGATGCATTCTTTCTTAGATTATATCATGGGAGGCTGCCAAATACAGTTTACAGTAAGTGTCTTACTTCTCTAACTTGTTTTGAGGAAAAGGAATCCCCTTAGATACCAATTCATTACTTTCAGAGAAATGATTCTTACATGCCATTCCTTGGTAAATTATTGAGTTCTTCTTGCAAAATGTATTAAGGGCCAGCCTTCCTTTCCAGAATGAGTCCTCTGTTAAAGCAAGTTGTTTCCCCTGAAACTGTGCCATACTGAAAGTCACACACAGAGAGATCCAGCCAGGGACTTTTCTCTGTCAGCCTGGGGTAAACACTGGTGTTTCATATCTCAGCCATAGCTACCAAGTAAGATGGCACTACAGGGGGACACAGCTCTAATTTAGAATGTACTCAGAAGCTATTTACTTCAAGGAACAGGGTGTGAAAGGATTTGCAGGGCTCTTCATAAATAGAAATACAGTTTCTTGTATTTCCGGTTAATAAATTTAGAAACATGAAATGATATGTGGGCTTGATCTTTTTTTTGTATCATGTATCTAAAAATTAATATACTTAATATAACGTAATATGAATTAACTAGAATGCAATAATGAGTATATCAGTTTTTCCCATAGTGTAGGAATATGGATTGTGGCTCAATTCCAATCTGGTTTATGTGATTTCTAATTTATGCCAGCTAAAGAGCTAAAATCTTATGCACAGAGGTAATATTCTTCTTCTGGAGATCTTTTCTTTTCTGGTAGCATCTTGCCCTATTTCTGCTCCCACATACAAAGTAGCAGACACTGGATACTACTGGCTGTTCCATTACACATTTTCCAGACAAGCCTCCGTTTTCCAAAAAAGATTTGACAAAAAAAGAAAGATTTTTTTAATTGTACCAGGAAGTTCTAGCAGCAGCTATAGACAGTAGTGGATTATCTTCTTGTGTACAGATCAGACTTTTTAAGTGTTAAACATGGACTTAGCCCATACTCTTCACAAACTCATTTGATAGACCCAGGACTCTGTTTTGGTTTTGAAGAAAATACCTTCTGCAGTGGACAAAGATCTTTATAATTGTATTCTCTCATGTAAAGCATACTGTGTAATTACTTCTCTACCTCACCTGGCTACTTCTTTTATCCCCACGTACCAGCAATGCACATTTCTACTTGAAGTCTGAAACTTCCCAGTCACTGGAAGCCCCTTTAATTTATCTTTTCTGACATTTCCTCCCTAGAATATGACTGGAAAATCTCAATTAGCAAATGTATTCAAGGTCATGATCAGAAAGACATTAATGCCTTCATGTTATATTTGAAAGCCTTTTCTAATAAGGGCATGTGGTTAGGCACATGCAAAGACCAGTTATTATGCATTTCCCACAACTCCAGCTCAAGAACAGGAGCACTGCCACCATTAGAAAGTGTCTAGGGATTTACATATTAAATTACAGCTTTTCAAACTCTGATTCTTCATAACTGTTTTCCAATGGAAGAGCAAGTTCTTCCTGCAAGGAAGGGTTATGGCAATTTGCTTGCCTTTTATTTACTTGTCACGTGTTTCCTATTAGTAGGCTGCAAAACACAAGTTTGAAAGTGATAAGGCAAATGAGTTAAAGTGGATAGTGGCTTCTACTGTGTTTTACTGTATTTCATTTTACTAAAATGAAACAAACAATTGGTTACAGAAAGTTTAAGTAAGCTCATCTTCAAGGATGGGCAGTGAGGACATAAAGGAAATAAAACAGTATTATACTGTCAGCCACAGAGATCCCTGAAATACTGTTGCCCTTAATGGTAAATCCACAGTATTGTGTAAACTCATCCCTATCAATTTTCAATCCTGCAGGGACCCAGGGTAAGCCAGTGAGACATCTCTGTAGCTATGGCTGTCTGCATTTACAGCCCACTGGTTCTACCTCAACATCCTCTCAAACTGCCTCTCCACATATTTTCCTCCACTCTTCTTCCAGCAGTCCTCAGCACAGACTGGTTGTGAGATGTGTTGTTGTTTTCCAAAATGAATTCTTCAGTGGTCACTGAAACAAAAGGCTGCAGCCTGCTGGGGAGATATTCCATTCTCCCTTGCTTTCTGCATACATCATATAATCTCCTCTTCACCTAATCTGATTAATTCAGACCACTGAAACAGAGGAGGCCTATTGCTTGGACTTTCCCAGATTTCCATTTTTCCTAACTGTAGTGGATTTGGGATTGCTTGAAACTCTCCTGATACATGTATTGTTGTTGTTGCTGTCCTAATATTAATGGTGTTTCTGTTGAGCTCGTGCTGTGTACAGGCAGTACGACACAACTGTGATTTGAAAGGGCACTTGCTGAGGGAGGGAAACTGGGATGCTAGGCACACATTTGGTAACAAAAAGCTGTAGTGTGATGTACCTGATAATTTCAGGCACTAATGGAAGCCTTGGTAACATCATGCTGTGCATTCCTGGGATACTTTGTAGCTTGATTATAGAAACATGGTTTGTAGTTAGAAAGAATGTCTCTGTAAAATGAAAGTAAACTTTCCCTTCACTTTACAACCAGTTATTAAGAAGCTTTCATCTGTAGAGATCAATAGTGCTGATTCCAGCCCTCTATTTTTAAGCCCAGCTTATTGCCAAACACTGCATCTCTTATCAGACAGTGTTCCCTGCTGCAGAAGAAATGTTCAGAGGTTGGCAGTACAAATGGGTCTGTAGTCAGAAGACATTTTCATCACTTCAGGAAATACAGCAGAAAGCATGTGTAACATGCAGAAAGGAACTGTAATAGAAAGATATATTGGACAGATACTCTCTCAGGCAGGTCACGGTGTTGGGCAGCCTGATTTGTTGCTGACAGATCTAGCAGGAGGTCCCAGCTATGTAGGATGTTTTGAGTGTGGTAAAAATCACCCTTTTACAGGTCTGAGGATAAAAAAAAAAGCTGGTACTGAGTGTAGTTATTGCTCTGTTATGCTCTTATTTAGCTGAGAGAAGATGACTGCCACACTTGAACTGATACATTTAAAGATAAACTGATAAAATCCAATGCATGCATGATAAGAAAGATTCCTACTTTACTGCTCAAAAGATATTAACATAACTTTTGTCATATATTAACTTATTTTTACAAATCCTTATCCAATATATTTGCACAAGACCTTGGTCCTGTTGGGTAATGCTAAAGGAGCAGAGCTCTGCATTGTTATTTTGGAATCGTGGCAATTTACAGCGGTCATCTTTCTTATAAGTCCTCCTTGTGGGAGTCAAACAGATTTGGATCAAATTCAAGAAGCATGCTGCATCCGAGTACAAATATTCATAAATTCTTCATCATAGGAAATTAGGATATTTTTTTACTTATCAACAGACCTCTACTGCAAGGACCATTTCCAAAAGGAAGCTTGTTCCAGGAAGTTTTTTTTTTGCTTTCCCAAACACTAGCCACAGGCTTTTTTCCAAGCTTATGAAACCTTATTCCTGCTCCATATTCTTGATTTCATTTCCAAAGCAGCTAGCCATAAAGGAAGACTTGTCCAGATCTGTTTGAGGTGTCACTAAAGTCTTGTTAATGGGTTTTAGTGTTTTGGGATTGTCAGTAAAAACACCTACTTTTAACAATTTTACAATTGTTTGTTTCCCTATCATACAGTGGCATTTTTGTGCTTTCTGTAATCAAATTAAGGTTGAATTATTATCAGAGGAAATATACTTATTTTTAAGAAAATATACATATGTTGAATAAGATTTTTTACAAAAAAAATTCCCCCAAACTAAGCTAGTTCATACAAGCATCCATGGATTTCTCTTGGGTTTTAAAAACCACTAGTGTTGTTTTCTTCCTCAGTTAAATATGTGTAGTGTTCCTCAGTTATGTGCCCTCAAAAGTGAAGTCATGAGAGGCTCTCCATTGATTTATTCAAGTTAAATCCAGATACCATTTTTGGAGAAATGCCTATGTGGAAAACAAACTCAGTGCTTTGGTGCCTGAGCAGTGAGTAGGAAGCAGAGGTGAAAGATTACTCTTACTTGCAAGCCAAAAAGCTCTTCTCTCTCCTGACTGGATGTGGTGAGGTGCCAGGGTTCATGGCTGATCAAGGCAAAGAAGGGATTTCCAAGCCTACTAGAGGTTAGTTTATTCAGCTAAAAGATAGAGGTGAAAAAACAGAACCAGTGGGGGAAAGCTGTGTTGGGTTGACCTAGTATATTTCCCTTTAAATTTTTAGCAACAAAAATAAGTTTCAGAAGGGCTGTGTATATTTTTTAAGGAAGCATGAAAATGTCATGTTTCATTTTCATTTTGAAGCTGCATAAAGTAGTGTTCCCTGTGCCAAGCAGAGGTTGCAGCTGGGAAAGCTGAACATTTGCAAAAGCAAGCTGTGCCTTCAGAGTTCTTTTTGCAGCCTTTAGCAAGACCCTTTCTTACCTTTCAGCTACACTGTAAAACTGAAATCTGAACTTGCTGCATTTGTCTATTGAATATTCAGGCATAATGGGTTTTTTAGAGAAATAGGTTATTGGACACATGAACATTTTATAAATGGCTTTGTTCCCTCTGCAAAACCCTTGGAATTCTTGTTGCTCCTCTTAGGGATTCCTATAAAGCAGCATCAAAAATTCAGCAGAGGCCTTTCTGTTCTGTAACAAAGGAAGATGCAGGCCAGAGCCTACCTTCAGTGAGACATATAAAGAGCATTTTAAAAGGGAGAAATTAATTTTAAGATGATTCATTAATACTTGCTTTTGCATTGACTACTGTCCACAATCTTCTCTAAGGTTTTTCAAAAACAAAAACAAAACATCTTTGCAGGATTCAAGCTTTACTTTTTTACCCTGCAGCTCATGTTTAAGCTTGCTATCAACTGTGAAATTGGGAGGGTTAATTTTTAATGTTTAGATGTTTTGAAGAGAAAAAATACCAGACAAGCAATATCTACTACTACAGCCACAGTAACGATTAAAATAGCTAAGAAATATCCCTAATTGGAATTCTAATTTATGGTTTTAGTAGGACTTGTAACTCTCTATGGACATTTTTGCTGCAAAGCTTTTATGTCCTGAATGTCACCTGAGCTGGAATAATTAAATTAAGTATGAGAACCTAGAGATAGTTAATTTGATTCATTTGTATTAGAACATAATTTTCCCCATAGAATAGCAATGCAGGTAATTTTTTACCTAATTATGCCATTTTCATTTTATTATCTCTTATTTTATAAACTGTCATTTGCTTCTACATATATTTACATGTACAATCCTAATTCCAATTTGATTAAGTGCACTGTAAAATGACCTTTGCTGTGAGGCTGCTGTCTCTTTGCTGCAGCAGATTATTTCTGGTGAAGATACATAGTTGCTGTAGGTGTGTTTATGGCCAGAAGAGCTCTGCAGCACATTGACTTCTCTTCTTTTCCAGGTAGCTATAGATTTCACTGCATCCAACGGCGACCCCAGGAACAGCTGCTCGCTGCACTACATCCACCCCTATCAGCCCAACGAGTACCTGAAAGCTTTGGTGGCTGTTGGGGAGATTTGCCAAGACTATGACAGGTAAATAACCACGTTTGGTTGCAGAGTTGTCTCTAGAAAGTGTTTTCACAGTGTGAAATTAATGACTGCCTGTGGCTGGCTGCAGAGACTCCATGTTTAGGCACTTATGAAGAATGACAGAAAGATTAGTCTACCTTAACCTGCTTTTGCGAGTGATACTGGGTTTAGATTGGTTTCATTATAAAGAAAAGTCACAGTTCTTGGCTGTTTGGCTGATTTGCATGTTAAGTTTCAGGGTTGTATTCACATGTTAAAATTACATGTTAGGGTGGATTGTTCATGTGTTCAAGAGTAACAACTTGGAGCCAGTTTTGCAGATGCTGGCGGCATCCTTTCTGATACAGTTGGGAGTCTGTGCCCTGTTCTACTGAAAAGCGTTCCTGAGACATTGACTTTGAAACTGGATTTGTAGTTGCCCAAACTGCTTATTGATTATGTCTATTTTTAGAAGTAAACCCATGGTCTTTTTCAGTGTTCCCCTGGCCTGTTGAACATTGCACTCTCTTCTAAAATAAATATTGAAAGGTACTGTGTGTGTACATAACATGCCTTTAAATAAACAAACAAATGCAAATAATTGGACCAAATATGCTTTGATTACATTATGTACTTCTGTTGCTTTCAAATAGGCTGCCTGCTTCTATCAAATTAATTTTCCATTATTAATTTAATTACCAAGTGCATTTCCTTTAAATGTTCTTTCTCTGGTGGTGAGACACCGTATCTTACACAGCTGCTCTTTCTAATATTTGCACATATGATAGATATCCACCCACCACTTTGCCATATGTAAATACCAGATCTCAAGAAAACAATGATATTTCCATTCAAATTTGAGTTAAACTTTCTATATAAATTGTGGAGTGACTTCAGACTATGGTTTACAGGTTACTTCTTGCATATACCAACTAGCCTGCTCAGAGGCACTTCCATTTGCATGGTAATGAAATGTCTTCTCAAAAATGACAAAAATACTGTTCTCTTATGAGTTCTGTAAGAACTTGATGGTCAGATTTAGTCAATGAGTTTGAGAAAATTAATATTTTACTGCAAGTGAGCTGAGAATTCCCCAGTGATTATGTAGTAACTTAATAATTACTAGCAATAATTCAGAACATTAATAAACTTCAAAAAATAGGGAAAGGAGTAAAATGGGCTGATTTATGCACATAGAATTTTTGATTTTATTAATTAAATTGTAGGTTTTTTATAAAATTAAATAGTTAAATGGCACAGTCCCTTCTATGCAGGAATATTAACTCCAAATCAGGATTTTTCTCTCAATGAGTATATTGCAATCAGTACCAAAAAAAGAGCCAGTTATTTTTTAAATGAAATCATCAGCATCATTCTGTTCTATTGTGCTGCAGAAAATGCCTTTTGATGCTAATCAGCACAACTGAGGGTCTGAAAGCTGTGCTGATCTAGGGCTGAACAAAAGCCAATTGTTTTCTCATGAAGATGTCACCTTTTGGGCATGAGTTTGACCAGTACGTGTTCTCAAGCTGTGGCACTATGAATTTATTTATTCCCATGGACAAGTTGATTCAACATGGTTAATGCTTTCTGATCCAAATGTCAAGTGAGGACTTTTTCTTTATACTTGCACATTTTGAATCCAGTAACTTGGAAAGGAGAATTTAAAATTTCTCAAAACAATGAAAGAAATTAGGAGGAGCAAGCGTTCACACAAAATGATCTACAGGTTCTGTATAGACCTTTTTTGTGTTGAGTTGAAGCCTTTGTATATCTGGGCAAATATAATCTACAAGGAAATTTTCTGTATATACAGTTAAAAAAAAAAAGTACAAATCCTTAAAATCTGAAATGTGGCACTGATCCTTAATTGCTCCAGTGAGTCCAGTTGGGCTTCAGATAATAGAGCAGGACATCTGTTCCATATTAAGACAAGCCAGAGGTAAAAAGAAACAGACTTGCTAAACCTAAGGGCTGTTTCAAGCCAGTGTCATCATTTGCTTGGGGGCATGTATTTAAATAAGATTAGAATATGAGATCACACAATAGTAGTGCTCTTATGTGAAGTTTTATAGTTTGTACCCATCAGTTTTCTCAAATAGGCAGAACTGGCTGATTTCAATCCAAACCATGAAAAATAGAGTGATTTTACCTTCGTCTTGGGATTAATGTATTTGCATCAAATGTAGATGAGTAAAGTAAAATCTGTTTTTTACAATACTTTTTGCATTCCAATAGCAGAGCTGTAGAATTCTAAGTACTTTTGCTACTTATATAAGCAGACTGGTTTTTTTAATTGTAAAAAAAAACCCCAAAAAAACCATATGGTTATTAGTTAAAATACTTCATTAGAAACATTCAAATTTATTTGTATGTTGGGAGGAATTGGATTAGCAAGTAATACATAGTGAGACTACACTCAAAATGCAAATTTTTCTTTTTTAAACTCTAGCTAGTTAGATCTATCAAGCCAAATCTTCTCATAATATACGTTTCTGTACAAATCAGCCTAGCATAATGCGCCTGTAAGCAATTAATGCTCCAAATGAAGTGTTGCCTCACATCTCTAGGTACAGTGGAATGAACCCTGCTCATCCAAGAGCACTTCTATCCAGGTTCAGAGATTCCTGAAGCAGTTAAATGAGTAGCGTTGTTTTGTATAGTTGAGCGTGAAAGAATAAGATTCATTTTTTTATCAGCAATATTCAGAGAATGAGAGAGACACTGATTATTGTCCTGATTGTAGAATTGCTGCAGTCCTGTAGGAATAAGCCAATCTGATAATGATAAGGGAAATGGAAGAGCTGCTCACCTGCACAAAATATTTAATACTTTATCTATATGGTAGCATTGTTTTGGGCTATAACCACTTTTTTCATAAGAGTGAAGATGGAGTGTGCAGGTGATATAACCAGTGGCTAAGCAACAGCGGCAGTGGATCATAAAGGAAGGAGAAATATTCATTAGTTTTAAGGAATTTGATTCTAAAATGCAGTTATAAACACTGGAAAGGGGAAAACACATTAAAAATTTGAAAATAAGAAGACAGCTTCATGGAGAAGAATTTAGTTTAAGATAAATGACTCATGAATGTTTAAAAACAACCTCATGGAGTAATAAGTGAGAAATATGTATTTCTGTTTAAATATTTTCAGAAGCTTTCTTTTTATATTAAAAGTTATATCACTGGTATGATTTTACCTTGAAATTGTGCAAGTCCAGTCCACCTTTTTTAGCATAGAGAAACGGGAAAATGATGAAAAATCATTGGGCACTGAGTGCTTAATATTAAAAGATCTGCTTCTGTATAATTTCATGTTTATTGTTTTACCTCAGTAATTTCTGTCTTGAGTTCTCTGTATCAGAAGTCAAATAAAATGTTTTCTGGTGACCAGGAATAGCCAGGATCCTGAAAAATCAGTTGATCACTACTATATATATGTATATTCCCTCTACATGTTTTGCACAATGAGTTAGCAAGTTTACTTAAGGCAGGTGGGATTAAACCTAACTCCCTGTGCTGGCTTAGGGCTTCTAACCTTCAGCAACTCTGGTTGAACAATGGTTTTGGCCACCCATTGGTTTTGGAGCCCGGTGGAGACCCCTGCAAGAGAATGCTGCTTTCAAACGGTGGGTGCCAGGTGTCATTGCTGGTTGAACACCCAGATATGAGGAAAGGCAAACTAATCCAACAATTGAAATAAAGGAGATGTGACTAAAATCTTATTAAAGCCATGAAGCTCTCTTAAGTTATATAATAATTTTGAATGTGTATTGTTCTGCATGGCAGCTTTTGCCCAAAGCTTTTCAATTTGTATGATAAAACTGCGTCCTGCTTGGCACGGAACAACACCACCTATTTGGAAGCCAGAGGAAAAAACCTGGGGAATCAGGGAACATTTGCTTTCCCCTTTTGTCCCAGCATAATGTCTGGCCATGTCCTGACTTGTAGTCAGGACCTGAACTACCTCCTTGTATATAAAACTAGAGGTCTACTCATGTATATTAATATATAGGTATGCATATAACAGAGAGCTATTAAATATGTATGTACAATATTTAGTGTGAATACAGAGCCATTCAGCAAAAAAAAAAGATTTTTTGTGCTGTTTACATCTTCCCTCTGTGCAGAGCAAATCCATAAGCCACAATAACAACAGTGCTCACAGTTTATTAAAATGGCTGGTGCTTTGATCTTAATGATTTGTTTTACCGGTGCAGGAATACAAGCAAGTAGGCATGAGTGTAGCTCATCCTTCATTCTGCAGTGATTGCTGTTTCTATCAAAGGAAAAATGGGCTGGAATGGTACTGTAAATAGCTTGTTTGCAAGGATAAATGTTTTCCTTGTACACAGTGCTAAAGGCTGAAATACTTCCTGAATGATCTTATATTATTGCAGGTTTTAATGATGTTATTGTGGGTGAAGCCTATGGCAGGTCTTGCAAATCTGCTCCTCACTTTGAAATCTGATTTCTGCAGTTAGTAGTTTTTCTTTTTCTTGTGCTTATTAAGAATCTCATTAAATTACATTAAATATTTATCTTTGCATTAAAACTTCTGTTCTGAATCAGCAAGACACTAGAGCTTATTATCTAATCCCATTGAATTCAGTCTGACTCAAGCTAATCCTGAGGTATTATGCAAAGTATAGACGGCACTAAAATGGAATTAAGAGTTTTACTGAATTTGAACTTTATTATTAATTGTTTGCCCCACACACAAATGTCCACTGCCTCCCATTTACCTGGCTGATTTTTTAAATTTTTTTCCTACACCTAGTTTTATGTTTGTGGATACATTCAGATTCTTCATTGGATTAATAAAAAGCATTCACAAACAAGTAGGAGAATCAGTTTTTGTGTGATAAATCAATATTCATTCATTGAAAAGACAAGATTAGAGGTAGTTTATCAAATGCTTTTACTGCATTATCAAATCCAAAAGCATTTACTGCATTGGATATTTGTGGAACTCCTGTTCTTGATGGGCCATCCCCATTCTTATCTAGGCACTCAATGCATGATTCCATGTATTTAAGCACAGTTTTGTAAAGTCCTGTCAAATTTATCTTTTTTTTTATCCAAAACCTATTTCAAAATAGTCTTTATTTTTAATTATTTTAAATCTCTCTGTTAATTCATTCACTCTTAAAGATACTGCAGATTTTTCTTCAGTTTCAAGATTCATTGAAACACATGGAAGATAAACTCTGTTTCCTGACACTGATGTTTTCTTTTCATTAGGCAAATAGTCTCCTTAACTCTAAATCTTCAAGTAACTCCTTGAAAGTGACATTCACACTGAGAGAGTGTGTTAACAAATAAACTGCTTGTGTAAAGCAAACTTGACCAGCAACCCCCCCAAAGGCCACTAATGAACAAAGAGTACATTTTTCCTGCAAAGGGCAGGTTCTATTTATGTGTAGAGCTCTACAAAATACTTAGGAATGAAAATTTAGAAACCAGGCCACATTCCAAAAAAGACATGAAACTCCTGAAGTCAGTCTGAGTTGCATCATTACCTTCTGCAAACAATTAATTGCAGCAGTTGCTGATTAAATGCAAAAATTGCTCTTTATCATTTCTTTTTCATATTTTAGGCCTGAGCAAGTATGTTCACTATGACTGAAAACTGTTTATAAGCCCTTCCTGCTCTGTAAACTGCACTTCAAATTTTAGAAGGAAAAAAATGGAAGGAGAAAATAAAAGGACCAGGGTTCCCAGCCCAATATGATGCTTTTGGTGTAGATCTAAGAAGTGAAAAAAACACATGCCTGAGTGGTTTCAACTGTCCCAGAAATATTTTTCCTGAGGTACCAGCAGAGGGCAGTTGGGGAAGAGAAAGAGAACAAGGGATTTGTAACACAGTGCGTGTTATGGAAATCATCTATAAATCAGTGCAATCAGTCCCAAATACAAATATCAGTCCTCACTTAAATACTGTGATTTCAATTAGGGCTTTAAGTGGAGAGAGATCCCAGAGTTTACACCTTTCTTTAGTAATCAGAAGCTTGTCCCCAAGAAGCACTTAACAGGTCACTTCATCCTGAAGCTCTGTCTGGGTTTGTGGATGAAAACTCAGAAAGCTACCTTGACTGGAAGGATCTGTCTCTAGGTAATTTTGCCAGACACCAAGAGAAAAGCAGCAATTTGCTTTGATTGTGATAGTAATACAATTGTAGTTCATTAAAACCGAGGCAAAAGAATGATGCCTAGAATTACTGGCGCTATATCTGACATTAAATATTTCATGAAGTTCCTACATAGAGCTGTAGATGTTAAAATTTTATCTACTCATGCAGATCAATAAATAAAAATATGCTTAATTATTAAGCATCTCTCTTTATCACTTTAATTACAGAAACAACCTTTCTTGAGCCTGTTTAGCAAAAAGCCTGATTAGCATATCTAAACAAGTTTAAAAATCTTCAGAGGAAAAGACATGAATCTTTTTATTTAGTGCTTTAATAGGACCAAATTTGCATAGACATACAACAAAACAAGAATTGAGAAACAGTAACCTATACAAACTTGTAGCTTATGTTTGTCAACAAGCTCAGGTGTGGGTAAACATATTCTGAAGTGTTTGGATTACCCAGGTCTAGAACTGCACTGGCAAAAAGGAACCATTGATAGATTCCATTTACAAACTGCAGTGAAAATCCTTGGATTTAAGCTGACGACCCAGACTGGCACAATTACATAATGAATGCAAACATATATTCAGTATTTGACCTTGCAGAACCTGTCATTTGTAGACTTCTGCCACATAAGGGTTCCCACATCACCAAGGAGTTTCCACAATCACTACTTTTTATCCCAAGAATCAGTACAGAAGAATTAGTCTCATACACCAACTGTGTTGGGAAGATGACTTCATAATGGCTTCTTTTGCAAATGTACATACCTGCAGATGTGTGGGGGTGTCTGCATGTATTTAAATACACATCCATACATTTATACACATCTGTGTATATGTACACATCTATCTGCCCCTTCTCTGGGCAGATCCTGACAATTCTTTAAGCTCTGCCTTTTCCATTGCCAGGTTTTCATCTTTGTGCCTTTTCTTCCAGGAACTCAGTTCCTATGCCAATGCATCAGTCACAAGCAGTCCCTTCCAAGTTTCTTTTGTTACAAAACTGCTTAGCTGCAGCTACCTCCAAATGCTTTTCAGACCTCTGCTGCATTCTGTCAGCTGGTAGAAACCTGAAAATCTGAACTTTCTACATGGCTTTTCTGTGTGGTCTGTACTATTTTTCAGCTCAGCTTGAAATCTCCTCTGAAGAGCATTGATCAGTGCAGTACTTGATGCTTTTCTGCAACTGTGCAAATGGGTACTGTAGGGATTTCTCTGTCAAAAGTCCTTTCTGAAGAAAAGTACATGACATGTAAAGCCCTGCAAACATTGCATTCCACTTACTGCTGTTGAAACCAGACATTTGTGTAAACAATGAGTAAATGTTCATAAGTGAAGGAGCAATTTCTGTTGTCATTTTCACTGATGCCATTTGATATTAATTTAGTGCACCTTTAGTCAATGCAATCCTTTCCACAATTTCAGAAGCACTCCACTCCATTATATTAGGGTATAGCTGAGAATTATTCACATTTGGAAACCCATCTGTGGGGCAAATGAACGCCTTGCCTGAGTTGACCTTAACAGGTTTATGTGTCCAATTGCTCA
This sequence comes from Ammospiza caudacuta, assembly GCF_027887145.1. Lineage (NCBI taxonomy): Eukaryota > Metazoa > Chordata > Aves > Passeriformes > Passerellidae > Ammospiza > Ammospiza caudacuta. The sequence continues at coordinate 43,970,759 of NC_080593.1, read as the reverse complement.
GTTAAAACTAGTTAATTCTTGTGAATTAAGTTGCACTTATTATCATAGTATCACCTCCAAATTCTTGTGAAATTGACCTTGGTCAGAGATTCGAAATTATCAGATGAACAGAAGGTAGTAACCCATTTCCTCCTGCATATTTAGTGATGCCTAGCTGAATGTGTGTAGTCATCAGTACACTTCAATTATGGTATTGCTTTAACTTATTTTCTTAGTGTTCTTCATTTTGACTTAATATCATTCCAGTTTTGGTAAAATTACATCAGCAGCTCATTTGATTGCATTAAGTCACTGTATCATCTCTATAAAGGTTTTATCCTGCTCATCCTGGAAAGTTCATTTGTATCTTGAGAGCATTTGATGAGAAATTCCTCTCCCAGCAGCTCTCTGTATATATATATATATATATATGCCAATGCAGTCCTGGGATCCCCTCTTCTCAGCACACCCCTTATGGACAGATATTTTCTGATATAAAAGTGTTGCAGAGCAAGATCTCTTACCAACCCTTTTCAATGTCATTTGTAAAAAAGGACAGAATTATGTGCATATGTGGTGGCAAACCTTTTGTTCTTGTGGTTGCCTAGTGCAGCACACACTGTCAGCCACACTTGTGGTTCAGGAGGGCAGGGCCCCATCTCTGTTCAGTCTGGGGTTCTTCACAACCTGATGGAATTCAGCCTCCTGCTTGCAGTGTGGCCTTCAAGACATGTCAGATTTTAAACATCTGAGATTACAGATTGTGTGAAAATCACCTTTTCAGTGATGGCACAGATGCCATCATCTATGCATAATGCCACAGATAAGCCAAATCACTTTATATAGAGTTAGGGTTTTGGAAGGTTTAGAGACATGCCAATCCCTTAAAATACAAGACTGTCTGAAAACTGCCTGGTTTGAGAAGTTAAAGACAACTTGTTGTAGCCTCTTGCAGCATCTCCTTTCCTTGTTTATTCCCAGTTGTAGAGTCTCATTTCTTTTTCAAGATGCATTTTACTGAATTGGGTCATTCATGTAGGCATAAATCAGGTCATTGCAATTTATTTGTTATCTTGCAGGGGAGCTTGACATTTTGTCTCACCTTCCTGATTATGTTATTTTATTAGGCTATTCTTCTAGCACGTGATAGATCTCATTGCCATTTCCTTGTGATAGATCTCACTGCCATTTCCTTTTGCTTAACCTACTCCTCCCTAAATCTCTGGAGACTTTTTTTTACTGTGTGTATTCCCCAGCCTCAAAATTTCTGAATTTACTTGATATTTTTACTCTGCAGAGCTTCTTTTGCAATTCTTTAATGTTAACAAGGGCAAGTTTAAATCCATTGTATCTGGATTTGGCTTGGTTAGTTATTTCATGAGTTGATGCCTTTTGGTGGTTAGCTTCAGGGGATTGGTATTCCCCTGCTTCATTAACTATTTCTCCCTCAGGTGAGACAGGCGTTGCTTCATATTTTTGAAACACTATTACATGACAGCATCTATTTCTCAGTATTCAGCAGATTCCAACTCCCCTAAGGTGCCTGAGAGCTGTAATTAAGGACAGTGAGTGAACTTTAATGTCAGGGTTTTGCACCCAATGACGTAGCATCTCTGTGAGAGCCCAGACGATGATGTACTGTAGCAGTGATTTACCACTGATTTGCATGCTCCCAGACCTCTTTTGTGACCAAGATGGATGATTATCATCCTTGCTACTCCACTGGAAATCACTGTGCATTATGGACTGAATGCCAGGCTGTGTTAGGCACAGAGCAAGCTTGATGCAACACGCAGTAACCTGGCCAAAACCAGGGATGTGGTTGTATCAAACCAGACATGAAACCACACAGTGAATATGTGGTGACAGAGGAGCAACCCCTTAGGGAAGAATCCAGGTCAGTGAGTGAAAACACTGCTACTGCTGAACTCCTGTGGTCTTTCTGGCTCTGACTGGGGCAGGCTGAGAGCTGGACCAAAGCCTGGCTCTGCACCCTGGAGGAGCACAGGTGGCTGTGCAAGAGTGCAAGTGGTGAAATGGATGGGCTCTGGTCCCTTCAACTGAAATGGTTTTATTTAGCCCTATTTGATCATAGAATCATGGAATGGCTTGGGTTGCAAGGGACCAATCCCCATGCCAGATCATGTCCTTTATTTGCCCAGCTCTGCTTGCAAAGCGGGAGCTGAAAATGTTTAAATATTTCAAATGATTTCTGTATTCTGTATTTTCTTTGGAACTGCTGTTAATCCCTGTAAGCTGTTATGATTCACAATTTACTGGCATCAAGCCCTTGTCAGATAAGTACTAAATAATATACTCAGAACATGATTCATTCATATGCTTTAGAAAAGAAAAAATTCAGTTTGTAGTCTTCCAGTTCACTCCCTGAACATGAAAGATTACAATTTTAATTGAGTTTAGAGATAACTCTATTTTGTTTGTGCTGTTTGCTGTTTTCTCTTCTATCTTTACCTTTTCTGAGCTGTTCTCCCCCTTCCTCTTTCCATGTTCCTTTCCCCTCCTTCTTTCTCTCCTCACATTCACACCTTTTTTAATTACATGTTTTACACACCTCCCTTTTTAATGCTGTCAATTTGAAATTTCTTACTAACAGAGGAAAATTATCTGATTTTGTCATAAAAAAGTATGTCAAGTAGAGCAGATCAACAATTTACTCTTTTAAGATCGGAATTGAAAATGAAAGGCATAATAATTGATTTTGCTGCCTCCACTACTTTTAAAATATCTCCCTGGTAGTTCTGATCTGACCTAAGACCAAAATTACAAGTGACAGCTTAATATCCAGGGATTTAAGTCTGGTATTCTCCTTGCAAGCTGTAAATTTCAGATTCTCAGCTACTTGTGACTAAAAGTGAGCTCTTAGTGCTTCTCTCTCCTCACTCCATGTTTTTTCCTTCCCCCCATCCACTGCATCATTAGTACTGCTTGTGCTACTGCGTTGTTCCAGCATAGAGTGAGCAGGTTTTCATGCTGATGGTCTCCAAGGTCAGTTAAGTAGCATCCATAAAAATGCTGCATTGGATTCAAGAGAATAAACTTAAGGACAGCTACAGCTACATACCACTGGGCTTTAATGGGAACCAATAAAATTAGTCCAGAACAAGTTGTGCAAGTGGCTAGCTAGGAGTTAATCTTTCAGATTTAATAAATTCAGAATTAATATAGAATGGTTTAGGCCTTTTTTCTCCATACAATTAAAAACCCAGATTCCAAATTTCAATCTCGAAAAGCAACTGATTTACAGAGACTATAGTCCTGGCAACCTTTTTGAATCCAGGTATTGCTGTACTGCTGAATATCTCAAGCATCATCTGTCCCTGGGACTTCTGAGGAGGTTGCAAAATGTCTTTAGTGTCTGACTAATTAATTTTACCTAGTGGAAGAGTTTTCTTCATCTCATTAATAGGAATAGCAAATCTTTTCCAGAATAAATGTAATATCCTGATTTCAATGATACTCTATGTCAGAAGGTACCAGTGGTTAATGAGACAGGATTTTGAAATGTTCTTTATTTTGTCTCTTTATAATAAGCATATTTCTTTCCTTCCAGTAGCCCCTTTCACTGGACTTCCTAGTGAAATAGAAAATAGGATCATTATCTGTATCACTTTTACAGATTTACAAAACCATAATATTACCTCTATTCATCTCTTTTCCTGTAGGTGCAGTACAGGTCACTGAAATCTCTCTTCTCTCTGCCCCATTAGTGTTTTGATTTGTCATTGCTTTTGCTCTGCTTCCAGTAGATAGCTTGAAGGATGGGTGGTTAAAACTAAGCATTGTCTCAAAAGGACAATATTTTCAGATATTATTTTCTGCTATTGAGTTATGCTATTTTTGAGGTTACTGACAAACTTTTTTCTAGCTGGTTGTATTTCTGTTCAGAAGACTGCAGTCTTGGAGCCCTGACAATTATTTTCCCTGTGCATTAATTTACATTGATCAATATGAACACTGAATCTGAACCCGCTCCCTGATTTTTTTTTCAGGGTGACTGAAGACTACAAACTGAATTGTTTCTTTTCTAAAGCATATGAATTAATCATGTTTCTGAGTATATTATTTAGTACTTATCTGACAAGGGCTTGATGCCAGTAAATTGTGAATCATAACAGCTTACAGGGATTAACAGCAGTTCCAAAGAAAATACAGAAATCATTTGAAATATTTAAACATTTTAAGCAATGCCATAGATCTGCTCAGTCTTGGGTACCTTTCAGTAATATATGCATGTTTGGCTGAAAAAGTATCAGAAGTCATATACATCTGTGCTTGCATGACTACTCATGGTCCTTAAATTACTGGGTATAAAATTCATAGTCTGATGCTTTTGCTTTTTTGATCTTCATGTCAAGTACTTCAGCTTTTTGAAAGTTATGCCACATTTAAATTTTCAAGGGAACCTATGTAGAACAAAGAAATTATAGAAGGTGAAGTAGATGTGACAGAGTAATTTTGTAAACATTCTGCCAAGTCACAGTCCTCTATTTCTTACTTGATTCTGTAAATTTCAGGTTCTATAGAACTAGCTTTTTTTCCAGTTGCATGTTTCTCTCCTGTCCTTTCCCTTTATCAATCTGCCTCCAGCAGGACAGTGCAGGCAGTTTCCTTTTGTGCGTCAAGGACACTCTGGCCACCTTTAAACAAAACAAGTCAAAGTTCCTGAGGTTGCCTGAGGCCAAGCACATGACACTGCCCATGTCCTTGTGTCTCAGCTTTCTTCCTCCCAGTACAAACTGGTGATGCCCAAACTGCATTTGGGAGCAGTGTCAGGCACAGCTGGACCTGATGCCTCGTGAAGGCTGACCTAGAACAGAGGCTGGACAGAGTTAAAGAATAAAGTAGGGATTTATTAAAAGGCCTCAATGGATACACCTTGGGCAGTACAAGAGCCCAGCCAGGGCTACACCCAAGCTGAGCCCAAAATGGACAATCAATCACGAGATCTCTCACTTTCATAAGTTCTGGTCCATCAACATATTGGAGTTAACTGTCCAATTATAGCTTTAGATTATGAAGTCCCATCCTTCTTGTTTTTCTCTCTTTATTCCACTGTTGTTTATGCTCTTGGGTCTGAGATTTGGATCAGTTGTCCTTGGTCCCCAGCTAGAGTGAGAATTGCTTTGTCCAAAAACTCTGTGAAGAGAGCTTACCATCCCCCAACATGAAGCTCAGAACTACACACCAAAGCAGCACAGAATCTGAAAAATACAAAAGCCAAAGCCCTGAGGTTTGGTCTGAGGCATCAGACCCAGCACAGTCCCTGGGAGGTCTCTGGGGGTTCTGGTTGGCAGGAGCCAGTGCTGCACCAGAGAGGGTGCTCACAGATCATGTCTGTGGCTATGTCCCATTGCTTCAACCAGAGTTGCAGGCCTGTTTCCTACTATAAATAACACCCAAATGTCTGATCAAGCACTATGAAGAAAAAGGAAACTGGTTCTCACTTTTCTTCTTTGGAGTGAGTTTCAATTACAAAGAAAAGTCATTAGAGCAAATCCCTTTCCTACTGAAATGCCAGGCTGAGTAACAAGGCTGGAGTCTCTGATGCATGTGATTCACCCCTGAGGCAGGAGAAAAATATTCTTTTTATTTTCTGACTGTAGTTTAAGTCCCTGAATGGCCTAACCCTTGACATAGCTTCCAGAAGCTGGGAAGCTGCTCTGCTTTCTTCTGCATGCTGCCCTGATATCCCCAGGCCTTTTAGAGCAGCTCTGCCACACCACAAAAGGATTATCCTGGAAGTGAGAGAATTCTTGTCTGCCCTTCTGGGTCATTTTTTCCCTGCTGTGTCTCAGTAGTGCAGGACAAGCAGAATGAGGGCAGCCGGATCAGCTGTAGGATTTGTTTCTCATATGATCGAGCGAAGGGTGGATGGGAAGACTAGAGGGGGTTATATTGTAAAACTCCACTGAGCCATTAAACTGCTCATCCTAAAGAGTAAATATTGCTAAACACCTTGTTTTGTGTGGTAGAAGGGGAATACATTTAAATACATACATTTGAATTTTATTTCTATTCTGAAAGCTATCAGCTGCAATTTTTGAGGTGTGGTCAGGGAATGACATTATCATCTTTTTTATGCAAGGGATGTCATTAGTGTCAAAAGTTTCCCTTCTTACCTTAAAAATCAAGCTCCAGTAGCACGTGAGAGTTAATTTCTTGGTCCCAGCAGCTTGAATCAAATTACTAGAGGTATGGACTTAAATTCTGGTGAGCTGCCTAATGAGAGTGTGGAGCTATTCTGGCTGAGACAACAGAAAGTACTAAGCACAGAAGACCCCAGAACACTCAAAAAAGCAGCCATATGTAGCCCCATCCTGAGGGGCTACGTGATCCTGCTTCACTCTTTCACAATATAATGGCTGCACTTACTCAAAAAGGAGATGTGGGAGGTTCAAACATGAAGACAAGTGTCCTGACTGTGGAGGTAAGGCATCCTGGGTGCAGAATAACAGTGGGGGCTGTGCCACTGTGTGACTGGGAATGTGGGAGGCTCACCACCAGAAGGAGAATCCAGGCTGCTGGAGGTATGACTTATTGCTGCAGAGCAGAAGATGGAGCTGTGGATACAAGAGTGCCTACACTTGTTTACACTCCAGAAACACTGCAGTGGAATTCAGGCACTGGATGGGTTCAGGCATCTCCCAGTTGTATAACTGCTGCCAGCATTGAACTTAGACACTTATTCTCAACCTAAGTAAAATTCTAAGTAAAATTCTTTTTTGGTCTTTGTTTGTTCTTGCCCCAAATCAATTAACTACAGCTCCAAAGAGTTTGATTTTCTAATCCAGCCATGCTTAATCATTTATGTAAAACAAGATTGATTTTTTTTCCCCCCTTTCAGATTCTTTTCTAATGATTTCTTCTTTCTTGCCCTCAAAGTGTGCCTGAATTCCCTGCATCCATTTGTAAGGGCTTTCCCTCTTCCAGGAGTGTTTAATCAAAGAGAATGCTATCAGCAGGTGGTTAGCATAGAATGTCAGCTGCCACTTCATTTCTGACATCTCTTGGGAAAAAAATGTTTCATTACCATGCAAATGATGTTAGTCTTTCTTTCCAAGATCCATTGTCACATGGTGTAACATACGGTACACAGAACTGTGCTCCCAAGATTTATGCAGCAGAAGGGACACAGTTCTGCTTTCTTTTAAATTTTTCTTTAGGTTGTATCTGAAATATCATGGTGCCTTTAACAGCCTATGCCAGACAAAAGAACTGAGCAGCTTTAATGGGTGCTAATATCTTTTTGTCTGGGATGTGAATTATTCAGTTGATACTTGGAGTGGCCATCTCTTGAACTACACCAAAAATACTGAAGCTGCTAGCCTCTCCTGGGAATTTTTAAAAGTTCCAATCATGGTAGTTGGAATTCAACTTTTCCAAGCGCCGTGAAACCCTGTAAGTAGACTAGGGTAAACTTAGTCTGATTCATCAGAGGACTGGGGTACAGTTCAGTGACATCAGTGAGACTTCAGGATATGTCTGGAATTAAGCATATGTTTGAGCGAATTGTTAACCTCAAATGTATGATCAAGTGCTTTGCTGACTCAGGGACAAGACATTCCTTGCAGCTTGTTGTTTTCCACTTTGCCATCTGGGAAGAGGCAGCTTGACAGCATGTGGGCTGTGTGAGACATTATTGCATTTCTGAAAGGGTATTAACAGCTTTGAAGTTTCCAGGTTCTCTGAATCAGGTATTTTTTCTCCTGCATGTCTAACTGGGGTAAAATAACCTCACTGTAGTGTCTGAAAGCAAACTGACCATGCCAAGGCATTTTGGCAGGTTATCAGTCAATCTAAGCTTAATTAAAATAATCTCATGTTTTAGTGGAACTGCTAAAGATGCCGGTGGAAAGCTTTACAGAACCTGCAGGTTTGGGACCATGAAATTGCCCCTTTCTGATATTTTAGGAAGTGCCTGTTGAGCAACTGGACAACTGTAAGAACCCAAATTTGTAAACACTTTTAATCTGAGTCATAGCTTCACTAGATTCATTTTCTGAGCTGGGGGAGCACATCCATATTTATATGAAATAAATGTTGTTACAGGCTCTTCAGTCAACAAACTCTCTTGTTTCAGCCAGGTAATGCAAAAGAGTGGGTAATACAGACTTGTTATTGCATTTGTGGGGAAGTACAAGACATCCTGATCTTTCAGTATTCTCCAAGTGATTTTAACTGCCCAAAAATACTAGGAGCTCTACTGAAAAATCTTCCATAACACACTCCCCCTAATTTGTTCAGTACACAACCCTACTTCTCCAATCCAGTACCCTTCCACTCTGCCATCACTTGACTTAGAAGCCATTTCTGTGCTGTTGTGAGGCTTGCATTTCTCATGAGTGCATACAGAGGAGTAAATGTTTATTGTAAAAATATTTCTCTATGGGTACTCTTATATTTTTTTCATTCTTTTCCAGTGACAAAATGTTCCCAGCCTTTGGATTTGGAGCAAGAATACCCCCAGAATACAAAGTAGGTGCTTAAGTGTAATTTTCTAATTTCCTTGAGTTATGAGACTCAAAATAAGGGAGAAATGGTGAAAGGCAAGGCAGTGGCAAACGGGAACAGCTACTCTGCTTGTTTTCTTCCATCTGGCTTTCTCATCCAGTGATCCCCAGTGAAACCAGAAATCAGACAGGGCTAGACTTAAAATAATTGTTTGATGATACCCTAAACATCCCTTGCCAAACATCTTCCTGAAAATAAAGACTTGAGAAGAATTTGGGAAAATTCCGTGTCATGGCGGACACTGTCATTGAGTCAACAATGTTCTTGTATTTCTCTACCAGGAAGAGAAATACAAGAGCATGTGGCCATGCTAGAGAGAAGTGGTATTTATAAACAAAAAAACCCCAAAAACTAAGCAAAAATAAAACAAAAACAACAACAAAAAATTTTAAAAGTGATCTGCAGTGATGCTGCAACTGTGAGCATAAACATGCCATCTAGTAGGCTTGGAGTGAAGATAGTGAAGTAAAAGAAGGAGCATCCACCCAAAAAGAAAGGCCCAAGAAAAAATAAGGAGAAATTCAAATCCTTTGTTTCGCAGAGGTTGTGGGGGCAGAAGAGTAGTTCTGCATAGATAAGTAACCAAAATCTTGGTGGGCAATCTGCAACCCAGGTACTGTCTGAAAAGGAGAAGTATCAGCCATCTAATCATGCAGACTTCATCCAGTGTCCCTGTGTGCCCTGTTCTGGTTGTGTCTCTGGGCTGTGGCTGAGGTAGGGAGGTGAACACTAGCCAGGTAAGAATTTCTGAGAGGGATTGTGTGCATTCTGCCTTGTAAGGCATGAGTCAGCAGATGAGCAAAAATGTACCAGTGTGTTCCTCACGGCTTGTAGGCTTGGTACCTGCAGAAGAATAACAGTAGTGATGTACAGGGAATTTGATACATGTCTTGCAAACAGATGTCTAAGGTAAGTTCATGTATGTTTTAACAACATTGCTTTCTCAGCTTGTCTGTGCCTGGCAAGGTGTTTGCCTTGCTTTATTCCTTAAGGGTAACACCAGTGTTAGTGTTTTCCAAAGTCAGAGATGTCTTCCAGGGCTTTGATATACATTTTAATGTGGTATTATGAGCTCAGACCATCTGTGTCTGTTGTATGTTTGTTCCAACTGCAGCAGCTGACAACCTTCACTCTTATTTAAGGTGGTGTGTCAGGGCCTGGTTGTTCCAGCATCTGTGAGGTGACCACCGGTGCATGGGGAAAAACTTACATTTCCAGTCATAGGGAGTCATCCTTATCTAAGGACTGCTTGAAGGAAGGTGTTACTGTGTCAGCTGAAGTCAGATAAAGATCCCAGCACAAAGGTGCTCTTCTCAGCCAAAATAATCAGCTGGTAGCACTGATACTTCAGGTCACATGAACCTGTTGGCAACAATGCAGTTTTGTTAGACTCCAGTATCATCCTTCTCACCTGATTGTGAGAGCACATTTCAGGTGCTTGCTGGAAAACAGATGTCTTGCCAGAAAGTAACTTCAGGGGTCTGTGTAACCAATTGTTCCTGCAATCACAAACATCAATTGGTTTTCTTCTTTGGCAGAATTAGTGTTTGGATAATTTCCTGACAAATGCCCTTAAGAAACTCAGATAATTGCACTGAACTTAGTAGTCCATGAATGAATGAGGAGTCTTATCCTGTAGCATGAGCTTTCCTGAACAGTCTGTCCGTTGCTAACTTCTCAAAGCAAGAAAATGAATGGGATTCAGGACCTTCAGATTTTGCAAAGTTCAGGAAAAGTAAGGGTAAACTTCAGAAGATGGGGCTGCTTTCTTGTGGATTACATATGTGTGACTAAATAAAACAAATCCCAAAGTAAATGGAGATGCCGCTGAAGGCCGGAACAACATCTTTAATTTCTGCTATGGAAATTAAACTTGTGACAAAAAGTGACAAAGACAAAATGACATGACATCAGCTCTCAAACATAATAAAATTTCGAAGAAGGCAAGAACCACATTGCAGGGGACAAACTCTTCTGTGCCACAGTTGGGGACCAATAATCAGCTTGGTGTCTATCATGGGCACATCCAGCTGGAACTGCATGAGGAGTTAACAGTCATCTGTGCCATAGTTCAGTCCCTCTCTTAATACTCTACACAGTCCATGAAAGTACCTGGCTTCTTAAAATAAATTATGTCAATACTTCTGGGTCCCTGCTTGGCTTTGACTGCTCTTCTGAATTCAAAGATACGTCCTTCAAGAGTGAAAGGTCACCTTCATCATGATGCATTATTAAATCAGGACAAATAAACCTGAAAATCCTTCAGTTACTTAGTCTACACTCGCATAAAGTAAATTCAAAGCCAACAATGATTAGTTTTTGATGTGGAAGATAGCAAGGATGCATAGGAAATGGAGAAGAAACAGATAAAATTAAAAGTAACAGAGACTGAAGGAAAAAAGTGCTGCCAAGTTGCTTCCTTAACCTTTTATTTCCTGCTGCAAAAATGTGCTAACATGCTAGACACCACAGCAACAGTGCAGATCTGGTGCTATTCAAATGAGCTTTTCATGTTTTCAGTCACAGGTACTACAAGTCATACATACCATACATTTGTTTTACTAAAGAAGAGCAGTGCCACTACTGTAACAATTTTACATCTTCAAATTTAAGTTGAATCAGATGAGAACTTCTAAGTTCTGGCCCCATCATGTGGATAAATCAGCTTCTCATTAATTTAGAGTGTCTGTTTTCAAGTCTCCAGTCCTAACGAAGTGATCTAACCTGCTCATAGCATGTTGGTCTCTGCATTCCAGCATCTGGTCTTTTATTTCTTTGAGTAGACAACAAATTGAACTAGGGCTATGGAAGAAATTACTCCCACTGCCAAGGGTTTCTAAGTAACCACGGAGCCCCCATACAACCTAAATAACATATCAGCAATATCAGTTTCTATCTCTTCAGGCTTTTCATAAATCTCTTGATGTTCTACCCCTTTAAATCTTGTTCTTATATATGTTTTCTACAGAATTTCCATTTCAAGAGCACACTGCTATGTTGTGTTGACATTTTTTTCCCTCAGTTCATCTCCAAATGACACACTTCAGCTGTTAGTAGAAAACCAGCAGTTTCTTAGTGGCAAAAGGAATCTGTGGAAGTGAAGGAAGCAGGAAATGCCATATACATCATTCTTCATCAGTGTAGAGATCTTTCATCTAATATTCAACAATATGAGCTTCTTCCACCAAGACCTGACAAACACATCACCCTGTTCCTTGATCTAAGTAAAGCTCTGAGAGAAATGTTTCCATGGAGGGTGAGTTTCTATCATACAAACTTCCAGAATTTTTTTTTTTTTGTTTTGGTGGTTTTGGGTTTGTTTTTGTTTTTTTTTTTTGCAATGAAAGGAAGCATCTGAGAAGTCTGATGTAAAGGGAAGTGGTGGTAGATAATATGGACTCAGACATGGCTGTGAAAGGTCACAGTGAAGAGGAGGAAAGAAAGCAAACCACATACACTGACTTCTTAGCAGGCAGGACTCAAAGGAGATGAAAAACCACACAGCAGCACAAAACTTACTGTTAAAATGAAAAGCAAGTTCAAATTGTGTCAGCCCCATGACAGGTGGATTGTCATTAATGAAGGCCTGTTCCCTAAAGGAGAACTGCAGCTGACACCTGAATAGATACTAAACAACTTCCAGTTTGTTTTAAGAGAGTCCTGGTTATTTCTGTATTTTTAGTGAAAGCTTCATTGCCTGCTTCTGCTGTGAATGTGTGCTGGAGACAAACTCACTGCAGTTACAGACACAGGGCAGCATCTTTACAGCCCCAACCTGCCCTGGTTTGTTGGACAGCTGAGGGACTTGAGAAGTACTGTGTTCTTTATGATTCCTGCATTTTTCAGGAGATTGATGGCTAAAATATATGCAAACCTGACAAAAAAAAAAAAAAAAAGGATGTGTAGCAGACCAAGGGACAAAACAGAATTAGTCTCCTTATCCATGCAAGTTGGATTTAGACATGGAAACTTGGGCAGCATGTACAAAAATGAAGTATAAAGGGAAACAAGTGGCCCAGCTTTGCCAAGCAGAAATATGTACAATGTATCTTAGTGAGAAACACAAGCTTTCCAGCTCCCAAGCTGTTTGATTAATGAGCATTCTGAAAATAATAGCTTTTGACCAAAAGTACTTGAAATTCATTAGTGTCTTAAGCTTTTGCAAAATATGCAGGCATTTCATATTTAGTTTTCTGAATGACAGTAGCTTAGTAGCATTCAATTAATTCACAGATAAGTGTCCAACATAGTGCATTTTGGCATTTACACTTGTATGCATCTATTGTTCATGGATTTTTTTACAATTTCTATTTAAACTATTAAGAAAGCATTCCTAGAAATCTGAATTTGTCACATTGTTTGTCAAATAGCCCTAGTACCATCACCACAGAGAAAAGCTGGAGCTGTTTGGGACATGAAGGTTAATTTCAATGAATTCAACAATTTAGAGAGGGGGGGGGAAAGGATTATTAATTTTCAGAATTCAGGCATCCATATTCATCATTTGAAAATGAAAACCTCTTATTTTAAAAAATAGAAATTCAGTTAAAGGAGTTTAAAAAATGTGTAGGCCAAACTAGAATAACAAGATTCAATGAAACTTAAATAAAATGCCTTTGCATAGTTCAAAAGCTTTCCAGCAATTTGCTTTATCAGTGTTGGGGGATTTATTATTTTTCAGATTCCAAAATAGGATATTTTTTTTTTGTGATTTGAGGTCTCTATCTGAATTCATAAAATATTTTTTTAAGAAATCTCAAAAATTCTCATCAACTAGGAAATTCTCCTTTTCTTTCAGCCTAAATTAGAAACTTTTCCAGCAAGGGCCATGCTATGAGAATGAATTTCATTGCATCCCAATATGAGGGATGTTATGCTATGTTAAATCAATGTCATTTTTTCTACAAAAGTGGCCATAAGCATGTGGAAATATTGTTATAATTCTTCCAAGAGTCTCATGGGTGCCATCACATTGAAGGAAAACAGTGACAGGTGTTTGTCATTGTAAATGTACAGACAGTGAAGGAAGCATTATAGAGTGGTAAAAAGCAACATTTCTATAACTTGTCTTAGCAAAACTATTCTGCACTGTTTATTTAATTGTCATATCCTACAGAAACAGCCAGAAATGCTGTCACTGTAATCTATATTATAATGTATGATAGAGCTAGTTAATTTGCTTGTTAAAAACCTTGAAGGAATTGCCTGTGAAATAGTGTGTTCCTGGTGTAGGGAGTTCCTAGTAGTAGTTTAATAATGCCACATCCATGATGGTATCTGGTAAAGAATGTATCTGGAGCCCTGCAGAGGCAAAAGAGTCATACAAGTGCAAGGGAATGTCTTTAGCTGCAGGCTTTGAGTGCAGTTCTGTGCAGCAGCCCAAGTAACACCAGGCTGATCCCATATAATCACCTCTGCATGCAGCATTTCTGTCTCCTTCCCTTTTATGGATTGATTTTATGGAGCAATGTTAAGAGAGGAGGGCTGAGCAGAGGGTCAGCTTCATATTTGAAACTTAGTCCAGGGTTGCAAAATCTTAGTCCAGTCACAAAACATTCAGGGTTTTGTGAGGACATTCCTTGATGTGAGGCTGACTTCCACCACAGACTGTGCTCTGCAGTTCTGGGCAAAATTCTCTGTGCCAGGTACTGATGTAAGGCAGCCATTCTGTATTTGTGTGATTTGACACATTCCAGGATTTTCTGGCTGATAGATCAATCCACAATACAAACCATCCTAGAAAATTATATAAACATGCCTGCTTCTGAGCAGCCCAGTGTCTTCTTGTTTCCACTGAGGATTTCTCAGTTTTCAGCATCTTAAGTGTTCAAACTTTTGCCTCCTTTTTGGCATTAGTTTATCAGTTCTGGGAGTGTCACTCAAGGGCTGTGTCATTCAATATCAGAAAGATGCCATTGAGTATACCAGCTTTTGGTTCTATGTCATCAGTATGGTTTGCCCTTCAGCCACAAAGCCCTTGCATGTTTAATAAGAAAAAGAAAAAAAAGGGAAAAAGAAAAAAAAGGAGGGAAACTCATCACCTTGCACTGTTTAGAAAGCAAAAGCATTGAATGTCTGATCCAAACCACCTTTTGACATGGATGAGCTTTACATGGAGTCCTATCAGGTAGCAGCCCAAGTTTAGTAAGGCCTTCAGTAGGTGGTATGAGTCTGAAGTCTCTGCTGGTTTGGACACTTGAGTTCTGGACACCACAGGGAAGACAGCAAAGGGGCAGGTTGAAGCACACTTGGCTTTGCTTAACAGAGAGGGGGCTGAGATCTGAGCATTTGGAGAAGCTCTGCTTAAAACATATGTGCTGTTGCCTTGCCTTGAGTGATGATTTCCTGTTTGTGAACCATCACTGAGCTGCTCAAAGAATTTCTCTCCTCCACATTGTACTTAAATCTTGTTTAAATTGTGATATATTACTCAAGGAGCATAGGAAACAAGCCAATGCTTCTGCACATTCATTGTGTTTCCTGTGCTGCCTTCAGGGTACATTTTAACACTGTTCTGTGAATCAGAATGACAATGTATGAGGGCCATTTGCTTTAGGAGGATAGCAGCTGATGCTCAGACAGTATTATTTTTTGCATCATTGTGCACACTGAGTAGACTTGGGCTTTCCTTATGGGCCTGTTAAATAATAGCCTGCGTCCCATAGCTCTGAACCAGATAAATTCTTTGCATTATGTGATTCTGAAAGAGGTATGGCAACAAAAGCAACCAAACCATGCTTGCATGTGAGATTGAAATACTGTATTCATAGCTTTTGAAAAGATTTGTATTTTCCTTTAGGTATAATTTCAAATGCATTTGGAATAAAGAAATAAAATCACTGAAGAGGCACAGTGTTTGAAGAATCAGTCTGCAATAGATAAACATGCATTGCCATCCTTTTTGCTTTTCTAACACAGTTAATGCAAAATACAGAAACCCTAAAGGAAAGAGAAAGGCTAATGAACAACAAAAAATATCAATGAGAAAACTCCCATAACAGGTTTTGACAGATGCAATTACCTTAGGCCTGCAGCTGGTTGTGAGACTGGCAGATAGCTGCTGGGCAAAGTGCACTGAGAGACACCCAGAGCAGCCAGGCAGAAGGGCTCTGAGCACCTCTGAAGTGTATCTGGCAGCCCTGATCTTCTGTGCTGCTCCGTGAGGAACAGAAACAGTGACTTCCTGCATTATCTTCCATGGCCAAGTGGGATAGACTGAATGGACCATGTAAAACCCTCTCTAAGACTGATGCTTGGTGTAGGCATGCTGACTGCTGGGTGGAGGCAACTGCAGACTCTCAGTGAAGTTTTGCCTCAATTCTTTCTCATCATGGTAGAAGTACTGCTTAATAATGGCAGGCATCATTGTGGTAAACAAGACTAGCATATGATGGGGAAATTCCATTTCTCCATGAAGAACTCTCTTTGGCAGTAATAAGCCAACTTACACCACTTCACTTTCACAGAAACTTCTCTGCAGTCACAAATTTGATCTATGGGACCCTTAGTCATAGACCAATTTCCATACCCTGCTGTATGGAGACATCTAAACTAGCAAATGGAACAGCAACATAGAAAAAATAAATCTCTTCCTGCAAATAATCTGGCTCCATTGTACAGGAGGTTTTTTCCATATCACTAAAACTGTTGGCACTTTTGAAGATCCTACAGAGATCTATAAAACATTAAATGTGTATAATTGCAGTTATATAAATGCCTTCTTAAATCTGGGATGACACATCTAAATTGAACTTCAAATTATGCAAATTACCTGCTAAACTCCCAGCCACTTTTTGCAAGTCAAATATATATAAAATATATGTATATAAACATATCTGTATATTCACACATTATGCATTGTGGGACAAAATCTGAGCTTTTTCATTCAAGAAAAATTAAGACAAACAGAATTAAGAGGCTGGGCTTCAGACCCAAAGAGATTAAAGGGAATCAAGAAAAAGAAAAAGAAAAATGCAGGCAAGAATAAAACTTAAAGAGGAATTCTGGAATGGGAGACTTACAGTGCCTAGCATTATTTAAGCATACAAAAGTCTTGTAATATTTTCCCAGGGGACCAAAGACAAAATACTTTGTTTTGTTAGAAAACAAAATGAAAACAAAACAGCTACTTTGTTGTATTCACAGTGAGTTCTTTTAAAAAACAGCTCTGTAGGATTTAATGATAGACAGATTGAGAGAGAGAGAGAGAGAGAGATTGGAATATTCACCACACGGAAGGAAAACCAAAGAGTCTTCGGGATTTTTTTTATTTATTTATTATGCCCCAGAGTGACGTAACATTTTAACCAACTTCAACTCCTTACACTTTTTACACTACTATTGCACAGTGGATCATTGATTTCTCCATAGAATTACTTTCCCAGTGCTCCTTGGCCTTAGATGAGGAACTGTTCACGCAGTGAGGTCGGGATGCAGAAGTGAGCTGAGTTTCTGCAGTCACTGCTGTACCACAACCTGCATTCTCTCTCCTGCAGTCTGAGATGCTGAGCAAGGGAGAGCTGCCATTTCAATGGCCTCAGCAATAGATTCCTCTTCTGTGCCCAGCATTGATTGCCCAATCCTGACACCATGTTTATATGATTTTTTAATGTATTTGGGTGGGTTTTCTACGTGCCTTGTTTTGTTTTGTTTTGTTTTGTTGCTGTTATTGACAAGTTTCATTCCAGTTTTGCTGCTTTGGTTCTGCAGGGAGCTCCAGCTGGGACTGTATTTCACACTTAATGGCTGAAAGCTTGAAAGGTCTCCAGTTTAGCACAGAAAAAATGTCAAGAGTGTTTAACCACAAGTCTTCTTGGAATAATTTTTCTGACAACAGTCTTCTTTTCTTTCCATTTATCTGCAGGTCTCTCATGACTTTGCAATCAATTTCAATGAAGACAACCCAGAATGTGCAGGTAATGCTCACAGTAGGACAGACTGCCATAGTTTTGCTGCGTGCAAAAAAATGTGCATTTTTTATTGCATCACCTGAGTATTATTCAAAGTGGTTTTATTAAAGAGGGCAGCTAGGATCTGGAGACCTGACAGACTCCAAACCATTGAGCTTGTCTTTAGAAATCTTGGAAAGTGCCATATAATAATTTCCTGAAAAGTTGGTGGACATTCAGCACTTGGACTTTCTGGAATCTCTTGCATTTCTGAGAACTAGACTAATTTAAAATCTTCAGCTACCTCAACTTCATAGGTTGTGCTGCTAAGAAGGACAGAATATGAAAAAGCAAGCTATGAACCTCTGTGATCAAAAATTCCCTCAGTTTAGAGCCAACACTTTGACCAGATCTGTAGCCTGCTGCAAGTCAAGGGCAGGGAAGCAGTTGATGACTGCTGTGGTTGAAAGAAACCTCCTTTTCTGAGAGTAAATGCAGCAGGAGGCTACAGTGTAAGATATTGGTGTGTTCTACCAACAGTCATTAATCCTTGGTAATCAGAGGCCAGATTTATGTAGCAGATGTTGCTCTATGTCTTGTATTGCAAGTGAGATCTGCAGTTTAAAATCTCCTGCCACAATTCACACATTTTGTAAAAGACAATACCAGGAAAATGACCTCTAAATCCAGTAACAATTAAGAATCTTGCTTGGGTGATCATTGCTGTCTACAGTCCACAGGTTGTTATTCTCCCTTATCCTTCTGCTTCCATCCAAATACTGAACTGGGTATTTCAAAATGCTCTTTCTGTTCAAATTTTCTAGCTGCTCCTTTTAGCCCTTCTCAGGCTTATTAGTGGCTTTCTTTTGGACATGGGCAGCACAAATGTTCAGGATGAGAACTAAGATGCAGAGAAATGAAGTGAGGAAAAGAAAAGAAGACAAGCAATTCATGGAAAAGAGACAATAAAAGAATTCAGAGTTCATACATCTTAAATGCAAGACCTGTTTTTGGTTCAGTGGGCATTCCTGCTTTGTTATTGCACTTGAATTGTTGGACTGCCCCAGTCTTTGCAGGTCATGTGCTTGAAATGCAATTGGGCATAAGTCCTACAGCTGCCTGGTGTGCTCACACAGCTTTTTACAGCGCTTTTAAGGAGTCAAAAGAAGCAGGAGTTACATGTATGCATCTAGAAATGACTGTAAGCCAGCTTCATGTTGAGACTTCAGTGTGAGGATGGGGTGGGGAAGCAAAAGAGACCTCAGAATTTCATCTGGACCATCATATTTAATAATGTGTCATTAAAACACACAGTTAACCGTGGTCAGCATTAGGTGATAACATAATTATGTGTTTAGTGTTCAAATAGAGCTTTGTTTCTCAATCTAACTGCAGGATATTTGTGACCCTCTGCAAACTACAGAGAAAAGCTATAGCAGTCCATGCAAAGAACACTTATTTTTATCCCCTGCTCCCTCTTTGCTGCTTCTTTTGAGTTCAAGGCTAATTCTTTTATCACACTGGTATTGTTATATAATGATTTTTATTGATTGAAATGGCTGCCACATCTAGGTGGTGCCAGCAGCAGAGTTTAGACAGACAAACCCTCTGTAAGCAAGGATTTACTATCCAAACCACAATCTGTGTGCAAAACTAAATGCAACAATGGAAATGAAAGGGGATAGAAAAACCAGGAAGGAGCTGCTCTACGAGGCTTGACTTATGTCACTTAATAATTTAAACTTTGTATCTTTGCATAAGAGTCAGTTATCTGTTAAATTAGCCCATCGCCTGAAAGGAGTTCTAGGCCTAAGAAAACATAAAAATATCATTGCAACATGAAAGAATGCCAGGGAAGAAATTTTGCAGCATTTGCACCTGTATCTGCAAGATATTAAAAGCACTTGTTTGTCTTAAAGGATACCTTTTTAAATAATATCTACCTGGGTGAAAGCAAGAAGTGGAGACAAACCAGAAAATGTGTTGTTTAATTATCTGCTGCAGCTTGCTCATCTGCCTGTCATGGGTGCTTGTTTATTCTGTGATGTTTTCTAGATGCTCTCACTGTTATTAGGTGTCACAGGGAACAGTAACATCAGCAAGTCATGTGGAGAAAGGATGCAAGACTGAGGAGATAAAGTGCTTAGTGATTACACTATTTTACCTTGTAATATCTAGCATACTTGCCAGAAAATAAAGTAAAATTGCTTAAGAGTATCTTGTTTTAAACAAAGAAACAGCAGTTGGATGCAATATAAAAAGTATGTGTCTATTTTGCCATTGAGTAATGAAATCCTTTTATCTGTGGAAGTAGAGTTTTTCCTAGCACAAGGTAGTGTGAAGCATCTCTCTACATACAGGGACTGTATATTGAGATGAAGAGCACTGGAATTCATAACCTATGGATATCCTCACCTGTTACCATTTCCATTCTTGAAAATTTTAGTATTTATATTCTTATATTTAGTATATTTATAATATTTTATTTTTATAGTCTTATAATTAATACTTAGTTTATTATCTGAAGAAGAAAGTAGGGAAAAACCTTTAGTCTGAATGACTGCTTCTACACATCTGTCTTAAACCCATATATGTATGCACACACTGTATTTCATTTGAGATGCTTAAAGTGAATTCCAAATAAAAATATAAGGAGTTGAATTGCGAAAAAAAATGCACATGTGCCTAAGATAAAGGAGTACAAGAACATCAAGCTACAAAGTAATCCAGTCACATATCCTATTGAGTTGGGATTGGATAGACAGTTGATATCTCTAAAATGCATTAATCTGAGAAATCAAAAAAGAAATTATGTTTCCAGAATGTGTCTCCTTCTAAAATGAGAGCAACTTTCTGACATGAACAATACAATCTCTGTGGAATGCAAGGAGTAAGGTTTATCTTACATTATTTTACTGCATAAGAAGAAAGGTAGGGTGTATCTTGTCATCATCTTAGGGAAGATTTATGAGGCCTTCATGCAACATCATTATGTATATGTAATGAAATCCTTAGCAAGTTTAAAATTGGGAGTTACCAAAAGGTCAGTTTTGCAATATGTAATTTAGTCGCTGGAATTACCAAGGGACATTTTGTAACACTACTTTACATTTCAACCAATGCAACTATAATTGGAGCAAGTTCTTTTGTTTGGAACTTTTTTTTTTTGGCACTGCAATGTAAAAATATATCTGTAGCTGGCTCTAAAAAGAGAAAACTGTGTTCTCCACCACTTTTTCATAGGAGTGTATGTGTGTCATTGTAAAACAATTACAACTCCTTGTCATTTTTTAGCAAAAAGTCTGCACCCATCTATCCTGTAAATATGGTTGGGTAAAAAAAAATCTCATGAGTGAGAGAGTCTCTGTGCAAACCGAAAGTGGCTTAGGATCTCACCAAAGCCATTTCATTCTTCAGCATCCTTTGCAAAGCTTTTCAGTCTATCGCTTTCTTTCCAACATTAGACCTCTAATCCTTTAGGGCTGGTAAGCTGGGAGTTCTGAATGGGGAGGCTAATGTGCATCACTTCAAGAAATCCTTCTTCTCAATGATTGAAAATACCAATTTCCATTCTGTGATCTGTCAAGTGAGTCAGCAACTAAGTCTTTGCTCTCTGGTCTGACTATATATCCTGAAATGAAAAAGCCAAAAATAGCTAGTTCTCCATCAAAATTTCTCAGCTGAAGCTCATTTTTCTGTAGGCTGAAAAGCATCCTGCTGTTTCTTCCAAGGTTTCACAGCTTTTGGTCATAGTCAAATTCAATCTATGAGTGATTATGCAAATTAACCCTGAGAAATTATTTTCTTAGCACAGGAGAGTGAAAAGATGTTTTGAATTCCTTAACAGCTTTAGGGCACAAGTACAAAGGACAAATCTGTTGGCAACAGCTATGATAAACAAAAAAAATTATCTAAAGAGGAGAAAGAATTATTGATGTGTTTCTTAATATGTGCTTAAATTTTCATCATGAATCTTAGATGTTGATCAGGAAGCTATCATATCTTAAACCAAGAAGAATGGAAGCTATGGCATTGCAAGCTCATACCTGAAAAAAGGCATTAAAAGCTGCTGGGAAGGGGAAGCATGGTATAGTAATTATATATTAAAAAGTAGATTTAAGACAACTAGAGACAGATTCCTGGAAATTATCTTAAGATTCCAGTCCTTGCTTATCATGTAGTATTTAAATTTCTTCATTAAAAACCCACCTTTTATTTACATTTTGAACAAGCCTGATATAGGCTAAGTGCTCCATGTTTCTTTTTCTTTTTTTTTTTGGGTTTTCATGCCAGGAATACAAGGTGTTGTGGAAGCTTATCAGAGTTGCCTTCCCAAGCTGCAGCTGTACGGACCAACAAACATTGCTCCCATCATCCAGAAAGTGGCAAAATCTGCATCAGAGGAGACCAACACCAAGGAGGCCTCAGTAAGGGAAAAAAAACCCTGTGTTTGCCTTTTTTTCTTGTTTTATGATGGATCTCTTGTAGGCCATCAAGGCCTTGTAATGCAGACTATGCCTTCACAGTTTTTATTCGGCAGCGTAAACGTGTGTCAGCTGGAACAGTGTATCCAGTCTTTCTAGCTTTGGTTGTCCCAGCTTTAAAGTCTTTCCCCACTGATCTATTTCCTGCTTTTAGTACTGTTTCATTGTAGCACACCCAGTTCTTCACTGTGGAAATAGAAATGGCACTGCTAAGGTTACAAAAATTGAGCATTGAAGCCCTAAAAGTCTTGGTTGTACCATGAGATGAGTTCAAATGATTCCCAATTCAGACTATCCAATTTTGCGTCTCCTGCACAGGCTGTACTAAAATTTTTCTGTTCACCTAGGGAACTTTTCCAACTATTAATTTGAAAATAGTAAGGATACAATTTTCAGCTTGTTATTACTGATGAAGTGATTTGTGCCTTTTAGAAATTGGAAGAAAATCTGTTAGCCGGCACCTGATAAAAACCCCAGGACAGATTTTTTGGGCTAAAACATTTACATATAGATCACATTTTAAATGTACACCCTTGAGATGCTTTAAGTTTATTTTGATCCTGCCTTGAAGACAGAATGGGAGAAAGGGAGACCAAGAGAAATGGAGGGAATATGTGAGCGAGTAGGTCTGAGCCATTTACAAGAGCAGTGCTGAAAAGGAGTAAAGGATGTAAGAGAGATACTGTGTACTGCAGCACAAAAAGTGCTAAGTACAGGACAGAATAGAGCTGTACACTGGCATGTGCATGATCACCTGGCCTAGAGCTTACTCTAAGCTTTCTCCATGTGCAGGGCCTTTTTAAAGTCCTATTAGGGCAGCAGTTGCCAAATATTTCTGTTCTTGAGTCTGGCTTGTGACTGATATTTACAAAAGCATGTAGTGACAGAACAAAGGGTAATGGCTTCAAACTAAAAGAGGATGACTTTAGATTAGATATTAGAAAACCACTCTTTACTGTGAGACTGGTGAGACACTGGAACAGGTTGCCTGGAGAAGCTAAGGTTACCCCATCCCTGGAAGTGTTCAAGGACAGGTTGGATGGAGCTCTGAGCAACCTGGTCTAGTGGAACGTGTCCCTGCTTCATCATCTGTTCGGCCTAAATGATCTTTAAGGTCCTTTCCAATCCAAACCATTCTATGATTCTGTGATTCCACTGTTGTTTCCAGAACCTTGATAGTATTTAAGGTCCCAGTCCTAAAATGGGAAATTGCTATGTTTGAATTTCCATACCCACCTTAATCCTGAGATGGCTCACTCTATTCCCAGTGCTGCTTCTGATCTAATATGATATTTCTATCTGAAAAACAATTTACAGTATAAATGTTCAAGATGAAGTTTTGTCCCTGCATGTTTTAATTTATTTGTGGCAGGACATGATGATTGGAACACTCTGAATTTATACCACTGTACACACATAAATATTATTAATGTATAGTGTGTTGGTATTGCTCACGCAGAGTGACCAAATCCTATGATTTGTTCATTTTTTCTATTAATGCACTATAAATTTCTTATAAATGACTCCAGCTGCCCAACAATTAATAAAGGATCCAAGTAAGGGTCATTCTTTCCCATTACCATGTCATAGCTCATGCTCCCAGTTCAGCGGGCTTTGGAGATTTGGGAGAGAAATTACAAGCTCACCAAATTACTTGCTGTGCACTAGAGAATGAGAAAACCTCTCTTTGGAGCTCTGTGTGAAGAGTATGAAGAGGGATATATTCCTGCCTTGCTCTCCTCAGGGACCCCTTTACTCTGCAGAGAAGAAATTAGTAGCTGAGGAGCTTGGAATGGAAAATTCTGTGTAGTCAATATAAAGGTTCTTTTCTCTCTAAAAAGGTCCACGAGTGAGTTACCAGAAATAACTTTATAGTTTTTAACTTAAAAGATTAAGCAGTTTTGGACTATTAACCAATGCCATAATTTTTCACTTGTCCAACACCTTCAGCAATACTTCATCCTGCTGATCCTGACGGATGGCGTCATCACGGACATGGCTGACACCAGAGAGGCCATCGTCCACGCCTCCCACCTCCCCATGTCCGTCATCATCGTCGGCGTGGGCAACGCTGATTTCAGTGACATGCAGATGCTGGATGGAGATGATGGCATCCTGAGGTCCCCCAAGGGCGAGCCTGTGCTTCGAGACATTGTCCAGTTTGTGCCATTCAGGAACTTCAAACATGTAAGCTGGTTTTTCATCCTTGCCACCGAAGGGAGAGTGGGTATAGTGAATGATTCATGAGGCTGGGCTTAACTCTGCATATGTGTGAAATGTTGAGTAAGTCTGGGGCATTATTGTGTCAGAAATAGTGAAAAAAAAAGGAATCAGAACGTGTTCCATTAGTGAGCTGGTGAGGGTGGGGAAGGAAGAGACAGGCACAATCCCTGTGCTTTTCGTGGTGTCAGTCCTTGCTTCCACTTTCTCCCTGATTTAATTTGGTTACTTTCCCTGCCTTATTTTTCATGGTGTCTGTTTCCCATTCTCTTTTGCAACTGTTCTGTTAAGACTATTGTATTCTGCTTTCCATTCCTTCATTTCCACAGGTAGATGAAATGGCTTTGAATTTATCCTCACAGTGTTCCCCAGGAGGCTTTTCCTTTATTGAGGTTTGGTCCCTGAGTTCTCAAATGCAGGGCAATCCACCCACGGCATCCTGGTTACCTCTAAACCCTTTCCCAAATTCTGCACAAGAACAAAGGCAAGAAAGTGGCATAACTGAGAGCTTCTTTCTGCCCTCAGCAGCTGTTCCTGGCTGAGGCCAGTGTGGTGTAGAAGACACTCTGTAGAAAAGAAAGGAACAGAACCAGCATTAAATTACCAAATATAAAGTAAAGCTTTGGTCATGAACTTTTCTTCTCAGTCACCTGCCCTACACTGTGCCATCTGTTCCAGAGACTTTTCAGCAGCAGGGTGGGCACAGCATTCACCAGCAGAAGGAGCTTTCCCACACCCAGAGGGGTTTTTCCAAGCCCTTTTGCTCCATATGGAGACATGCATTATGTTCTCCTGAAATGCTGATCCCATCCCTTTCCTTCCTTTTTCCATCATTCTTCTTTCCTCTCATTTCTGTTACATTGATTTGGTTCTCAAGGCTGTCTTTTTGCTCTGTCTAGGAAGGATATCCTCAGTATTCAATTTGAGAATTTCTTTACCTCGCAGTGCAACTGACTCATTCTCCTCATGAGATTGCTCTTTTCAATCTGCTCCCATACACTAGAGATCCTTAGTTTGGATATGTCACAGCCAAGTTCTCAACTCTGGGCTGGCTTTGATCTGCATATGGGTTCGCACTGCTTACATTTCGTTTTAAATTTAGCTTCTTTTTTAGTTTTTCTGGGATTTTTGTCACCACATGAGCTTTTTTTTCTGTTTGCTACTTCCAAAATACCTTTATTTTTCTCTTGGCAAGGGTTCTTTTTTTCTCATTTAAAAATGCAATTTTGCAATATTTGCTTTAGATCCACACACGCTTCTTACTTTCACAAACTCTGCTGAGGAGCAAGAGAAAGAAACTTGTTCCTTATTTTCCTTCTATCTTTATGTAAGCCATGGATGCACACAGGAGGGAAAACTCACCTTATGGTATTAGTTTGGTGCCACCATGCCACATAGCTGCAGATTGACTTCTGAGTTGTAGACAAACACATTTCTGTGCTGACAGGGGCACACAGCCACCTACCTGCTGAATCAAAGTATGAGCACAACCACCTGAGAGCTTGTGATTCCTTCAGCACATAATCACAAGTGTGTAGTGCTGCACTGTAGTCATTGGAAAAGTGTCCAGGGCTGAGTTATTTATGGGCGAGTGGGAGAGCTACTTTTAATTAGGTGACATGTTTCTGCAAGGAACTGGCAAAGCCAGCTACATTTGTTATTTTTAGCTTCACTCTTTTTTTTTTTTTTTTTTTAATGAAGCTAAAATCATCCTGGATTCAATAGATTAATGCTGACAGTTGCAGTTCTGGGCTCTAAATATATTGTGCCCCTGATGTTAACTTGTGACTGAATCTGTGGCATTGTTATTACCAGCACTGGTCAAATGACAAGCATATATTCTTTTTAGCTGATTTAGATTAACTTTCTTGGTATTGGGAGAGGAAAGCAATCTTTATGTATTCTTATTCTTAAATAGTGATATTTTTCTCCCTCTTTCAGTAACAAAGATAACACAGGTATAGAGATAGATTTGTATTTTCTCTATCAGAAAAGTTAATATATCTTATGCAACCTGATATTTAGTCTGTTTATTGTGATGTTTCAGCTTTTCAACAAATGTCAGTGTAATGGATGAGTGTTCATAAAAATAGTCACTTCTGGTTGAATTTCTTTATTGTCATATCCCAAATAATCTCCCTCTTTCAACAAAGTGACATTCACATCTTCCTTGCTTATTTAGCACTAACAAAAGACTATACATCAGCCAGTGAAATAATTTTTCATAGGAGAAATGAGTGTGATGTTTTGATTCAAATTTATTTTTTCCCACAGAGGAAATGCAGATTTAACACATTTGGGAGATTTTTGTCAGATCAGTTCTGTCTGAACACAAGAATTTACATACATCAGCATATTACTTTTGACAACTTTAAGCAAAATACATGTTTAGGTAAAAATTCCATTCCTTTTGTCAATGAACGGTGTGTTAATTTATTAAGAAAAAAAAAAGTTGAAAGATCTTTTTAGAAATATTAAAAATCAAATTGTGTAAGGTTTATAGGTTTTTCTGATAAATCAAGTATTTATTTACTTATTCCTAAATCCATATTATATCTGTTAATGACAGAAGGAGAGAAGAAAATGTTATGCATGAGCATTTATTTTTTTGTTTTGCTGGAAAAGCAAACCAAAATTCCCTTGGGGTCAACCCAAGCAATTTTTTTTTTTTCATTACTTCTATTCTCAGGACAGCTTGGAACTCAAAATCTCATATCTATCCAAAGAGATCAAAAATAACCTGTGCAAAACCTTCCCCTTTGAGAAAATCGAAGGGGGGAGAAGGAAGTTGTAAAAAATAACCTATAGAACAAATCCCTTTTATTTTATAAGTTTGACTTCAGAGAAGGTTCTGAGCTTGCACAGCACTAACACAGGAATTTAACACATTTCAATTAGTTATTCACATACCTAAAATCTTATACCCACATCAATGTTTTACTGGCTTAAGACTCAGTGCAGACAGCAGCCTCTATTATAGAGGTTTCATCTCCTACAAGATACAGTGCAGCAGAAGTACTTCAGAAAAACATCTATGCTCTTTCTCTCTCTCTTTAAGGAGTATCTTTGATGTCATCAAAATAATAACGGCAACAGTAGTGACTCTTGACAAATCCTGTAGTTGTAGAAGCTTGATAAAATCAAGGTAACCATTAACATGTCCCATTGTAGAGTGGGTGACATATGCCATTTGCTAAAGGGGAACATAACAAACCAAGGAAACATATTTTCCCTGAATCCAAGTGACTTTTTTTCTTTCTGTAAGCACCACCAAAGGACACCTCAGTAATGTGAGTGTCCTTCACCTGAAACTGTAAAACAGCAATGTTACATCACTGAAATGCAGTTGAAGAGAATCACCTGCCTCAATGCATTCACAGTCATATTTTAAGAAATGAAATTTTCTGCCTTTGGGATTTATGATATATTTACTGGGCACAAATCTGATGCCACAGGTAGATTGTATTCCATTCTGCATTGTATTTAATCACAAAGGTTAACGGCTGTGTGTTAATAACATACATCACAAAGGAGTGTGGAAAGCACAGCTCATAATCACTGCAAGGAGCAATGTTTTGCACTATGCATTGTAGTTAAAGGTTAAGCATTGTGAAGTTATAGAACTGAACCAACAGTCATTTGTAATACACACCAATTATGGACTCACAGGGGATTATTTTCCTGCTGCTGACTGATCTGACTGTTGTGTGTCAGCTATCACTTAATAACTATTCATCTGAGCTGCTTATTGCTAGAATGCTCTTAAAGCAGTGGAGAAAATGTTACAGTAAAACATTAATTTAATATCCCATCTGTGGTAAAGACCCAGCAAAGGCAATCTTTTCACAACACTGATGAACTGGGTCTGTGTTTTAGCTTAGAAGTTACTGAGTGTAATTCTCACTGATGAAAACGCTGCTTTGCACCATCTGATCCGCAAATGAAAGTGCTTTACCACCAAAAAAACTATGTAACGTACAGGTAGTCCAAATCATTGGAGAGGAAAACAATCCCAAGCTTGTTTTTGGGATGTTCCCTGCTAGAAAGAGCCCCAGGACCAAAAGACGTCACTGGCATGATGAAACTCTAAAGCAACAGGTGCCCATGCTCAGACTGAAGTATGGGTCAAGCCAACTACTCCAGGGCAATCCTGTGTGGGGACATATTGCTTGTGAACCTGTGGGCACAGTACCTGTTTTTGCCTAAACCTCAATTAAAGGCTTTTCAGTTGAGAGCTCCTGAAGTGTGAGTGATTCAGCTGTGCATCTGAGCCCTGACAGAGCCTATTGTGAAGGGCTGACCCTTCCTACCTTCAGGAGGAATGGATGTGGCATCAGGAGAGGGAAGTGGTGGAGGGAGGATGATGCACAGCAGTGAGTGCTGTTGGCCCAAAGTTCAGAACATGTGAACTACACAGATCCAGAGAAGCTGATGGCAATGCTCTTGCCCAGCATTTTTAAACACAGAGCAGAGTGAAGTTTCCAGATTGCTACAGCATGTGTGTGCAGCACTGACTCAGCACTCTTCCCCTGCTCCCTGTTTTTACTTCTATGTAGGGTTGTATTTTTGGTAAAATAGCACAGAGGCAGGCTAAGGTATGTACAGCTTTGACACACTGGGAAGGAGATTTAAAAAAACAGTAATTTTCAATAGCATTGTAGAAATCAGCCATTTGTGTGATTCCAAGGGATAGTTTCTGATTATTTTAGTTGGAACTAAATGAACTTTAGGGCCTTCAAACCCAAATAATTTCATTATTCTATAAAACAGGTTCAGGCAAGAATAGAGCAACTCTGAAAAACCATGCATTTCCCTTTTCAGGATTAAAGTGAATGGGTTCTCTTACTGTGTAACACCTTAAAACATTTGCTGCACTGACACATAAAGTATGCTCTATCCTTTGCCAGTTTGTTCATGCAGAAATGTTCCAGGCTTTTTTGGCTGCATAAATATTTTGATATAAATGTCACAGCAGTTAATCTTATTTGTTACTAATCTCATATGTGAGTCAAAATACAACAATACAGGGAAGAAAAACCCCAGCTGTTTCTGGTTTTGCCAGCATTATCTTAGTATTATTTGATTCTGGAATTTCTAATAGTCCGGAGTTTTCTTTACCCTGGGATTCATGTGCCTACAAATAGATTACCATTTACATTCTGTGTAAGCCAAATTTTAAGACTCTGTAAGGATAAGGATGCCACCCCATGAAACAGAGTAGGCCAAAAAATAGTCAATGCAACTGCTTGTGACAGGGTAGTTTTGCAACTTGGCTGATAACACTAGAGAGAGTGAGGAGGAAAGTGTTCATTAATTTGGGGAAAAGTACTTGGTGTGCAGAAGAAATGTGATCCAGTCACTGGTTGAGTTCCCATGCATCGTCTGAGGTGCAGTCTGCACCCTCTGGAGATAAATACTTCAATTTAAAGCTCTCAAAATGACATTTAAGTGTTTGCATTTTTACTGCATTTTGTCGTGGGCTCAAAGGAAACAAGAAGGCTGGCTCCTAAGGACTTGGAACCAGCTCTACCCAAACACTTAGAAACAAGCAAATCCAAAACATGGGGCAAGAGGGTGCATGGGAGAATGAGTCCAACTTTGTCACTGCTGACTTCAGGGGCTGAGCAATGTCCATGCTACACACACAGGTAATGGTTGCCCACAAAACATCCACAGGCCCCTCTGCTTAAAATGAAGCATTTCAGGACATGAGGCAGCGACTCTGTGTGGCTGATGGAGGGCAGGGTTCCTCACTGCACTGATGGGGAGCCCTCCTCCCTGCCTGGGGTGAAAGCCAGTGGCCATCTCTGTATCTGTCCCTACCTTTCAGGGTCATCAGTTCTTAGTCTGGTGGATACCTGCCAGTTTTACATTGCAGGAAGAGCTCTGAAGCCTCCACCAAGCCCAGGATTGAAGATTTCTTGTAACCAAGGTTTAGCTCCAATAAACACAAAGTATTTTTGATTGAATTAAAATTTTCCCATCCATTAAAACACCATGCCAGATTCTGAGGAACAGAATGGTGATGAAGGCCTGCCTTTCTCAGTGTTGTCCATTCATGTTCAGCTTGGAGCTCTGTGGGGTTCCTTGCTGAACACTGATGAATGAAGTCTTTGCAGCTTTTTATTGTGATATGGGGCTCTCCCAGAGTGCAGGGAAGTTCAGTTACCCTGAACTTAAAATAGTCCAAATGGGCCTGAAGTCACACAGAGAAATTTTGGCTTTAGTGTACTTTGAGGCAGCTACAGCTCCATACCCAAACTGGCTTATAAAATGAGTTTCCAGCAATCGTATGATTCACTTTAAGTCTTTTTTGCCTTCCATTTCTGTACCATACTTCCTCCCTTGATCTCATGGCACCAATGCCTCTAAAACCCATGGCACTTCAAGCAGAGAACCAGGTTAATGCTTGTGTTTTCTACCATTTCCTGCAGGCATCCCCAGCTGCTCTAGCAAAAAGCGTTTTGGCTGAAGTTCCAAACCAAGTCGTGGACTATTACAATGGCAAAGGGATAAAACCAAAATGTATGTCAGAGTACGAGTCTTCCAGGACACTAGCTCCATGAACCTGCCTGCACTCTTTTACAAAACTAAAAAAGAAAAATGCTACTGTCTACAACTGCTGTATTTAAAAAATGAAACAAAAACATAGCACGTTTTGGTGATTTTTAACTAAAATACCTTTTTTGTTTTTTTGCATGTGTAGCCTAAAGGCTTAAATCTGTTAAGCGGTTGTATTGTTGAAACCTTTTTATGAGAAAAAAAATCCAGAAAAAAAAAGTGAACTCTTTACATTACAGCATGTTGCCTTGAAATAAAAAGTTATCTGTATCTGGTTTTTATACAGGTTTGTTGAAATTTTGCTAAATTTCTTATATTTACACTGTAAAGCATTTTGAAATATTTATTGAGAGTCGATAGCCAAAATGTCTTTGGTTTAATCTGCTATGAACTGAGAGATTTTTCAAAATGGCAGATGCATGAACTGTATTTTGCATGTTTAAAATAAAAACAACACAGTTTTGCAGTTGTCTTTATTTCTCTCTCTGCAACAAGGCTGCCTTGCTTTCAATTTCCATATTCCAAGGGAAGGGTAATAAAGGGTTTCAAGAGATACCTGACCTGAAGCATGGACATTTCTAATGTTAGCAGCTTTTAACATGGACCCCCAAACAAGCCCACTCAGTCTGTGGCCTGAGTAGTAACTTTTCAAAAGCCTGACAAATCCAGCTGTTACAAAGTGTTCAGACCATAGCTGTAAAGAGATCTGGCTTGGAGAGCATGATCCATCAAGAATGCATGTCTTAAAACATGCCAACTTAATCCAAACAGTCTGGCTGGCTTTCAAACAGGATGTATTTTGGCTATCCAATTCTATAACCTCTTCTGTTTGGGAATTCTTCTTTTGTTTCATTTGTGTTTCTAAATCTCACATGCAGTATCCAACTCTATGTGGCACATTTTCCAAATGAAATTTTGCATGGCCTGATTTTGTGACAAGCAGTGATTTGTAACTTCATCCTCACACAGATCACCCAACAGAAGAACTGCTTTTTACCAAAAGAATATTGAAGCCACCTTTTTTTAAATAAAAGAGGACACACACAAGATTAGAATGGTGGTGGATTGCACTTTCTATTGAAATATTTCTGTGTGTAAGTGAAGAAATTAGATCAGTATTTTCTGTGTTTGAAGGATGTGACTTTTTAAAAACTAAGGAGAAAATTTGACAAAAAATAATCTCAGTGGGATTGTCCAAAAGGCACAATTTTGGATGAGTTGTACTCCCACTGAACTGAAAACATTCTTGTTGCTAGTTCCTGAAGAAGCTGTTTGGGCCCAGTGCTGAAAATTTTGGAAATGTTCCCCTGTGAGCAAGCGGTTTTGGTTAAGAAATATGTATTGTTAAATGAGTTTGCAGGTAACATAGGAGTTGAGCTCCCTGATTCTCCTTTAGAGGTAACTTCCATAGGATCAGCCAGTATTACTTGGTCATGGGTATAAATTGTCTGGAGATGTCCAAACTGATAGATCTCAAATCCACATTTCCATGTAATGGCTGACACTCCATTTGAGAGCTTACCCTGTCAGGCTGCACATCTCTCCCTCTGTGGGTGTATTTCATCTGGAAGCTGCTGTGATCTCCCCTTACGTGTCATAGACCATTCTGCCAATGACTCTTAATTCTTACATCCAGCACCTCTAGTTTCTTACTCCCACTTCTCCTCTATTTTCTTTCCTTTCCTATTCTCAGGAGGAGCATTTACTAGCTGTTAAAGCACAGGACTGAAAAATCAATGACTCCGTGTTCTTTCCTCCTCCAGTATCTCATTTTGTTTTTTGCCCAAGATTTTTAAATTCTCTGCACCTCACATTCCTCCTCTGTAAAATGAAGGTCACTGTTATGTATCATAAATATCTTGCAATAGTACTGGGGGACTTTAATACTTGAAAAGTGATTTCGGATCCTTCCTCAGAGGCATGGTGGTGCTCTCACCATGTAAAGAGTATTACATCACCCTGGGACCTGCATTAAGGGATGTCATGTACAACTGAGGAGAAGTTCAGCCTTTTCTTTATAATTTCCCAGACTGAATGAAAGAAAGCTTCCAGCAAGAAAAAATTAGAATCAGATAAATTGTCCTTCTGGTGCATGTGATCTTTGACTAAACTAATTTTTGAAGTGTTTATAGTTACACAGAATTGGGCAGTTAAAGCTCTTCATTTCCAGAGATGTTACGAGGTGCTTCTAAAATGTGGCATCAGGTAAAATGCAGAGATAACAGGCTATTGTATGCTGAGCTAGATAAACCATCAATCATTTTCATGTGTGTACATGGTCTATATAAGTGTCTTTAGAACCCCAGCTGCTGCAGATCTTTCTGTTAATTTCACACAATCCAGATTATAAATGCTCTTACTTAAAAACAAATCATTATCAGTGGCTGATATAAGTCAGCAATTTTGTAGCAGCCCTCAAGTACTTGGAAAGATACCTTCATGGTATTGAAAAATCAATTGGAAATCTCCTTCAGAATGTGCAGATCTCAGCATGTAAGACAAACACGTAACAGTGTGGTGAGTTGGTGCAGGATGCACAGAAGACAAAACAGGCCATATGGTAAAGGCTTTCTAATGAGGCATTGAATGTTATTTTCATTGCTCCAAGCTACTCTCTGCAATAAAATACTGTGGACTTTGTGCAGGGTAACCTCATTAAATATATGAATATATCTCTGAAATGGGATTTTTTTTCTCCTGCTTTATCTACTTAAGGTTTTAGCAAGGCCATTCTGCCTTTAGGCTGAACTGCCATCTATTTCTCCTGCAGATTTTTTATGCAAATTTTAACTTCAACTGCCTTTTGATGGATCATTTTAAATTCTGAAAACTGCTTTAAAATAAATTACATCTTGTCCTTCTGAGATAACCAATGATCTAAAATATATTCTCTGCCAAGTACAACCCTGCCTTCCTTTTTATCTCAAATCCAATTCAAAAACACAAAAAAAGGTCACAAAAACCTCCTATTAGCCCAAACTACAATAATATCAATAATTCTTGAGCCAGATACTGGGATGAGTTGCATTTTTAGTTTGTAGGAGAAACTAAGTCTGCAAGAGATTTGAGAAAATCTGCTAAGTGCTTATTACCCTAAGATAAAACCTCTCCATACAAAGATTTTTACCATGATGAACAATGTAGTGTTCTACTTTTTGTTTGTTTGGTTTTGGTTGGTTGTGGGTTTTTGTTGTTTTTTTTTTGTTGTTTGTTTGTTTGTTTGTGGGGTGTTTTTTGGGGAGGATGAGCTGAAAGATTCCTAGGATAAGTTTACACTTCTCATGTTTTGGTTGTTTTTTTTTTTTTATTCACAGAAAGTGCTATTTTTGCCACAAGAAAAATAGACTTTATAGCACCTCCTGTCCTTCACACAGAGGTCTTATTTGTACCTGCAGTCCTGAGCTGCGGAGCTGCACTATACCAGAGACAATTTCAGCAATTACAGAGCTATATGAATGATATATGAATGCAGCCCAGCTGCATGTTTGCTTGCAGCACTCACTGCTAACCATCAGCGGCTGCACTCCCACTCCCAATGATATTTTTTCCAATTTCATTGCAAAACTGGAGAGATCCTCCAAACTGATCAGGTGAAATCCAGGTGACCTCTCCTGTGAAGGCTGACAGTTCAAAAGTGGTGTTTCCTCTTCCTAAAGTTCCAAGGACTACCCAAGGTGGCAGACTGGTGGGAAAGCTTTTTGTAATGGGTGCTCTTCCTTTCCTCCAAAAAAAGCAGCAGCCATTTCCACTGCTGTGCAGAAAGCCTTTTACTGCTGTGTTCAGCAGGCACTTGAATTCTTGTCCCAAACTGATTAGAGCAGGCAGTTTGCCATCTGATTGCACTCAGAGCTGCAGCCACCTTGCTACACTCACTCCTCCTTACACACACAAACCTGATGAGTTCATGCCTCTTTAGCACCATGACAAGCTGCATGCAACTAAAAAAAAACAACAACAAAACAACAGCAAGATTGATTTTGCATCATGATAATAAGGGGAAAAGTACAGAACTGAAACTTTTCTCTCAGAAATCTGTGCCCCCATGTATTACTTCCATGTTACTGGTGCAGGAAATCCTGTGTCACCTCAGCTGTACAGGATGCTACATGAGAAAAGCATCATGCTGTGGCAACAAGGCTCTCTAGGATCAAGGGAGCCCTCTTTTCTGGCTGGAAACATCTGCCATGGTTTGGCAAGTTACTTGATCTTGCAATGTGCTTTGATTGCAGATCTCTAAAATGGAGGGAAATAGAATTTTGATACTTCCTGGGAATTTTTGGTTGGGTTAGCACCACTGTAGGGTTGCCACAGTGTTTAGAAATTGTCTCTAAACCCCTTTATTTCTCCTCATATAAAGCTCTCTCAGAGCAGCAGCATAAGCTACCAAATGACCCCATTAGAAAATACATCCGTATGAAATTTAGCAGCATCCCTGATGCTGTTCTTGATGCCAGGAAGAGAGCAAAAAGATGTAGTGATCACTGTGACAGTGGAGATGACTACCCAGCTTCAGACAGGGAATGTCAGTAGGACTGTAAAGTTGGGAGATGCATTTCTGGACACACTATGTGGCTACTTCTTAAAAGGACAAGAAGTAAATTCAGGACAAGGAATGGATGTCAAAGCTACCGGTAAGTTTCTGGATCACAGTTTTGGGTGTGAACACCAAAATACCAGTTACAAGCCTCATGTGCAACACCCCCACACGCACATACCAAAGTGGGGGAGAAGATGGAGTAGTGGGGTAAAGAGAAACAAGGACAGATTCCAGTTGACCATGCTGACAGCTCATGTCTTTATAAAAAGAAATTTCTGCTGAAACCAGAAAGGAATCTTGGGTTCATACCCCTTTGCTATCCTAACTAGTGCACTCTCAGCTGTGCTGGGTCCCTGCCCAGAGAAGGAAAAAAAGAGTGCATCAATCCTGAATACTGATGAAAGCCAGACCACACCAAAGCCAGAGTGTCACAGGTACCATCCCTTTGTCAGACTGCCCAGAACCCTCTGCCTGACCCACCCATTTTAATTTTACCAGGAACTTTCCCTGGCTACACTATTAAATACACTTCCCATAAACGCTGCTGCTCAATTGCTGTCACACATCCCAGCCACTGGCTCGGAGCACACAGTCACAGAGGGATGGCATCATTCAGGGTGGGAAAGGCCTCTAGGATCATCAATTCCACCCCTTATCCCAGCATTGCCAGGGCATCACATCACCCGTCCTTAAGTGCTACCTCTACATGTTTTTTTGAACACTCCCAGGTGTGAAAAATGCCAATCCCTTGTTTTTAAAATTTTAAAAGTTTAACAGTAATAAAATGGTTATAAAAATAGCAATACAATTAGAGTAATAACAATTTGGACAATTTGATTAGGACAATATGAGACAATAGAAACAAGAGTTATGGATGTCTGGGTATCTTTTTCTGGGCAGCATAAGCCTGAAAAAGGACACACGTTAACAAAAGATTATCCCTTAAAAACAGTAGCCTGTTGCACATTCATACACTTCATACATGATGCATAAATTCCATTTAAATACAGGATTCTGTCTGGTCACCATCAGCTTCTTCCTCTGAGTCCTAACAGCACCTTCGAGGCGGGAAGAAGTTTGTTTCTTCTGATAATGGAGCAATAAATTCCCTTTCTCTGAAAGATTTAGGTGTCCTGTGGCTGCTATCTCACTGCAAGTCCTTTCTTTAAAAAAAGTATCCTACATAGCATAGTTTCTATTTTAACATCTTTTTATAACCTAAAACTATATTTAACACACTACTTAAGAGAATTAATACAGCATTACTTTCTAAAACAACACATATAATTTTCATTTTATTATTTGCGAAAAGCCAATCATAAAATAGGCATTTTTTTCACACGGGGTGGTTCTACTTTCCCTGGGCAGCCTGTTCCAATGCTTAACCACCCTTTCCAAGAAGAAATTTCCCCAGTATCCGATCTAAACTGTCTCTGGCACAACTTGAGACCTTTTCCTCTGGCCCTGTGGCTCATTTCCATGGAAGCAAAGCCCTGACGTGGTTAAGCCCCGCACCCCGAGGCAGTTTGGCACAGCAGAGTCGCTTCTTCCCAGACACCCCCACACCCCTGAGGGCACCTGCTCAACACCTGCAGGGAGGTTTTAACCCCATTGTCCCGCAACCCGGTGTGCCTAAGGGGTGTTTGCCAGCGATAAACCCCACCAGCCGCTGCCATTTTCCCGTTTTGGACACTCGTGTGTGTCTGAAATCTCAGGACTTCACTGCCTTGCGACTGGAACGCAGGCAGAGGAGCCATGGCAGGGATGGAAGGGCTGCGGGGGGAAAGGGGCCCGTGGCTATTTCTGCACGTCTTCGCTCTTGGGTGAGGTATTCAGAGCAGCTCCATCGGACACGGATGCTGCAACCCACGCCCACGATTTTGGGGCGATTCGGGAGGTTTTTGTCACTCTGGAGCTCGCCGCCCGCGGGGCGGAACTCTGTGTCCGGGGCAGCACGGAAGGTTTCCAGCGGCGGACGCGGCGGGGCCGGAAGGCGGCGCGTCTCCGCCGGGGTGGCGGCATGGCGGGCTGGGGGCGGCTGGCCCGGCTCGGCGGGCGCCTCTGGGCGGCGGCGGCGGCGGCGCCGGCTCCCGCTCCCGCTCCCGGACACAGGTAGCGCTACGGCTGGGAGGGGAAGGGGCTGCTCCGGGAGACGGGAGGGAAAGAAGCAGCGGCAGGAACAGCGGGGAGCAGAGCGTGGTTCCGCCCCTGTCGCAGCCCCGAGGTCGTAGAATGGTAGAATGGCCTGGGTTGGAGGGGATCTTGAAGGCAATCTAGTTCCACCCCACTGCTGTGGGGGGGGACATCTGCACCTAGACCAGGTTACTCAGAGCTGCATCCAGCGTGGCCTTGAGCGCTGCCAAGCATCCACAGCTTCTCTGGGAAGCAGTTCCAGTGCCTCACCACCCCCACAGCAAAGAATTCATTCCTTATATCTA
The DNA here is from genome assembly GCF_027887145.1 of Ammospiza caudacuta. Lineage (NCBI taxonomy): Eukaryota > Metazoa > Chordata > Aves > Passeriformes > Passerellidae > Ammospiza > Ammospiza caudacuta. The sequence goes on along the minus strand of NC_080593.1, from coordinate 43,933,120 downwards.
GCCTAAGCCTACTGTCTTTCAGTTCGCGCGCACTCCTCCTCGTCCTGTCACTACAGGCTCTTGTAAGCAATTTTGCCTCGTCCTTTCCAGTAAGTTCCCCCTTCAGGTGCAGGAAGGTGAGGGGCACTGAGCCGCCCTTTTCCCTCGGCCCTGGCGCCGCCCTTTGGAGAGAGCTCCGTGTGCAGCCTCTGGCAGCCCTGGAAGCTTTGTTCGGGGTGCCAGGGTTACTGCCGGGGCATTCCAGCCTTAGAAATAGCCCCAGCCTGCGTGGGAGTTACCGCAGGACAGGCGTGTTCGCGTCCAAAGTGTCTTTGCAGCAAAGTGAGCGATTTGACCTGCCGTGCTTGGGTCACCTTGGCCCGCTGGCCACGTGCATGCACTGCCTGTACTATTGAATACTCCTTTGTGCATGCACTGCCTGTACTATTGAATACTCCTTTGTGCATGCACTGCCTGTACTATTGAATACTCCTTTGTGCATTCACTGCCTGTACTATTGAATACTCTTTTGTTGAGTTGCAGAGGATTAGGGAGCAATCAAGCCTTTTTCAGCCCTCATGACATTATGGCAGGACACTGAGCTGTTCAGCAGTGTTTGTAGAATCAGAGAGTTGTTGGGGCTGGAAGGGAGCTGAGGAGCCAAGTTCTAAACTGAGGTCTCAGTTCTTTCTCACAGTGTGACCAGCCCTGAGGTCAGACCACGTTGCTCAGGGCTTTGTGGTTTTGGGTCTTGAAAGCCTCTAAGGACTGAATCTGCACAGTCCCTCTAGACCCCAGTGCCAGTGTTAGATTGTCTTCAGGCTGAACATTTTTTCCCTTAGGTCAAATCTGAATCCCCCTATTCAGTTTTTAGCACTTCTCTTGCTCTCCTGGCATGCACCTCATGACATGGCCTGCCTCAGCCTTGTCAGTAGCTTTCTCACAAATTATTCCATGCCATTTGTGGATGGGACTGTGCATTTCTACTTTATGGATTTCATTGGGTTCCTTGTTGGCTTGTCCCTCTGGCTGGCAGAGGGACCCCCTTGGGCATCATCCTCTGCTCCCTTCAAACATAAGAACAGTGCATTCATCCCCTGTCAGAGGCCACTGAAAAAGATATTGAGCAGGACAAGTTCCTGAATAGACTCTTGGGGAGCTCTGCTTGTAACTGGCCTCCTAGTAGAGTCCAAACCATCAGCTGTGACTCCTTCAGCTGATCATCCAGCCAGGTTTTTGCTCTGCTGATGGCCCACCCATCCATGCCATAACATCCCATCTTGGCTAGAAGGATGCCACAAGAGATTGTTTTAAAAGGTCTTGCTAAATTTAAGGTAAACAGTAACTACTGTATTCTCTTTGTTCATGGATCTAGCTGGGGTTTTTATCTTAAAAGGAGTGGTTGGTTGGTTGGTTGGTTGTTGCTTGCTCCCCTTTGGTATAATTCAGAATATTTAGTCAAATGGCAGATAATTAGGTGTTTTATACATTTGATGTAAAATACATGTTATGAGACACTTTTTGTACTGATAAGACACTCAAAACCTTTTCCCACCTCTGGAAAGGGGTCAGCTGGGCTTTGTAGTCAGACACATCAACAGTTCAACGTGGTGGCACGAGCATCTTTCTGAAGAGAATGTGGAGTTCCTCAAGAAGATAACTGCAGAGGAGTACAAAGCTCAGACAGCCAGCAAGCTGTGCCCTCTGAAAGATGAGCCATGGCCACTGAATAAGTGGACACCAGGTGAGAAAGTATCTCTTCTGAAATACCTGTTCATGCTGAAATTAATACTGTTGTTGTGTTGTTGAATTCAGTAACATGAGGATTGTGTCTTGTGAGGTATTCTCCTTTTGGCTTTCACATCAGTCACTCAATAAATCCCCTGGTAGATAAGTAAATGTAATACATCAGTTCTCTAAAAAGCATTTAAAATATTACAAGATGTTAAGAACCTCTAAAGACCTTTAGGTTCTTAAGGATAGTTTTTAGTCCAGCTCTTGGCCCATCCCACTGCTCTACAACAAGATAATAAATTCAGAATTTGTCCAAAAAGTCTCCTTAGAGTATAAAGTGTATGAACTTGAAAATGCTTTTGTGAATATTGCTGGGTGGTGAAGAAAAAGTGAAATATAATACATTCCACTTCTGGTCTGTGATTAGAATTTCTTCTGGACTAGAGCACAGAATTAAGTTTTTGAACTTTTAAAAGGGTCACATAATTTGTGTGGCATACTTGACAGGTTGCCATTGCAAAGACTGGGGTGGGAAGGACCTCCTACAGCAAACTTTTCAATAGTTAGTTTAGCTCTAATACATGGACATTGTATTTTGAAAAAGAAGAACTAACCAAAAGTAGTTGCATTTTCTATCAAACACAACTGAAACAGATAGAACTTTACTGCTGGTGGGGTTAAAAACCCCCAGCCCACCTGCAAGGATTTAGTGATGTTTTCTTTCCTTCACCTCCTTAGGAGAGATCAGAATTCATGGGACTTTGCAGATTATTGTTTGAACTCTTTCAATTATTAAGTGTGAAGGTGCATCCATGTTCTGTTTTGATTTACAGATTCCATCAGAGTTGGTGTTGTTGCAGTAAAACTGGGAATGATGCCAATATGGACCAAATCAGGAGAAAAACACGCTGTCACACTACTTAAGGTGAATTAAACCATAATGAATTTAATCCCCTATAATGTATTCAGTTTGTAAAGCAGCTGTTTCAGGGAAAAGTGAAACTTACTACTTGTACAGGGTGGGAAATCCTGAAATAAAGTGAAGATCTCTTTCACTCCTCTATAGTACACCACGCCCATTCTGTTTATATCCATCCATACTTTCCAGGAGTGCTCTGCCCTAGTGCCCCAGCTATTCAGATGCTGCAGAGTTGTGAGTGGTGTTACCTAGGTGATGCAACAAAGCTGGGGTTAACTATCCCACTTCACTCCTTTTCTTTTTCCACCTGCGGGCATGTTTGGATTAGTTTCACCTTGGTTTCTGTGCCCTTGTAGCCCTGAAGCTGCTCCTTCATATTCTCTGGCAGCTGCTCTTGTGATGAAGCCTTTTGCTGAGTGGCTGCTGCCACAAGAGGAGCCACTGCTGTGAAGGCCATCAGGTTTACAGGGCAAGGCAGCAGGAGTCTAAAATGGGGGCTCTTATTGTGTGCTTTGAATGCTTACAATAGGGATTTTGCAGATTTGTGTGAAAAAGATGATTATAATTTCTAGAGCATTTGTGAAATCAGTTTGCATTCTACTAATTTTGTTTTTCTGAAATAAGCCTTCAGTTCATTGGAAAAGCAATGTCAGTGGTAAAAACACGACACACTGTCTTACTTTTAGACTATATCTTCTGTTATAAAAACAGAGACTCACTTTGCTGTTTTGTTGTCTTAATGTATCTGCTTATGCTCAGATGAACACTTTTTATTTTCTCTAGGTCCAGGATTGCCATGTTTTAAGATATGTTTCAAAGGAAGAGTCGGGTGGAAAAACAGCTAAGCTGCTTGTTGGAGGCAAAAACGTATCTCCTTTTTCTGTAAGTGAAGCACTTTGGGTGTCACTGTTGGAATAGTTGTTTCTGTTGTGATTACACTACAAAAGTAGCATAAGTAGACTTCTCTGAAAGATTTCTTGGCAGACAAGCGTGCTTTGTAATTGATCTTTTGTCACATTCACCTTTGCCATTTCCTAAAGCGAGTGTAAATTCTTGGTTAAGAGAATAGCAAGAACTTTCTGAAAGTTTTACCTGTTAATTTTCTAGGAAAGCTGTGGATTTAGGAATTTGCTTTGATGTGCAGTGTCCCATGCTGGTGAAAGCATTTGAAGGATCACTAGCAGTGGAGAAATGTGTTTTCTTTGTGTCTGTGAAGATGCAGTTGAGATGAGGACTGCAAGATACTTCACTTATATACTAATACACTTCAGGAGCCTGTTGCAAACTTACTCAGCTCCATCAATTGTTTACAACTTAGTGCTCTGGCTTTCTCTTCTGTACCATCTTTTTAGCTGTAGTTCTGATTTTTCCCCAGGTCTGTTGACATTGTTTAGTTTGCCTATAGTTCTGCTGATAAGTAACTTTAAGACTTACCTTTTCAAGACTTACCTTTTCAAGAAGATAGCTTCATGATTGTAACTCATCAACTCATCATATGGCTTTGTAAGCCATATCAAAGCCACTCACTTCTTTAGACATCCCAGTTGCTTTATGTGGAATTCCCAGATATCTTCAGTGGCTGAGGTTGTCTGGCAGAGCTGTCATTCCCCAGGATGAGTTAGAGATCAAGCAGGAACAAAGCATTCCCTCAAAGGATGTTTCTGTGATGCATTATTTCTGTGAAATATGATTTTTCAATTCTTACCATATCCTGGCACTCATTTGTCTGATTTGGGCAAGTAAAAAAATCCCAGGGCTCATGACGACTAAGCAGATTATCTCAGTTCATGATCACGGCTTTTTGAGAGCATAGATTTCCATTTTTCAAACAGATGGTTATCCCAGGGCCTCAGAATTATTCTGTGTACTTGTTTCTGCTTTAGTGGAGGTAAGAGAAGGACTTTTTTTCATTTGATAGATCTGTTGGCTTTTTTTGTATATTCTGCTGATTTTGAACAGACTTGTACTTCAAGGTACCATTCATTTATTCAGTTGGTTTATGCCATGTTTGACTAGCACAGCTTGCACTCTTCAGGTGTCTATTCTGTCACTTCAGTCCATTTACACCTTCCAAGTATGACATTTTCCAGGACAAATGACAGCTGTGTTTTTTTTCTGTCCTCTTATTTCGGTCTAAGACATGCAAGAGTCATGAGAATAATGTTTTCAAGTTGTATTTTGCCCATTAGACTCCTTAAAGTTGATCTTTTCATTAAGATGATGTTACCAGTAAATCCAGTATGTTGTCAGAGTAAAAACATGCCAGAAGTAAGGAGATATAAAGAAAACTTCTTTTTAAACAGCTCCTGTGAAAATTTCTTCAAAGCAGAACTATGGAAAATGTCAACTCAAGGACTTTTTAGTAGTGTGAGTTATGTTCAAGACTTTCTTTGGGCATAACTTTTCCCAAGTTAGTGGCTGTTAATTTGTTTGAACTTAGACTCATTTTAATAAAGAAATTATTTAAATATTCTTTGAGCAGTCTTTGGTGAGGTCCTGGCCTGAGACTGAACTGTGTATTATTATTATTATTATTATTATTATTATTATTATTGTTATTGTTATTGTTATTGTTATTGTTATTATTATTATTATTCTGAGCTCTGTATTATTATTTTTGACATCATCATTGTATAAACTAGATAATTCCTAAGGAAGAATTTGGCATGCTGATTCTGGGCAGATTGTTAAGGTGCTAAGAAGTGATGTATTTCTGTGATTTAGCTGCAAGTTTGGATCATTGTTTTCCTATGTTTATCAGCCTTTTTATATGTTTCTTTTCTCTCAGAAGTATCAGAAGTGAGATATAAAAGAAAGCTGAATTATACTGTCTTGTATTAGCATAAGCAATTTCTCTTGTTAATTCCTCATAGGAACATCTATCTTTCTCAGATTCCTCACATCTACTGGTTTTTAATGAGTTCAGTCAAAAGATTCCTTCAGTAATTTTTCTAACAACGAATTTCCTGCATTTCTTTGGAGTGTCACATTGCTTTAAAACTGATAAGGGCTATTGCATTTTTAACAAGATTCATTTTTCCTTTTTAGCTTGATGTATGTCACTCTGTTACAAGTGAACAGCTTTTTCATGATTTTTTAATGCAAAATTATGCTCAAAAGTAAGCTCTGTCAATGCTCAGACTTTATTTTTTTGTCAAAAATAATTTATATGCTTCCTTTAAGTGAGGGCATATCAATAATTTTCCATTAATACTGGAAGGTATTGTTGGTGTTTTTAAAAATAAGGAACATCTGAGAATTCACTCAGTGTTCCTCTCTTCAATATTGCTTTTTAGGAAGGGTTTGTAAAGACTGAAGTGTTTTGTTTGTAAAAATACATCTCTGCCTTGGCTGTTTGAAGAGGAGGTGCTGTTACAGTAGAACAGTGCAAGGGTACAGCCTAGAGTAGGACTCTTGAGATACAAGTGAATTTTATCCTTGGACTTCACCATACTCCTCTTCAGCTGTGGTTTCTCTTTCCAGCCACCCCTGCTGAGCACGGGGCTCCCCTTGCTGTAGCTTAAGGCAGCAGTTTTACATAACTGCAAATAAAGGACTGATATACAGGCACTTAGTAGGAATTCCACATCTTTTATTTTTCATTCTTACATATAGTTCTGCAGATTAATACAGGGTGCTTCACTGATCCCTCAAATGTTTGTGGTCTTAGGAGAGGTTTTGTATGTAGTTGATTCTATTTTTTTAAAGGTATTTGAAGTATTTTGTACTGTGACCTCAAGTGAAGAAATGTCTTGGGAAACATTTTTCACTCTCAGAGACAGATTTGTGAACTTAAAATTTCTGGGTTTTTTTCTAAATCAGAGATCTTCATCATCTTGCTTCCTCATTCCTCATAAAACATCCTCTGTTGTAACACTTTTCAACAAATGTTCAAAAACAAAAGAAAGGGCAACATGCAGATTTTCAAAACTGTTGTCAAATACACTAAGTAACATTTTGTAAATTGCCCACATTATCTGTTCTTAAAATACACAAAATAATTTTTGAGAGAGAGGGAACTGCACAGGAGTTTTGAGAAGCAGACCTCAGAGATGAGATTATCCAAGTGTGACAGTATTGTTAGATGCTTAAATTACTTTCTATCAGAAGCCATTTGAAGGAAAATCAGCTGCATCTCCTTTTTTTTTTTTTCCTGTGGCCACAATTTTCCTGCATCACTGTTTCTGTTGCTTGGTTTTGTCTCAGTGTTCTGCTGTTCTGTGAGATGTCTTGCTTAAAACAGCTGAGAATAATTTCAAGTACTTTAAAATGTGTCAGACTCATCTGAAAGCAAAATCTCTGCTTCACTAGGTCAGCAGTGTTTTGACACTGAGTGTACTTGCTATATCTTAAAAATACGTGGATCATAAACTCGTTGTTACTAATTTTTCTTCTTTTGCCCAGAGACTCAACATTTTCTTCTGTGGAAATTTAAGCATTTCTAGAAGTTTCTGCAAGACAAGAATTTTGTTTCTATGTTTTTGTTAGTTAAATAAATTACATTTATCATTTGGTGTGGAACTAAGTCATCAGAGGCTTTGAAAAAGAGAAACTACTTCTAAATTGCTACAAAACTCCTTGTCAGCCATGAAAAAAAAAAGTAGCATCTGTCATCTACATTCTAAATGATTAGTTTCCCTCTTCAGATTTTCAATATCCTCATATATCTCTCGTTTTTATTAGGTAGCTGTAGGGTAACTACTTGACAGAAAATAAAAGGCAGACATTTATTTATTTTTAAATAAACTTTATGTAGAGAGAAAATGCAAGCCTGAAGATGAAATTTTAGTATCATGTATCTGTTTCTCTGAGTGATGTTGACAGTCTGTAATAGTTTTCTGTGCTAGGTTGATTCTTGAGTATTTTAAGATGACTTTTTTTTTATGGCTGCTTTTTGTTGCAGAAACCAGAGTCTGCACATGAAATTTTTAGAGAAGCTGGCGTGCCACGGAAGCAGAAAGTTACAACATTTAATGTAACAGATGATGCCATAATTAAGCCAGGTAATTTTTTTGAGCTACTGAGTGTTATGTGCATAGTCATTTAGCATCTGCCACTTGTAGACCTGAATGAAGTTATGATGTGTATTTCAGTGTTGTTTTTTATAGAAAGTGATGAATTCTTTGTCATTAAGCACAAGCAAACTTTTTGCGTAGGGAAAATCAGAAGATGAGTTTTAGTTTTTAGTTGATGAGATGTAGGATTTTTACTTTTTCCAGGATGCTATGTTTCCACCTATGAGAAAATAAATCCAATCCAAATTTACTCTGAACATTAAGTTAAGAAGTAAATGTCTGTAACCTTGACTCACTTATTGGGCATAAGTATGGATACAGTTACAGCAAGTTCTGTGTTTATCCTTATGTGAGAGGGACACAATTTTGTGGTAATGTTTCTCAGGACCCTGAAATAGCAGTTTGAGTTTTGTTTCTTCTTGCTGCATTCAAAAGTAGGACAAAGTCTGCTTTTTCTGTTTTACAGCTTGCAAAGTAAAACACACTGAATCATGTTTATAACAAACATTCTCACTAAAAATCAGTATTGGAAGTTTGGTGATCAAATGAAAAGTTTAACATTTCTGAGGTTTTATTAGGTAGTCTATTTAGGTTGCATTTGTTTTGTGGCTTTTGGCAGTTACAAGTGTTTTCTGAAGAATTATATAGAGTAAGAAATTCTAATGTATTGCATCTTCACTGCCATTAGTGGAGCTTTTTGCAAGACCTATTTAAGACAGTGCAGTAACTGATAAAAATCAAATCTGACATGATGAGGAAGTCTGGACTGATAAATGGAAGCAATAGTTTTAGATAAAGCAGAATTGCAAGTTTTTGATAAACTGGTTTTGCAGTGTGTGTATTTTGTACATAACATCCTTTATGTGCATGATTTTGTGTCAGTTGGCAGTTATCCAAATGTGTGGATTATGTAAATATTACATGAAATAATATAAAAGTTTTTATGCTTGAGACTTATGAGAGGTTTACATAATTTCAGTTTGCATTCATACAGATTTTAGAGAGCATGGAAGCAATTGAAAAGACATGAAGCTATTAAAATTTCATTTTCTTAATGGATGTATAACAGACTGCAAACTGAAATATGCAGCCACATGAGTCTTCAGATTAAAGTTCATTTAGGATGAACTAAGTTATCAGTTTTGCCTTGTTGCCTTTTTTTAAGCTCCTAATGAAAGAATATTTGGGCTTGGATAAAAAAAATCACTGAAGACAAAACAAATCAGAAATTAATATTTTGATACTGCACGTACTTAAGGAATTTCTGTAATTACAGTGAGGTGAGTGATGTCACTGACCTACAGTGCCACTGTTTCTGCTAAAGGTCAGCATGTAGACAATTCCCCAGTGGAAGAAGCTGTACTTTTACCACAGACTTCAGTTTGGAAACACTGTGTCTCCATAGAGGAAGTGTTGTGAAATTTCCTTTTTTTTTTAACCCCATTTTTAATAATAAATGGGGGATTGTGGTTTGTTTGGTTTTTTGTTTGATTTTTTTTTTAAACTCTCCACCTTCTGAAGTGTTAGTAGTTCTAAGTGCAGCATATTCTGTTTTCTTGCTAAGCATATGTATTATGAGTCTTAACTAATTAGGCACTTTGGGCTTTGGCAGTGTATGAAGGGCAATGTATCTGAGTAAAGCCTTGACCCTTCCTGCCAATCTGAAATTGGATTCTATCCTAAGATGTGTGCTTAAACAGTGAACACAAAGCATCTATTTCAGTCAGTGAGGTTGATAAAGAAGAGCAAATAAGATGTAAATAAAACGTTCTGTGACTGTAACCTGCCCTGGAGGATGATGACTGGGTAGTGGTTTGAGGATTTCAGCACTAAGTTGAACATGATCTCTCCTTTTCTCCTGCAGGTACTCCTTTGTATGCCGCTCACTTCCGCCCCGGGCAGTTTGTGGATGTCACTGCTAAAACGTAGGGTCCTGAGGATTTATCATGTCTTAAATCTCTCTCAAAGAACCTGGCTGACTTTTTTTCCCTCTAATTTGCCTTGAACCTGTGGCTCACAAAAGCTGAAATACAATTGCAGTGGTAGTGACAGGAGATTGTCCATTCACTCATTGGGTCAAAAATATGTTTCTGGATGAGGCTTCCTTTTGCTTTTGAACAAGGCAGGTAGACTATTGATACCATTGAGGCTGAGGGCTGCCTATATTGTCTCTCACATGCTCATGATTAGCAGGGGCAAGGAGATACTTTAATACAGTATCTCTAGTATGTGAAAATGCTTAAAGGTATTGGTTCCCAAAAAGACTGCTTAATTTTAATTTGGTGAAGAGATGGGAAGAGATATGCAGACTGAAAGGATAGCAAAAAGGTGGTGAATACATTTAGCAGTACAACAGAGCTGTCAGATTTTTTTTTTGTTTGTTTTCTCTTGCATTCCAGCTCATGTCCTTGCCAGCAGTGGCTAAAGATCTTTTACTTTAGTGTGGGAGGAATAATTTCCTCTCAGACCACTGTGAATGCCAAATGAGAGCTCAAGTAATAGGGGGTGTTCAAAAGAAAAACTGGCATCCCGTGGCAAAGACTGGTCCTGGCTCTTGTTGTACATCTGTGATTTCCCCTGACCAAGAGAGCTCCTGTCTGCATAATTCAGTGTCGTGATACAAAGATAACATTTGCCATTACTTGTTTTATTCTCTCTGCAATGGAGATGGTACCCAGCTGCAGTTGTCTCACATGTAGGGAGTAATGCCTATAAATGTCCAATGCAGTTCCCAGGATTTTGTATACATGGGGAAACTGACCATATCAACAGAGCTGAGTATGCAATTCTAATAGAACTACACCTCACTGCATTTGTGAGGGCACACTATTAAGAAAAACAATTTAAGGAATTGATTTGAATTAGTATTTTTTCCATGTCGCACTTTCTTATACATTTAAGTCTGGCATATTATTCATTCTGCTTGTAAATTGCATTCAGTGAGCATCCTGTAAGAGACCATAGCTTGTTTGCAAAACAAGGCACATGAACATTAGGAATACAGTCATTTAATGGAGATTAAGTGTCAGCCTTTGTTAATTCAGAAAAGCTTTGCTTTTCCAGGAGCTTTTCCAAGAACTAGGAAAGGGATTTTTTAGCAGTGTAGAAGATGTTGGTAAACAGCTGCAGGTGATTGATTTGTATTGCTTTTAGTATTTGAAAATACTAGCAAGCTAAAAATGGACTGGGTTCTTGGTCCTGTTCAGTGAATCCATCCTAGATTGCAGTTTAGTATTTTTAATATGTTTTCTCTAGATATTTGTATGATCCCATTTCAGAAATTAGATGTGTGTTTGTACTGCCGATTTGGTAGCATATTTCTTGTAATCCTTCTGTAAAGGTGAAGGAAATGTTCTTTAACTAAAGAGAAAAGTGAAATGGGTTTTCTGTCAGTGTGATTCTCTAATCATTCCAGTCTTTCTGTATCAAAAAATTTTAACCCTTTTCTGTAGCTTGCTCACATTCTGATTTCTGCTTCTTTGGAATGCTTCATTTATCTTGTTTCCTTACCTCCTGGGCAAGAATTAAGTTATATTACTACATTTCAGTTATTTCTTCAATTGTTTTGTTTTCTTCCATGCAATTTCATCCAGCAAAGTCCCATCCAACCTGGGGAAGGACTTGGAGGGAGGACCTGGGTCTTTCTGTTTCAAACCATTATGGACTTGACAGTAATTCCAGAGACATAGTGTCAAGTAAAAGTTTTTAGAAATACATTTGCATGAATATGTACTTTACATTTTTGAGTTTGACAGTAATTTTGCTTTTATTGGAGGAAACTCCAGAGTGTACAGTGTTAGAAATCATATGGATGAAAATAGCAGTGCTGTTGATAGTAGCATGATTAATTGTAATAAGTCCTTTCAAAAGGAAAGAAAGAAAACAAATGTTGCCTCAGTGAGGAGATAATATAGTGGGATATAAAGGATATTTTAATCTTTTACCAACTTTTAATTGTTCAGATGAGCAAAATATCCTTTTGTATGCTTCCTTCTCCCAAAATGCAAATAAAAATATTCTCCTTATATATAAGAAAACTTCAAATTTCATTTCAGAAGTCTTGGGTTAGCCTCTTCATTTGGTTACCGAAATGTAGGGGGTTTTTATGACTGTCTTCTTTTAATCTTTTACAGGAATGAGAGGGTTGCGTTAAAGATTTATGTTTGCACTGTGTTTTTATTTCAAACTTCCTAATTGTTCAGCATGGTATGGGTGGCTTTTAGGACTGAGACTGGGCAGTGTGTCTGCATGCTGTAAACCTTCTATAGTGCTGAAATATTTTCCTTAGTACTTATTTTCAGTAATTTAAAAGCTCAATCCTTAAGTTGAGCCCTGCTAAGTTTGGAGCTAAAATGCACAACAAAATCTAGAAACACCTCTCTCACAGGCTGCAGCTCTGTGACCCCACCTTGAGTACTGCATCCAGCTCTGTGGTCCCCTCTAGGGATGGAGCACCTCCCCTATGAGGAAAGGCTAAGGGAATTGGGATTGTTCAGCCTGGAGAAGAGAAGGCTTCAGGGTGACCTAATTGCACTTCCAGTACCTGAAGGGAGCTTGTAGGAAAGATTGAGAAAGACCTTTTACAAAAGCATGTGGTGACAGGACAAATGGCTTCAACTGAGAGTAGGTTTGGATTAGATATTAGGAAGAAATTCTTTACTGTGAGGGTGATGAGAAACATCAGAAATGTTGTCACTCCCAAGAAAAAGCCAACAGTAGTTTTGTTGGAAAGTGGTGAGTCTGGAGTGTTTATGGTTTATTTAAGTTTTGCTCTAATAGCTGTGTAATCTGAGCCTGAATCAGAACTCTCCATTTGCCCAAAGTTATCTGAGTAAGTGGTTGGAATACTTTTCCCCTGCAGCATGGAAATAATGCTCTTTTAAATTAACTGCATTTGAAGAGTTACTAGCTAAGTAAATTGTTGCTTAATTAGAGTTGCTTAATTCCCGTAGCTTTCTAAATGTGAGTTCTCTCATTACGTACTGACATTTTTCTTGTATCAAATCTGGAAAATGAGGGTTTGTACAAAATTAGGTGGTTGACCTCAACACCTGCTTTCCTGCAGGTGAGACCAGAACAACTGTAATTAGACTCTGGTTTTAACTCTGCAGAAAGATTATTTTTCTTTTAACTCTTGCATGCCCTAGTTTTTCATATCATCATTGCTCCCTGTGATTACTTTGTGGGAATCAGGTAATGCTTGACTCAGTGAAGCTGAGTAAATTAGGTCACTATATTGCATCTGTTGAGGAGCAGGGGCATTCTGCATTTCAAATCTAGTTTTATACATCTCATGTGTGTGGGGTTTTGTGTTCAGATATGGTGTCTAATGTTAGAACATTAAAGATGTATAGCCCTTGATTCAAGCCAAGACAACAGGTAGAAGATGCCTTAGCATGATACCACAACAGGGTAAGTAGGATGTCTAACATTCTAATTCAGCATAGGTTCTTGGTTATCATATTTCAGATACTATAGCAAAATCAATTCTTTCTGAGAGGATTCTAGTAATTTATTCTGTTAAGTTAATATATAGTAATGGATTAACATGCTGCTTTGACAGACCTTAATGTTTTATAAAAATCTCAGCTGGCTTAGGTTAAGTTAGAATAATTACTTTTCTTTTATCAGTGATCCTTGCTGAATGTGTTCACATATAGTAATTTTTAAGGAGGGCAAAGAGGGCAGTTAAACAATTTGAAATTAAATGAATGATATTAATAGCTGGTGTCTGTTCAGAAATGGACAAGAATATAATTTGCATAATATTCATTATTTTTGTCAGAATAAAAAGTTTAAGACTGTACAATACACTGTATAAACTTTTCTCTGATTTTCCATAATATGTCTTGAACAGCATGCATCTTAACTTCTCTTCCTTGTTTATATAAGATAAATATTAGTTTCAAAAGCATGTTGCATTTCATACACTTGGAAGTTTGTAAAGTGTTTGCATTAGAAATACAGATAAATTGTGGATCCTGGAGAAAATGGACTCATTATATATTTTTTTTATATAGTGGAGAAATCCACCACTTGTCTGAAAACAGATCTTATTCACATCAACTTAGGCTGGAAAAACACTGTTCTTTAGAATGCTTGAGGTATATTGCCTGAGCTACTAACTGCCTAGTTGACCAGTTCTAAATTTTATTATAAACTAGATGTTAGTAGGTCCTTACTTTATTTTAGACTTTGCATTCAGTCTAGATAATCTTATTCTGTTCTTACTCTGTTTCCAGGTTTATTTCAGATAGAACATGAGTCAAATAAGAAATATACACGGTGTAATTGTTTGCCTTCTTGACATGTGTGACAAAAAACATTACACATTGTTTATTCTTTTTTAAAGTAAAAAACTCCAAAATGAAAAAAAAATATAGCTGCTTCTTTTTTAATTATTTCAGTCATGATGGCTGTGTCATATTAAATAGGAAATTATGTCAGGAAGTTCTAAGGTAAAGTGTCCTTGTAGGTAATGGAGTGATTTTTACAAGTCAGAAATGAAACTAATCTGAAACATTGACCTAATATGATGAAAACGCCTTGATAGATAGTAAAAAAAAAATAAAATATGAAAATAAAAAAGTATAAAATAAAAATTAGAAATTTAAAAAAAAGTATAAAATGCTTTTAATTTCAGTATTGCAATATCTTTCCTTGCCTTTAAGCAGAATATTTCAGAGACTGAAGATTTTTTTTGTATTCCAGATAAACAGATGGAGGAAAACTTTCAGGTTTAGTGGAGTACTCTTTTTTCAGTCTGATCACGCTTTCTATAAAGTTCCTAAGGCTTCAGTGTTGTTAAATCTGAGTCTTTGTTCACAGAAAATACATGTGTAATTAGAAAGACGAAGAAGCAACTGAGTATTCTCTATTGCGTGAATCATTTAACACTAACAACTCTATCTTGTAATATAATCACTTTTTTGAAGTTATCTTATAATATTTGATGTACTAAACTCTATTTAAAAATACATCTCTTGCATATATGAAGTATTTGTTTTAAATTTTTTTTAGCACAACTGACAGTATTCTAAATTGTTCATGTTAAAAAATAAGTAAGTAGAATGAAATGTTGAAGTGATTTCATGACATCAGATTTATTCTTCTTGGCTAAGTTTGACAGTAATGTTTACTTTTGAAATGGTAGTTTTCTGTGGTTGTATGGTTTTCTCTGAATTGCAAGGGCATGTCTGCAGCTAGAGAATTTATCATGCCCCATCATTTAAAGAGAGAATTTATCTGCTTGCTCTGTTGACTGCACACCTGCAACCCACTTGCAGATGGTTTTGGAGACTTTGCTAAGTCCATCTTCCAGCTAGAGATGCCAGAAGTAATCTGCTTGGAAAACATGGCCAGTAATAGGTGGTTTAAAAGAAAAAAATAGCATTTTGGCAGAACAGATATGAATTTTCCTATAGCTTAGTTTCTGCATGTATTTCATAGTTACTGCTCCCTAACAGTATGAAAACAGAAAAACACAAGTTTAGAGCCTCTCTTAAAGTGTATTTTTCAACCTGTTTTTTACTACTATTGCTGTTTACTACTGCAAGCTTTTAAAGTAAGCTGATTCTATCAGAAGATGGTGTTACAAAGCCGTGCATCCTTTGGATTCCTGTCTTGTGTTCCTAATCCCAGATAACCCAGGTCATCCCTCCTGCAGGTGCCTTCATTCAGCTTCCTCTCATGGCCCCAACCCCCTTCATATCTTCATGTCCCACCACTGTCTGCTGGCCTGGCAGGACTTGTCTTGCTGGTGACAACTACTTGCATGACCAGCCAGCTGGCAGTTCAAAGGAAGATATCACTGCTTTAATTAAGTTGTAGCTTTTCCTTAGCTCTAGGTAAGGAGCAAAAAATACTCAGGAGCTTCTAACCAGTAACTTCTTTATTCAAACAATTACACGTTTCTTTGCCAGATTTAACTGGGCTTGTCCCGTAGGTTCTGAGCAGGGAAGGGGAAGACCAGGAGACCAGGGGAAGACAATGGTTGCACAGCTCATGTTCCCTTATAATTCTGTAGCTTTAGAGAGCCCTCCTTGATGGCTATTTTTGACTGGGATTTGATATGTTCAAGATAACCAGGACAGCAGTTACAGGAGAGTTGAATCAAGTGAGAAGAGGAAAGAATCTACTTTTCATTAATGTTGGTGTTTTCTGTGCTTGTGTGTTCACTAGTTTTTCATGGCAGTGCTGAGCAGGGAGTCAGCCAAGTGCAGTTCCTGCATAGAGTGTGCTCATACCCAGTTTTATTTTAGATACAAAGTGCATATATATTTTTGTTTTTAATGTGAGGTGCATTAGCAGAGAAAGGATTTTTGAAAATCAGAGGAAAAGGATGCTCTTGCAAAAATCATAGAATCACAGGATATTCAAAGTTGGAAGGGACCCACAAGGATCACAGGCTCCAACTCTTTAAGTGAAAGGCCCTTACAGGAGTGGAAACCACAACCTTGGCATTAGAGGCACCATGCTCTGACCAACTGAGACAGTTTCAGGTTAAATTTAATAATCAGTGCAGCCATAAACACTGTGGTCAGACTTCTGCTTTTGGACACAGATAATGCCAGTTTAACACACACTTAATTCAGCTTTTCCTTTGTGCAGTGGTGATTATTGAATCTGTCCTCGCAGTAAATAGAGAATTTCAAAGCCAGTAATGCTGTGGCTCAAAGATGAAGGACATGGACTCTGAAAATACATTTTATTTGATATTGTGTTTTAGAGCTTATTTGTTGGATGAGTACAGATCAATGTCATTATACACAAAGTTGCTCTCAAGGGATGAGTTTGTTGTATGGAAAAGAAATGTTCCTTCTAAGTAGCCATCCCTTCCCTCTCTCGATGCTTAGGGAAGATATTAAGTTGTGGTATATGGTATTATTTGGGATTTTTACAGGGTTTTACAGGGTTTTTGTTTGTTCTGCTGCTCACTTGGTGACAGATGCATTATGGTAACTTTTATTGAGGACAATCACAGCAAAGAGCATTTTATGTTACTCTTCTTGCCTGTTTGACTCTTCTAGTGCTTCTTATTTTGTAAAGCAGTCTTTAAGCATTGTACTAAAATATGTTTATGGTCCAAAGTACAGATTTTTATACCATGTTTAAGTATCTTCTTCCCTAAGCTGAGTGTTGTTAAAGGTAAAAAAATCATGAGCCTGCCTGAAATTGTTGATTATTGCTAGAAAGCTTATGTCTGACTAACCCAGGTTTGTTTCCTAATTATTTTTGTTTCCAGAATTGGTAAAGGATTTCAAGGTGTCGTGAAAAGGTGGGGATTTAAAGGTCAGCCTGCAAGCCATGGCCAGACAAAAACTCACAGACGACCTGGAGCAATATCTACCAATGTAAGGATTCTCATTTCTCATTAAAACATTCTTCATTGTTGTTAGAGCAGCTTGCTAAAACTGAACAAATGTACAGTAGCTAGCTGCCACTTACTCTGTGCTAGCAGGGAATCCCAGCAACAAAGGAAGTTCAGAATCCTGTAGAAGGAGCAATGCTGTTCTCTTAGGCCTTGATTTATGAATATTCTGTATTGCTGGTAAATGCTCATATTTTAACTGAGCTAATTGGCATATTTTGTAATATAGTGAGAGAAATAGTCTTAATACTTCAAAGAGAGTTCTAAGAAGCTTTTATCACAGCATTTATAGATTGGAATGGATTTGCCTGATATTTTATCCTGCAGATATTGTACTGTTCTTTGGAACCCTGGTTGCTTTTATCACCTTGCCTGGCATGTGCAGCTGCATAATGAACTGATCCCCATAATTTAGTGGGGAATTATTCCCAGAAGTGTGTAAGCTTCTGTGCATTTCTAAGCAGAGTACAGAGTCATATTTTTACATTTCAAACTATAAATAATATTAGTATAAAAGCTCTTTGAACAAGTTAATTTTAGGCTTTGTCTTATAAAGGCTGTACAATATTTAGACTGAACTAAGAAGAATATTTTGTAAACTAATTAAGATAAACTGAGTCATAGGACTGAACATGAACTGTCTGTAAATTTCTTAGAGAAATTAAAATTTTAAAAAGGATTAATAATGCTTAAGGGAATAGTAAAAGCAAAAAGGCAGCAGTCAATGAAGTTTGAGTAATTGAGAGTGTAAAAGCATATGTTACTGATTTATAGTTCTCAGTTTCAGCTGGCAGAAGAATTCTACACCTGGCACTTGTTTTCATTGAAGAATGTAAATATTTGAACACTAAACACTATTTTAGCAGATGGTATTCATCATTACAAAATAACCCCTTTACTTTTCTTTAAATTAGAATTTCCTAAGCAGTAATGCGGCATGTAATTTCACAAAGTATATAGAATGAAAAATGGTATTGGAAGTAGGTATGATGGGAAGGAAACAAAGTGAAAGGATGCAACAGGGGAAAAGCAATGCCTTGATACTACTTTCCCGTCTATGGTTGGCTATCTCAGACATTTTTGTAATCTAGGACTGTTCAGTAGAAAATCGTCTCCCTAGAACTGCGTTGCAACTGATTTCCTGAAATCATGGTTTCCACAAGAATTAAGAAATGCTCCAAGAAACATTATGAATGTTTAACAGAGAGGTGCAGGATACAAATCCTTTCATAACAGTGTAGAATTGAAAATTACTGCACTTATTCCTGCCTTTTTTCCCCACCTTTGTTGTCCAGTTTATGCCCGGCCAATCAAATTTGAGTACAGAAACTAAGGAATACTGAGGAATATAATTAAAAATTCCAGTCTCAAGAATACACGTTAAAAAAGATCTGATTGACATCAGTGTAAAAGCTTTTTGATTGGGAGAGGAGAGAAACTACAGTGTGTGTGTGTGTGTATATATATATATATATGTATATACATAAATCTTGTGATTGTGGTCAAGTATTTCAGAACACATGTAGAGTAAAACCTAACCTCTGGCAGGAGGTATTTAAAATGCTTATCAGGATTAGATTTTTTGATATTATATACTTTCAGCCTTGGAAACACCAGCATATTTTCTCTGGTGTACCTCTTGCAGTTAACATGGTGGTTTTGGCCTTGTTTTTATCTAGCAAGCTGCCAAAGTTTATCGTGGAAAGAAAATGCCTGGTAAAATGGGTAACATCTACAGGACATCTTTTGGATTAAAGGTGAGTTCTGGCTATACCAGTGTGTGTATAAGTTGGTGGCATTGCCAGGCAATGGTGTCCTGTCTGCCATCTCTGCAAGAGTCCAGACAACAGCATTTGAAGTAAGCAAACTGGAAATAGCAGAGCAGCAAATATGTTATCATGTTCTCTTGTGGGTTACAAATAACTTATCTGAACATCCTTTTGTGTTTGTGGTACCCTGAAAACTGGGATTTCAGGTGATGCTTCCACATCCATTGTGTTTTTCCTTATGTCCCTTGACTTCTGCCTTTGAAGAGGGAGAACAATCAGGCTTTTGGTGACTTCAGTTAATGTCTCCATGCCTGTTCTATTGTTCACACCCAACCCAAATCTGACTTGTTTGAAGCTCTGGCTTGGTCATGGCCTTTCACTTTCATGTGCAAAAAGGGGGTCATAGTTTCTGTCCTGATTCTGATTTGTGCATAGCTACAGTGGCTCCTGAGCTATTAAAACTGCTCTGTTTCTGAAGACAACCTCTGCAGTTTGCACAAAAAGCATTTTGACCTCTAGTTTGCCAAAAAGTGCTGCTGGTGTTCCCAGTTTACTATAACTAATTTTTTGTAGCAGAAAATGTGTGTGTTCAGTTGAGCACCTGATTGAGTTAAGAAATTAACATATGGTAACAGGAACATTTTCACAAGGACATTTGCTTTACTTTGTCACCTGTGATGTTTTTCATCTTTTTCAACTTATTGCTGTTAGAAGGAAAAGAGACCTAGGAGCTTTGGTTGGTGTTACACTGAACAAAGAGCTGCTTTACCAAATACAGTCACCAGCCCTTTAAAACTGTTTCAGTCTCTTGCATAAGGAAGCTTTGCACCCAGAGTGGCATGTGAGTGAATTCTGTGGCAAGTTTAGGCCTGTACACAAAATTTTTCTTCCCCAGGGTATCACAGCTAATTACTCAGCCTGGGCTTTGCTAGACTTCTTGTAGAACTGGGAATAATCTCTAAACAGGACTCAATGTTTGATTTTAATTTTTTTTCTGTCTCCTAGGTGTGGAGGATCAATACAAAACATGACATTATTTATGTAAATGGGTCTGTTCCAGGTCACACCAATTGCCTGGTGAAGGTATGTTTGCTACTTTCAGTACTGGTATTAGTGACTCCTAAGCTCTCTACAAATCAATCTCCAAATGGAAAAACAGTGGTAGGATGCAATTTTCATTTCTTCTGAGAAATCTTGTACTGTTGAATCAAAGGGCAGTGGAATCAGTTGTGTGATAGAGCGTGGTCAGCAGGGGCAGAGAGCACTGAATGGCTCAGTAGGGCACTCTAAATGGCTCCTCCTTAGATTTGCACCCACGTGTCTTAGGATACACCAACACAGTTGTTGAACCCTGTGATAAGCTGTGTTCATCCCCTTTGAATGCCAGCATGAGCCTGTAACATGGTGGCGAGGTTTCCACCTACAGGTGGTTTCTCTCCTAGGTTTCTCTCCTACAGTTTGAGTGATTTAGCCAGGCTGGTTTCTTAACTCCAAGTTCATTGAAAACTGTCTTCCTGACTCCTGTGGGGTTCATGTTGATCATACTCCTTGTTCTGGTCCTGCAGATCACTAATCTCTCATCACTCTACCATGTCATGTACAGTCTCAACTAATGCTTACCCTGACCTTTTCAGTTACTTTCTTCTTTCTGTCTGTAATCAAAACTAGAATAGCTTTACTGCACTGTGCAGACTTCTCCAGAAAATCTGGAAGGCTCAGTTGTCTCCAGCCTTGGGTTCATGTAGGTATTGACAGGTGAGGGAGACAAAACAAGAAGGTTGTGACACTGCTTAAATTACACGCTCTGCCTCACGCAGCAAATGTCTCATCATCATGGGTTCTTCACAGGGACCATGTATGACCCAGACAGACACAGTCACAGCACTCTTTCACCCACCTGAAAACATGAGACCTTGTCTCTCCTCAACCACTCCTGTGTCTAGGAGGGAATTTAGGTTAGTCACGTGTGAGTCATGAACTCTGGAATAGCCAAGCATGACAAGATGTAAGTTCTGCCTAGGAACACAGCCTGTCACGGGCTCAGCTGCTGAATACGCTGATATATTAATAAATATGTATCTAAGCCCCCTCTTTGCAATTCACTCGCTCCTTGAACACTTAAAACTTCTTCTGGCCTTCTCGTAGCTGACTCTTGCACACAGTTGCTCAACTTTCTACTGCAACTGCCATGGGCACATTTTCAAAACATTGCCTTTAGGGCAGATAGAGGCTGTGAATGCAAACCCACCCTGAGATGGTGTGAACAGCAGCTCAGTCAGGACTGCTCTGTTCTATACTCCCATCACATGATCATGGTGAAGAAACCAGCAAAACTTTACTTACAATTCTCTTCAACTATACCTCTTTTCTTCAAGTGCCAAAATTCACAGACACTCTGGTTTGCCCCAAACATTCAGTCCAGGACTGGCCTCTTACAGTCATGGCTGTGTCATCGATTTCCTGGTTCACAGCCTGCTCTCAGAGTGGGATCAGACATGAGTCCTGGAAGGGACACAAGAAAGCCTGCCGTCCTGTACAGCCAGGGTGTGAAAGGACAAGAGGCTGAGACAGACTGCCTTCCCATTCAGGGCAGGCCTTGGAAACGAGGAACATATTGATACACACTAGCTTCAAGGAGGGCCTCCCACATCACCAACATCCCTCAAAGCTTCCAGGAGTTTGGGAATCTGTACAAATAGCCCCCTTCTGCCCGCCATAGGCAGACATGTGGTTGGAAGATGTTGACAAAGTGAATGTGAAGGAGGATTTCAGAGTTCTATAGAATTCTATATATAGAATTCTATAATATATTGGTTTAAGAGATGTCCAGGAAAAGTGGTTTTCAGGACAACTTCTACAAAATTACTGGGCGGGACATGAATTACATAGAATTAAGAACATGGTTTGACTGGCTTTTCATCTGTATATTGGACTGAATAACCTTTTCTTAACAGTGTTCAAAGTATTTTTTCCTAATCCTGAGGCATGAACCTGGTTTCTCAATGTCAGTCTGAAATTTAATTAAGTGGGAATTTATTTTAGGATGTTATTTTTAAATAATAATGTGTGCATACAAGCAGCATAATGTAGCTGAAAAATTGAGAAATGTTTGATGCCCAGACTGTATTCTCTGATCTTAATAGTTCTCTTAAGCAAGAGTTAATTGTTGAAAAATATTGTGCATCTTGTTACCTTGGTAATACCTTTAAAATCCACACTTGGTGGCAAATGCAGGTACACATCTCACATGTTTTATCTGTAAGGGTGCAACATCTTATGAAGCCACTGAGACTGAGTACAGTGTCTGTTTTTACCAGGTTATAACTTCTATTCTAATTAGACTCAATAATCTAATTTTTATTTCTGATTTTGAGTTAAGAAAACAAACATTTATTACACACCTGTAATATAAATTGTTTTTTAAAACAAAGCTCTGTGTGTTAATACTGCACATTCTTATGTACACCATGAAGATCCCATTCAAACAAATCATTCTTCCCTTGCTGATCAGACCCTGCACATTCTGCTTGGAAAAGAACATACATGGGAAGAATGAGGCTTTTCTTCCCATAGACCTCCTTGCTTAAGATAACAGAGTATATGAAAGATTTTGGACAAAGTGCTCCGGACTCAAATTTTCACCACATTTAATAATAAGTAACACTGTATGAGGTAAAGACACAGCAGTAGGTGTCACTGCTATTAAGAAGTAGGTCTCCCAAAATTGCTTTCAGTCTTACTAGGAGATTGAAGGCAATATGTAGTAAGCTACATTTCATTCCAGTTCCCTGAGCTGATGGATCCATTCTGTGACTTTTTCCTTGCATGAGCCATATGAATTACATTACATTCATTTTTTTTCCCTTATTTTTTCAAATACATCTGCAAAGAGTAGAAAAGGCTTTAATTATAAAATCAGGTAAATTAATACTATTTGGTTCTCTGATTTCTGGGGGTTTTTTTCTCCATTAATCTTGCTGCACTCATCTGTGGTATTTTTAGCTTCCTTACACCTTTCTTCCACAGTGTTTTCTTGTTTGCTTATAGACATTGACTTCCAGTACATTGTTGTGTATTTGTTTGGATCTGTAGTTGGGGAGAGGAATTATGGGATATTAGCTGCTGTAATTACTGTTCATTCCACTAAGTACCTGCCTGTAATAAGTAGGAATAATGTCTAGGGAATTTGAATCCATTTGTCTTTGAGTTCCAGAGTGAAATATTGCATAACACTTCCCTCTTTGTGTGCCTCCAAGGGGAAGGCATTTGTGTTCAGTACCCACTCTGTGTTGCTTGAGAACCATTAAAACCATAGTGCACCTTTAAAGCATGTATTTATTTTGTATGTTGTATTTTTGGAAACTTCATGCATCAGCACTCTGTTCAGACAGAGATGAAGCACTTAAATTTTTCAAGTTTTGTTTTTAGCAGAATAAAATTGCAGAGTACTAAGATTGATGGATTTCTGTTTTTAATTAGAATCAGCTTTCATTTGGTATTGCACACTGAAGTATGCAGGTAAATAACTGACATCAGTAATGTTTCTAGCCAACTGGAAAATGAATGAAAAAAGCTTACATGGATTTCTTTCTCAATTGCAAGGTGTGATAAAATTAAGAAACTTTAGGAGTGTGCTGGAATGCACAGAGTTCTTCTGTTACAAGAATATCATTGGGGAGTAAGCAATTGTGAAATTTGTGTGTTGGGCCTATCAAGATTGCCTACCTCAGGAAACATCTGTCTTTCTGGGGTACCTTCTTAGATCCCAGGGCCTGTAATTACCATCTATAACAGCTTTCTCTTTCTAAAGGTGATGGCTCTGGATTGCTCTCCCAGGTGTGTTATCAAAAACTGCTAAACTGCTCTTTTGTCGTTCAAGAGAGATGCACAAGACTTAACTCCCTTTTTAAGTAGATGCCTTTTAGTGGAGGGTGATATACTATATTATAATTCACGATGTTATTCTTTGTCTAGGATAGTATTTTATACCTGCCCTGATTTTAAGGCACCTGATTTTCTTAGGATATTCTGTGTTGATCACTTTAAATATATCTTGTAGTGAAGGCAGAAATTCTGGCAACTCTTGTAGCCCATAGGAGTTGCTTTGCAAGTTGATACTGAACTGAGCTGTTTGTATGGTAGACCTGAGTCCAATTGAAGTATCCAAGTTACTTTAATATGATGTTCTACTTGAGCTAGTAACTTAAGTCTTGACATTCCCTATTCTTGTTTGGCTCTTTTTTTTTTTTTTAAAGAGAAGTAGTGATTTGCATCCTACTTATTTTGTATCACACTTCCCAGTGTTACTGTGCTGTGTTGCTAGTTGTTGATGCCTGAATTGGGTGCCCTCTGCTCAAGTTGAGGACATGCAGGCATAGTGTGGTGCCTTCAATTCTTTCATGTTCTCTGTCCTGTGCCTTGGGCCTCATTCATAGAGTTGTGTGCAGGTTTGGGGGGGATTTGTATGGCTGGGTTATTTTTTAAGACAAAATAAGGCTGGTAAGAAATGGATATAATTCTTGGATTCAGTTTTTATGTCTAGCTTTAAAAATAGACACCTTGAGAGCTTATTTCTAATAGTTTTCTATATTTAAACACATTTTTATACACAAATAGCTTGCATTCTTTGCTGTGATTGCTAACACAGCCTGAAGCCCTGTTAAACTACAAATGTGAGTTGTGATTTAAGCATCAGTTTTTAACACTTGTTTAAGACCACATTAAGCCTTTTGTGGTGATAGATTTCTGAGTTTGTGTTTGTTTATACTACCCATTACACTGTCAATATAGGGCACATATATAAGTGCAGTTTTTTAATTGTCTGCAAAACCCTTTATGACTGTTCTAAAGATTTAGTGAGCCAACCAGCTCCAATTTCAGCTTTGTCTAGTATTTTTCTAGATAAAATGGCCTGTCAGAGACTACACTGTGGTGGTTATACCATCATCTGTATATAATATCTATCTATTTATAGTATAGTCTACTGTAATATATAGTGCTATTAATATAACAGTTAAGTAAGCCCAGCATTTATTATATGAGGTATATAGCAAATACTTTCATGGATTGCAGTAAAGTTTGGACTATGAGCTTGATTCCTTCTGGGGATGAGAGCCAAATTCACTGGATTTTAGTAACACAGCATGAAAACTTACTCCTTTATTAGGGGGATGTTCTCAGGAGGTTACTAGGGGAGCAGGAAGAGCTGTGCTGGGTCACCTGCACTTCTTTTCTGTGAACGTGCCTATACAGACAAGTGTAGCTGCTGCTACTCCACACCACTGAACCTCTTTATACTGCTGTGACATTATTGCTCCTGTATCTCTTACCTCAGATTACTGAAACCTTTGCTATGCTGGGCCCTTCATAAATGTAAAGGGAGTAATTAAATAATTCTCTTGAGAAGACAGATAAATGTTTTTTAGCAACTAAAACAACCATGTTTTAGTTGCTAATCGATACTTTTAGGTGTAAAACGAAGTTGAGTTCTTCCTTTAAATAGGATAATACCTGATAACAGAATACTATCTCACTTCCTTAATTTCAAGGAGAAAGAGTTTCATTTAGTTTGGTAGTGATGCTCTAAGATAACACTTTTTTACTTTAAATTGCATTTGAAAGCTGTGAATGTAGAGAAAGATGGGAAAAGCGTAGAAGTTTCACCAGTCAAGAGAAATACTGCATCAATTATACCAATAAAAAAAATTACCATATCAGAAGAAAACAATGTTAACATCAGATGTGACCTGTGCTTCTGGGATCTGTCAAGCTTCTGAGGAGCTTGGAAGGGGCAAAATGAAATAGTGTTGTACTCCTCTGGGTGCAGCAATGGTCTGTTGGAGCTGCTTCATGAGAATCTTAAAACTATTTTAAGAATTCTCCATATCACACTGGAGATACTCTGTCCAAAATGCCTCTTGGCATTAATATGTAATTCATACAATGTTAAGTCTGGACAGAAATCTTAAATTCATTTAAGTAAACTAATGCAGGACTGAAGTTAGACTCTTGGATTTTCCTTCAATTAAGAGCAGATGTCTTACTGCCAAATCCTGTCTTTAGAAATTGTTTTAAGAAGTAATGAAAAAAAATAGGAGGAAAACAAACATTTCAATTCCTTTCATTTTCTGGGTGTCCAGAGCAATGACACAGCCTATATGTAACAGCACATACTATTTCTTGATGAAAATAATCAAAAATAACAAAAAGTAGACATGAAAACATTTAAATAAGACATACATGAAATGAGTAAGTTATCATAAATAAAATCATTTCTTCTAATCTTTCTGATGCTAACTCATGTAGGGATCATGAGGGGTTTTGCTGTTGACAGAGAAAGCTTTTGGTGTATAATAGGATTAGAGAGTAAAGGAGAAATTAGCAAGGAAATAATAGAAAATCAGTGGAGCAGTTAAAATGGGGTTTCATGTAGCAAAAGAAACAGCCACAGTGTATTGAAAGGGAAGGATGACATCCCTGAAGATGCCATCCTTCAGGTGACACTGCTGAAGCTCTGACTGTTTCTTCTCACTCACTGTTGCAGCAAAAATCCATGGACTTGGACTTCAGTCTGGTTCATTGCAGCTAGATGTGCAGTGTAAATTGGGAACTACAGGTCTGGTAGTTCACAAAGCCATAGAGAACTCTTCTACAGAAGAGCAATGTTCTACTTGAAAAGCTACTTAGCCATCCTAACCAGTGCAACACATTGAACCCCTCATCCCCTCATTCTTAGCAAAAGGCTTTCTTCTGTTTATCAAGCTTGCCCTAAAAAATATATTGGAACGTCAGATTTATTGTATGTGCTATCTGCAGGAATCCTCATGGATTTTGGAAAAGGTTCAAGTAATAGTAGATATGAATTTGGTAAATACAGTGCTGTCAGAACAGAGCATTAAGTGGGCATAAATTTTTTTTCATTTAATTTCTGGCATAAATCAGACCTGTCCTATGTGAGGTCTTTGTCTAGCCAAGTAAGAACAAGCATCCTGTTCTTTAAAACCCCACCAAAAACTAAGAGTAAGAGCTTATCTTCTTTCTACCAAAATTTTGTCTAATCTATTTGCACTTTTTTTTTAAATCCACTTGAGTATAGTGCCTGAAGGGGATTATTACAACGCAGGAGAAAGATGATATATAACAATATAGAAAAGAAGAATTTAATTTTAAATCAAATTTAAGAATTTGTAACTCCTTTTTTTTTTATTCAGAGATACCAGCCTTCTATCTGCTACTGCAGACAAACTGCTTTTTTCTGATAATTCTAGCTACTAATTTTCTTCAGAGATTGGAGTTTCAGGGGCTAGATTTTAAATCTTTCCACATGTAGAGAGGTCAGTAAAGGAGTTTCTCTGTGGCACCACTCTTCTAGCAAATAAGCTGTCTAAGAGGCACATGTTCAACAAACTTAGGTACTGATTCCTGAGTGGAGAATTTTAGATGTTTAACTCTGCAGTCACTGAGCAGCTCTGCAATAGCCAGAGGGATTCAGTACAGCACATGCACATATCTTTGCAAAATTAGTTGCTGTAATTAGTTTGCATCATGCATACAAACGCGTGTCTTGTTTGTTGAAGAGATGGTTACACTGCATAATAGAACTTGGAATGTCATGTAGGAACATACTGTGAGAAATAAGCACTGTTTAAACAAGCTATACTTCTATTTTAATAACATTGTAAAATATTGAGCAATGCATTCATATTGTGAATATGAATTCAATGAGTGTGTTTTGATTCACTGTAATGACAGATTCTCTTAGGATTTTTTGTTTGTTTGCTTAGTTTTGCTGATTTTGAAAGTCTCTTTAATAATTAGTACAAAATGTTAAATTCAATATCTGGGGTTGATGTTAAAATAACTGATGATTATACCTGGAATTCTTTAAACAAGTGGAATGTGAAGGCTGTTGGGTTTTTCTTATGCATGCAAGCTGAGTTCTTTAAATTCTAGTGTATCTCTGTCTAAAAATCTTCTGTAAGATCTATTAACTCTACTCTCCCCCTTCCTGCTTTTCAGGTCAGAGATAGCAAATTGCCTACTTACAAGGACTGCAATAAAAACCCTCCATTCCCTACATTTTTTGCTGATGGAGATGAAGAACTGCCAGAAGACCTTTTTGATGAGGAGATTTTCCAGTTCACAGATCCATCTGTCACATTCGCATAATGTTCCTCGCATCTTTGAAAACATAGTTTTGTTATTTTCATGTACATTGCAAGGCTGTATAAAAGTAAGCCTATGAACTGCAGTCTGGCCAACTGACTTAAACACTTCAGGTATTGCCATTTTGGTCAGGTAGTCATATTTCCCACTGTCAGTGTCAAACCTGTACTTAAAGCAACAGGTTAGTCTGAGGGACAGGTTGTAAAGCACACCAAACTGTGTCTTCAGTGACCTTTTGTGCTCTGTCCCAGGCTGTGAAAACCTACACAATCCTGAAAAACTGTTGTTTTGAAGATGGTTCCAGTTCATTTTCTGAATGTGAACAAATTCTGCTTCTCTTCTATGTAAAGTATACTGGGCAACTCTGATCAAATCAGAAAAAGGTTCCAAATCTGCCTTGGCATCTGAGGTGGGGAGGATCCATGAAGAATTATCCAAAATAAAACAAGAAAATGCCTGAGCATTGTTTTGCAGAATGAGCTTGTTTTGCTTCATTTTTTTATCCAGATCTCTTTCTCTCCTTTTGCCTTTGTGTTGTTTAATGTAGCAGATACCCAACAGATTTTCTGGAGGAAGGGTGATGGTGGCCATGTGTAGGGTGAGGGAGTGTTTGGGTGGGAAACATTCAGTAACAAAGCAGCACTAGGACTGCAGAGACCACCTGTTTGTTACCTTTGCTAACATCTTGTTCTGAACTTCACTGAGGGTCCCTTGAATGCTCTCTGGAGAAGTCTCTGTGCATCTACCATTGTATTTGTATTGGATTCTTATGCTGTTACAGGAGAGCTATTTCCAAGGAAAGAGGCCAAATGTGAGGCATTTGTCTTTATGATAGTGCTCGTTTTTCTCTTCTATCCCACCTTTCAATAGCAACTGAGGTCATGCCCCTTCTGCTTTTCATTTTGCATTATTTACTATTTATAAGTTTGATCTTTTAGAATCTGTAAATCTTCTCATGTACAGAAGTACCTTCATAACTGTCAGTGCCATCTGAGCACTTTACTCACAAGCCCTGCAGTAGTTCAAGAATTTGCATAGTGTTACCATTAATACCCTGGCAGTGCTCTCTGCTCATCTTTGCGGCTTCATCACAAGCTATGAGCTCAAAGGAAGCCACAGGTTTATGGTAGTACATTAAGGTGAACTCTTATTATATCAGATAATATTTCAGTGTGGGGAAAATCACCCAAATACTTCAATTCCTGTTTCTTTGGTAAGAGAACTTTTCCCTTTCTGGCATAAAAAGTGAAATTGCAATGATCTGATCATGTTGCTCCAGAGAATGACTGCAGCCATTCAGAGAATACTGTAGTTAATGTTGCCTTCCATTTGTTCAGTTTTGAAGTGTCTGTTGAAACCAGTATTCTGACAGAGTAATCTCAGCAGTTTTGATTTTGAAATGTGTGCTGGGTGTGAGCTGTGTGATTTTTTGTGGTGCTGCTTATTCAGGTCCTGTTTTTACTGAGATGTGCAGGTGAAACCTTTTCTATCTTTATCAAGAGTGCTTGAACATCAAAGACAAGAACTTGCATAGCTCAACTGCAGGCTGATGTCCCAAAGTATTTTCTGTAGAGCAGAAGCAGAGTGAGATGGTTGAGATCTGCTGATGTGAGCTCAGAGTAGTGCAACTCAGATCTAAACATAAACTTCCATTTGACCCATTCTTCCATCAGGCATTGGAAGTCTTATGGTGTTTTATTTTCCTTATTGTTTTCATCTCTATTTTCTGTTCTTCTGAGTAGAGAGGAGACTTTGAGTTGAGAAAGCCAGGCAAGCCAGGTTTTATTTATTTCAAGGAGCAAAATTGTTCATAAGTGTAATGACAGCAAATGCTTTAAGCCCACCTACAAGTTTGTTCTTAGAAAAGGTTAAGGAGGTTTAATGAACTATTTTTAGACATTATCAAAGGTGTTGAAGCTGAATATTTATTCATTGTGGCCAAAGGTTGTGGCTAATGGAGATGTGCTTTTAAGCTTCAAATAAAAGACAAAATTAGGCAAATATCAAGTCCTCGTGTCTCAGATGAGCCAACAGTTTCTCATGCAAAAGGATGTGTTAATTTTTTTGAAAAGGTAGACCAAGGGCTCTGTTGCAAGTAGATGTATCTGTGTGTTTTGTTGCTGTGTCTGAGTAATGACAGTTTAGAGCCAACAGGTAACATTTTCTCAGGCAAGCAATAGCAGCAACAAAAATAGGTTCTTATTCCATATTACCTGTAGTTATTTAAGGAGGAGGAACTGAACATGTTACCAGAGCTCTGGATCCTGTAGGACAACATCCTACCCAAAGCTGGGAGCTGTTATGCTGCCCAAGGAAGTAATTGCTGGCAAGCTCTGCTGCCAGTGCCATAACTTGAGAAGGTTGCTGCAAGGTCTCCCCAAAGACTTCTCCTCTCCAGGCTGAGCAACCCCAACTCTCTCAGCCTGTCTTCACAGGAGAGGTGTTCCAGCATCTGATCACCTTTGTGGCCTTTTTCTGGAGTCACTCTAGGAGTTAATTCTGTGCCCCTGTGCCGTGGGCAAGGCACTGATCTGGGGTTTGCATGTCCAGGAGCTTGTTAACCCTCTCCTTATGCTGTTGTGTTTGTTGGGGTAGTGGGGTGTTTTTAACATCAGGAACATGCTGCTCTGGGGGAGGATGTAGGGTTAAGCTTTAGCTGTATCTGTGGCTTCATGGTGTGACTGCTTTGAAAAATAAATACTCTTCAATAATAACCCCTCTCAGTGGTTTTCTAATAGTACGTGAATAAACAGTGTCAAGCTTACAATATAAGTTGAAAGTAAAAAGACAGCAGGAAGAGGAAATCAAAACACTCATGTGTCTCTTGACAACATAATTGCAGCCATTGATGATAAACAAGGAAAGTTTTTTTCTCTTGAAATACCATACTTTCAAATACCATTGCTCTGTCATTATGTGAGACTGATAAACATTTTCGTTTGCTATTTTCACTTCATGTGGAAAAATGTGTTTTGCTCTGTTAGTGTTTAACAAATATTACTCTAGTAAACTGAAGGGATGACAAGAGCTTATGTGTAAAATTCCACCTTCCTTACTGTTTCCTTGCTGAATTCTAGAAATCCTGGAGGACTTCAATGATCCTAGAAGCCTTTGCCAACCTTGAGGACTCTGATTGAAAGAAATGAAAACTGATTAGGATGTAAACTGTGAGGGAGCTGATGTGCATAACCCAAGCCCCAATCAAGGCTTCCCACTGGCAGCCTGGTGCCAGCCCTGTGCTTGTGAGCTCCAGCACACAGGCTCCCTGGAATGCCAAGGTGAATGCTATTCAAAGGAAGTTGCTGGCCCTATCCTAGGGTGCTTCATAAAATCTGGCTAATAGAGGGGCCCAGTAACCACAGTGAGGACAGTGGTGGGGTTCATTAATTTTAGGATTGCTGTGTCTGTAGCTATGGCTTGGCTTGGGTCATTCTTCTGATTTATGTCATTCCCTACCCCACTTTGAGATTTTGCATGGGAATGCCGTGGTTTCATAACTGTAAACATTATTTGTACACGGTGTCTTCCAGTAATTAGCTCCTCTGCCCTTCAGTGCACAGGTAGTGCTTATTAATTGCATTTAATGAGCATCTCTCTCCTGCAGCAAATTGCCCTGGTTTGTTACACACGTTAGCATGTAGCATAGCTTAGTGTGATTTATTCATATAACACGCTTGAAGGCACTTAGCATCTGTAAGAACATGCAGGAAT
This sequence comes from Ammospiza caudacuta, assembly GCF_027887145.1. Classification (NCBI taxonomy): domain Eukaryota; kingdom Metazoa; phylum Chordata; class Aves; order Passeriformes; family Passerellidae; genus Ammospiza; species Ammospiza caudacuta. Next base: position 43,901,458 of record NC_080593.1, on the reverse strand, counting down.
GCTGCCCTTGGCCTTGGGTGTTTATTGGTTTTGGAGACAGCATGCAGTTTCTGGGGGAGGAATTTAAATTGATTACACATAGCCTTAATGTTATCACACCAGAAAAAGAATTCATATCAATGGGTGCAGCTCTGCTGTGTCTGAAGTGTGGCAGCAAACAGACAGATGGCAGTTTTTCCTGAGGAATGTGCACAGCCAAGTTGTGGAGTCAGGTAGGAAAGGAGTACCTCAGGACTGGGAGTCTCCAAATTAGAGCAGCCTGCTGACTTCTACCTCATGAAGTACCCCAAAAACATGTGGGATGTGAACTGTAGAAGACAATCACACTGCTCCAGTACCCTGCCCTTGTCTCAGTGCATCTTCCTGGCATCTCTCCCCTCATTTCACAGAAGTGTGTGCATGGTAAGTGGGAATGTGGCGCAGGAGTGGACATCAAGAAATTTCCAGCAGCATCAATGTCCATAATAATGTCCTAGATCTCCCTCATTCCATTAAGGTATTACATATGGGGTCCCACCTTTATGCATGGTTGATACAGCTTAGGACCGTTTTGGTCAGAATACCAAAGACCTGAGCTGTGATCTTGCTTTTTCATCCAACTGGCACCCTCTGCCCATGAATTGAAAAGCCCTGCTTGGGAATAATTCCATTTGGGGCTTAAATTAGTATTCACTTTCATGGCAGTAACTTCAGACACTACAACAGAGCCCAGAAGAGAAAGTCAGCTGAGCAAATGAGTGCAGTTTTTAGTGTGAATACAGAAAATTATTTGAATTATTTGCTGTAATGTAATGAGTATATGCTGAAGATTGGGTCCTCTGTGCTGTGGTGCTTCCTGCTGCTTCTCAAATTCATGTGTGTAAAGTCTGGCATAAGATGTACACATTGAAGTCAAGTTATGCACAAATACAGATTTGGGGTTTTGGAAGAGGCAGGATTGCAAGGTGGGGTTGTTAGCAAAAAATTGACTTAAACCAATTCATATCAATCAAGCTGTGCTGTATAATTTGCTTCACATTTCCCTGGGTGACACAGTCTTCCAGTCAGCTAAATCAAGCTTCCATTTCTCTGTTTTCATCTCCTTCCTCACTTCCTTTCTAAGTAGTAGAAAACCTTGAAAAATGTGGTTTTTTTCAGGCACTCAAAACCTTGAAGAAGGTCCCTTGGCAGGTTGATTCCCTATTGAAAAGCAGAATGACTCATAATTCATAGGCAAGAGTCATTTTATAAAAGTTTCTTTTTTTATTTCTAAAAGATCGAGAGGAAAGATCAAGATTTCTGAAACAGAGTATTTTCTGCATATGGCCTCTCTTGAAGTGATGTTCCACAAATTCCCAGTATATCCCACCTGAGCCCTTTTGTTGCTCCATGCAACAGTGAGCTTCCAGCACAAATTACAGTTTTTGTGCCTCAGTCTTGCTTAATATACATCTGCCCAGCACCACACAAGATATGCATGAAAATTTGGCAGTGGGCAATGAGAGATTTACTACATGGCATGTATTTCAAAATCACACTTCCTTTCTCTCTAGCAAGCAAGAAAGGCACTTTTGTCCACTGGTTTGTTCTCAAATTGTGCCACCTCTTTCCAAAGGGAGATTTTTCTCTAGAGTTACCATGTTCTTCCTTAGGCTGGCTTGAAATTTTCCTTTATTGGAATATTTCCTTTATATTAGAGCTGCATATGAGAAATAGCTTGATAGAAAACAAACATTTTATTTTGTTTCCCTCATCTTTCATTTCCCTTGATCACAAGTTGAGAGAGAAATGCTTTCCCTGTGTAGCATTTAAAGAGAAAATCAATTGTTTTCTGTGAAATTGCCAGTTGGTTTCTGACCTGCTACTTCACCCCCTCAGAACAAGGTGCCATGAAATGTCCTTTGGCACTTTGTCACACAGTCGTGGATCCATACAGCCGTGGCTGTGAGCCCAAAGGCTATCATCCTGCAGGCACAGCAGGCACCAGAGACTTGAGAATGTTTCAAGCCTTGTTATTTGAAGCTGTTGGACCCTTTAATGGTGTGGCTGCTCAGTCCTGCCTGTTTATGGGCTGCACTGAGGGCGCTGACCCACCCCCATCATACACACACTGTGGAAGGAGTTTCAGGGAGGCTTTGTCTTCTGATGCTGCTGAAAAGCCAATGAGTGCTTTGGAAGCCCAGTTTGCTGAATGGCTGTTAAAGCCATGAACTCACTCTGAGTTAGGAGCTGAATAACCCAAGCACCACAGTGCATAAACTGTGTGTGTACGTGCCTGTCCTCCAGCCCTTGCTGTATGTTATTTCTGATCAGCAGTCTCACTGACAGCATTTCAGACCTCACCTGTTTACAGCTCAGTGCAACTGCTCCAGCTGGTGAAACAGTCTGTTCTCTGCACTCTGAAAAAAACTCAAATGGAGTCCTGAAACTTCAGTGTAGACACAAAACAAAAGTGTTGGTCTGCTCCCCTATTGTTCATTTCCCCCTTCAGTCAGATCTACCATATTTACTGATGTCCAAAATACATGCTTTGATGTGAACACAAAGCTTGCTCTCATCTGAAATGCAGAATGTATCAGAAATACCAGGTGGTGTCATCTGAAGCCAGTGCTTGAACTGGTCATCTTCTATTAATCACTTAATAAGCTTTATTGTGGATGATTAAAAGTAACTGCATGTTTTCAAATACAGAGAGATTTTGACAAAACAATTTCATAATTATTAATCATCAGGTAAAAATAATTGCAAGTAAAGAACTGGGCACTAGTAATGCATTAGGTTTCTTACATGTGAATATACAAATGAGATATATCCACATTTTTAAAATGGCAATTATTTGTAAATTCACATGTAAGAAGCCTAATGCATTACTAGTGCCCAGTTCTTTACTTACAAAGTATTTTTCAAACCAGACTCTTACCTTTTCAAATGCTTTATGCGCATTTATATTTATACTAGTAGGTAGTGGCTTCAAGAAAGCACAAGTCTGAGATATCAGTTTACCACAAGATTCATCCCACAGAATGTGGACTTTAAATGAAACTTGACTCAGGACAAGTGTGTGTGAGGTCCTGGAGAAGCAGGGACTGCTCTGAAAGGGCTTTGAAGGAGAGGACAAACACCTTGCAGCTGAGGACTGGGCACGTTGTTAGAGCTGTGCTGCACCGAGGGCAGCACCTGAGAGCTGATGGAGAGAGAGGAAGGACGAGGGAGTGAGGAGGAAGGTGTGTGTAAGGAGTGAGAGCAGTCCAGCAGGCACTGGGGCATGGTGTGGAGATGAGCAGCTGAGGATGGAGGCACTGAGAAATTTGCAGAGAAGCAATTCTGACAGTTCTGACAGGAGAGACATGGCTTCGTGCTGCAGGTTGGTGGGAGCAAGGGAACAGGCTGCAAAACCAGGATGGATGTGGGTAGCAAACCTAGGAAATGTTTGTAGCTAAGGACTGCATTGAAAGGATCCAGCTTGGGCATCATCTGGGAGAGCAACCTGACAAAATCAAATAGATGAACTCTCAGGAGAGCAAGGCTGGAGGGAGATGGGGGAGATAAAGATGCCTCACACACTCGGTGAGCCTGCTTTAACCCTGCTGAAAAGATAAGCAACCCTTCTGAAATGAGAAATTCAGGCACATAATCTTCAGAAGAGGAATCCAGGCACTGAATTATTTCCTGAGGAAAGGGCCTGCCGGTTGCCTGCAGGAAGGCTTTCATTCCCTGATTAAGGGCAGGATTTAAACTTAAGCCACATCCTTAGCTGGCTTAAGTAATTCCCTGCTTGCTGTGCCTGCTGCTGTGCACTTTGGGTACCAAGATTATTTTGTAAGGGGCCAGCAGGATGTACAGACCTCACATTTTGAAATGCAAGGATGATCCACGCCGAGGAGTCCCCCAACCTCTGCCTCTCTGTTCTCCCTTCATCTGTCTCTGTTGCCTCCCTGTGGCCCTGGCTGCCAGTCATTTAATAACAAACTGAATTCCTGCCAGTCACTTGTTGGGTGTGTGGTGGCTGGTGAACTCAGTGCAACAGCTGGCAAGAAGCAGAGAAATGGGGTGCAGCTCATTAGAATGGTGGAGGAGGAGAAAGTTTTGTGGAAGGAGAAAATACTTCATTCTGCATCTGGTACGTACCCAAAAGCAGCTACAGTGCAATATTGGAGGTCCACTTGGAATTGAACGTGTGCCTGACAGGCTCTGTGACTGATCACATCTGTGCCTTCCTGGCAGTTCTTATCCAGCACAGGTTGTGTTAACATCTCCAGAAAGCTGTTGACAGACAAAATCCTAAAAGGTGATAATATCTTGAAAACATCTCAGCTTTCTTCTCTCTTCTTTTTTTCTGATCTTTTTTCTCTGCCTTGTTTTAGTAATTCTCGTGGGTTTTTTTTCATTCTGTTCCCTTTATTTTCTTTTCTTTTTTCCTTCAGTACCTCACTCTAGCTGCCAACCAGGTCAGTAATCCCTGATCAGCTGTTGTCAGGCACTGCAGATTTAGTGTGACAGCAGTGGTGCTTGGGCTGTGCTCTGCACATGGAATTCTAGCATTTTTTCTCCTGTGAGAAGCAGAAGATTCTTGGCTTCTTCATTGCAGAGCTGGAAAATAGATTTTATTTCACGTTAATGAAACCTGCTTGTCCTCAGCTGCCTTTTTCCCATTCTACTTTGTCCAGTTTTACTTTGTGTTTAAAACAGGAAACAGCAGGGCAGGATCTGACCATTTTTGCACCTTGAGGTATTCAAAAGCCAAATTTAAACTGATGAATCTTGGAGGGTTTTACAAACTAGAGATTGGATCTCATAAAACCTAGCTTCAGGTTCACAGACTAAGTAACCATAGTCAAAGCTGACTAAAATTTATCATTGAGATATAATTTCTAATTTCTTAGAGCATCAGTGCAAAGATACATCTTTTAAAAAATCCCGGAATATAGAAATATACATTTTTGCATGTTCTTCTGCACAGTCAGACCAATCAAACCTGCATGAAAGGATTGAATATGGATGTGCCATCCCCACATCAACAGTAATGCAAAGGAAAGTGGAGGGCAGGATTTTCCAAGGCAGCTCCTCACTGGGATAGGTGGGGGTGACTGGGAAAGCAGTGGCTGTAAGACACAGCTTGTACTGGAGGACGGCAGGACCACGTGTGTTCCAGCTCCAGGGAATGTGTGCTCCTCTCCAGCCAAACACTTTCCTGTCACCAGGAGGTGACAGCAGGGCTGTGCTTTCAACCTCAAAACTGATCCCAGTGCAACCTGGGGCGAGCCCTCCAGACAGAAATGTCTCACACCCGGGAAGGGCCTCCCTGCTGTGGCACAGGAAAGCCTTTGGGCCCAAACAGCATCAGACTGGCACCTGTCACTGGCAGGGTTCCACAGGGCTCCATGTAGGCCCTGTGCTTTTCAACATCATCAAAAATCACTTGGATGCAGGACTGGAAGAGATAGTAAGTTTGGAGATGAGACAAAATTTGGATGAGGTGACAATTGCCTTGAGGCCCTGCAGAGAAACCTCGACAAGTCAGAGATGGGCAATCACCAACTGTGTCAAGTTTAACGAGGGAAATACCAAATTCTGCACCTGCTTGGGGCAACCCTGCAAGTACAGACAGACCAGGGAATGAGAGGCTGGAGAGCAGTGCTATGGAAAGGGACCTGGGGTCCTGGTTGATGGCAAGCTGAATGGGAGTCAGCAGTGCCCGGGCAGCCAGGAGGGCCAAGCGTGTCCTGGGGGGCATCAGGGACAGCATCTCCAGCTGGCCAAGGGATGGGACTGTCCTGCTCTGCTCTGCGGGAACCTCACCTCCGAAAAGAAAAGAAAAGAAAAGAAAAGAAAAGAAAAGAAAAGAAAAGAAAAGAAAAGAAAAGAAAAGAAAAGAAAAGAAAAGAAAAGAAAAGAAAAGAAAAGAAAAGAAAAGAAAAGGAGTTTGTTTTGCTGATAATATATTGCTAAAAAAAGCATGATACCTCATGTATGTACTTTGCATGGACAGATGCAGTTCAGCTCTCCTTTGTGCACTAAGGCAATGTAGTTTTCAAATGAGTTGCAGCAGCACAGACTGCAAAGCAACAAAGCCAAGCCAGTCCTAAGGGACTTAGAATTACTATTCAGAAAGTCAGAGCAAGCTATTCTTCAGTGCCAAAAAATTTCAGGTCATCTAATTATGGGGTGTGCACCACGAGCAGTGACAGTAGGAAAACAAATGCTTATTGGAAAATTTTCCTCACCTCTGTTTTAACCTTCAAGATGAGTTGTATCTTACCCAGTGCTTCAGCATGTGATGATTCAGGTGGGATGTGCAGGAGCTGGTGTCAGCTCTGCTGCCCCAGCAGTGAAGCTGCTGCTGCCAGTTATTGACTTCATGGGGAGTGCTGACAGCCCTTTGCTGAGCTCAGAGCTGTTTCCCATTCCTCACAGCCCACAAAGGGCCCCCACTGCCCCGTGAGCTGTCTCAAGGTTTGCTGGCACCATCTCATTCCCCAGCTCCATTAAAAGGCAGGTGAGTGGCAACCAAACCAGTTAGGCTGCTCCAAGACATTTCTGTGCTGCAGGTCCAGGCCAGAATGGAGACTGGTGCTCCCTGTGAGCAGAACAGCTCATCCTGCTCTGCCTGTGTTTAGGAGGGCTGGTGCTGTCTGTATTCATGCCCTGGATCCAAATTCCTTCAGCAGCACAGGGAGTGATGCAGTCTCTTGGTAGAAGGAAAATATAATTGAATTTTGCTGATGCCATAACAGAACCATGTGACTGGGGCTACAATAGACTTAGATGAGGAGATATACTTGGGTCTTTGAAAGAGCCAGAAAGCAAAAGTTGGTTTTCTTAAAGTGAATTGTTAGCAGCTTCTCACCATCTTTCCCTTTAATTATCTCATGTTTGCACAAACACTGTGAAATCCAAACAGAATATGAAGTATCTTGTTAAATGCAACTGGTATCCAATCCTAGTGCCACAGTCTCATAAGTGTCCCAGGCAAGAGAATGAGAGTGGAGACCAGCTCTACTTGCAAGCTTCATTACCACAACAAATCTAAATAACCAATCCTTTCCTTTTCCTTGTTGTTAGAATACAGTTTTTCTTTCTTATCATCTCTGTCTAATTGAGATGCAAAACAATGTGCAGAGGCTGGACCTGGACTTACAAGTTTTCACTTTTCATACATCTCTGTTATTTAGGTTGAATGGGCTTCCCTCACTAAGGGATACCTCTGCCTTGTGAGCTTTTCAGCTAATCTCACCTGTCTGCTCATTGTTTGCTGAGGGTCTTCTCTGGAAATTCTTATTCTGAGCCTAATATTACTATTTACTCTGATCAATAATTGCTGCTGCAGCATCAATAATGACTGCAAAGTGGCCCTTTCCTTCACTGTACATCTGGGGTGTACTTTGCCTGGAATTTGGTGTAGTTCTGGGTTTATATTTGCCTGGAAATGCTACAGAAGTCTGTGAGAGAGGAGCCACAGGAGCTGTGCCTCTTTGCTGCTCAGCCCCTCTCTGTGGGGGGAACTGAGCTGAACCCCTGGTCAGTGAAGGAGGATCCCAAGGGCTGGTGGCTCCCATGGAAGAGCTGCATTCTCCAGGTCCTGATGTTAAACCCATGTGAATTTTGGGATCGATGAAGAAAACCAACAAAATTGAACTACTGAATAATGTGAAACAGAGATAATTAGGACCCTGACTGTACTTCATATTCTACTTGTAGTGAATTTGCAGAAAGCACCTAAATTTTAGTCTCCTATATTCAGTTTTGCTTATTTTCCAATAAGCTTCTCATTAGGTGTTTAAATTATTTGACTACTTACTTAGGAACATCAAATTTAGATGTAAGAAATTTGAGACAGTCTTGAAAAAATGTTCTGACCTGCTGTGTTAGATCTTTGCATTCTGCTCCTCACACTCTTGTCTGAGCTGGGATAATGTCCACAAACTGTGCCATGAGAGGTTCAGATTAGACATTGGGAAGAAATTTCTCCACACTGGAAGAGGTTACTGAGAAGTTGTAGATTAAGTGTCCAGTTGAGATCAGTGTCTGAGGGAGTCAGAGATGTGGAACTGCTGCACATTGGCACCAGTGGTGCTCAGCCAGCATTTCTGGGACTCTGAAAACTCCCCTAGACTGTCTGTATTTCAAATATAGGCAGAAAGTTGATCTTCATTGCTGTGAAATGGCCAGAAACAAACAACACAAATACTTGTTCTTCTGTGTATTCAGAAAAGAATGGAATTTATTTTGGTTTTTAATGCAATGTGCTATCAAACTCTTGCTGTGCATTGTCCATCCCCAACAAGCCAATCTTGCTGCTCCTGACTATAGCTGCAGCTTAATCACTCATTATGTTTCTTACTGGAGCAAGCCATGTAGTACCTCATGTTTTAGAAAATCAGGTTTTCAAACATAAACTCAGTCTGAAAGTTAGACTGAGTATTGTTTTTTCCAATAATCTTTAACTTTGTTTTTTCCAATAATCTTCAGCCACACTTGATGGATCTGCCTGTTTCACAGGTTCTCATAGGTCTTTCACAGGTTTTCACTGTTCTTTCCCCAGCCAGGCTTTCATTGGATGTGTGAGTGAAGGGGAGCAGTGGTGCTGCTGTGAGTTCCTGCTCTGAGCAGGAGGGATGTGTGTACAGGTTGGGGCAGCCCCTGAGGGTTTTACACCTGTAGAATTCCCAATGTGTAGGATTCTTTGCTAGATGCCATGAGATATGGCCCTGGAAAAGCTACTGATAACTTTTCATTTCCTGTGGCAGTCCCTGATAAGCTGTCACCTCTGAGCTGCCAGGTCTTGAGATGCGTTCAGACTCCAAAATTTTTGTTCCAAGACACTGCACCAGCTTCTTCCACCAGGGAAAGCAGCTGTTTGTCCCCATGTGAATAGGGCCTGACAGCCCTCACAAGCAGCCCTGCTGCATTGCACAGAGTGAGGCTGGATGGCAAAGCCTGAGCCTCTGGGAATTGTTGGGATACCCCTGTAGCCTACCAGTGCTGTCCCTGCTCCAGTAACATCTCCAAGTGTGTGTCCTGTGACAGGGCTCCCATCCCCAGACATTCACCTGTGCCTCTCACTGTGGTGTCAGCACACTGGTCCATCTTCTTTCTGTCCCTCCTCACTCCATATGTTTACTTACATATGTTTGCTCTCCTCATAAACCACTTCAGTTTAACATACAGAGGCTGGAGATTCCTTCTCTCTGATTTTCTCCCATAACTGGCTGTGAACTATTTATAGCATCAGTTGAGGTCCATTTTTCCCACCCTTTTATACTCATGACTTAAGCAGAGTTCAAATGCCTGTCTGCATGAGAGGTGTGGGAGGCTTTAAAGAGATGAAAATAACAGGAAGGCAGCTGCTGCTTGTTGGCTCCCTCGGCGCAGCTCAGCACTCCCCTGTCTGTTGGCAGACGGATCGACTCACATTAATCAAAATACAGTTAATATTAAAAAAAAAAGCAGAGAAACTCTTCTGCCTGGGTGCTAAATTTCTATTCATTCTGCAGTTTAGCTTCCTCCACAGGATCATCAGAAAACAGAAATCACCATTGTGCTGGTGATTGCTGGAATTCTTCTTAGAGGAGCAGAAGAGGGAGAATGTGATATAATTTAGGCTTTACAATGTGGAGGTGCAGAGAGAGAAGTCTCAATTGTTGCTGTGCCTATTATTGCCAAATGCATTTCCAAAGTCTCTGCAAAAGCCTTCCTTGCCATGTGGGGGCTGGGGAGGGAGCCCTGGGGGTGCTGAGATGCCCATCCCCACAGCTGGTCTGCAGAGTCCGAAGAAACTGTTCAAGGTGTGGAGCCAGATTTTGGGCTTGCAGAGCAGATTTGGGCAGCCCTGGAGGATGCTGTGGGAAAGATCCTGCAGGCTGAGTACCAAAGTGCACTCATTGCCCTGAAGCATAGCAAATTGTCATGCTCTGGTGAGAGGACACTGGTTTCCCCTTAGAAAATCTCAGCCATCTTCAGCAGACAGTTTGTGTGCTCCCACTAAAGCCATGAACACTTTGGGTGGGTGTGTTTTCATCCTTGGTTGTTTGTAAAAACCCTCTGCAGTTTGGCTGCTCTGTAAATAGTAATTACTTTTAGTTCCTGATGAGAAATGTCCATGGTACAAAGTCCTACAGGAAAATGCACTTCCTGCCAAGTGCAGATGGAGGGTTTGGAAGGGAATTGCAGCTCCCATGTGTTACACGAGGCCTAAACGAAGCTCTGAGGGAACACAAAGGATTTGTGCCAAGTGGGATTGATGCTTCAGATGAAGGTGTCAGGCAAACACCTGGTGTGGCTCTGGGGAGTGAGGCCTCTGCCTGGCTCTGCTCTGCTGACCCCTCCATCCACCATCACTCCCCAGCAGTCTGATGGGACTGGGAGGTCAGCTTGGAGGCAGCCGCCCTCCCTGGATCTTCCTGATGGCTGCGTTTGCCCCAGGGAGGAACATCCTGTGAGGCCACCCAGGGCTGGTGCTCTGATGTGTCCCTGTGCCAGGGCTGGGGTGTGCCCTGGGGACCATTTTACCCCTCACACTCCTTGGGTGAGATCATGGAGATGATGGTCCCTGCTCCTCTTCTTCCCTCCCTCAAATACTCTTGATTTGCTGTGTCCATACTGCTGTCTTTTAAGCACTGGATGAGAGGGGGACATATGACTAAATGGTCTAATTTTGCACAGCACAGAAATATTGATGAGCAAGAGGCTTAACAACACATAATAAAAACACAGATGACCTGGCGTGGTAAAACAGTGACTTCTCTATGTATTATGCAACCTTAGATTCAGCAACAGGTAATAAATTGGTAGCAAACTATGGCTATATTCAAAGCCTGATCCTAAAACATTTTTGCTGCATGTATTAGTGGGAAATGGCACTGCAAAGAATTTTCTGAAGAGCCATCTTTAATTTTCTCTGTTGCTTTTGTCATTGTTAGTATGTGCCCTGAATAATTATGAATGTTTCATGTTCTCCCAAGAATTTCGTCCTTTCCTCTTCTCCCATCAGGAACCACCTTCTTCTGAGAATGTCTCAAGATGCCTTAAAGGAAGAAATGTTCTGTGGGATCTTCGCAAGGTTTTTGCCAGGCTCCTTTAGGTGAGAGTGGGGTTTCACCCACCTATCCCAAAACAGGAAACCACCATCCTTGTGCACTGCAAATGCCTAAAAACTATCCACTGTCAGTGGATGCAGATGCACCTGGGGAAGTCAGCTGTGGGGTGTCTGCTGCAGTGGATGATTTCTTCCCAGATTTAACTGGGACTTGCTTGGATTGATTTTACCCCATCCTTTAATGGCAGTTCTGTGATCAGAGCTGAAATTGGAGCCACGTTGTGACATTTGAAAAGGCTACAGTGAAAACCCTTTAAATGGTACTGGGTCACTGGGAAAGGACAGAGTTGGTGTTGGTGCAGATGCAGCATTTTAAGGAGCTCAAGTGTTTCTGTATAGGCTTCTGCCCTCTTTTTTCCCCTTTTACAAATGGCATTTGATCCTGCTCATGTGGAGACAGCTGGGAAAGCACAGTTGAAGGAGAGCTATAAAGATGTCTTTCCAAGAGCCCTCTTGTAGGAACACACCCATTCAGGACAGAAGTTCAGAGAAACTCACTCTGCTGAAGAGGCTCATCTAGATGGGCATGAAGACAAGTCTTGGTTTGGAAAGACAGGTGTCTGCTAAGGAAGGCAGGAGCCTCCCCTGAAATGGAAAAATGTAAACCCCCTCTCTCCAAATTGCTATAAATTTCAATTTGCTATAAATTTTAAATTAAGGGGCTCTCAGGCAAAAATATGAGAGCAGGATTAACAGTTCTTTATTAGGGAAGAAAATAAAAAGATAAAATAAGCAATGAAGTAAACTAAAACAACACTGACAGAGTCAGTACACAACCTGAGACCCTGTTGGTCAGGGTGCTGCTACCATCCAATTGGAATTGTGTTTGCAGTCCTCCTGGAGTGTCAGGTGTGGGTCTGCTGGAGCAGAGATCCTGTAGAAGGGTGTAGTTTTCCTCTGAAGATCCAGTGGAAGAGGCAGCGGTTCCTCTGGGAAATCCAGTGGAGAAAAATGTGCTGGTGTTCCAGAATCTCAAGAGTATATCCGGGTAGGAATGCTTGGCTCCTCCCTCTGGGTGGAGCATGTCATAATGGGATGTTATAGTTCTTATCAGTCATCCAGTGACATTCAGTAGCCTGTTATCAGCAGATGTCTCCCTAAAGGGAGGATTGGGTGTGGAGGAGATAAGGAAAACTGCCCACTTAACAGAAGACAACTGCCATACAGATGGCAAATAGAAAACAAATTGCTTGGCAATCCAGGACAACGGGCCAATCCCCGTGGGGCTGAAGAGTTTTGTTGTATAGGACTGTGGTTCAAGGACCATAATAATCCACACAACAGCTCTGAAGATAGTAAGGTTAGTGTTTCCATCTTGTTTTTTGCATTTCATAGAATTTTTTATTGTGAGAATGTAGATTTGGAGGCTTTTGTGTGTCGCCTCCCCCATCCACCCCCTACCCTCTGCAAAAAACAGACATGATTCTATTTTTTACTAAGAGTAACAATATTTTTTCTAGGGGATTTGAGATAACTGTTTATTTCTGCTATTTCTGAACTCTCTCTGGAGACTTTTTTTCATGCATAAGTTTTTAGGGTTGTATGCAAAAAAATTGAGAATTATGTCTGTTTCATTCTCTTGGTTTTTATTCATGTCACTAATAATGGCACAGGTTCTGATCACAGTGGCTCAGCATTTAGAGTCAGCCATGTTAGATAATGTGCACATTTTCTTTCTTTAAAAAATGCTATTCTTTGTCTAAATTAATTGGATCAAATAAAAAAAGAATATTTTCTTACAGCCCTCAGTGCCTCTGCCTTCCTCTCATTAGAGTCAATAAACATTTTCCTCTGATTCCTGGAGCCTTTGCATTAGATCATTATAGAGAACGGGGCTTCTTGAAACAAAAGATATTTTTCCATTCTCATAACTTACAGTCACCAACTTTTAGGGTTTGTTCACCAGTTGTTTTGAGCCAGTTCCAAGAAGAGCAGATCCCAGATTCACACAATTGTGTTTGGTTTTGTTGTTTTTCGTGGTTTTTTATTTCATGATGATGTATTCATCAAGGTTTGTTTTCAGTCTGGAGTACGGTCATGCTCCCAACTTGAAGGCTGCCAGGATCAGCAGTGATCCTTGTAGAAGTGACCTAACTGCACAGACAGCCCATGGGCCACCTTAGAGGAAAAGAGGCTTCAGGAATAAAGATGAGTCAGAGAAGGATGTATTCATCATCTGACTGGGGTCACCAATTGCAATGGCCCACAATATGTGAAAGGGTGATTTGCACCAGCTGTTGTTAACCATGGTGAAACAAAGCCCTCCTATTTGCCTTGTTCTCCCTGGCATCCTCACACTCCCCAGATCTGTGTGCCTTCATTTGACCAAGGTTATTCACAAAATGAGATGAGTCTGAGATTCATTATGCTCATTCAGGGATTTGTCATGTTCTGGCTTGATAAAGGCAGATTAATTCAGAAGCTGCAAGGATGTTTCCCAGCAGTGTCTTGAAGACCAGAACCAGAAACATGGGACAAATGAAGGCAGAGTGGGGCAGAAATCTGCTGAGATGCTCTGCTAGGGCTGTAGGCCAGAGCAGCTCCTTTGGCAGCTCTAAGCCACAGCCAGGCTTGGCTCACTCAGGACTAGGGGGATTCATACTGTCCCCTCCCCACTGCCCTTGGCCACCCCTTGTGCTCAGCAGTCACACACAAGCACCGAGCCTGCATGAAATGACGGAGGGTTGCACTGCTCACCAGCCTGGGACAGCGTGTTAATAAACCCAGGCACGGTAAAGGAAGGGCTCAACATATTCCTGGGGAGCACTGAAATTCAAGCAACTGCTTTTTAGGTAGTCCTTTTCAGAGAGCCCAGATGGGGAGACCACCTGCCTTCCCTGGGCCATTGTGAAAAGATGGCAAACTATCTTGGAGAGCCTCCCCGCCGCGGGTGGCTGCTCAGCTGGGTCCTCCACAAGGCTTTTGATGTGTTGGGGAATCAAAGGGAGAGACACAAAGAATAGGCAGAAGTCATACATATGAATGTGCACATACATAGACAGTAACCTTTCCTGCTCTGATTACCCTGGCAATAAATGCCTGTGACATCAATACTTTGTGATTACGAGCCCGCGCTGTTACCAAGCGCTGCTTTGGAATTGCAGGTGGGGGAAGAGGAATTAATCACCTCAGTGTAAGATAGCTTAAGTGACTGCTCAACTTCTATAAAGTTACAGAAGTTGGAATGAGAAAACATCATACAGATGAGCCATTAGTTCTGCAGGACGTTTCACATAATATGTGAATTTTTTATGTGGCTGCTCTTGGCTGGACATTCTGCTTCATACAAAATAGCACCACAAACCACTTATGTATGTTCATATGTGTGTGTGTGTGTGTGTGCATGCACATGTGTGTGCACACATTTGTATGTCATATACATGTTTCACATACATTTTACATGTGTGTACATAAATATTTATAAAATATGCACCATTATGCATACATTTATACATGCACACATACAGAATGCAGAAGTGCTAGGGTGGTTTAACACTCACAGCTATTTTTAGTTGAGTAAATAGGAGCAGGAAACATTTCTAGCATATGAGTTTCTGCCAGCTGTTAAGATCTAGCCAAGAGCAAGAGGTGTGCGTAAGTTTTGAAAATAGATTCATTAATGTCATATTTTTACTCCTGAATTATGCCTGATTTGGTTGGTTTTCCACTCTTCTGCATTTCATGCCTTACAGTAAGATTTGTCTTCCAAAGCCTGGTGTATTTTCTGCAGCTCTGATTGAGGTGTTGAAGATACAGTTCAGTGAATGCAGGTGCAGAGGGTGCCACAAGAACTAACAGAGGGATAGAGACATCACTGTCGATGAGAAGAAGGGCCCTCTTGGGGTAGATATGCTTGTTCTCCAGCACTTAATGCCAGAAGGTGAGGAAATAATTACCAGGAAAGAAACATGGGTTTAAGATGGCCAGGAATACATTTTAGCCTGAAAAAAGTGTAAAGGTGTAGGCTAAAGTATTTTTCAGCTTTAACACTCAACTTCTTTAGGTATGAAGCCCACCTGACCATGTGCAACACCTGCCAGGGCCATGCAGTCACTTCCCAAAGTGCATTCACAGCTAATCAATGCAGTACAAATGACAGGAATCTAGCATATCAAAACGTTAAAAAGCTGAGAGGGAGATGGCTTCGTATAGAGAACATGATGAAATCAAAGCACAGAGCTTGGGACTCTTAGGGCTCTCCTAGGAAAGGAAAATATCATCAATTCCTGAGACCATTTTAGTTTTGACTGGCTGCCCATATGTGGAATCATACAATAATTTGGGTTGAAAAGGACCTTAAAGATCATCCAGTCCCAACCCCTCCATCATGGACAGGAACATCCTCCACTGGACCAGGTTGCTCAGACCTCATCCAACACAGCCTTGAACACTTTCAGAGATGGAGCATCCGCATGTTCTCTGTGAAGAGTCTACTTTCTTTACACTGCCAAAGAAGATGTTGTCTTTTAAAATAGTGTGGTACATAAGTTCTCCAAAGCTGGAGAGTCTCTGCAAGGGAAGATCTTATGTTTTGAAGAAGGGTATTTGATCAGTTTGAAAAGAATCAAAACTGAATAACTGATGACCATTATAAAATCTCCTCAAAGTCCTTAGAAGGGTGAAGTGACTGAAGGCTTTCTCACTGAGGCTGAAACATCCCTGGCCTTCATCAAGGCAGATCCCAGGCCAATTATCCTCTGCTATTTCTTAGAACTAGAGGGGCTCTAAAAATCTTCCGCTCCACCAGCTGCTGGGAGACCACAGGGTCCTTCCCTCACAGCCATGGTTCTGCTGGTCCAGGCTCCTCAGTTTGGGGTGGGCAGCAGCCTCTAAAGCCGGTCCCAGTCCCACATGTGGCCAGCAGAGAAGTCCCTGAGGCGTGGGAAGCTCAGACAGGATCTGCCCGTGGTGCCATCACAGGCAGCAGCTGCAGAGCACAGGGCTGCCCTGGGCACCAGGCACGCTGAGGAGGGATTTACCGTGGACCAGATTGTCCAAAGACCTTCCACTGAGGGGAAAAGAGACCCTCTGGCACCTGGGCTGTCTGCCAAACAGTGCAATGCTCCATCTAGTGAAACTGAGTCCAGCCAAAGGGTTTGGGGGAGGCGAGAGCTCTCCAAACTTTGTTTGTTATTTGGGATTGTTTGGGATTGTTGCTAGATATTGCATAAATCTATAAATGCTACATTTAAATTAAACATCACCATTATCTGCAATAGGGAAGCAATTCAGAGAGTCACTGCCTTTACAAAAAAGCCCCACCTTTAAAAATACTCATTAATAACATGATTTGTTCCAATTTTTATATAAAGCTGTTAACAGAATATTTCTTGAGTAATGTGCTGTAAAGAAGCAGATACAGAGAAACATTTGGAGCAGCAAAGACACAAGACACATCCTATAGTGCAATATTACATTTTAAATTATATTAACCCTGGGAGAGGAAAGAGAGCAAGAACTCAAAGCAATAGCAATAAAATATTAAATATTTGAAAGAGAATGTTGTGGGCAGTAGCCATTGCTATCAAAAGATAGACAGTGAGCCCTGGAAAAATAAGAATCTGTTTGGCTGTGATGAAATGCCAGGTAATTGTCTGTCAATTTTAGCTGAGGAAATTAGCAAGTGACTCATGGGCTGCAAGTGGTGGGGAGCAGGGGGAGCCTCATCCATCATCTCCAGAGCAACCTTCACTTTCACACACTCTGTGCTGTTGTTTACCTGAAGGGCCACGTGAAGGGAAATGCAAAAGGTCATAAATAAAGTGTCTCGGGAAGGTAGAGGTTTAACCTAAGCAGTTGCAGCCAAGTGTGGTGCTAATGGTTTGAGGGATTGTTGTTATGGCTGATGTTCAGAAAGAATTTCCTGAATGTCTGGTCCCTGCCACAGGGCTAGAGAGGTTTGGCAGGGAGGGGGCTGCAGCCAGTCAAGCAGAAGGAGCCTGTGCAGACAAGCATCAAACAGGACTGAACTCCAGGGAGCTCAGGGATTGTCTCTGCTTCCAGAGCAATGAGAGCTAGGTACATAATTGATGGAGATGGCACTATAATCTCAGCTGGGGGTTTCCTTGCATTTTAGGTGAAAAATTAAGGCCTAAACAGCCCAGCCAAATGCTTCTTACTAAGAAATATGTGGCGTGGGATGTGGGATGGGTTGGCTGGATTTTGGAAGAAGTGTGACCCATTGCTTTTTTTAAGATGCAAACTCCACTCTTACCCAGGCTAGTATGGGGAATATCCTGGACTGGAGGAGACCAGGGAGGGATGAAGAATGACCCTAATGACAGAATTTTATTAGCTAGAGGGACTGGAAAAAAATATTAGTTAGTACTACACTATAACAAGCCTTTATAAAACCTTTATAAAGCCTATTCTGTTGCAGCTCTGTTGACAAAAGAGAGTGTAGGCGGACTGGTGAACCAAACCTTGTATTTATTTGTAAAAACAAAAAAAAAATGATAAAATATTTTCCCTGGCAAAGTAACCAATACAGATTCAATCTCTGAAACTGTGACCATCTCTGTTTATAGGAAATATAGCAGCTAGATGAAGCAAGGACCCTTTTGAACTCTCACACTCTGTAAATGCAGAATAGAAGCAGTCAAAATAACACTTATTCACTTTCTCATAAAATAAAAAATTGGTATGAAATTAATGGTATCATTTGCTGCCAAATAATTTTCTAGGTATAAATAGACAGGCAGGTAGGTAAATGCAGTCTCAGACAACATGACAGCAACTCCTATATGAATGGTATGGTAGCTTCACAATGTTGAAAGGTGCAGTTGAAAAGAATGGTTTTTCAACTAAATTTTCTCAAGAAAAACAACCCAAAATAGGCTTCAAATTATCACCTTTTCTTATAAACCAGCAGCAGTTTTTCTGTTTCACACCAAGGCTGATACACCTGTAGACGGGATAAAAAACCTCACCAAAGCTCAGTCCAAAAAAGTGCCAGAGACAACTCCTTTGACAGCAGGCTACTTTGCCTTTTTTTTTTTTTGCTGCAAAGGATGTAAATGTTATGTTGTCTTCTGAAGTGACTGCTAAATTAACAGGACAGCGTCTGGATGCCTGTGTGTACGCTTTCCAAATAACCTACATCCATCTTTTTTATATTTTGTCTCTTGTGTTTATTATTTGTGCTCTTAAACCATGCTCAGACCTCTGAGTAAGAAGTTTATAGATCTCTGGTAGGGAAAGAAAAGTGACAATGGGAAAACCAGTACTTTCCATCATCTGTGAGAACACAGATGATACCCTTCTTGTCCTTTTCACAGAAAACAGTTTTTACAGTAGATCACATAAAGCTACCAAATCAGAGGTAAAGATGAAAGCACATTAGTACGAGAGCTAATTTCAGAAGCTCAAATGTTGCATGAATCCTGTAGATCTAGAATATCTATAATGTGTTTTCTCAGTTCTCTGCCCAGAGCACAATTCACAGTTATTTCACAAAAAACTCATTGATTTTCCTCTCTTCTCAGCACTCTTCAAGGACAGGGGAGAAAGCCAAGCTCAGAGTGGATGGTGGGAGGCCAGGGTCAGCCTGCTGCAGAGGGAGTGGCTGTGAGTGCATTGTGTGCTGCTGCCCTAAAGATGTCCTCCCTTGTTGGAAGAAGGAGACTTTCAGACAGGCAGTGTTTAATCCCCAGGTGAGAAACTTGGGATCCATTTGACATGGAGAGCAGTAGGAGGTCAGTTCATGGTACAAGGCTGGTTAAGGCAGTCTTGGGAGGAGCAGGCTGCTCCTGGTGAGGCCAGGTCCACCACCCTTGCTGGATCTGTGGCACAGGCTGGCAAGGCTGGGTTGGGCTCCCCCATCTTCTGGGACAAACATGTTTGTCAGCTGCTGTCTCCTCTCACATATGGTGTGGTGGCTGAATCAGGCTAAAACAAGACAAATAGTAAGTGGTAGCAAGATACTGAGGTGGTCAGTGATGCCAGTGTGGACACCACCCAGCAGCATTCAGAGATCTCTTGTGTCCTGTATCCTCAGCCTGCAACCAAGCAGTGCCACAACACTGAGCTGTAGAATAATTTAATTTGGTGAAGACCTCTAAGATCATCAAGTCTAACCCTTAACCCAGCACTGCCAAGTCCTCCACTAAACTGTGTCCCTAAGCACCACATCCACAGGTCTGTTAAACAGTTCCAGGGTTGGTGACTCAGCATTGACATGACCTCCCTTCCCTGTACCCCAGGTTTGCATCGCTCCCTTCCAGCCCAAACACCAGCCTGGCTTGCCACAGCTCTCAGGGCTGTCATTGCCTCTGGCCACCTGCAATAACCTCATCTCATGCCCCTTGCAGTGGTTCCTCAGATGTTGCCTAGAGATAAACAATGGGGGGAAAAGCCACGGAAAAAGTGTAGGTCAAAAAGGTAGAAGGTGAGAGTACAGCTCTCTTCAGAGAGGCTGGAAACACATTCTTTGGTGGACATAATCCTGCCAGCCTGATTTAAGGAACCTTTTCCAAGGCCAGGCTGGCTCTCAGATAGCTGCAAGCCCCAAGACATACATTGCTTAGCCAAACTCAGCTCTCTTTCCTGACCAGACAACAGTTTTCTGGAGCTACCAATAGCTCACTGTACCAGGACAGAGCACATATGGATGTGTCCAGTGGGTTGCACTCTCCTGGGATGGGCATCCTTTCTTGCAACCTGCAGGTGGTCACCTGGTGATTTTTCAAATGCACAACATGGATGTTATTTGCTAAATGGAGGCAGAACACCGCCAGCTGGAAGGAGGTGCTTGGAAATTACTGTAAACACAAAGTGATGAAGAAGTATGAAAAATGCTCAGGAGACTCTGGGAGGAGTAAGAAATTCACACCATGGTGGGGGTGAATGAGTAATTCCAGAGCAGTGGGGCATGAGTCAGGTGGCAGGACATGCATTGGGCTCTTTCTTTCCGGACTCTTCTGACTCAGGATCAGCCTGCTGCTGCCCAGGGACCACTCTTTAAAAGGCATTGCCTTTGGGCAATCACTGAGTGAAACAAGTCACAGTGTTTCTCTAACACTGCCAGAAATTCAAAGCAGGTACTGTAAGTCAACAAAATGCTAATTCCCCAAAGGTTAATTAAACTGAGCGGGACTCGTAGATGAAACGCAGCGGCTGACTGCTGCAATTAACTCTGGCGTCGTGGTTAGCATTAGGTGGCATTCCAGTGAAGGGGAGCTCCTCAGATGAGTTATTTTGGCACTTACTCCCTTGAGGGGGTGGAGGAGGGCTCCTGTATATATCAGTCATTTTGTTCTTGCCTGCTTTCAGGAGATGGAAATTAGTGACACCCAATTCAGTCAACTGAGGAAAGAAAATGTGTTGCTTCTCTTCAACCTCTCAGAACCGTCACTCTTAAACACTGAGTTATAAAGTATGAGGCTCCATTTGAAGTCAGTTTTCTAACCTAAATGCAACAAGTAAATTCTGTATTTTACTGCCTGGTCTTGCAGGTGAAGCTGGAGAGAGCAGACTGTTTTGTGGGCTTGGGGAGGCTGAAGACAAAGGAGGGCTTTGCATGCAGCAACAGGGAACACAGAGGAGGGTGGGAGTTTTACCCTTAAGATATTAAATTTTGGTTCCAACGTGACCATTCCATGTTGTCTTCCACAGCAAAGAGCTGGAGGTTGTAACTTCCTGAGCTTTGAGGTGCCTTTTGGGGCCTGTTGAGACCAGATGAATAACTATTGTCCCCAGGAGGTACCTGCTGCACAATAACATCCAAAAAACTCTTACACTTATTGCTTTTTTAATACAAATTTGAAATATAGAAATAAAATATTTTCTAGAAATATGGGGAACAATTACATAACAGCTGCATGCAATTACTACATTGGATGATGTGACATTTCAAAACAAAGACATAATATGGTTTTACAGGTATATCGGAGAAAAAAATTCTCTTAAAATACAAAATTGAAACTCATGAGTTCATAACACACTCCCCTCCCCCATTTTCTTCTTCTTCTTCTTCTTCTTCTTCTTCTTCTTCTTCTTTCTTTTTTGGCAGGATTTCCTTTTAAAATACAGGCAGTGGTTGATCTTTCAATGCAGGTCACACCAGTTTTTGGCCATCTGGGGATAAGGGGATTAAACAAAACAAAACAAAACAAAACAAAACAAAACAAAACAAAACAAAACAAAACAAACCAAACAACCAGCCAGCCAACCAGCCAACCAAACAAACAAACAAACAAACCCCTAATGAGTGATTTCATGAGCAAAACTATGAAGCCTGTACAAAACCTTGTGCTTTGAGATAAAGACCTCTTTTCTCTAGGATGACCTGAGAGTTTATCTGGCAGCCAGGAACATCCAGAGGCAAAAGTTTTTCCCTTCCTATTTCATCACCAAGCAAGCTTTTTTATGGTCTGGAGGTTTCCTTTGTCATCAGAACTTGTTCCCGTGAAAAAGATTTCTCCATTATTCTGATGTATATTTTTGTGCTCTCTTTCTGGCTTCCATTCCTTCATTCCTGGTGTACAGCCAGACTGTCCTGAGGTGGTCTTATCATGAGGGAAAGGGATGATTAGCATGGGGAAGGGAGATGCCTGGCTGGAGTGAGAATGGAATCTTTATAACCACAAATACAATAGCATCACTCTGACTCCTCTGACTTTTAACTGGGGGAAAGGAGACCCATTTCTGTGCCTTTCACAGCCCATCAGCCCATGAAAAGCTCCCAGGTCCTCAATTCTGATGCTTTTTTATATAAGCTCTGAGCTGTGGTCACCATGAGCAGCTATCATTGAGGTGATTGAATGGTAACAGTGAGCAGTCTTCATAAAAGGCTGATTCCCACAAATGTCATTCCCATGTTCAGACCCTGCCTTGCCCCTGCACCAGGCCTGCCATAGGGATCAGTGTGGAGACAGACCAAACCTCCCCAGCACCCCCTGCAGCTCTTTCCTTGGATCTTAAAAACACACCAGGTCACAGACTCAATAACCATCACTCCAGCCTCTCCTGCTCATCTCTCTCCTTCAGCATAGGCTGCAAATAAAGATGCAACCTTCACGAGAAGGTGGCCTGAGAAATCTGATCCAGACTCTCCAGCTTGTAAATTAACTCTCTACTCTGGTGCATCCAGCAGTTTGTTTTGCTCAGCCAAAGGCCTAGGAGGTCATGAGATCCCAACAAACAGCCTTCAGTAGTTTGTTTTCCGCATTTAATTTGCTTTTCAATATCATATTTCCCTTGAATCACATTTTGCTTTGGGCAGATCTTGTTTTGAAAAAAATTTGGAATTACTCACATCTTCCTAGGGGAAGCAGGGCAAGGATAGGATGTCAAAGAGATGCCATCAAACTTATTCTATGTATTTTCCCTAGTAAAAGGTAACTCAGTGTCTGCATTCCTAAATGGCTTCCCAAAGATTTCCATTTCAGCCAATTAATGTCCATGTGTCTTCCTATGGATGTGGGTCTGATGTCTTTATTAGACAAACACATTCAGGTCCTGATTAAGAAAGCTTAGTAGGTTAATAAATAATGTACTCTTTATTTTTAGATCTATTTATTAACACTCTACATAGCTCAAATGGCATGAGGATGCCCAAGAGTACAAAACATTCATAAGCCCTACTCCTCTGCTTTTTGATAATCCCATTTCCTCCTGCTGAGACCATTTTCATCCTTGTGATTGCTTTTATGTGGCCCCATTCTCTTGCACAAAAGCAAGTACCACAAACAATATTTGAGGAGGCTGAAGGACCAGTGATGTGAAAATTGCTTCAGTGTTAATTCTGTTTTCTAAATAAAGGCACATTTTTTCCTGAACACAAGGACAAGACAGCAGAAGGTGAATGGTACTGATGCTTTTATTCTTTTGCAACAGCTTCTTCAGTACATACCTGCAACTGCTGTGGGGAGACAGATTTTTATGTCATGAAGCTTCATGGATAGGCATTTTACCTATAGGCCATTTCTCCTTTCTTGATGGTTTAGAAAGAAATAATGAGTGTTTACATATATAGGGATATGAAGAGAGAGAGTAAAAGATATGTGCATATATGCACTGCAAAAGGAGGTCTTTTTAAAAAGCTCATGGCTTTAGTGCTCCTGAATATATACCTCCTGTCTTTTCAGAAGAAAGGCTTGTTTTGGGCAAGAGGCTTGATGCTTATTATCATCCTTCTGTCATGTGCTAATCCTATTTGTATCCCCAGGTGTCTTTCTCAGTTTATTCTTACAAGTTAAGTGGCACTGACTTGCTGCTGCTGTATTTCAGTGTACAGAAATGATGTCATTGCTGTCACTCATTATTATTTTTATTCATTTATTTGATACAGTATCTGTTAATATGGAAACTCTGTGTTTCTGTGCACTTGAAAAATATCTCTACTGACACCAAGTTTTCCATGCCAGGATGCAGGATGCATTTTGATAACGCCTCCTTTGCGTGCCATGGTCCTGATGGATGGAACTGCCCTCTGCATTTTGATGTGGGCAAGAAATAAATCTGCCTGGGGGAAAAGGAAACACAAATGAGAGTTCATAATGTAACACTACTGCCAAAATTCTAAAGCTATTTCCCAGTATGCATGGAGATGAATTACAGTTAAAATCAAAGGGTTGTGTTGTCACTTCCGTAGACTTTTAGCAATAATTTTTGAAACTTGAACAATGGTTTACAAAACTCTACAATGCTTTGCCATTTTCCTTTAAGAGTCTCTGGAAGAACCAGTCTGGTCCATAACACACCCAACACAGGCCTACATCTTACTAAAGGCTGGGAGGGACCAGTGTGGTGGTCCTTCTAGGCGCCAGGTAAGCATTGCATGTAACCCACTCTTTTAGGTGGCTCTGCCTCCCCTTGCCTTCTAGTTTTCTCTCTTCTGTGCTCATGTCATGACTTGGAGACACCACAGCCCTTCAGGAGCAAGATTGCATGGATACAAGGTCCCACCACCCTCATGCAAGGTCATCGAGGAGCTTCTGAAACTCATGAGTTGGGTAGTACAAAGTCCTATCAAGAAAGGCAAGAATTCCTCTGGGATCCAAAAATGGGGAAGTATCCTGGCCCTGTGAAGAAATCTTCACTGTGTGGTACATCACATGGGCTAAAATCTAGGACAGGTTTAGACTTTGAGCTTTCTCCTTGAGTCATAATGTTCCTGAAAATATTGGTTTAAGACGAAGATAACAGTTGGAGTTCATGAGATGGGAGAAGATAGTCCCTGGGTCTTGGGGAAAGGAAATTGTGAGGAGGCGTTGAGAGAAAGGTGAACCATACTGAAAAAGTAGCTGTGTGATATCTAAATGAGTATCTCTTTGGCCACTGCCTCCTGATTTCCTGTGGCATATAACTGCTTTCCTATAACTTCCTAGTAACTTTCTCCTCTGGAGAGTCAAATGTTTAAAATAGTGCCAGTAGGCTTGGATGGAAGAAGGAAGGAAAGTAAGAAGGAAATTTTGCAGTGGTTGTGTGTTTTTTCCAACTGCATTAACTGATTTACTGACAAAAGGACCTTACTTTACCCATTTTCCTGACTGTTTTCTGTCTCTTTTCATGCAACCTGTAGAAAGTTAATGTTAGACTTTCTGAACAGCTATCAAATCTGTTGGACACACTCACCCCCCCATCAAAAGTTATCAAAAGGGGCAGTCTGAGCACAATTGTGCAAGACTTCATTTGGAAGACAAATAAGAACCATTTAAATCTGTACAGAAGATGTCGGGGTTTTCTGACCCGACAGATTTAATATTACAGAAGAAGAGGTGATTCTGGCTGAAACACTCCAAAAATGCTTATATAGTGTGTCAGTTCTTAGTGCGTGTCACCTTGGCTCCCTCAAGTGGCTGGTCCCTGAGAGTGGACACTTTCCTCCTGCTCCACAGCACGACTGCGTTTGTCACAGCACATGGATTTGAGATCTCTGCCACAGGAACCACAGCACCAGGCCCTGCTGAAGGCTGGTGTGTGCTTGTATGCAGCCATGGTGTGCAAGAAATTGGTACTCACCATGGTTTTCTGGTCTAATCATCCAAGAAAAGACTGAAGGGAGCAGGACAGTTTATATGTCTTTTCATGTCCTTTTTCTCATGATATCCTCTAGAGGAATGCCTTGGGTGTTAGTGCTTTTCTCTAAATTCAAAGACAGGTCCTAATGGTTTTGCTGCTGATTGTAGTAAGCCTTCATTGGCCATACTAGCTGAGGTCTGCTCTAAAAAAGGTTGGCTGGGGACCCATGAGACCACATCCTGGCAGTAGCATCCTGAAGCTGAGCAAAAACAGAAGCAAAATCTTCTCCTTGGGACAGTCCTGAGGCTGGGGCTGATTGCGAGCAGCAGCTCTGTAGTATGGGAGCAGATGAATGCGAGGCATTAAAAAAAAAAATCAAGGCACGGGCTGTATTGGATATATTTTGGAGAGAGGAAGAAAAAAATTCACCATGGGAGAGGTCAAGTGCTAAAACGTGGATTTTACAATAACTGTCTGGACAAGTCCCTAAGTGTTCCACTCTTTGACTGACTTTAGTTACCCCTGCTATGGATTGAAATGGGACTAGATGATTCCAAGCTTTCTGACCTCTGTTATTCTATAACCCATGAAACATGGATTTTTCTGATTTTTTCTGTTGTTCACTGCGGGATTGCTTCAAAAGTAGTTACACACCTTGGTGCAGACCCTAACACCCAGCCAGCCAACAGCCAGACTGTCAAGACTTATCCTAAGTTCTTCAGCCAGGTTTTGACCCAAAACACACCCAATCTCCAGTGGCTGAGGCCACAGAGTTTTATCTTATTATCTCATCTTAATATTGAACTGCTTTTAGTCCCAAGGATCTCAGACTGCACTGACCCCTCAGCAGTGGCCCCACTGCTCAGGCTGGCTGTGCTGTCCCCATTGCATGGGAATGCTGCCACAGACAAACCACACTGGACAAACAGACAGGACCTCCAGGGGTGTTTTGTCACATGAAGAGTGGGGACACAAGGTAAATTCACAAGGGCAGGAGCCCAGGATTTTTAGCAGGAAGATCCAGGGAAAGAAGATGGAGGTGGGTCACCTCTGCCCTGGTAAGCAGGAAGGCTCTTTGTGTTCCCTGGTACACACTCTTCAGGTGAGACAGACCTCTGAATTTGTCTCCTTTTGAAAGGAAAAGTTTTGTATGTCACCTTTAATTTATTAGGTCTTTCCTCAAAGAGAGGCCTCGTCCTACAGCCCCTTGTCAGCCACAATTTATCTTCTCTGTTTTAAGTCTTCCATGTCCTTACAGGCAGAGGTTTTCTGCATTTCTTCAAGGACATATAAAGATTTCTCATCAATGCAATGTATGTTTCTTTAGTCTCATGAAATAGGAATGCCACTTCACCTGTTCAGTTTCATGATCAGATGGATGGTAACAGGAACAGGTACATAAAGCAAGGAGAAACTGTAATACAAATACTGAACCTGAACTTAATTTGCCCTTTTTTTTATCATACAGTAAGACTTTCTGAGCATTTGCTAAATAGCCATATTTTTAAGCTAAAAATCCCCTAGCACAGCTTATCCCTGCTCATGTAATGTAATGTCACAACAAGCTCCATGTAAAGTCCACAACATGGACTTTAGCATGTGATTTCACATGTGCACAATCCCCCAAGAGCATGTTAAGAAGTGGCTTCCCACTTCATTTAGAAAATGCAGGAGATGCTGCAACAGATGCTGAACAGACTTGTAAGTTTTCTCTTTTGTCACCTTTTTTTGCTGAATGAGAACTATGTATAGACTGAAAACATGTGATGTGCTTCTTTAATCAGTGTGGGAGTTGTCCTGCTTTGGTTTATATCCTAGCTCAAATCAGCAGTGAAATTTGAAAGGAAATATCCTGATCCTCTTCACTTCCTATGCATTGCTTTGCATCATGGCATGACTACAGAGTGCACAAATTGGAATTTTTCCAGATGAAAGTAAACTGGAAGATGTGGGGATGTCCTTAATGAGATCCAACCTCCATTGACTGGACCAGACTGGAACTCTTCCAAAGTAAAGTAGTCTGATGGATGGTCCTTGGTACCAGTTCCATCACTCTGCACACCTATACCAAAGACCATGGGCTTAATCTCTTTCACCCAGCCTTGAGGGCTATTCTTGGGGGACATCCCCTACCCAAGGGAGGAATCTCCACACATTCTAAGGAGGAATATGTTGGAAGAAACAAACCACTTGAGAGTGGACTGGACTTTTATAATATAAAGTGATTGACTGCCAGTCCCTTATCTCTGGTTGCCTCACTATCAAGGATGTTGATTTGGGGTTGGTGAACAAGACAGGTTTCAGCATAATTCAACATCAAAAGCAGCACATTATTTTCCCTCTCAGCCCAGCACTGGTAGCTTCCAAACCAGGGCATTTTTTAGTTGCTTGACCACAATGCAAAATCCTGCTACAATATGCTAATGGACCAGTAGGATTGGAAATGAAATAAAGTAACTCAAGTCCTGCACTTTTTAAGAAATTAAGTGATAAAAGCAGGATGTTTTCAGACATAAATGTAGGCTCTTGTACATTTTGAGACCTCTCATAGAAGTGACATGGTATTATTTCAATCCATCAGCTGTGGGGAGTTGCAGCATATTTGCTGAGGACTTGCACTATAAGTCCTGAATTTGCAATGCTCAGCCATTTGGAATACATAAAGAAATAAAATCATTTTGCCCAAACACCTGGCTTTGGACTTCTAAAGTAAGAAAGTACTGCTCAGCACCCCCTTAGCAGTCTGCCCTTGGTCTCTGTGTGCAATGCACCAAAACAGAATAATGTGTGTAAAGGCTGGGACTGGGCTCTGCCACTGTAAGAAAGGTGAGGGACATTTTATTCCCAAGCCTTGGACAAGCCTGCTTGGGACAGTGAGACCCAACAGTTCCATGTTGCAGCCTGGGCTCAGGTGTGCAGCAGATTCCTGTGTACCTGCAGTGCAGTGTGATGGTCCCATCAACCAGAGTGTCCCATGAGCCTGTGAGTGCTGAAGGGAATTTTCTCCAGGCTCTGCAGTTGCAGAGGTTGACTGGCCACCTGCCCAATCCATTGCTAATTAATCAGTTAAAAAACACTTTTCTACTCTCTAAGATGTGATCAGATTTCTGTGGGCACACGCTCCTGACTCCCTGGAAAGACCAGAGACAGACTCTGATGTTGCCAGCAGCCTTGACTTGCCTGGATGGGGGTTTAAAGTCTTTCTTGAGAAGTCAGAAGATCATCATGGACATCCTCTGACAACACTTGCCCAGCCAAAGTCATTGCAAAAGGCAGCCCTGAGGAAGAGCCTGAGCATGCAGTGCTGAGTGCTGTCATGCAGGAGGATAAAGTCAGATTACAGGTATAAAGCAGCTCAATATTACTCTTGTATTTATCATGGGATTAAATTCCTGCTATTTCTCACACCATTTGCATCTTTGTGGTGAGAACAAAGCAAAGATCAGCCCCACTCTGCCCAGTAACTCTTACAGGGTTTTGTGTGGGAATAGGTGAGTGTGTATATCTTTGCTTTGTTTGAAATGCCATCTCAGTTATTTATTTCTGAATGTCTTCTTTTTTATTACATGCTCCCTATTCCAACATGAAAAGAGCTATTTTACCTCTTCAGCTCATGCCCTATTCCCATCCCTGTGGTGAAAGGACAGCTAGTTGTTCAATTCATTGCTAACACCACCAGGCAGCCCATGCTCTGCTCCATTTTGGTGGGTCAAAAGGAATTTATTGTTTTCAAAAGTGGTCAACACATGGGCTAGCAGAAGGTCCCTCCAGACATTATTCCAATGCATAAAAAAGTGAATGCTGGAGATCCCATCAAGTCCACCCAGACCTACTGTGCAGCAGCAGCTGTTGTCAGTGAGCAGAGCACAAACCAAGCAAGACCATACGTGAGAGAAATGCCTCCATTTTTGACCTTCTGACAACTCAGTCGTGGCTTATTCCTGAAACCATTTAACTGCCTTAGACCTGAGTGATCTCCTCAGTACACATCTGCAACATCTGGAACGTTTGCTGATATCAGGAAAAACAAGGACAGCCACAAACCTGCAAATGTGCGCCCCAGATCCCGGGGGAGAGAAAGGCTGGCAGCAGTGGAGGCTGGGGGATGAGGTGGGGGCAGGCAGGATCTGTTTTGGGGTGTAAGCATAAGAACCCTCCAGTGCACAGCTTGGCTGGCAGCAAGGGGTGCATGGCTCTGCTGGGCATGCCTGTCTTGTATAAAACACTGATGGTGGGATATTGGATATGAGAGCAGAGAACTGGACACCATGATGAACTGAGAGGCAAAATCAAGGAGAAAAAAAAAAAAAAAAACTTAGTAAAGCAGCCCAATTAAAGTGGAAAGCCACAGCACTGCCACTGCAGTTACATGGTACAGTTCTGTGAAGCCCTGTGAGAATCAGGGTGCCCTGAGGGCTGGGGAATTGTCCAGTATCCCCTGTGAGACAGACACAGGGGATATAAGGGCAAGGTTAGCTCCTCACAGGATGCCAGATAGCTTTGGGTTTTATCCCCTCCATGCAGGTGGGTCCCTCTTGTCCCCATCCTTGAGAGACTGAGTGAGGGGACTGAGCAAAGAAGTTAAAATTGCAACCAGTGTTCCTGGGAGCAGGGCTGGAGAGACCAGGCCCCAGGGCCAATCAATAACAAAAAATTACTGAGAAATATCCAGAGGCTGTATAAAACCTCCTGGAAGCTGAGTCAGTCCAAATTACAAATCCTTGCTCCCCATTATAAACAAGAATACCAATATTTCTGCTGCAAATGCAAATTCCTGAGTCCAAAGCAGAAGGAAAACATCTTTGCAATGCGCCAAAACACCTTTTTCTTACATCATAAAGGTATGACTTTCTTCAGTGGAGTGTCAGATGGAAGCAGAGGCTGGCCTAGGCCTGGCACAAGGAAAGAGCCAAGTCTCATTAAAGCACACACTGGGTGCAGTGAAACAATATTGATGTTAATGAATACATATGTGGTACCTGGGCTTTCAGGCAGACTCCCTCTCCATCTGAGGAGCTTGTTCTAAATGCACATCCCTCCAGTGGTTGTGGGAGCCTGGGAGAAAGGCACATTGCCCTCCTGCAAAACAGCCCTGGGTCTGTGCCTCATGCCTTACATGCTAAAACAAGAAGGCAGTGGGATCACAAACACCCTGCTACAACCAGTCCCAACCCTCATGAAAAGCTGAACTCTGAAAATGGAACAGTTTAGTGCAACAGCATGAGTAGAGCTCAGAGATGTTAGCATCAGGGAATGAAAAAGGAGGAGGAAATGCCCTTCATCAAAAGGCTGATAAGTGGATTTTTAGGAAAAGCAGATCAAGGTTGAGATGCACATAAAAGTTACATAAACGCAGAACTAGCCAAGCTTCCATGTGCATAAGAGGGGATAAATGCACTTTATTAAGTTGTTTCTAAAATTGGAGTAGATGAGATAAGCCTTGAAGGAGGCACTCATTCATGATTGATGTGGAGTAAGTGCAGAGAGATAGCTGTTGAAAGGACTGCCATAAACCAGTTCTCCAAGTTGTCACTCACTGACACTTCCCAGTGTTTTCTAATAAAAATAATCTGTTTAAATCAGACTCTGAAGACAGCTTGTCTTTGGCTGCCAGTGTAATTTCTCACAATTGTTTCACAATTGCTTTTGGAATAAGTCAGGGATTGTTTGAAGAGACAACTTTGAGGCAGACTTTTAAGTTACTGTTATTTATATTGGCAAAGCGCTTTATACTGCTTTAAAACAGAAAAAAAAAAACCACGTGGAAATTACAACCAGCTGGTTAGCACCATTAAAGTTACTGATAAATAGTCCTTCCACAGAGGTGTTCACAGTGCCATGCAGATGTGGAGAGACAGTGCCAGTGCTTGCATGGGGTTACATCAGTTCTGGAGGCAATGAAAGGGTTGTAAGGCCACAGGATAAACCAACAACCAGGAACTGCAAAGTCCTGTGCAGCCCTGATGGCAGCACCCTGCTGAAGTCCTTGCTGACACAATGACTGTGAAGTTTACTAACTAGAGCAGAGAAGGCTGCATCGAGCAGGAGAGGGCAGAGACCATGAGCAGCCTGGCTGACACAGAAGTCATCTTTAACCCTTCTGCATTAGTCATGATTTTGACATTTTCTAAGCCCTCTTCCTGCCTTTCTTAACCTCAAAATGATTGCCAGCAAGGTTCAACTGCAGGAATACTTTCAGCTGTAGAACTGTGCAACAACCATCTTTACTAAAAATAAAGAAATGTTAATATTTTGATACGGTTAATATACACACACCTCAGCTACCTGGAAACAATTCTACTGTTTTTCATCAAAGAAAAATGTTCATCGTCTACAAAAATACTGTAGTCAATTCTAATTGAGCCTTTTGGGTACTTCCACAGTATGTTGAAGTATGAAGTATGCAGTATGTTGCCTTGTTGCTGTAGCGCAGCACTTAAAGAAGGTTTTATGTGCATTTTGCTGGGGGACTTGTTCATGATGAGCCACCCTCAGCAGCAGCAGGATGTACTGGCCAATGCAGCTCCAGCTGCTGCTGCAGGACCCGGGGGCTGCGAGGCTGCTTCAGACCAGTGTGTATACCCTAAAAGCTAAAAGGTAAAGGATAGCCTGGATACCCTTTGCTTGGGGATTCTCTTTGGACAGAGGGAGGGCCTGTGTGAGCTGGCCAGCAGGAACTCACTTCCATAAATTTCCAAGTGGTCTGCAGGCTTATGTTCCAGTTATTAAGTGGCTCTCTATGGACAAACTATGGGTACCCAGGTGTGGATGATGCATCTCTAACAGGAGACATCCATACTTCCAACCCACAGCCTCTCCAGACCTGCTTTCTCAATAATTTCTTTGTCCCAGCTCATCATGGATGTATCTTTTGTATGGCCCACGTGATGTTTGCAATGTGCTTTGTGTGGACAAAAAGGAGCTATATAAATGCAAATTTAGTGCATTCATTTATTCTGCACTGAAGGTTGTACAGAAGGCCAGGTGAATTACACCCACGGCATCCTCCCCTCAGCTCTTAATGTCATCCACTTCAGCAACAACAACTTCCCATAGAATTTGTTAAACATGATTTGCTTTTGTTAGCCCTTGCAGACTATTTTTAATCAAATTACACATCTCCAGGTGTTTTCCATCTGGCTGGACCCATTGGCTGCTGAATTCAAGGACCCTGATTCATTACTACCTGCGTCATTTGCTGACCTTGCCACGAGCCCACAGTGGCGGCGTAACGAGGTCCGTCCGTCCAGCGCAGCCCCCACTCCTCACAGCTCATTGCTGAGATCCCCAGGAGCTGGATCCTCGCCCTGAAACTTTAATGATTTGCAACAAGAGCAAATCCTTCATCACTCACTCTGGTTTTACCCAGAGTCCCTTCATTATTTCTTTTGTCCCCCCTGAAAGTGTAAGGCTGTCCCCAGCATTGCTCTCATTATCCCTCTGTGAATGCTGGAAAAAGAACGTATTTACATTTCCTGACGTGCTTAGTATTCCTGTCATCACTGTCTCCCTGAGCCTGCCCTGACCTTTGCAATGACATTTTCAATAACTCTATTCCCAACACTTTTTCTTTGCTGCTATTTCCTGTGTAATTTTGGCTTCATTTTTCCTGCTCGATTTTTGTTATTTCCTTCTTTGTTCCTTTATGCTGTCCTCTATATATTCCTGGCCATAGTCATGGCCTGGTGGCCCTTCCAGACACCACTTGCTCCCTGCCACAAGCCTCACTGTGGTCTGGAGTGCTGCTGGATACTGAGTACAGCCAAATCAGGGTCTGCCATGAGTGAGCCTCAGCACACAGAAGGAAGCCTGATCTGTGTAACTTGGGAGAGCCCAGCTATTCCACTGCTGGGATGTGTGTGCCACTGGCCTC
Organism: Ammospiza caudacuta; assembly: GCF_027887145.1. Taxonomy (NCBI): domain Eukaryota; kingdom Metazoa; phylum Chordata; class Aves; order Passeriformes; family Passerellidae; genus Ammospiza; species Ammospiza caudacuta. The sequence goes on along the minus strand of NC_080593.1, from coordinate 43,868,549 downwards.
ATGCAGGGATGGGATGTCAAGGGAAAGACTAAGCTTTCAACTGCTGGCATCACTAATGCTGTTGTTTTGGCCTCAGGCTAAACTCAGCTTCGAGATTTAAGCTGTGTGCACCTGTGTCCTCTAAGCTTGTCACACCTCTGTGCTTCTGTGTCCCAGGGCCCCCAGTGCTGCACACGCTTCAGTCCCCCAGGGAGCCTGTGAGAGGCAGGAATACAGTTTCCTTTAGGCTATTTGGGAAAAATCATTTGCACTGGTAGTGAACCTCTGGGTTGTTTTTTTTTTTTTTTTGAGGCTCAATCTCTCAAACCTTGTCAGGTCCTTGTATGGATTTGTCTGTTGGGTCAGTGTGTGGTGGGGTCAGACCTTCATGTGCCACAGAGAAGTAAAGTTTCAATGGATTTCAAGGCCAATGGATTTGCAGTGATTGACATTGGCATAGCTGACAGTGCCCAAGAAGAAAGTTTATTGTATTCCTGAGAATGAAAGATACATCCTCTGGAAAGCAGACGGAAAACCTACCAGTCACGTACTAGGACATCCTTGTCACAGTGTTTCAGTCATCCCTCCTCCTTTACCAGTGTAACACAACTGATGTGGTTCAGGATGGCACTTACCCATTATTTTCATTATCTATGTTGCCCTTCCTTTCTTTTTCCCTAGCAGGCATTGTTTAACAAGCAGTGCTGCTGGAGAAAAGAGGTATTCTGGATTTGTACTCTAAGCAAGCGAGTTCCTTGTGGCTCAGACAGAACAAATGCTACTCTTGCAAAAGTCTCTCCAAATCCCTGAAAGAGACACCCTTAATCTCTGGGAGCACCTTGAGGAAGCAGCCCAAGAAAGACAGATGCAGAACAATGCAGTTAAGAGCCCCACTACAGCAAGGGGGACCCAGATAAGCACCCTGGCTAAAGCAGCACAAGGGTTACAGTGGGGAAGAGTGAGGAGAGCAGGAACAGTATGATTTCACCAGCAAAGGCTGTTCCATTGCTAAAGCTGATATTATGGTGGCACAGCTAAAGGGACAAGCCATTTCTCCCCTGAAACCAAACAAATTGCTTTTGGCTTCTGATGATTGTTGTAGCCTCACAACTTATTCTGTTTCCAGGAACAGATGGAGTGTAACAATGTTAGCAGCAGTTCATACATCTGGCTGCTGCTATGGAGGGAAAGGGGTTGAAGGGTGCAGGGAATTTGATAAACACTTCCTTGGAAAAGAGATGTGGCAAACAGATCAAATAAATCCAAGAAAGATAATGCACCCACCTAAGAGTATGGTGCCATCCTGCCCAAGCATTTTGTCTTTAGTTTTGTGACTGCTTTTAACTTCAGTGGGAACACAAATCTCCCTCTGTATTAGTAAGGGAGGTTTGTGCTGGCCACATACCAATGTCCACACATGGCTGCCGCACACAGATCAGACGCTTCACACCAGCATGGCTTTATGAGATCCCGTCAGCTTTGCATGCCAGCTCCAGTCTGGCATCACCGTTCCCTCCAAAGATTGCCTTCTCCAGAACTCCCTGAGGAGAAAAGATTGAGAAGGTGCCTGTTGACATCTGCTCAAGCAGAGGGGGATGCCTGAGAATGACCAGCAAACAGCCTTGGGACATACTTTGCCCAGGGTGGACTGGCCAAACAGAGGGGTGCTGGCAAAGAGTCAAGTTGCACAGGTCAGTACAGGTCTTGTAACTCAACAGAGTGAATCTTAATTTTTGCATCTAGATTAGTGCAAGAAAGCAGAGGGAAGCCAACCTCTGTCCTAGAAATTTCCTCACCAAAAGAAAATATAGCAAAAGTTGTTTAAACTCTAGCTCTACCTTAAGAAATAGTTGCAATGGTTACTGCTTACCTATCTTGCTACAGATTTGTTGTTCCCTTTAACAAAATATTAATTAAGATACCTGTTTTTTCTTTGCAAGTGGAGAATAAACTCACCAAGTAGTAAATCTTTTCCTGGTTTCTGGCTCATTCTGTTCAGTTTGAGCACAGCCCTTGCTGTTGCCAGTTGAATTCTGGCAGATGGGTTACCCTTGGAAAGTGAGGCTTCCAGGACTGAGCAGCAGATGAAGTAGGAGTGTGAATACTGAGATCAGGAATCAGGCAGTAAATCTTTTGTGAGATGTTACCCTAAAGATTGTTTATTTTTTTATGGAGCAATGCCAGGAGCTGCAAGTGTGCTGCTGTTTCCTGGAGACCACACACACAGCACTTCCCCTGCCCAGCTGGCCAAATCCAAGCAGAAGGTGCTACAGGCTTGCTAAAGCTTGGTTAGATGAGCTACCAAGCTTTATGGAGCTGGTTTTACAGCTGCCCTTTACAGTTCCCTGTAACTGAGCTACAAGAGAGCCCAGCAGCTTAACTACAGAAAGCAGATCAGCAATGCACTGATCTACTGTAATAAGAACATGAGAACCAGAGCATGCATTGCCATCCCAAGAAAGACGGCTGAGAGAGCTCTGAGTCCTTGAGTAGATACAGTTTTGCAAATTCTGGGTAATCTGGACAATGGGTGAGTATCACACCTCTGTGGACAAGTGAAAGTATCAGCAGTGAACTATAGCAATTTGCAGAGTTGCTCCAATATACCTGTGGCAAAAAGCTGCTGCATGTACAGTGTATTTGTGTCAGTACCTCACCAAATCCTTCCCAGGGTCTGTGACCAGTGTGGCAGTCAAGCAGTGCCACTGCTGCAGTGCTCTCAGACTTCCTATCCTATCCTATCCTATCCTATCCTATCCTATCCTATCCTATCCTATCCTATCCTATCCTATCCTATCCTATCCATCATTATTTTATCCTATCCTATCCTATCCTATCCTATCCTATCCTATCCTATCCTATCCTATCCTATCCTATCCTATCCTAATGAAGCTGTAAACTTTCTTTCCAACCCTGGCTTATACTTCTCATGAAAACAAAGGAAAAGAACAAGCAGCAGGAATTAGCACTTCCCAATTCTGCAGTCTGAGACAAGAGGGGACAGTACATAACTTGGTGGGCCATGCCCTTTCTTTCTGGAGTAATTTTGCTTTTCTCAGAGGAAGTTATAAATGTGCTGCCTCAAATCCAGATATCAGTGTGGGGAGGATGTTTGTAGTATTTACAAAGGGGTTCTTTGCTTGGGCTGCCAGAAAATAGTGCCTGTTGCCTTTTCCTGGACAAGAATGCTGGAGCTGAGAAGGGGCTGAAGTGCCCATGGTTCAAAAAGGGCAGGTGACAGGCAAGGAGCCTGCTCTGGGCTGCCTCCAGCAGCCTGATGCACATATAGAGTACAGACAACAAAGGTTTGCAATGCTTAAGGTGTAATTTCCAGGCACTGTTCACTTCCCACTTATCCCTCTTTGATCTGGCAGTCTTTATCTCTGGCTTTAGGAGATGCTCAACCTGTGCTGGGAATTAGCAACAACTTCAGCTCCCAGAACCTGGTCAGGACCTTGTCTCAAGGAATATCCATGAATTGTGGATGGACTTAGAGCTTTTCAGCTTGCCTGTGAGCAGTGGGTGTATTCTGGCAAGCTATTGTACGTATTCTGATCTCCACAGTGGATGTCATCCACTGATGAGCCAGGGACAGTCACAGACAATATCTGGTCTGAATTACTGGAACTAAGACATCAGAAGTCTTAATCTGAATAGGCTTAGTCAATATAAATAAATTTAAGCAGATAATTAAAAGAAGTAATAAGAAAGTAATAGGAGCAGTAATTCTGAATCAGGTTTGTGGTTCTGAAATGCTTTTCAAAGTCTGAGTCCTGCTCACTGTGGACATGCTAGAGATATTGTAGTTAGCAAGGGAACTCTGTCTGACAGCTTGTCAGGGGGCAGCTACTGAGAAGCCTTTCTGCATTCACCCTGCCTCTCTACTCAGTTCTGCTCAAGCTCACACACATCTCCTGCCCCAGCTGGGAGCTGCTCTTCTCCAGGGTATCTGCATCTCCATGGAATCACGCTGTCGCGTGCTGTCACCTCTGCATGCCTCCCGTTCCTGACAGGAGCTGAGGCTTGAATGCTCCTCAGCATGTGGGGCTCCCAGGGGAGGGGACCTGCATGCAGGGAGGCTGAAGGGAAGGAGAAGGAGGAAACACTTCCTTGCACCACTGTCATTTCAACTTTGAAAACTTCTTCTGAGTCTTAGTCTCTGGGGAATGGAGCCAATTAAACAGCAATCTGGAAAGCCTAGCAAGCATCTCCTTTCAATGGAAGTTCTTCTCTGAGTGACATGAGGAGAGTGAGGAAAGACTAAACAGACAGGAGCAGCAGCAAGTTATTTCTAACTGAATAACTTCAGCACTTCATATTTTGGTGCACTGTCATTGAAATGCAATCAATTTTTCAGAAGCAAATACACTGAAACAAGAGAAGACTTTGATTTCTACTTCTGCAATCAAATTTGGCAACACCTCTGAACATATTTTTCCCTGATTACCTAAAGGACGCTGTAGCAGAATTTAGAAATATAGTCAGTCTGTATCTTTTTGCTTGGAAAAGATGGGCAGCCACTTGGCTGACACTGTCAGTGGGATATTCCTTAGGAGTACACCTCTTCAATCAACTGACATTCACCCAAGCGCTTTCAAACACAGAAAAGACCCTGCTGATGAAAATAACTGCTTCTTGCTTGTGTTGCTGCATAAAAAACATACCTGCAGAGCTGCCTGGGAAGGCAGAAAGGATACTGCTACTGTGATATACAGGTTACCCGGTACAGATCCTTTTATTTCACCTACCGAGCTCTGCGTCAAGTGACTGGAACTTTGTAGCTGCCTCAATTCATACTCATACCAGTGGAGGGCTGGAGCCTGTTTGCCAAGTTTTGCTTTTCAGAGCAGCAGAGGCTCAGAATCAATGTCTTCTCTGGTCCCTGTGGACAAAAACACCAACCTGAGTATGTCTGGAGACCTTGTCAGCTGTAGGTTTTGTTAGGGGCTTTGTCTCGTGTGTAATGTGCTTCATTACCACTTCATGTTCTTGCCTTCTCTCCCTACTGATGAGAGCAGTCACGTTGGTCTGATTGTCCAGCCAGCACTTTTGACTTTCTCAGTTGCCAGCACCCCATTTCTGACTCCCCAGCCATTCAAACTTGTGCACTAATTGCTGTCATGCAATAGCAGTTCAGTGCTTCTCTGGGAGATAAGTGATGCACGTGGGCTTGCCTGTGCTGACGTGTCCTGCTGGTTTGCCCTCTTGCCACATCACTTCTTGTTCGTTATGGACATTTTACCACCTGTCATAAATTGTTTTTCAACTCCACGCCCTTTGCAGACAGCTCTGCTGCCAAACAGGTACACTGTTGGTGATACAGCCTCTGGGTAAAGCAAGGCTTATTTAATGAGAATAACATCTCAGAGCTGTTTATCCATGGTGCCTTTTTCCTAATTTTCGTTAATGAAGGAGCTCATATTTCATTGACAACCATTTGCTGAAGAATTCATGTTGAAGCTTCACCCTCACACTGGCAAACCTAAAAACAAAAGAGTCATTCAAACAGCCTTACAATCAGCCTGCTACCAGATCAGGGGCTTTATTCTGAATTCAGTTCAAATTCCTCATGCTGCTAATATAATGGAAGGCACTTGGCTTATTAAAATGAAAAGAGTCATCCCTACTTCAGTGTGTCTTATTATCCTGGGAAGGGAGTTCAGGCAGTCTGCTCCATTATGTTTGATGGCTGATATTACACTCGTCAGACCCAGCATAAACTCAGACCCGTTTAGCAATACCCAGATATTAAAGAAAGGCTGACTCTGTGAAATCTCTTATTCACATTTAATTTGTTGAGTAGGATGAGGAAAATCACTTTCTCTCCGGTGTTTTCCTGTGCCTTGGTCTGGCTGAAACTAGACGAGTTAAGGTATGGGCCTAGTGCCAACAGCTGTCAGAAACAGGAGGTCAGTCATGTCAGCCCTCTCTGAATTTAGACAGGCTGTCAGGTTTATGGTATTATTGATAATACTCAAAAGACTTGATTGCAGTTTTATTTGAAAGAGAACTTAAAACACTGTTATACACCCACAGGGATAGCAGCACTCCCCTCTCTTTTCAGAAATGTGTCTCTCAGGAGTCCTTACCTGCTCAAGGGAGGTATCCTCATTTACCAGGTTGGGTTTGAGGTCTACAATTCTCTTCAAGCATTTTGCCTCTTCCCCTCTTTATTCTCTGCACATCTGGAACTTCTGCCTCTGTCTTCATGCATTCCACTCCAAGAAGCAGTTTCCTAATACATCCCTGGAAATACAACCATCTACTGAGCCATGGGGGGGGTCTGTGTGGTCCAAGAGGAATGAAGCATTCCTGTCCATGCAACCCACCACAGACACAGATAGAGCTGTGGCATGGCCAGCAGCTGTGACTGAGAAGTCACTGCTCTATCTGGACAGCCAGTACAAAGTCACAAATCCAAGAGTGAAAGCCCTTTCTGAGAATAAAACTCACCTCACCACCAAATGAGGTTTTGTCCTGTTTTCACAATGAATGTTGAGGACAGAGGGTTTAAGTGCGTGTTTTAAAGGCCACATTGGGTGGACAATGGCACATGGCATGCTGCTTTCAAGCCTCTGTACCTGCAGCCTACTCATTGCAAGGCCAGTTCCCACTGGGAGCACACACATCTACCCAGCAAGAGTGCTGTTCTGGCCCCTGAACAATGAGCCAGGAGAGAAGCCAGTCTGCTGACACACAGAACAAAATTGGAGACCCTCAGCCTGGCTGCTCACTCCTTAATCAAGACAGATTCA